>NW_026137600.1:1906073-2541430 GCF_009805555.1 Andrographis paniculata
ATAAAAACATTTCCTTAAATTTGTATTATAAATTAATAGTGTCAAAATATTTTTAAATATATGCCAAAGAAAGTCGTAAAAGTTATAATTGACTCATTAGAATTGCCGATTTGCTTAATTATTGCGTATGTAAGAACATTTTCCGAGTTTTAATGGGCTTAAAAAAAATAGAGTTTTAATTAATTTTTTATCGATAAAATTAATATTTTAGGATTATTTATTTTATTATTATTATTTTACTTTTTTGAATGTATTTGATTAATCTTTAATAAAAAAAAATATATTAATCTTTCAGTCTATTCAAAAAATAAGTATTTATCTTTTACACAAAATTTAATAAATATTATATTTTAATAATAATGGATGATTTTAATATATAAAGACTATTTTACATTTATGGTATAAATTCAATGTGAAAATATTTATATAAATAAATATAAATGTGAAAAATTGTAATGTGTAACATATTCTATACATATTAATAAAAAATTTGATATTTTTACATTTGGACAGAGGATTTTTTTTTTTTTATAAAATATTATATTAAAATACATTTAAATGAAAATTCAAATAAAATAAAATAAATTTTAAATATATTTAGCATTATACATATAATTATAAATTTTGCTTTATATACCTGAATTTGGGATCGAACGAATAAATCAAACTTAGGCCAATATCGCTTGAGTGTGTCATGTCCGTAAAAAAAATATATATATTGCATTAATTCAACTTATTTATTTATTTATTTAGTTTTGCTTTCATTTGATACTATTCCTAGATTCCCCGACGCCTTCTTGTTCACTTGTCCGTTTTTGCAAACTTTTGAGTGGCGACAACAATAAGGGTAAATATTCGAAAAGTTGGTTGGATGACGGGTGTACGTAAACAAAATGAACGATCGATGTTATTCTTTTCTATATATAGTGATTTTTTTTATTTTTTTGATGATTGATTAATTAGCCTCTTTGAGATTTACAAAGAGTGGTTAGGGATTGGGATGAAATGATTGATGCATGGGCCAAAAATGAATGTACCTTATGCATTTTCATAACCTAAGGTTGCAAAAAAGTCGATGGCCATACCTTTTCATAATACTGATTTAAATTTTTATTTAAATAATATTTTTATATAATAATTTGAGTAAAAATAATTTATTTTTATTAAAAATTGTGTAGGATAAATAGTATTCCACATCGCAATGTAAAAATAGACTTGCTTAATTTGGGCACTAGTTTTAACTAGAGTCAGCAAAACTGATCCGATACGAAATAATTGGGTTTTGGTTAAAAATTTCAACACGATTATGTATACGGGTTGACACGAATCCGACAAGATAATAAATGGGTCGGGTTATGGTTGGAGCTCTCAACTCGAACTCAACACGGCAACCCGAGTATACTATATTGATAGTAATTAATATATTTATTATATATGTAAAATAATTATAATTTAATAATTTACTTATATATTAATTTAAACTAAAATCAATTTTAAATAATTCAACCTAATTTAGCGTACACATTACGTTTGAACCAGTAAAAATTAACATAACACGACAATACGCCTTAAGATAATTTAATTTGAATCAAGGATTTCGACTTAAGTATGTTTACGGGTCAATACGAGTCAACATGAACCTAACACGATAATAAACGGGTCATCATGAACCCGACACGATAATAAACGGGTCGGGTTAAAGTTGAATAATTTAACCCGTTTAAGGTATTCAACCCGACACGAATCGACCCATTGCCAATTCTAATTTTAACGTGATGTTTACTTTTTATTTTTTTATAGTAAGAAAAAAATACGCATTTGTTTGTTGTTGTATTTTTCTTTTCTTTCAAATGATAGATGAAAATATTGATTTCGGTTTGAAATTACAGTTAGACAGACCCTTAGTTTGTTGGACATTATTTGTTTATTAATAAATTATTCTAATTTTAAAAGAAAATGAAAAATTTTGAGTTTGTTTTGAATTTTATAATTTAAATTTCATATTTTGGAATAGTTTGAATGTAACTTTTTATAAAGTTTTGAACTCATGCAACCCTAATTGTTTAGACCATGGCCAAAGTGCTACACATGATTATTATTATTATTATTATTCGACAATATTATTATGCATAATTATTGCATATGGATGGGACTCTGCAAGTTTTGCCATCACATCTGCCTTTTTATTTATTTTTTATTTTTAAGTATTTTTATTGTAATTTAAGATTATATCTGATTGTCTATTGTTTTTATAAAATTAAATAATATTCCCTCCGTCCCAAACATCGTGCAATATTTGTATTTGGCACAGAAATTTAGGTGGGGAATATTAAGTATAGTAATTTGAGATAATTTGGATATTAAGTGATGTGATTGGAGAGAGAAATGATTATTTGTTTTTGTATTTGAGTGATGTGATGGGACAAAGTGAAGTGTATATTAATATATGTATATAAATATTATTAATTATTTCTAAATTTGGAAATATTACAGTAAATTTGAGACAAATAAAAAATGAAATGTTGCAGGGTGTTTGAGACGGGGGAGTATATTTTATAAAATTATGTAAAATTAAATAATAAATTTTTAAAAATAATTATATATAAAAGCACACACTAGTATTTTTTTAAGGTAATACAAATGTGTAGAATTAATTAATATTGCTGACGAGTGAAGATTTATTTTTATACTTTCAAAGTTATTTTTGTATCATTCATAAAAAATAATAAAAAAAAAAGGTTATTTCTAAAGAACAATATTTATAATAGGGAAAATTGCAAAAAATATTCAACACTCATACCCTATTATCACTTTTATCATGTATTTATCTAGTTGACAAAATATATTCCACATATTTGCAAAAGTCGTTATTTCTATCATTTGGCCACGCGTAACGGCGCATGGTGTGAATGTTACGCAGGCAAATGACATAAATAGCGAATTTTGTAAACATGTGAGATATCTTTTATCAGCGAGATAAATACAAAGACAAAAGTGATAATAGGGTATAAGTGTGAGATATTTTTTGCAATTTTTTCATTTATAATATATATGTTTTTTTTCTAAAAATACATCATGAAAATTTATTCTATATTAAAGATTATAACAACCGATATACATTCGTATGAGATCAACATTTATTTTAAATTCAACCTTTTATGATTATCAAACTAACTAAATATTTAAAAAACACTTCCAAATTAAAACACATATATAATGAAATGGCTTTGATCTTCTTCCTTAAACACATTTCTCTCTCTCTCTATATATATACATATATATATTTATGTTAACCATTGATACTCGAAATCTAAATTAAAGAAAAAATAAAGTCGAGAAAAAAGTTGCAAACCGATCGGACGTGATGGGATGGGGCGGGGTGGATATATGTCTAGTGTTGCTATTATTGTATGCATATTATTGTAGGAAGCAAAGGGAAGCTAGCTAAGCAAGGCATGGACATATTCGATAGATATATAGATAGATTCGGAATACACGAGGAAGAAGACAAAGGGTAGAAATCCGAGCTAGCTGTCATGTCTTGTTATGGTGTTTCATTACAAGTTTTTCTAATTTGGTACATTCTTTTGGGAGAGTAGTTTTAGTTTGTCGCCTATGTGATGACGAACCAGAGCCAGAACTGAAACCAGACCAAATATATAACATTCGACAACGCCTAATGAATATCTCTGATTAATTATTAATTCGGAAAATTGATCGATCTAGTGGATTCGCCCACCATGACCTAATGTTGCTTATTTAAAATAAATATGGAGAGTTCGAATCATTATCTACATTTTAAAGATATTTTTTAGATTATTTTGATTTATAATTATTTTTAGATTTTTCTTGTAATATTTTTCATTATATATATATATATGATGTCCTAATTTCTATTTGATTAATTAGGCTTATGTCCTTTATATAACTCATGAGCTTATATTTGTATAATCTCTATGCTATTTACACTTTTCTATATTTCTTTTAGTTTCCTATGAATTATTATTATTATTATTATTATTATTATTATTATTATTTGATATTTTCTTTATTTTTTAGAAGTCTTAGGCTTATTTTTTAAGGTTTGGATCATCTCGTACTATTTATTAAATTTTTTTTCCAATAAATCATTAATCCAAATACTTTTTTTTATTTAATTTATTACCGAAAATTCGATATTTTATTCAAATTTTTTACATCAAATACTTATCTATATATCAATAAAATACAATTCAAATTAAATTTTTTTACTATTAACTCCTAAATTCAAGTTCAAAATTTTAAAGAACAAATCATTTATTATCACAATGATATTATTCTAAGATGTCAAAAATATTTTTACAACCATATAATATATATATAATGCATATTCTAGATGGATATTGGTGAATCTAGATTCCATTTCTTTTTCAAAAGTTTCTTTTAGTTTTGTATCCTTCATAGATTCTTAAGTAGTCTTCTTGATTTTTTAGATTCTTTTCTTTACTTTTAGTCCTTATTAGAGTAGAATTCATGTTCTCCATGCATGCTGTTATTTTGAAATGTTCCAAAATGTTTTGAGACTTTCTTTGCCTTTTTTTTTTTTTTTTTTTTAAACTTTTATCAATTTAATTAATAAAATGATTACAAATAAAAACTAATGGCAAATGATCATAAAAAGTAATGCGTTTGTTTGGGGATTTGGATTTTGAGTTGAAATTTAAATAGTAAAAATTTTGAATTTGAATGGTTGTATGATGTGATGTTAAAAATTGAATGTAAAATTGATTTTTAGTATAATATAAAAATTGAAAAATAAGCGTTTGATTTGATGCTTTTTAAAAAAAAATGGGATAAATAGTAAATTTAAAATTCAATCCCCAAACAAATGAGTCTACAATACACTCTAGCCCAGGTGTGATTTGGATTTCCTACTTTGTATTTGGACTCAATTATATATCTTGGATATTATAAATAAATTAGGCCTACTAAGAAAATATTAGAAACTTTTGGATTTGTTTATTTAGTATTTATATTTTTAAATATTTTTATTATTATGTATGAAAATTTTTGATAGTGTTATCTAGAATAGTATTTTGTGTGTTTGAATTATTGATATTTGATTGTATATGTATAGCTGTTGACTTTTATTAAATAATACTTCATTCGTCTAATAAAATTACATAGTTTTATTAAGATAAGAACATTGAGAAATAATACTATTTTAATATTAAAATAGAATAAAAAATAAAATAAAATGATTAATGGTGATATTATAAAAAATTTATTAAATAATTGATAAAAATATTCAGTGAACTTATCATTTGATTTGGGCCGTGGTGACCGGCTTGCGATAGATTACTTTGTTGGAGGATAAATATTATTTAGGCCCGTTTGCATTGATTTTAAAGAGACTATTAGCTTTACTTTTAAAATATATTTTATACATGTTTATCTAAAAATAAAAGTAGCTTTTGAAATTGAAAAATAAATTTTTAGAAACACTTCAGACTTTTAAATTGAAATTACTGTTTTATAGAGTATCTGTCAACGTTTGAAAAATTGTTAGTATGCACGATAAGTGTTTGAGAAAGAAGATACTGATCTGCGACAAGCGGTAATAGAGCCTATAAAAAAAAAAACCTATTTAAAATTGTATTTAGTTGGCATGATTGCGTAAAAATAAGGATGAGCGTTCAGATAATTGGTTCGAATTTTATCAAATTTGAACCAAATCAAAATTTTAAAATTGCATAATATATTTAAAATTCTAAAATTTTGATAATTTTATTTCCTTTTCTATTAAAATACCTAATATATAAAATAATAAAGATATTAATATATAATTATAAATTTTATCCTTTTATTAAAATATTGAATATTTATAATAATAAAATATATTAATATAGTATATTCTTAATTTTGGATTGATTTGGATTTTATTATATTAATCTGAACTAATTTGAAGATTCAAAATTTATAAAAAGATTGAACCGATCCAATTCAGAAATTCAAATCAAAATTTAAATTTTGGTGTAATTTAAATCGGATGTTCGAATTTCAAATATTTTACTCGATTGTATGCAAAAACAACTCCACTATATTTGGAAAATTTTCATAAATGAGTGAAAATATGAGCCGATTGAAATATAAGACTTATTTTGCCCCTTTTGCCTCAATTTCAGTCTTAAATGTTACTCCATTTGTCCGTGAAGCTTATGGATATTTTCATAAGTAATTTTATTCCAACATAAGAATTCAAGTATGAATTTTATTGAAGCAGGAACAAGCATAGATGTATGTAAGAAATTTTAAGTTACAATATCTTATCGGTTTATAATTTGCTTAGTTAACTAAGAAATTTTAAATTACAATATCTTATCGGTTTTATAATTTGCTTAATTAACTGTAAATAATAATGATTGATTTTAATTTTACAGGGCATAAACAAACAAACAAATAAGACTAAATATCTTCAACTCTTTTCATTTTTATTTTTTATTTTTTGGAATGTATTTCTTCAATTTTAACTTCCAATTATATTAAACATATTCTTGCATTTTTCCATAATCTATAAAGGACTTTGTTTACAAGGCATACATCAACCATAATGCAGTAATACATCTTTGTTTACAAGGCATACATCAACCATAATGCAGTAATACATCTTTGTTTACAAGGCATACATCAACACCCAACTCCCAAAAAATAAAAAAAAAATTAATTAACTTTTCTTAGTGTTCATCAACAATAAGTCAAAAAGACTAATACACCTAAGGTCATTTGCTTAGACTGTTTCCACAATTAAACTAAAATTTTTTTCATGAAAAATATCAATATGTAAGCACCACAGACCAATGCCACAACAGATATAAAAAGCTTCAACCAAATAGATGATGTTGTAGGCATCGAACTAAGCCTAGTTGTCGAAGCACTTTATTTATGAAATGATGTTCAATAGATTGTTTATATAACAAAGATCCTTGATAACGAAATAAAGTTGAAGGACAAGAATGTGGTAAATTATCGTATAAAATTGGTTCGTAAGTCCGCCAATTAAACTGCACACAAAATATGACATATTTATATTAAAAAAATAGCATAAAATTTAAAATTTATATACCTATTGATATGTCTATTTCCTTCGTGATCAAGAATATTAAGTATAGCAGCTTGGAGTAAAATCATGTTTACCCCGAGTTCATCTATAATAACAAATTATAGATTATATTTAAAAATGTAAAATATTTTAATTAAGAACTATCATATTTATATAAATTACCTAGCTCCGTAAGACGCAGCAGGAACATTACACCATTAGCAAACATGTGAGAATCGACATCAATAAGGTTTATTGATTTAATTCGAGGAGCCAACATGTTTAATCATGACCATGCCCAAATCTAGAAAAAATAAAATACTCAATCAACAAAAGTAGTATTATTAAATAAATTTAAGATGTCAAGTTATAAAAATATATCGGTAACAATGCGAGCGGGCCACTAAGCTGCTTTTTTTTTTTTTTTTTACTCCAATAACCGCTAAACAAAATTTTCTTCAAATGGTCATCTAAACTATAGTGCAAAATTCACGGTCTATGCTTGCAATATTTTGGACCAAGAGACAATTGTAACAATTTCATACAAATTTTTGAAAAGTTCATTACTCAACTAATACCGTCAATCAGGATCATGTCTAACATGTCCAATCCGATATACTCCATAAAATTCAATACGATTTAATATCTCAAAGATCCTAAGATGACATAATTTAGATATACTAGTCCAGTATCTTTTCGGACAAACAAAGACTAAACTTATTATAAGTTAATTCACCATTTCAAATATGCTCAGAATGGTATGTAGATTAAAAATGAAGTAGATGATCGTTACTGGGGCCATACAATCCCTCCCCATATGAAAACATCACAAAACACTGTCCATATTTCAAATTAAAAATATCTATGTTAGAAGTGTGTGGTTCACTTAGTATATTTATATAAATATAAATAATGCTTATATTGAAATCCATATCTTATTATATTAACTCAAATATAAGCTCTTGAACACAAATATAAATTCATAGAAATTTTTAAAGCAATAAAAATTATATTAACTCAAGGTATTACTACTGGCAAAATGGTACGAACATAAATATAATAATAAGAATATGCAATATCACAAAAATTAGAACAATATATATATACAAAAAAAATAAAATCAAAGATGATAAATAAAAACTCTGAAAATTATATCATTATACAATAAGAAATAGTAAAAAACAAATAAATAAGATGATACCTTGTGAAGAAGATGCTAGCGACACAATGCAGACAATGAACACACTTTCAAATTTTTTCAAAAATTTGATCGGAAATTGGGGATATAGAGAGAGGTGCGAGTTTTAAAGAAAGGATAAGTGAGATTCGGATTAATTCATGAATGATGAATTTATATGAAACTGATCAATCCAAAACACAAAAAAAAATAGAACAATGATTTTATCAATTTCTACCTTAATCTCTTCACCCACCAAATGTATCCTTCAAGCCAACAAACAAATAAAATAGAATGAATGGACAAAAAATTTAAAAACTCAATCACCAATATTGGCCGATATAAATATAGTAGTTTTCGAAACTCCTTCGAAGATTAGAATTTTTAATCACCATTTGACTTAGATTATTTTTTATTTTTATTTTTTTAAAAAACCTTATAATTTATAAAAAAAACATTTATAAGTTTGGGGACAGGATACACTACTTAATTTGGGCCAACATTAATAAAACCGTTGTCGCAAAAATCTGTTGATGACAGCCCAATGGATCTATAGGTATATTGGAATTGACGTTAATTGAGTTTTTCGACTTCCTTAAAAAAGAATTCAAATTTGGTATCGCAATGAAAATTGATACGTAACATATCAGAATATACATTATTACGGTAGAACCTTTGAAGCTGATTTGATATGATAAGAATAGAGTGAGAATTAAACGGATGAAGAATAACACAAAATAAAGTCTGAAAATGAATCTAATTTAATTGAAATTTTAATACTTAATTGTAGGAACCAAAACATAAAACAAAGCAATAGGAAAAAATCATGTCGATAATTTTCTTAAATTCTCTCAATTTTCTTGTAATCACAAGTGGATAACTATAGACCAAAATCAACTCTCTCTACTTTCTCTTCATACGGGCAATTTTTCTAATTCTCTCAACTTAATTGCTGACCAAAATCTTGAGTGGACTTAATCATTTGGGCTGTATTGACTGGGCTTGTGGCAAATTACTTTGTCGGTGCACAAATAGTATTCTTTCCGTCCCAAATCTATAATATTCATTTATTTTTTTTGCACAAAATTTGAGAAATATTAATATTATATCGAAATATAATAAAAATAAAAGTATAAACCTAAACTAACTTTATTTATATTGCATGATATAAAAATAATGACATTTGTGTAATATATTGTAAATTGAAAGAATATTTGTAATATTAAATAGATAATATTAATTACTAAAACAAATAAATAAATATTTTGTTATGAGATAAACCAAAATAAAACAATTGATAAATTATTAAGGGAGGTAGGAAGTATTTAAGTCCATTTGCATTGACTACTAGAAAAGACTTTTGGTTTTACTTTTTTATACATATTTATCTAAAAATAAAAGTAGGATTTGAAATTAAAAAATTGACTTTTTAGAACCAGTTTAAAACTTTGAAATTGAAATTACTGTTTTTACCTATGATAATAACAACTAATTCATATATTATACTTAAATTATAATTACTATACTAAAATTTAAAAATATAAATTTTTAATTATACTAGGTAAAAATTAGATTTGTTAAATATAATTTATAAAATAAATTGTAGATTACAATTAATTTAAAATTAAATTGTAATTTTATTTTTAATTTATATATTATACTTATTAAAGTTTTAAAATATAATTTGCCAAATTTAAAAATTATATATATTTTTTAATTATACTTTTAAAAATTTAAATATAATTAATAAAATTTTAAAAAATTATGAATATTTAATAGAAAAATGCATTTACATCATTACGACATTTTGAATAATTTTGACTGTTTAAAAATATTTTATTATATCTTATATTTTCCGAAAAATTTATATTATAAAAATTTATCTAAACGAAAAATAAATCATTTCTACTTTTGATTAACTTCAACTTCTACGTCTACTTTTGATTTTTTTTTTTCTTGAGGCAATCCAAAAATATCCTTCATGACATTACCAAAATGAAAACATTAAAAATATAGATAACTCTGGAACGATTAAATTTATAATTTTCAATAGCAGCTTTAATTATTTCATTTATATAAAAGTAATAATAGTGCATTACATAAATTAAAAATACCGTAGTGCAAATGTGACAACATTTGTCAAAATAAATTATATAAATATAAAGATATTTTTAATGCTAAATACAATGACTTAAAAAACAAATAATACCATTTTTATGGAACGGAGATAGTATTTTTTTTTATATATAAAAATATAAAATTTTACATAGTATATAAATTTAAAACAAACACAAAAGAAATAGAGCCAAAATATTATTCAAAAAGAAAAAAAGAAATCAATAATAAAGGATTTGTTCATATCAATTTCTACTTACAATTTGTATTATACTCAACCAATTACTCTCTAAAAAATATCAAATTCAACATCCATATTTTATACAGAATATTACATTCAATAATTATTCTTCGAAGATACCAAAATAAAAAAATTACAAAAATACCAGTTATCACGCCCCACGGTTCTTAGTCGACAACCATTTCGTAGTAAACAATTAATCCACGAGTTCGATCCCATCTCCGTCAAAATATACACAAGAAAACCAAATTTGTATAAAACCATAATCGCGAGGTAGTTGTTGTGTCGTTCGTGTACTCTATTCCTTTTATTTATTATTTCCCTTTTACAGACAACTTTTTTGCTCGATCGAGCCATTCACCATTTTGTCGAGTAGCATTTTGCAGCTCCTTTTCCTGTACTCTTCAAGTACGACCTAAACGCCGCCATTACCTCCTCGTACATCGGCCTCTTATAATCCACTGCCTGCAGAAGCTTGGTCCAAAAATTAAAATCAAAATCAAAATCAAAATCAAACAAAAAATTAAATTCAATTGAACAATACACTGTGTAATAACAAACAACATAATGTATTACTTATGACATCACATCTCTTGTATTAATATAATACAAATAAAGCGCATAAACTAACAACACAACATGTAATAACAAACAACACATTGTATTACTTCTTGCAGCATTAATATAATACAAACACAACACATAAATTAACAATATAATACAAATACAACACATAAATTAACAACACATGCTATAGTCACATACAATACACACAACGGTTGATTTTAACACATGACATACTTTTATACAACACACATATAATTCTAAACGAATAGCACATGTCTTTATTACACACAGTTGTGTGTAATAAAAACATGTATTGTTTGTATATATTATAGGTGCTAATTTAAAAATTTTGCACGGTAACCATTCCCAGAATTAAATAAACTAGTATAGTACCTGCTCGATTACTTCCCCGGGGGAAGCCCATTTCCATTCTGAGAACTCTCGATCAGTTTCGGCATTTGCTAGATTTATTTCCCTCTCATCGGCTCCGAGTCGCATCAGAAACCTATCCATGAATTATGAACATTATGGATAATAACAATCCTTAGTTGTCAATCTTGAATAGCGATGAATAGCCATAGAATCCTAAAATACTATTTCGGATAGCAAAGAGTACATTTGAAAAGTTAAAATGTACGCTAAAATATATGTATATATATAAATAATTACCGCGTAGATCTTATGGTATATTTCTAATTTGGGTGTTCTAAAATATTTACAACTATTTATACTTAGGTTTTTCCTATTTTACTTTTCTCAGTACAATTTATAAAACTATTATAAAGCAAAAGTAAAAGTAGAATGGTAAAAAAATATTCGTCCATCTCTAAAGCTTACATATTTTTATTTTCGTTTGTACAATTCAAATGTATATATTTTCCGTTTTAATAACCACAATCCCATCATAAATTATAATTTTTCTATTTTTACATTTATTACAATCATGTCATTACATACCACTACTTTTAGCAAAAATAATTTTATCTTAATATACTTGGATACTATTAAGTACTATTAAAATATTAATATTATTTAATCGACTTGCCAAAAGTAAATAACCACATTAAAAGTGGATGGAGAGAGTGTATACGAATGTGGGGAAATATTACATGTGAAAAAATCGTTTCACAACATCTTACACCTAATAAAATGAAATGTCAATACATAGATAGTTATATAAGTAAAAATAAATGAATTATTACTATGATAAATAGATAATCAAAGTTAATCAGATTTAAAATCTAACTAATCAATTTCCAAGTTTGGTAATTATTTTCAAAATTTCTATTATTCATCTATTTCTATACAAATACATTATTTACTTTCATAAAATTATGTCGCTGTTATTTTTTTTATCGTCCTCTAAACTTATACACAATTCATTTATAATAAACAATTTTATACGTCCACAATTGTATTACCATTACTTTAATAAATAAAAATTAATTTATACTATTTAAATCACTATTCAAACTAATAACTAAAATAAAAATAAAATAAAAAATCACCAACAAACACACATGAAATTCCTCCAAATTTTCGTTTTGTTGCTCACACAAAGAACTCATTCATTCGAGCTTCTCGGCAATTATTACCAAATAGTACTAACTGAAGGAGTTAAAGTATGTCCGAAGAAAAGATTAAGGCGAAAAACAGAAGTGTCAAAAAGATCGATGGATTGAAATAGACCAACACTAAAAGAAAGCAAATAATTGACATGATTATCGATTTAGATCAAAATATGAATATTTCTTACAACATTTGTGTACTAACCATTTTGTAGCTTGTCCATGCCATTCTCCTCGCCAAAGACGATTAACTTTTGCCTTGACAGCAGACGGGAATTCGTAGGTCAACCATCCCGGAACCTGACAATTCATTAGACCTCTTAAAGATCGACGACATAATTTATTCGAACATTCTTAAAAAATGCGAATGTCCGGACAGCTAAAACCAATGATAGTGTAATAGAATAAGGGTGGACCTCATCGATTATTTCGGCAGAGACAACTCCAGTTTCATCCTTGAGTTCTCGAACAGCGGCAGACCTCGGGTCTTCTCCTTCTTCGATACTTCCCTATCATAATGTGCACAACTATGTTGTAATAATGGAAAAAAAAAGTGCTACGTTCTTTTGAAATTTAATTTTAATTTTTTTTACTATACAATAATCGCGACTAAATTTGCATAGTCTCTAAGTGCCATTATACAATACTTTCTATTTATTATTATTTTAATTTTTTTTGACAATACGAAGAAAATGTTGTTTTACTATTTATTTATTTATTTATCATTTTAATTTTCTATTCCCTCCTCAAACATCAACCATCATTATTTTCATCACTGACCACAATTATCTCAACTTAAAATTAACAAAAAAAAAAGGATTTTTTTTCATAATTTTTTACTTTTATGTTTAGATATATTTAAAGTATTTCGAAATTGTAGATTTTTTTGAGAATAGTAAAAATTTTAATAGAACATATATGTTTGATGTTATATTACGATGTTTTGAATACTGAATAAATTTTTGATCTAATTTTTTAAATAAAAAAATAAAATTGCAACTCTGTTTAGATTAAATTTTGAAAATTTAACACTATTTCGATTTATTCAAAAATATCACATTAAATATTATTATTATTATTTTTAACAAAATACCATATCAAATATTAATATTTTATTATTCTTAAATTTTTCAAAATTCTAAAATTTCCAAAAATCTATTGTCCAAAACTGAGTTGAATAAGAAGAGAAATTTTAATGAACAAGAAGACATAAACGAAATTGTACAGGACTTATTTTTTAAACAAAAAATCACATTAGAGTATTATCTTCTAAAATATTAAAATTCAAAATACAAATGGATATATAAAAAAAAAAATTGATTTGAATTTAGTATTAAAATAATATTTAATGAAATGTTTGTAAGAAAAAAATATATATTTTTTCGAGGAACGCACAGAACAAATAGTAAAAAATTAAAAATTTTGGAATAAAGAAACACACCCCTAAATTTTTTATGATACGATCTTCAATATATATAATGCATATATATATTATTTTCTCACAAAAATTCAGCTTTCAATATAAAATATTACTAATTTTATGCATCGATACTATTATCTGTGTCGTCGCATATAAAAAAATATTTCAAATTAAAATATTAAAGAAACAAATCTAACTATTTTGTGAGTTTGGTTTTAAATATACAATTTATTTTTATTATTATTTTGGTAGAATATTATATTCAAATTACAGAAAAAAAAAAAAAAAGTGGGAATAAAATCCAAAACAAAAATTAAACTCCAAATTCCAAAATCCTCTATTCCCAACAGAAACTAGGCCAGTCAGGAGACAATTGTTTTCTTTTGTGAATTTTAGAACAAGTTTTTATTATTCAATCTTTTTTTTTTTCTTTTTCAAAAATATTAAATTAATCAATTTCTTCAATGTATTATATTAGAAATTTATTTTATATTTAATATAACAAATGAACGTTATTACATCACTCAACTATTAAATTCAAACCTCAATCCCACGGACAAACACACTTCATTTTCTTATTATAAAAAAGTAACTGTAAAATTTATAGGCATTCCAGAATAACAGTGATTAATTTACCTGAGGCATCTGCCATGCTCCAGGAACATTTAATCTCGATGCAACAAAAACCTGGGGATAAAAAAAAAAAATAATAGTAAAAAATTAAAAAGAAAAAAGAAAAATGTAATGAATCTAGTTCGCAATTGCAATTGCAAATTGAGGTAAAAAAAAAAGTTACCCAAATCAGACAGCTGTACTAATTTAGGGCAAAATTAACCTAAAAAAAAAAATTCTCCGAAACGATTTCGAAATAGAAGACGAATCAATCACACAGGCAAAAGAGGATACCGATAAAACGCACGATCTGTAGCAGCAGAACAATTATAAAAATTCAAAACTAAAAAGACATAAAAATAGAAATGAGTTTGAGCAGACACGAATTCATCGTATGGTATGGAGGTGTAAGAAGAAGGAATTTGCGTACCATGTTATCCTGGTTGAGGAGGCAGAGTCCGACGTTGGGGCGATATCCAGGGGGAAGACCTTCCATTGATAGACTATCTCTCACTGATGATGACCAGAGAGAGAGAAATTAGAGAAAGAAGTCAGAGCAAAGAGGAAACTGGGAAAGTGAGAGAGAGAGAAGAAAGGGAATTTATTTGTCCGAATTGAATAGATGAAATTAAATGAGTATGATATATCACTTTACCTTAGCGCAAAGTCAAACGGGTTCATAACCACTGTGCGCGCCTATGTAAGAATGACCTTACAATGACGTGGGAGGCCACCATATACAATTATACATATATATATATATAGAGAGAGAGAGAGAGAGATAGATCTATATATACATAAAATAATAAAAACAAATCTAATCGGCATCATATTGAATCTCTCCATTCGACATTAAATTTAATAAATAATCATCCGTCTTATATTTATCTATCAATTTATTTTGTTTCCGGAGTTTTAAAAGTATTAATATTATATTAGAACAAAGTAAAAATAAATGTAATGTTAAGTAGATAGTACAATTACTAAAATAAATAAAATGAATACTTTGTTATATGATATACCAAAATAGAAAAATAGATAAATTGTCAAGGGACAAGAGAGTAGATTATATTAAAAGTGGGTATAAAACAGATAATAAAAAACTAAAATATTTTTGTGATTATATTTGTGTAAAAAGTAACGCGGTAGATTCTAGGCTGATCTGACCAAATCAACATGGTGCTGCTTTTAGGGATGTCAACGGGGTGGGTTCGGGCCGGATAGAAAATATTAGGCCCTGAAATCCGTTCCGTTCCGCTTCAGCCTTGCCCCAGGACCCGCCCCGCCTTGAACCCATCGGGTTCGGGGCCAACCAGGAAAACTCATTTTTTTTAGGAAAATATAATAATAATAATAATAAATATTTTTTTTAACAATCGAATACTAAAAAAATAGCATTAAAAGCACAAAAAAAATATAATTATAAAAACAATCAAATATTGATCCATAAAAATAAGATAAAAGTACATAAATACAATTCAAATATAAAAATTCAAAACATCAAATAGTTAATTCTAACATTCTTCAATATCAAAGTCTTCATCTTCATCTAGCATTGCAGGAGGACAATTGTTTTTTTTATCTAACGGTCGATCCACTAGTACCTAATTAAAAAATATATATATACATATTATTATACTCCCTCTGTCCAGTTAGAAAGTATACATGTTTCTATTTTGGGACGTCCAATTACAAAGTAAACATTTCATTAAATACCTCACTTTTTCCACAAATACCCTTACTTTACATCACATCATTATTTTTACACCAAAAAGTAAGGGCAAAAATGACATTACACTACTTTCAACTACCCTCTATAATTAAAATACTATTATTCTTTAAACACCGCGCCAAAAGTAAATGTATACTTTGTGTGTGGACGGAGGGAGTATTATATTATACAAGTAAAAAAATTAAAATGTTAAAAATAAATACTTACTTGTAGCTTGATTCCATAATCAATGTCAAGTACACATTAATGCTTCCAAAGTAGATGGATTAAATCTACTACGATGAGGACTAACCAATTTTTCACTTGTACTAAATGTTGATTCAGAAGCAACTGTTGAAACAGAAATAGCCAACACATCTCATGCAATTTTTTGCAAAGTAGGATATCTCACTCCATTAGTTTTCACTAACTCAAAACATCAAAATTTGGAGTTCTTGGTAGCACATTTTCCTCCGAATATAAGTCCAATTCAGATGTTGATGACACTTTAGCAGAATAATTTGAACTAGAAGCAATATACTAATCATACAAAGCTAATGGATCACTCTTAAATGTATCACAAGTAGAATTATACGATGATGAATTCCACAAATCCAAACATTCAGAATGTCCAATACTTGAACATGTATCCCTAGATTGATAGTCATACAAGAGATCATAGCAATATTGTTGGATCTCCTCAATTTTTTCCCACCGATTATCACCATATATCAAGAGAAAATAGAATTTAACCAACTTCATTTTGTATCGAGGATCCAACACAACAACAACACCATTATAATATGATAACTATTTCAATATTTCTCATATTTCATCAATATTATTTTAGCAATGTCTTTAATCATCATATTTGAACTCTTCGCCCACTCATCTAATTTCAGCTTTGATATCACATATCTTTGGAAAGAAATAATTAGGTGTAGGACAAAGAGTGCTAGAAAACATTTCCGTGGCTTGATAAAAAAGTTTCAACTTTGCACAAATTTCTTTTGAATTCTTCCAATCTTCTTCACTGGGCACTCTATCATAATGTCTCTCTTGAAGTTTAACTCGTGGAAACACATCCTTATATAAAATAATTGTTTCTAGTATCAAATAAGTCGAGTTCCAATGAGTTTTACAATAAAAAACCAACTTTTTACCACAATAAATATGCAATTGGCGTGAAGCCTCCTTAAAATTTTCAACTATAGCAGGTGAAGCAATCCAATAAACAACACTATCTTGAATTGTTTCAATAGCATCATTTATTATTTTAAAACCGTCTTTCACAATCAAATTTAAAATATGAGCTGAACATCGCATATGTAGTATATTTCCATCCAAAATCAAATCTTTTCCAAAACATGACGGAATATAACATCATTGGTAGAACAATTGTCAATGGTAATTGTTGATAGCTTTCTATCAATATTCCAATTCAGTAGTGATTCCACAAGAACTTCAGACAATACTTTAGCCGTATGAGGAGTCGGAACATAAATAAACCTATAAAAATTAACAATTAATTAGTATTATGCATATAAATACATATAAAATTATAATTCAAAAATTAAAGTTACCTCAATATAAAACTTTGTAGAATCTATGAGTTATCAATAAAATGACCAGTGATTGCCATAAAACCTTTACTGTTGATTGATGTCCACATATCAGTAGTGATTGCAATCCGGCACTTAAGCTTATCCAATAATGAATAACGCTTAGCTTTTTCACTTTCATAAATTTTGAAAATATCATTCCTGAGAGTATTTTGTGAACTCATGTTGAAGGCAGGTTGAAGACTTGTAACAAATCTTCTAAATCCAATATAATCAACCATTGAAATTGGATAGTCATGTAGAATAACCATTATAGCAAGCTCACGTCTTGATTCATCTTGGCTAATGACAGACGTTCGTCACACGCTGCAAAATTTAAATATAATAAACCTACTTTTACAATTAAAATAACGTAGTATAGATGAAGTAGGGTCGTCTCATCAGGGAATTTAAAAGGTTTTACTTTCGATTGTTTAATTTATAAATATAATAAAATGGGGAATTTTGGAAGTAGGAAATAAAAATAAAATAACAAACTAAAAAATCTACGACTAAAAGATAAATTCAATAGAAATAAGTTTCCAGTCCATGAATGAAATTGACAACTTGGGAAGTGGATTTGATCATCGATAAATATTTAATTTTATTGGTTTCTAAAGAAATTAGTTATAGTTACCAACACGCGCCTATTAACCAACTCTTTATTAATTTCTCGACAGTCTAGCTACGCCCATCAACTGCTTCCCTAGTTAGACTAGAACCCTAGTGATGCCACAAAAAATTTACTAGCCTAACCGCCTTGCGAACTAGAAGAGCCTAACTCAATTTAACAATTACCTATGCGAAATTGTTTAAAATTGATTATGTGATTTTCTAATGGTGTCTGTCATTAGTTGCTACTTGAACCAAATTAAAACGCAATTATGGATGTCTAATTTAGTTTAACAATTAATCTTTAATCCAATTGAAATACCTGACCACAATACCCAACCAAATAAAAGATTATAACTCAAAGCAATCAGAAACAATAGAAATACTTTGAACCAAAGAAATATCAGAAATCAAAACAAGTCTAATCTCTCAAATCCATACCAAGTTGTTTTTCACTCATATACTAGAAAAGTGAACTACTCGCTAATCATAGGATGAAGAAAAAATGAAGCAAAGAGAAACATTACCTGAGAATGATGTTGGTAGGGGTAGAAGTCGAAATCTTCTTGAAAGAATCTTTCTCCTTCTTGCCCTTGCATGGTTTCTCTCTAGGACTGTTCCGCATGGTGTTCTCCTCGGCAAGTGGCATAAAGTGGCGCTTCCCCCTTTTTTCTTTCCTTTATATTTGCCCTAATTTTGTAAAAATTGGGCTTTGGACCTTTTTCTTCTCTTTTCCCTCTAATTCCATCAATTTTATTATTTTTCTCCTGCAAATCATAAATAAATAATATATACCCAAATCAGGTATAATCTAATCAAAATCAACCAAATATCGCAAATAATATAAATATTTAACGCATGCGATTTATGGCTATCAAATCTCCCCACACCTAGATCATGCTTGCCCTTAAGCATAAATTCGAAACAAGTCAAAAGAAATCGCATGCGACTCAATATGACAAGAAAATCTAATTCAACCAAATAAATCGGAAATTCAACATATCAAGCCAAGTCAACCTCAAAGGATAAAGTGTATGCGCACATGCTCTCTGAAAGAAATAAATGTGTATAATAAGCTGACGTTCAAGTAGTACGAAAAAAAATTATCCTATAGGCTTGAATGAAAATCAAATCCCTTGCTTAAGATACTCGAATCTAACATCAAGAATCAAAGGGACATTTTTATAAAGGTTGTAACAGGGCTGATGGTTAGGGGTAGAAAAAAGGATATGCGAAAGCTAAAATATGTTAGAAAAGAACACAATAAGAACACGATGCTAGCATGTGAAAAACAGTTCGACATAAACAATAAAACCCTTACTTTATTCACTACCCAAAATTTGATAACATAATTATATCAATAATACTTCATCAAGATTTAATTTTTTTATTATTTTTTCTGGGCCTTTTTTTTGCTCTTTGTTTTTTGGCCTTTTTTTTTAAAAAATATATATACGCCTTTCACTACCCGTTTTCATTGAAGCAAACACTTTTGAATGCGTTATTTATTTATACTCAAACTTCGTTTCTAACTAGTGCCGAACAAATAAGGTGCATCACACCGTGAACTTAAATTAATTATTTCTAACATAGGGTTAAAATCGGAGAAAGCTTAATATCAAAAGAAGGGTATGCAGCTAAAAGACGGTTTAATATAAGAAAAATAGGCTAAAAAGTCTCAAATGGGCTAACTGGGGGAAATATATTGTGTTGGGTGATAAAGAAAGGCTCAATGGTTACTTAATGCCCTTATCATTTTCAAAATGCAAGACTCGATAGTTGCAAGTTCAACATGCATATTCACTCAAGTTCTAGGTCATCTAATTGAATACTACAAATCAAACAAGAAAGAATTTCCAAAAGCTTGATAATATGTAGTTTATTTTCTAATGTAAGCTTTTTTGAATATATACTCAAATTATCACAAGGTTCAAATGTCAACCTGACTTAACATATTTCAAATCCAATGTCATCAATCATATCAGACTAACCTATCACTTAAACCACCTTTGACTCACTTCAGACAAATCTAAAAAACATGTGAAAGGCTAGCAAATCAGGCATCAAAAGTAGCACAAAATGAAAAATTTGCCCAAAATATTTGCATAACTCTCTCCCCACACCTAAAGCAAACATTGTCCTTAATGTAAAAAAAAGTAAAATAAGAGAGGAACTTTCCTGGAATCCGTAGGATTGGTGCGACTGTATGTTTTTGCTTTGGATTCCAAACTTCTTCAAGTTGATTGTGCGTCTCTTTTAGCCAACACCAAAATTGGTAGCTTAGGGAGAAAGAAGAAAAAAGACGGCGGCTTTTTTTTTTTTTTTTTCTTTCAAAATTCTCCAAGAAGTTCCCTACATAAAATAAAGAATCCAAATCAAATAGGCGATGTTTAAAAATTAAAAAAATAAAACAAAAACTAAAGAAAATAAAAGAAATAAAGCTAGAAAACTTGGGTTGTCTCCCAAGAAGCGCCTCTCTTTAACGTATTTGGCTAGACGCAGTTACCATGTTAACCATTAGGTAGAACTACTTTATACCGTCTTACCCACTTCAATTTTTGTTTTTTACTTCCATGTTTAAAACGATGATTACTCACAAAAAAATTCTTTGCAAGATTCACATTATCGTTTAAGTGAACAAGCTTCAATTGACTCAGATGCGGCTTTGATTTTATGTCCAGAATAGATTTCTCATGCAATCTCAAGACTCCCTGCATACTTTTGTCAATAATATTCACACTGCACAACACACTAGATTTTTCAAGGTATTTAATAGAATCAGAAATAATTAAATTGCACTTTCTCACCATCAAATTTCATAGAAAGTATACTTTGTTTCACATCAGTTTTAGTTTGTGCGGTGTACATAAATGGTCTACCTTGTAAAATCAGTGCAGGATTTGGAGAATCATAATAATGTATATCAAGCACATAAAAATCAATTGGAAAAATTAATTCGTTAACTTGCACTAGGACATCTTCAATCATTCTTTCAGGGTTAGCATTTGTCCTATCGGCTAATTGTATCATAATTCCAGTTTATTTTAAAGACCCAATGTTCAAAGACTTATAAATAGATTTAAGCATCACATTAATTGCAGCTCCTAAATCTAACATTGCTCGTTTAATCTCCAACTTACCTATCTTACAAGGAACCGAGAACATACCTGGATCTCTACATTTATGAGGAAGCTTACGTTGTAAAACGGCAGATACGCTCTCACCAATAATAATGCATTTGTCTCCATGTAGTCTATTCTTGTTCGCACAAAGATCCTTCAGAAATTTTGCATACTTCGGCACTTGCTTGATTGCATCTAGTAAGAGTATGTTCAATTCCACCTTTCGAAACATCTCCATCATCTTCTTATTTTTGTCATCCTTATTTGGTTTCACCAACCTGCAAGGAAACGGTGCAACATTAGTTTTAGTATTAGTAGGTGTATCAAAAGTTACATTGTTCAATGTTTCAGTGATGTCTTGCTCTATTTCTTTCTTAATGTCTTTCTCATTCTTGTCTTTTGGAACTCCAATCTTCGATACTTCTGAATCTTTTCCATTTTGTATAACAATCGAGCTCACATTCCTCGGATTGACGTCGGGTTGTGAGGGCAATCTACATTTTTCTTTTTACTTCATCTCGCACATCGCATTTGCTATTTGACTTACTTGTTCTTCCAAGTTTCTTATGCTATTCCAAGTTTCATGTTGAAATTGCAACATGTTAGACGCCATAGTTTTCATCAGATCCTCTAAGGAATTACTAGGAACCGTTTGAGGGGGTTGTGGAGGGTGGTTAAGTGTTGGGAATCCTCTCGAATGATCTCCAAATTTAGATTGTTGATTCATATACTTTAAGTTCGGCTGATCTTTCCATCCTAGATTGTAGGTATTCGAGTAGTGGTTGTATGCTCTTGGGATGAATCCTGCAGCACTGACATCTACTTTTTGACTTAAAGTAGGACAAATATCAGTAGGATGTTCCGAACTTGCACAGATCCTAAAAGCCTTAATTTGTGCCTTCCCTGAAACAAATTGTCGAACAAATGAAATCAGTTCAGTCAATTGTCGTTGAATAGAACTCACATCGCTTGCTTCTTTAACTGGTAATGCTTCTTTTTGTCCGAACTGTTGTGAGTTTATCACCATATTGTTCAGTAAGTCCCACGCCTCTCTAGGAGTTTTTCTCATCAAGGCCCCTCCACTTGCTGCGTCTATGATTCTCCTGTCGATGGAAGTTAAACCTTCATAGAAATATTGAATCAGTAATTGCACTGGGATTTGATGATGGGGACATCGAATAAGTAGAGCATTAAAGCGGTCATAATATTCAAATAAAGACTCCCCTGTATGTTGTGTCATTCTACATATCTCTTTCCTCATAATCGCAGCTCGTGAAGCGGGAAAGTACTTTTCTAAAAATTTTCTCTTCATGTCAGCCATGTAGTGATGTTTTCGGCAGATAGATTGAATAGCCAATCTTTTGCAGCGTCTTTCAGTGAGAAGGGAAAAGCATGAAGCTTGATTTGATTTTTTGTTACTTCTTGTGGCTTCATACTTGTGCAAACGACATCAAATTCTTGAAGATGCTTATGTGGCTCTTCTCCTGACAACCCATGAAAAAAAGGCAACAAGTGTATTAGGCCTGATTTTAATTCAAAAGCACTGTTACCTTCTACTGTCGGGTATGCTATGTACAGATGCTGCTAAGTCAAGTTAGGAGCTACCAGCTCCCTCAGTGTCCTTTGATCCATCTCTTCTTCTAGCTCTAACTCGTCAAAACTCAAATCGCTAGATAATTCTAAAGTTAAATCTTTTTGGCGATGCTCCATAGTTTCTTTTCTTAATCAACACGCAGTCTTCTCAATTTCGGGATTGAAACTCAAGATTCATGTGCGATCAGATCTCGACATAAACTAGAAAAACTCAGATTTTCAAAAATAATATAAAACAACCAAAGATAAATTAAACCAATTGGAATTCCCTGGCAACAGCGCAAAAATTTGACAGGCGTTCTTCACACACAACAAAATTTAAATATAATAAACCTACTTCTGCAATAAAAATAACGTAGTATAGATGAAGTAGGGTCGTCTCCTTAGGAAATTAAAAAGGTTTTACATTCAATTGTTTAATTTATAAATATAATAAAAGGGGGAATTTTGGAAGTAGGAAATAAAAATAAAATAACAAACTAAAAACTCTACGACTAAAAAATAAATTCAATAAAAATAAGTTTCCAGTCTATGAATGAAATTGACAACTTGAGTAGTGGATTTGATCATCGATAAATATTTAATTTTATTGGTTTCTAAATAAATTAGTTATAGTTACCGACACGCGCCTAATAACCAACTCTTCCTTAATTTCTCGACAGTTTAGGTACGTCCGTCAACTGCTTTCCTAGTTAGACTAGATTCCTAGTGACGCCAAAAAGAATTTACTAGCCTAACCGCCTTGCGAACTAGAAGAGACTAACTCAATTTAACAATTACCTATTCGAAATTGTTTAAAATTGATTATGTGATTTCCTAATGGTGTCTGCCATTAGTTGCTACTTGAACCAAATTAAAACGCAATTACGGATGCCTAAGTTAGTTTAGCAATTAATCCTTAATCCAATTGAAATACCTTACCACAATACCCAACCCAAAAAAGATTATAACTCAAAGAAATCAGAAATAACATAAATACTTATAACCAAAGAAATATCATAAATCAAAACAAGTTTAATATCCCAAATTCATATCAAGTTGTTTTTCACTCATAGACTAAAAAAGTGAATTACTCGCTAATCATAGGAGGAAAAAAAAAGGAAACAAAGAGAAACATCGCCTGAGAATGATGTTGGTATGGGTAGAACTCGTAATCTTCTTGGAAGAATCTTTCTCCCTCTTGCCCTTGCACGGTTTTTCCCTGGGACTAGTCTGCACGGTGTTCTCCTCGGCAAGTAGCATAAAGTGGCGCCTCCCCTTTCTTTCTTTCCTTTATATTTGCCCTAATTTTGTAACAATTGGGCTTTGAACCTTTTTGTACTCTTTTCCCTCTAATTCTATCAATTTTATTATTTTTCTCCTGCAAATCATAAATAAATAATATATACCCAAATCAGGTAGAATCTAATCAAAATTAACCAAATATCGCAAATAATATTAATATTTAACAAATGCGATTTATGGCTATTAGCTAAACATGTGATTTTGAAGATTGTTAGTTCCATGAATATTTAACACATGCGATTTATGGCTATCAACTAATATTTTGAAGATTGAGAAATGCTTGTTGGATATCATCTTTCTTGGTCTTTTCGTACAAGACATTTCATAATGTTTATGCAAATGATCGGTCCCGTAATCACTTGGTGCTTTCAAACGAACTTGTCAATACTTGCACTCGGCATATGTCATATTATCTACTTTAATCATTTTGAATTGATTCCAATACTCAGACGTTCTTTTTCTTTTGCTGCTACTTTCATCTATATCCAAAGTTTCAATCGCATTTGCAAGATTATTTGCATCAAAATCTGAAATCTCTACCGATAGTATAGAATTATCTGTTTCTTCAAATTCCATCAGCAATTGTATAAAAATAATAAATAAAAAATTATATCTTAATAATTAAAATTCAGAATTAATACTTTCATATAAAAAAGTGTAATATTGCAATACTAAGTATAACCTAGTTTCTGTTAATAGTATAAAAAAGTAGGAAAAATACAAATTTTTGCTATTGTAGAACATGTGATTATTAGATATACGAGGTTAATGATTTAATTCTTCATTTTGTATGACTAGTTTGCTACGTATTTTTCATTTATCTTTTAATAGTTTGTTATATAAGATGTACCTGCTATAATTTTGTCTTGTCTGCTTAATTTATTTTGTTTATTTAATCAATGACATATGCTATTTTATTAGTTGAATAATCAGTTTTCTACTAATTGTTGTAAGATCGTGGAGCAAACTAACCAAAAATCATAACTATAAATCAAAATATTCAGATATATATGTTGTAAGTAATAACCAATATGTACTTACCACAACACAGAAAAAAGAAACTCATAGCTGACAGCGGTGGTGCAAGCGGCCGGTGGTGGCATAGTGGCGCTGGCGGCAGACGAGTGGATGAGGATGGCATACGGCAATAGTCGCGGTTAAAGAAACGGAAAGAGAAATTAGAGATTTAGAGTTGGAGGCAGGCGACTAATTGAGTTATATATTTAAAATTATATAAATAAATAAATAATATATTTTGATTATATAAATATATATGTATTAGTTATAATAATTTTAAAAAAATTACTAGGAGCACACGACTAATTGAGTTTTATATTTAAAATTATCTAAATAAATAAATAATATATTTTTATTATATAAATATACATATATTAGTTATAATAATTTAAAACTCGCCCCGAATCCGGCCAGATTTAAAATTTAAAATCCACAATACGCCACGAAACATATTATTTAGACCCGAACCCGCCTCATTAAGAACGGGTTCGGGGCTAACCCGCCCCATTTGATATCCCTAGTTGTTTTGATCCGGTCAGTATAAGTGACCTACATATGTTTATACAGCGTTCTAAGATGACATACACTACAAGAAAAAATCATTTTTGTAACAAAACTTTTTTGTCTCTAAATCTACTGTTTCCGTTACTAATGACATTAGAGACGGAATTAGAAATGGAATTACGTTAGCTACGTGAACTTTAAGGACGAAATTCTGTTACAAATTAGATTATTTTTTTGTAGTGATATGTTGATTTATAATATAATATATGTAGTATTATAAATACGTTGAAATATGTATAAATATAGTCTGGTCATTCATATAACAACATGCTGACTTGACCGGATTACCAACTATCCATGCCCAAAAAATAATGATATTTATGTAACAATAATTAAAAAAAATAGAGATATTTTATAGTGATATAATTATTTATTAAAATGAGATTATTATTTGCAAACGGACGAAAAAAAAAAAAATATGACTATTGTTTTGGGACAAATGGGGTATTTTCTTTCTTCGAGTCGTATCTAATTATTTTATTTCTTTTTATGTCCAATTCCAATGTATCTGTTTTATTATTTTTTTTTGTAAAAATACTTTTTATTTTAATAAAAGACAAAATTGATCATAATTCTCATGTGGTTTAAAAACTATCATAAATTCTATTTATTTTGAAAATTGCATGACGTTCCCTTATATTTTAAAAAAGTTGCACGAAACCCTTTTTAATATTTTTTGTGTGATGAAAAGATGATTTTCTATCTATAATTTTTACATAGAAGCCAATTTTTATGCAATATTTTTTAAAGTATAAAGGGACGTCATGTAATTTTTAAAGTATTAGAGGAATTTACGCTAAATTTTGAAATTATAGGAGAGTTATGGATAATTTTTCCTAATAAAAAATACCCACACACTTTACATATTATTATAAACAATGACGTAAACAAGTTTAAGGGACAAAAAATGATAAAGATGATACCTTGAATTGGTACAAAAGTAATACTACTTCCGTCCGGTTCTAAGGGTCTCATTTACTTTTTGCGTATTCATATTTGAATATTAATTACTATATGAAAACGTAGTACAAATCAAGGGAAAATCACAAAATTAGTTCTATTAGTGTCTTATAATATTATAATGATATTTGTGCAAAAAATTATATAAATATAAGAATATTTTTAATGTTAATTACAATTACGCAAAAGGTAAATGAAACCCTTAGAACCGGACGGAGGGAGTACATAGTAAAATTACTCTTTATGACTCACTCAAAAGTCTTTTGAATTTTTATAATAGATTAAAAGATAATGATATATTTGTTTGCCAATATTATGTATTTTTTTACCGTTTAATAAATTTATGTACAATTCATTTATAATAAACCATTTTATTACCTTTACATCAATACATAGTAATAATCAATTTTTTTTATTATTATTTTTTAATTTTATTACCCTGCTTTAATAGTATTAAAATATTATTTTACAGTTTTCATGCCAATTAAACCTATATAATTTTAATGGACGAAATAAGCAACATTTTATTGGTTAATACAAGTATTTAAAATATATTTGATATTAATATTTGATTATTTTTATTAAAATAAAAAATATATATTTTATTTAAGAAAATAGACAAAAATGATAATAATAGCACTTTCAGCGGAGACGAGAAATAACAATTTATATAGTACATGTTGGATAGATTTTTAGTTTCGTGTGTTTATTTTATATATGTGCTAGCTAGATAGATATTTTTTTATGTGTCGACATTAATTGTAATATGTGCGGAGTGAACTCTTGTTATATATTGTGTGTTTATATAATAATCCCTTCGGCTATGTCTAAAATAAATTATCATACTACCATAAAAATTTTCATATTTTTTTATTATTTTATAAATATGATTATTTTAAATTTAAATTAAAATACATATAAACAAGGAGAAACATATAATTTAACTTTCTTACAAGGGATGATGCGGTGATGGACTCGTGATCGTAGGTCATATATTTAAACTTTCGATATCTCCGAGTCTTGACTGACACATATGGTTCGTTGACTTGCCTTGTCGAACCTAATTTGAAGATCATTAGGTTCGATCGAAAAATTTATTCGAATTGCAAATTCCTACGTTATAAAAAATATATATTAATATTCGTTAAATGTCCTAATAAAATACTCTCTCCGTCCCATGTAATATGAGCATATTACTGTAGATTCGAAATTTTAGGTAAAGTGTAATTAATAAGTAATTAAGAAGTATATTAGTCAAAATAATTATTATATAGTAAAAATAATTGCAAATTAAGATTAATACAAGTAAATAGTTTAATTAAAAAAATTATAAAATTTAAACTTTAAAATGAGATTAAAGTGTATAATTATATTTTCAAAAGAAATAACAAATTACGTGGGTCATACAAAAATAAAAAATAAGAATAAATTATTGGGACGGAGATATATATATATATATTATATCCAATTGATTTTGGAATGAGAAAATATTAATATATACTCTGTTGATTCATATTTCATTATATTATTATATATATTTTGTGAATTATAATTAGTCAATCAGGTAACAACAATCATATATATTTACACAGTGCCAACGGCTATGTCCAGGATAATTATGACATTGTTTTATATGGTTAAATTTATATACAAAGTATAATATATTTATATTCCCTCCGTCCCACATACAATATCCATGTTGTCGTTTCTGTCCGTCCCACATATCATGTCACTTTCATTTTTTGGAAAATGATTACACACTTTAATCTCATTTTAAATTTTTTAATTTATTTTTTTTAATTTTAATTAAACTAATTAGTTATCTTAATTTTAATTTATAATTATTTATATTATAGGATAATTATTTTCACTAATATATTCTTAATTATCTACTAATTACACTCCTCTTAAAATACCGTGTTTACAATGTAGCAGACATAGTATCTGTGACGGAGAGAGTATTAAAACTTTACTTACATATAATTTTATTATTTTTATTTAATAAATACTCAATTTGCTATCACTTTTTTATGTACCTTACTTTTTTAATTAATATTTTAACAATTTTTCTATAATATTTACACTTTATTTGTATTTATTCTATTTTTAAATTTAAAAACTATTTTCTTCTATCATCAAATTTATTTTCATTTTTTTTTTTTGTTTGTTCTCTAAATTTACTTTGTTATTAATTTTGACAAAATTAAAATGTCAAAATTTAACTATTATCTTCCTTCAACTTTTATTCCCTTCAACCTTTATTTACAATAAATATTACTATCATTAGTATATTTATAAGTAATTTTAATTATTTTATACTGGCATGGATGTTGCTCACTTGACCAGAATCAGCATATCCTATAACAGAGTATAAGATATCATATGCTGAGTTATCTAACATATGTTTATTCCCTTCAATCTTTATTTACAATAATATACTTCCTCCGTCATGCAAATGTTTATTCCCTTCAATCAATATTATTTACAATAATATAATAAAAGTAAGTAATAATTGTTATTTTTTTCTTTTATAGTTAAAAAATACAAAAGTGTAATAATTTTTTTACTTAAAAATGAAACGAGAATATTTTTTTATGACAACTCTGAAAAGAAATGAGCATAAATTTGAATGAAGGAGGGAGTAATATATATTGCATTATAACCAATGTATATTTATACATATTTCAGTATAATTATAATGCAATATACATTATATATTATAACTCAGCATATGCTATTTTATAACACAACATACGATGAGATATGTATAAATATACGCTGGTGATACTGATTCGATTAAATCAACACGGTATTGACTTCATTGAATCAACACATAATTTGCAACTATTTTATAAATTTTAATAAAATATTCATATTACTTAATTTGATCTAGATAAAAAGAACTAAAATTGTAGGGACAAAAAAAAATTCTATTTTTTTTAATGTCTATGGACACTGCTCATCGTGCCCAACTTTCTCCCTCTAAATATATATATATATATATATATAATAGTGGAGGAAAGATACGATATATAATGATCAATATATGAAATAATCATCTTATCTATGGCAATCCATTCTCTGCAATTCATTAATTAAGGGTAGAAGACGATCGATCCGATCCCTCGAATCGCCATGGCTGAAAAGCTTCATTGAGATTAATTAATTGATGAAAGGGCAGGTGGAGAAGAATAAGGTTATCATTCTTCTCGATAATTAAATTAATTAATTAATTAATTATGTTCTACATGATCTGTTGTATGGATATTTTGCAAAAAAAAAATAAAGTTAGGGTTTTGTGCTTCTATATAAATTTAAGATAAAATTGTCCATAACTCCCTTATGGTTTCGAAACTCAATGTAAATTCCTCCTCTATTTTAAAAATTGCATGACGTTCCCTTATACTTTAAAAAATGTTGCATGAAACCACTTTGTGGTTTCGAAACTCAGCATAAATCCTCATTTTACTTTAAAAAATTGCATGATGCTCACTTATACTTTAAAAAATATTGCCATGCAAAACATATAGATAGGAAATCATCTTCTTATCACACGAGGAAAGTTTCATGGTGGTGGGGTTTTATGCAACGTTTTTTAAAGTATAAGAGGGTACCATATAATTTTTAAAGTACATGAAAATTTTGAGCTGAATTTTAAAATCATATGGGAATTATAAGCAATTTTATCTAAATTTAATGTTGGAATGGTGCACGTACGCACGCGGGACAAGACAAGACAAGACAGGATAGGGCATTGTAAGAAAAAAGAAAAAAAAAACAAACAGAAAGTGCAAGTGGATGAAACCGGAGTAGAGGAAAGTGGAGGTGGACGATGGATAACAGCGTTGACATTATGGAACTAAAAGGTAAGAAGAATCTCTTTTCTTTTTTTTTCTTTCTTTTTTTTTTCATCATCATTATTATTATTATTATTATTATTATTATCACTTGTTAGTGCTTTATTAACAAATCAAAAACTAGATGCAACTAGATGAGTGTATTTTGATTTTGTGTAGGTTTAATTAAGGTTAAGGTTGGCCCAAATTATAGTTTTGTTTTAGGCCTATTGAAAATTAAGCCTTGATATGTGGCTTGACCCGGTAGCCCATATTTGATCCACTATGAGCTAATATTTTATTTTTTTATTTTTTATTGAGTATTGATTTTTTATAAGAGAAAAAAATGTAAATCATACTCCCTCGGTTTCAAAATAATAGAGACATTTGAAATTAGCACAAGAATTAAAGAATAATAGTATTATATTGACACGAGTATAAAAAGTGTTTTTAAAATACCAAAATACTCCTATTTTATATAATTATTGTAAAAAAGTGAGAAAATAGTTATCGACAATGAAAATGAGACTATTATTTTGGGACGGACGAAAATGACAAAATGAGACTATTGTTTTGAAACGGAAGGAGTTTTTTTCATCTCATTTCAAAATATTATTTTGAAATTTTATACTCTCTTTATCCACCTTGTTTAGTTACACTTCTTTTATAATTTATAAATGAAGTGTAACTAAATATATTGCAAATGAAGTGTAACTAAATATGGTGGACAATGGAGAGTAATAGATTAAGAAATAATACTATTTTATTTGTTAGTGAAAGTTTCTAAGATGTTAATATTTTTGTCATCTGACTATGTATAAAGTAATTTTATATTATGTGTAATGATATATTTTAAATTTAAGTAAAAATTAACGATATTCTTTTAATATTATGATTACTTTTATTAAAAAAGAAAATAGATATATCTGAATATTAGAAAAATATCGTTAATTTTTTCTAATGTATATATGTTTCCCATAAATATATTTTTTCAAAAAAAATATATTACACATTGTTATTATTTTTATATTATTTACACAATTTTCTATATATCACCTAGAAAAATATTTCTTCAAACAATTTCACTAAACAAACACACTCCTAATATATACACGCGACCACACAGTATTCATTCTATCAATTTATAAAAAAGTCAACAATTTAACACAAATTAGTTATATTAACAAAAGATACAAACTCTCTCGCAAATTTGGGACGGAGGGAGTATGATATTCACTTAAATATTTTATTTCTATTTTTTAATAAACAAATATATTATATGCATATTTATAATTTTTTATTTTTAAAAATTAATTTATGCTATTAATCACAAATAAATATTTTTTATATTATATAAAAAATTAATTTTTATAAAATAATATCTATATTATATATGTCTTATTGAAAAATTTATATATTTATAAATCAAATAGTAATTAAAATATTGGTTTTTAAGTTTGGTGGGTGGGTTTTCATTTGATTGATTTTGTGAAAAATTACTTCAGATTTAATATTAAAATATTATTCAATGAGATGTTTGTGATTTTGTTTTTTTTTCAAGAACAACGAATTCAAATACTTTCTCCGTTTCATAACAAAGTATTCATTTTTTCATTTTAGTCCGTTCTATAATAAAGTATCAATTTTCTTTTTTAATAACTGTACTATCTACCTAACATTACAAATACCTTTACAACTTACAATATATTATACAAATCCTGAAAATCCGGAACTAACACAGCGTAAGGATGAGACATTACCTTTATATCACACATACTAATAAAGTAATATTAATTATTTCTATTTTATTCCTACTATATCATAATATAATACTAATATTTCTAAACAATAAATGGATATTTCTTTATGAGACGGAATAAATAATAAAATTTAGAAAAATTTGGCAAAATAAACACATCTGGAGAGACACCATGTTTGGCAAATCTCAACAAATATATTATATATATATAGGTCGTCATAAAAAAAAATGAAAAAAAAATAAATATATATATATATATATATATATATATAGAGAGAGGTCCTCAAATCAACTCGATCATAATCTTGTTTGGCCAATAAATAAAAAAAAAGCCCTTTCTTGAAGGACACCATGTGAAATTCCTCGATCACTGGAAGATCCCTCTTATGAATTTGACCAACACAATATATATATATATATTTATATAATTAGTATTATTTTTCTTTTTAATATTAAGAAATATAAAAATATTTATGGCTGTATTTGTTCACATGTTTCAAAATAAGTATGTGTAAAAAAAGACGTGGGATCTCATCAGTTGCAATGATATGAATAGATAAAATAAATACTCTCTCTCTCTCTCTCTCTCTCTCTCTCTCTCTCTCTCTCTCTCTCTTTCTCTCTCTCTCTCTCTCTCTCTCTCTCTCTCTCTCTCTCTCTCTCTCGTATACAGTGTGTCCGAATTACTGTAAAAACGAGTTTAAGATAAGTATAATAATAAATAATTTAAAATATATTAGTAAAAATAATTATAAATTAAAATTAAGATAATTAATCGGTCTAATTAAAATTAAAAATATTGCAAATTAAAAAATTTAAAATGAGATTAAAATGTGTAATCATTTTTTAAAAAAATAAAAATGACATAAAACATAGAATGGACAAAAATACCAATGTGAACACAGTAAGTCCGAAGAAATAGTAAATAGAGATTATAATTTTTTTTACTAAATATAATATGAAAATATTTTTTATAGACATACTAATATGGTAAATGAATATATTTTTAAAAGATAGATAAAAGTACTTCTTTATACATTAAAAAAAAAAATATATCAAGCTAAATATATTTTCTTTATTTTTTAAATTACACTGAAAAATTATTTTATTTTAAAAATATTATATTAATATTTATTTATATTATGGGGTGTTTGGAAAATAGCTTTTTGAAGAGCTTTTAGCTTATTGAACAATTTTTAGTTGTTTGACCAGTTAAAAAACTAATTTAGGTGTTTGGTAAATTAGCTTTTTGGAATAGCTTTTTGGACTCAAAAAGCTAATTTCTGAAAAGCTAACTTACCCAGCGTTTTGAAATAGCTTTTTCTGTAAAAATTTTTTTTTTATTCCTTATATGCCCTTAAAAATTTATTATGCATTTTACACAAATAAATATATTTTGATTATTTATTAATTATACTAGAATATTTTATTATATTATAGTTTTACTTTTATAAATTTAAAATAATTAATTTTTATACTCCCTCCGTCCCATAACAAAGTATCCATTTTTCCATTTTAGTCCGTCTCATAACAAAGTATTCATTTCCTTTTTTAGTAACTATACTATCTACCTAACATTACAAATACCCTTACAACTTACAATATATTATACAAATGTACGATATATTATACAAATGCAATTACCTTTATATCACACATACTAATAAGGTTATTTTAGTCATTTTTACTTTATTCCTACTATATCTCAATATAATACTAATATTTCTAAAACTACGTGCAAAAAAGCAAATGAATATTTAATTTGGGGACGAAGGAAGTATAAAAATTATTTTAATTGTAAAATATATAAATTTATTAAAATCAATATAAAATAGAAAATATAAACATTAATAATTTACTTTTATATTAAAATTACATTATATAAATTTTATACTAAAAATAAATTAAATTTATTGAAAATTATAAATATAATGAACTAATCAATAACTAACATAATAAATATATACACAAAAAATTTATTATTTATATTTTACATCATTTTCAATAGAAAAAATTATTTATATATTTTAATAAAAATATATTATTTTTTAAATCTAACTGTAATAAAAATAAATACTTTTATAACACTTTTATAATTTTCAATAACTAATAACAAAAAATTTAAAACATTCTAAACTCAAAAGAAAATAATTGAATATATTAGAAACAAAAATAAAATAAAAATGTCTTCAATTGTCATTTTACGTATAAACAGCTAATATCAAACAGTTGTTTTATCAAACATTTTAATACAAATAGCTTATCGAATCAGCTAGTCAAACCAGCTAATTGAATCAGCTAACAACTATCAGCTAATTAAATAAACTAACAACTAATAACTATCAGCTAATTGTCAAACACGTCCTATATTAAATAATATAAAATTGAATTTGAAACTAATTTTTAATATAAAATAAAAAGTAGAAAAGATTATTTAATTTGATATTTTTTATAATAAAACGAAAAGTTTATAAGAAACGTACAAAAGAATGAGAGTAATCATGATTATTATCTCTGTTCCGTACATAAAAATATATTAGACAGCACATGAAAATATATCATATTTTGTACTGTCAGTTTACATCTATCATTGCATTGTTTTATATTATACTGATATTATGAATTAATTATAATCAATATAATAGTCTTATTCATCAATACATAATTTGTATTTTTTATATGCTATTTTTATTACTCTTTTCGTCTCAGATATCGTGTCTCTTATACTGTAGATACAGTATTTTAGAAGAGGTATAATTAATAGATAATTAAGAATATATTAATGAAAATAATTATCTTATAATATAAATAATTATAAATTAAGATTAATATAACTAATTAGTTTAATTAAAATTAAAAAATTTTAAAATGAGATTAAAGTGTGTAATCATTTTCCAAAAAAGGAAAGTGACATGGTATGTGGGACGGACAGAAACGGCAACGTGGATATGGTATCTGGGACGGAGGGAGTATAAAATAATTTCAATGAAAATATATTAAGAGAAAATTAATTAAAAATTATACTCATTCCATCCGCCTCTAAGGTCAGATTTACCTTTTGCGTCATTGTATTTAACATTAAAAATATCTTTATATTTCTATAATTTTTTTGTACAAATATTATTCTATTAGTATTATAAGACACTAATGAAAGTATTTTTGTAATTTTTTCTTAATTTGTACTATGTTTTGATATAATAATTAATATTTAAAGATAAACATACAAAAAATAAATAAGACCTTAGAGTCGAACGGAGGTAATATATTTGCATAAGTATTATTTAATCAAATCCAGGTTAAACACTTTGATACACACAATTTTGATAATAAGACCTTTTGTTGTTGTTGTTAATACAAGGCACGCACGCACAAATTTGTTAGAACTATTTGGGTTTGAATTGTTATGTCTCTTGAGATTAGGGTTTGTTTGTCTGGGGGTTTCGATTTTGAGTTGAGATTTGAATAGTAAAAATTTTGAATTTGAATAATTGTATAATGTGATATAAATAGGTGTTGACGTGATGTTTTGAATGTAAAATTGATTTCTAGTATAATATAAAAAATTAAAAATAGGTGTTTGATTTGATATTTTTTGGGGAAAAAAAATAGAATAAATAGTGTATTTAAAATCAATCCCCCAAACAAACACACTTTAAATTTTTATTTTATTTTTTTTTTTTTTGTAAAAAAAACTCGACTTCAAATCAAAACCAAATATTCTTTTTTTTTTTTTAATTTATTTTCCGCATGGTTTTTCTTTCTATTTTAACTGGTTACTAGCGTTATCAATTTACAACATTATATTATATATATTTTATTAAATATAATTTGAATAAAAAATTATTTAAAATATTAAATCAAATATTATTTATATAATTTTAAATAATTATTATAATTTAAATTTTTTACTATTCTAAAGTTACCAAAAATAAAACGTAGAACCAAACATTTATTATCTTTTGATGTTTTAGATTTATGAATTTTTGTTGTTACTTATCGGAAAATATGAAAATTTTATGAAAAAGTATTTGATTTGTTTTGTTTCGATTTAAAATTAGTTGTTTGTTTTTAATTTTGATTTAAATAATATTTTAATTTGATATTTTTATAAGAGAAAATAATACTTCCTCGGTCCCGAGTAAAGATATGTATTTATTTTTTGTACGACTTTAAGAAATTAGAGTATTTTAATTATAATGAATGATTAAAAATAGTGTAAATAATATTTTACTTTTACTTTTTTATGTAAAAGTAATAGTTTAATGGTAAATATATAAGAAAATACGGCTACTTGTATTGAATAGTGAGTTCATAATTACTAAAAAAAATATATACATTATTATAAGATGGACAAAAATGACTAAATATATAAATTTACGTAAGATGAAATGAATATCTTTTATAAAAAATCATACAAATTAAATATTATTAATTTATATTTAAAATACAAACGAAAACAAACTCATAATATTGTTTGAAAAAAAGTAACTTTTATTATTTTTTAAATATTTCATAAAAAAATAATTATTCCGATATAAAAAAATATGTTAAAAAAATTTTAGAACAAAAAAAATAATATTTTAATAAGCCTTTTACTCCTTATGTCCCACCAAAAAGTACATATCGTTTCTATTATAGTAAAGTTAACTCATATTAATATCAAAATATCTTTTAATATTAAGTAAAAAGATATAATTACACATATTATTAGATTATACATAAAGCACAACAACAAAAATATTAAAATTTTCTTACAAACATTTATCAACTTATAAAATATTATCTCTATCCAGCAAGAAAGTAAACAATTATTTTTTTATTGATCTTTGAATATGTATTATTATATCAAAACGTAGTACAAATTAAGAGAAAATGAAAAAATAAACTTCTATTAGTCTCTTATAATATAAATACAATGATATTTGTGGAGTAAATTATGTAAATATAAAAATATTTTTAATATTAAATACAATGACCTAAAAATAATTGTATACTTTCTGGTTGGACAGAGGGGTATTACTCCTTTCATTCCACAACAGTTGAAACTTTTTATATTTTACTCTGTCAAGTTTTCATCTTTAGTAAGTTTATCAATTTTAAACACAGTTAATATATTATAAATCAATTAAATTAAATTTCTAATATACACATAAGATTTACTCGAAATTCCTTCAGTTCGACCTCTCTTGGAGAACTGTAAACAAGCCCAACTGAGCCGAGCTTGTCATATTTGAGTTCGACTTGTTAAGGATTCGAGCTCGGCTCGTATTCGTTTGTTAAGAAATATGAGCTAAATTTTTTGTTTAACCTCGACTCGTTTAGTAATTTTCTGTTCGTGATCGGTTCGGCTCGGCACGTTAAGAGAATTTTTTTTATTGTATTTATTTATTATTTTTTAAATTTAAATTCAATTAATAATAATTATATTTTTTATTAATAAATGTAAATTAAAAATAATTAAATATAATATTTATAAAGATATATATACCTATTAAATATAAAAAAATTTTAATTTAAAATTTTAATAAATATGGCACGAACGTTCGCGAACAAGCTCCGGCTCGTTCATGAACATAACGAGCCGAAATTTATATTCGTGTTTGGCTGGTTTATCTTAAAGAACGAGCTCTTAACGAGCCGAACTTAGTCTTCGCGAACTGTTTTTTTTTTTTTTTTTTTATGATTATACTCTCTCCTCAATAAATAAATATTTTTTTTTCTATGTTAAAAACTCTCTATTTTATATAAATTAGTTTATTTTAATAAAAAATAAATAAATATTTTTTATTTATTTGTATTATATAAAATATTATTTTTTATAAAATGATATACATATTATATATATTTTATTGATATATAATATTTAAACATATTTAAACATATATTCTAAATTTTTTTAATCATATATATTAATTTTTATTATAAAAATATTAACACCGCCATTCACATTAAAAAATTAATAAAATTATTTCATAGCCTATTATCATTAACTTATTAAACTTAATTTTCTAAATATTGTATCACTAGTAAAAATACGGTCAAACTCTTTTAAGATGGAGAGTATTATTTTTTTAACTATTAAAAAACACAAACTGGTATACATGGTTGAGACTAACCAAATATTCTCTTTGGGCTATTTTCAACCAACACACTTCATTTATACAATTTTAATTTAAAAATGCAGTTGCTACAATATATTTACTTTAATTTGTAACTCTAATTTTCACTCCAAATAGAATATTCTTCAAACATTTCATTTTATATATTATTTAAACAACTTTTTATATTTACAATTTACATTCAACATTATATAATGATTATATTTATAGTATAAATAAATAATTATTTATTATTCATGAAAATAATTTTAAAAGTTAAATACCAAAACAAACATGATATTAAATACGGAAATTTATAAAATGCTAAATTAAAATAAATCTTACATTAAATAAAAAAATTATATATGCGAGTAATTATCTGAATTATTATATTGCTCGATAACTAAGGTAGCTACATTAATACATTTTTAGCCGATGCTAGGAGTTGTTGGTGCCCCCAACCAAATATCTGTAGTATTTTGGACACGAGTGGATGTAGTATTTTGGACACGAGTGGATGATGCCTATAATGTGCAGAAGGAAGAAGAATGAGTTGCACACAATTTTCAATCTATACAGATTTGGATGGTAGGCTACAAAAATAAGTCAAATAATTCTTTTTTTGTACGAAGAAAGTAAAAAAATTGCAGTACAGTGGTAGTGGTGCATCAAAATTCAGTATAGTAAATATCTCTTTAATTTTTATTATTCTAAAACTTCATAAATTTAGTATTCTAACTATAATTTTTTTAATTTTTTTTTTCAAGTGAGAGACTCTAGACGAGTATTTGCGGTAAAAATGACAAGATTTTTAAATTTGATCATGTTTATAATCAATTAAAAGACTTTGAAAAATTTAAAGATCACAACTAATGTGTCTCCTAGAAAGATTTTTCGAAAACATAATGCAACACATGTCTCGTCGTCATCGGAGCACCTAGCTCCCAATTCTCCTGCACTACATCTTCTATTCAATTAGATGATGAAAGTGACGCTAGAAAATTCTCCTTCAAGTTTACGGATAATGGAAACTCCATGGGAATATATACGTAGAGGGGCGGAACTAGCATTACATAAGAGGGGGATATAAAATTTTAAAAATAATATATTTTATATATACATTATATATGTAAGAAGACTAACAGTTTATTTGCTGTCGGACAACGGTATTCTTCGAGTTGTCATATTTTGAAAACACTGCAAAATAGCTTTAGTTTCAACCTTTACAAATATTTCTTTTTCAATATAATATACCAAAGAATTTTTCAAAAAATCATCTCCCATCTTACTTCGCAAATCAGTTTTGATAATCTTCATCGCAGAAAAAGATCTTTCAACGGTAGTTGTTGTAACAGGCAGAACTAAGACCAACTCGATTAGTCGATACACTAACTTCAAAATAGTATGTTATCTTCTTTCAACCATCCTTTTAGAAACATGTTCAATACTTTTAAGATCAGAAAAAAATACAGACTCAACTTTTTTAACAATAGAGATATATTGTTTCAGTTCTGCAGCTAGCATAACCTCATCGTCAAAATCGTCTGGATATAACTTAGCAAGACGAAGTAGTTTATCAATATCAAAATTGGCAAATGAATCTCTAGGATCAAGACATGCAATGCCTAAGAGAAGTTCTGAACTTGTCTCCATAAAACGATTATCCATTTCTTGTGTGATATGATCAACAACCTAATATAATAATAAAATAAACAAATGATTTGTAAATGAAGTAAAATAATCAATATTTCTACTATGAAATTAAAGTAGACAAGTACCTGAAGAAAAATATCCCGATGAAAATAATGAAAATAAGTTTTTGGTTGGCCATCAACTTTTCTTTGAGATCTAACTCGACCAGACATAGGATCTTCCATATTCGGCACAAAAATATCTTTTTTAGAACAAAATTTGAAGACAATTCACATGAATTTCTCCCAACTATCCTCGTCCCGAAATTCCTTCAAATCATCCTTCAATGCTATAATCAAAGATACAACATTACCAATATTATGAGATTTTCGTTGCAAAGCAGCTAATAATGCATTTGTTTTTGCCAATAATGTGAACATCAAATGAGTAATGGAAACAATTTCAAAAGTCAATACTTTTTCAACCAAACCTGCAGCGGAAACTCTACTTTTTTTTTTTTTTCAATCTCATCCTCAATTATAACTTCAAGAACATCTATAATTGCATACCATATATCTAAAATCCGACTGATTGTCTTATAATGAGAACCCCAACGAGTATCACCTGGCCGCGCTAAGCCTGTTTCTTGAGTTTTTCCTTTTCCAATATCAATTACACCAGAGTCTATGTATTGTACAAGATCATCATGATACTTTTGACAAAGAACATCTCTACTTTTACGTGAAGCTCCAACAAGATTCACAATCATAATTAAATGATCGAAAAAGTTACTCACCAATGCATGATCCTTGAAGTTGTCACAATTACTAACTGAAGTCGATGAGAAAAAAAATGAACATAATGTGCTTGACAGTTTTCATTTAAAATAAGCATTTTCAAACCATTAAACTCACCACGCATTTTAGAAGCTCCGTCGTAACCTTGACCTCTAATCTTTGAAAATGATAGGTCATGCTTTGCAAAGAAATCATCAATGGATTCTTTTAAAGATTTTGAAGAGGTATCCTTAACATGCACATCTCCAAGAAATCGCTCAATCACGTCTCTCTTGTTCACAAATCTCTAGACATTTGTTCTTTTACCGAGTTGTCTCGAGCTTCATCAATCAAAAGAGAAAATTACTTGTCTCCAATCTCGTTTAAAATAATATTTCTCACCTCTATTGCACAAGTATTGATGATTTATTTTTGAATTATAGGAGTTGTCAATTGATTATTTCCCGGAGCATTTGAATTCATTACTTTATTTACTTCTTCATTCCAATCACAATATCATTTCAAAAGTGCAAGAAAGTTACCTCTATGCATTGACTTCTGTGACTCGTCATGCCCACGGAAAGCCAAACTTTGTTATAAAATAAATCTGACTGCATCCACAACTGTTATTAACCGAATACGGTAATAAACTTCTACCTCCTAGCTTTTTTATATAATCAATATTATGTCGCTGATCTTGAAATGACGAACACTGAATCTTAGCATAACGATGTGCACTTGTTGAAGGACCTTCATTTTCCTTTAATTTTTCTAAGGTTTTTTTTTCAATTTCTAAAACCAACTTCTGTAAAATGATATCTCCACCATGCTTGTGGCCTTTATTGAACAAATATCATACAAAAAAAAAAAAATGCAACATCTTTTTGTGCACTATATTCAAGCCATTCAAATTGATCAAACCATGTTGGCTGAAAATTTCTCATAATCTTACCAATGAAGTCTTCGGAAAATCATGATCATGCGGTTGACAAGGCCCTTTAGCCAAATATCGTCTTCTTAATTCATCTATAGCATCAATATGATAGCTATCAATCGGTTTACGTAATCCTGGATCACCAACAATGTCGTTCTCCGATAATTCTATTTGTACTCGATTTGTTTTAACACTTTTTCTATTATCAATACTAATTTGACTAGCAATCATATTACTTGGTGGGTGCAAAGATGGACATGAAGCAGACCTGTTTTATTTGATAATAAATTTATCCATAACTATACACCTAAAAAATAATTAAACAAATAAATCAAATATTAATTATCTAACATAATTTTTTTAAATAAATATTCTATTTACTCACCGAAAATCAAAATTTAACAAAAAATATTATGATTTTTATTATGACACAATTTCTGAGTAAATTGCAAAAAATATCCCACACTTATACCTTATTATCAATTTTGTCATGTATTTATCTCTCTGGCAAAATATATTTCACATGTTTACAAAATTCGTTATTTATGTCCTTTTCTCGCGTGTGAAATTCACACCACGCGCCCTTACGCGCAATCACACGCGGTCAAATGATAGAAATAGCGACTTTTGAAAACATGTGGGATATATTTTGCCGGAGAGATAAATACAGACAAAAGTGATAATGAGGTATAGTGTGGGATATTTTTTGCAATTTTTCACATAAAAAAAAATTCAAATTAAATTATTAATCAAACACACTGTAAATATAAAAAAAAAAAAGAACAATACCGGTTCTTGCTAGTTGGTTCCACCCGATCATATTTGAGTCCAACACCAAAAAAAAGATGGAAAAGAAAAAAGATTTCGAAGAATAAAAAAAAATGAGAGAAAATTAAAGAAAAAGAAAAGAATAAGAAATAAAAAAGATTTAAATTTGGGTGCAACAGAGGCATAGACTAATTTTGAAGTTTAGGTTAAATTTAATTTGATTTTTAATACAATGTATAGTATTATTAATAAAATACTATATATATATATTATATATTAAAAAATAAAGAAAAAAAGCAAAACCAAGGTTATATTATTAGAATAAAATTTAGGTTAAATTATTATGATTAATATATATTAATAAAATAAAATATAATACAGCCCCCATGTCCTATGTTACGTGGCCTCTGTATATGTATTACAGGGATTAAAAAAAAAAGTTTTAAAAAAAAAAGAAGATCGATGAAACCTTGTCTGCTCATGTTGAAATTATAAATAAAAAACAATACATCACAAATTGTTGAAACTATGAATAAAACATATGAACACATGAACAAACACAATAAGCTTAAAACAAAAATTAGAATATAAAATGCTTAAATGTGAGGATAAAATTCTGGCAATAAATCTTAATATTGTTCCAAATACGAATCTTTGTATGATATATTACAATCAACAACAAGAGATTATAAAGAAAAAAATAACACAATATCAACATAATTCAACTATTCCGTCGTCACATTTTTTCGATTGTATTGGTGAAAGGTCCATACTAAATATTGTGTGTGTAAGCATTGAAAATAAATACCTAAACTCAATTAAATAACATATATTTTTGGAGAAAATAAAATTCCAATAATATATATGTGATATTTAATTATGGATATATATTAATTTTTATACAATAAATATCAATTATTAATGCAAAATCTTCTTAAAATGAAAGATATCGTATAAACGAATTAATTTCGTCAATAAAAAGAACTATAATTAATATATTCAGATAAAGGAAATTATATAAAGATCTTGACGAGAAAAGAAAGTGTACAATAAAGTCCTTGCAAGAGTGAAAAACAATATCTGACGAAAAAGGAAATTTCATAAAGTCTTCCTATCGGCCAATGAAAATGCAGTCACGTGGAATCACCCGGAAAGGAAACCGAGTCTACTCCTCCCCTATAAATAGGGGTCATGGCCAAACCATTGGACAAACCGAATTTAGATCGAGTATTTAAGCAAATGAGTAAGTTTATAGACTATCTCTGTAATGTTCTCATATTCTTTGTGTCATTCAAAGTGTTCTTCGTCGAAAATTCACTGATTTGGACAAATAATCCATTATTGGTCGACAAAATCGATGAAATTAACATTTTTCGTCATATGTCCAAGTTAAATGAAAAATCAAAGCTCTAAAAGCCGTTGAAGAATCCATCAAAGCAAGGAAAAACCTCCAAAGTTCATTTCAACGCTTCAAGGCGTTCTTCGTATTTTTCACCAAATCATCAAATCTGGCCATCTTCGATCCAAAATAATATCTTACTTTTCAATTATATTTTATTATATAGCCTATAAATAGGAAAAAAATAATATATAAATATATTTTACAAAATAAAATAGGTTTTTCGGGTTGGCTCCAAACCCGGTGGGTTCAAGACGGGGCGGGTTTTAGGATTGGGCCGAGCCGGGACGGGGCAAGTTCTAGAGCCTACAAAACCCGTCTTCAACCTGCTCCGTTGTCATTCCTAAATTCACTTTATATATGATAATTCCAAATAATAACATATTTATCGCTTGATAAAATTATGTATTTCCTGGATTTTTATGTGAGAGCTATCACAATATCTGATTTATGACATACTTTATTGATATGTTTCGTTTAATATGATCCAAAGCTCGCTTGTGAAGATTATTGATGTTTTTAACCCTTTTAAGCGACGAATCTGGCTTAGAAACGCCTAAGTATGATAAGACGAGTGAAGGTGCAGCCAGCTGAATAACGATGATCCAGAAGTTTTAAGAATTGATTAATTGTGGAGCTCTCAACGGTCAACCATCCATTACCGGCCAGAGACGACAACCTCGCTTGAGTTGTGCCAATGTCCTCCAGCCAAGCCAAGTGTTGCAAGGCGAGAGAGGACAAGTTGTGCCGAACTAACGTAGAGCGAGCAAACTGGGAGTTGTGGCAATTCCAACCGCTCAAGTAACTAACTGTCTAACTGTCCAGCGGTTGCAACAGCTTCTCAACCGTTCTCACTTGCTGCTCTATAACCGCTCAACTGCCGCTAGAGCTGTTAAACGAGTCGAGCAAGCTCGAGTATAAGGTGGTCGAGCTCAACTCGAATATGTTATCGGTACAGGCTCGGCTCGGCTCGTTAATAAATTCGAGCTAAAATAGTGGCTCGAGCTCGGCTCGATCTTGAGCTCGAACTCGGCTTGTAATGCTCGAACTCGAGCTTGAGCTAGGCTCGCAAGGCTCAAACTTGAGCTCGAGCTCGAATTAAATTATAAATAATTTTTAATATATACTTATTTTAATAAAATATTTATATTTCACTAATAATAAGTTTTTATATAAAATAATAATAATAATAATAATAATAACCACAATAAAAATAACCAATTAGTGATTCAGGAGTAACATTAAACCTTTTTTAAACACCAAGGATCTTATATTTTTTTAAAAAAAAAGAACAAATAAAGCTATTGGCAATACTAACAAACCCACTTAAAAAAAAAAAAAAAATTGGCAATCTCTGACTTCAAAAATAAAGAAACAAAAAATATATATGTTAAAATTTTCATTAAAAATAATAATGCATACAATTATTTAATATAAATCAATGAACTTACAAAAATTCATATCAACTATAAGGAACATTTTCTGAGAAAATTAGTTCTAACCAAAAGACAATACCTGCGTCAATAAAATAAAAAAAATAATACTAAAAAAATATAGTATATTTTAGTTGTAAATAAAATAACTATAAAAGTTTACCTTGAAATAACTAAAAATAAACCATAACGTAGATTGCGAGTTTGTAAAATTTTCAGGAAGTTCAACTTCTTCAAGTGCACTTGACTCGGTCTCATTGCGTTTCTATAAAATAATGTAAGAAATTTAATATAAATACATACAATGATCAAATATGAAAAATAAATAAATAAATAATATGAACTAAAATTACTTACATAAAAATTATTTTTGAGTCCGTAACAGCTACGAATCCAATCATTTCCACACAATGCATTGATGATCGACGCGCTTTTATGTTTGTTGAAACAATACAAATGCATTGTGTGGAAATGATTGGATTCGTAGCTGTTACGGACTCAAAAATAATTTTTATGTAAGTAATTTTAATTCATATTATTTATTTATTTATTTTTCTGAAGGCAGATTCTGAAGCCACTATTATGACAGGGACAAAAAGTGTGCACTAGAAGAAAAAATTATTTTTGTAATAAAATTTATTTTGTCTCTAAATCTACTTTTTCCATTACTAATGACATTAGAGACAGAATTAGGTATGGAATTACGTTAGCCACGTGAACTTTAGGAACGGAATTCCGTTACAAATATATTATTTTTTTGTAGTGTGTGTCTGCAACCATCTTGATAAAATAGGAAACCTCAATCGTTCTCCTTTTCCACCAACCAAGAACATCCAAATTTGTATTTGCATCACAAACATATCTACCTTCTTCTAAATAAACATCCAGATTTGATTTTTCCGGAGAAGTTTTATCAATTTCACTCAAAAGCATTTGAAATTTTTCCTTACAGTTAAAATACCTGATGAACTAGACCTTTTACCAGAAGAACTAGTAACTTCAGTTTGTTTTTTTTTTCTTTTTCTAGCCAATCTCTCAGATTGAGAAGACATGTAACTATTCACATATTCATCATACAACTCATGAAGAATTTTTTTTTATTCATGTCACATAATCTTCTGCTGCATTCTCACCATAAATCACTAGATAAACATGATTCATAAGAACCATTTTGTATCTTGGATCCAAAACTGCTCCAATGATAACAGAATATTGCTATCCCCCAATACTTATCAAACTTAGTAGACATACCAATTGTCATAGACTTAATGTGATCAGAGATATCGTCTTTTTTTTTTTTTTTTTTTCATTCAACAACTCTTTAAGCCTATACAACTTCACAAGAAAGATGTTGGCCGATGGATATTCAAATCCAGAAATCATATTAGTGATTTCATGAAATATCCCTATAAATTCACACACTTCTTCCACTTTTTTCCACTATAATTCAGAAGGATTATATCGAAATCCAAGATCAATTTCTGCATATCTAGGAAAAACATCCTTGAACTCTAAAGCTGAAGCCAACATCAAATATGTGCTATTCCATCTCGTTGGACAATCCAAAATCAGTTTCTTAGATGACAACTGTAATTTTTTTTTAATGTTGTCAAATTGAATAAGCCTAGATTCAGTGGATCATTCCGTGAACGACAACACTTTTTGTGTGCTCTTATTTTTTTCCCCGAGAGCCAACTTCCTCTATAAGCAAGATGCCAAATGTCTGTTGTACTGAGAAGTAGCTCCAGTAGTACTCTTAGCAAAATAACCTTTGCAATAATAACACTGCACTTTGGTTGTTCATCTTCAAATATAATCTCTGTCATTTCATCCCAAACTTTGGATTTTTTTTTCCTTTGTTTTTTTTTTCAAAATGCCCAATTTTATCATCTATATTTTTGTCTTTTAAACTATTTTCACCTTCCAGAATTTCCAGCTCTTCTTCACTCATTTCATCAATCATTTCTTCAATCAAATTAAAATGTTTCATATCTTCATTGTTTTGTTCCATTGTAGGAGTTGATGATAAACTCTGGACAAAAAAATTGTGCATACCTTAAAAGAAAAATTATTAACCAAAATTAGATTCTAATTAATCATAAACAAATAAATATAGCGAATAGTAAAATATAAAAATAGCAATATAAAATAAATCTGTACGAATATGCAAAATAATAAAACTAAAATATTATATTCCACAAAAATTTAATTTAAAATTATTTAAAAATAAAAAATATAAATATTATTTTTATTATTTCTAATTATTAGAATGTATAAATAAAAAAAAATAGTTTAGAAACGTATAAAAAAAAAGACTACGTATAAATTTTCATTTATTTTAAATATTAAACTATTTCTTTAAAATTCATTCCAAATAAAGTATGACATATCTAAATATAGACAACAGCTCTAACTAGAAAACAAAAAATAATTCATATAAAACAAAATTACTAACTATTAACTAAATCACCTATTTTAATAAATTAGATAAACAATACTTTGGAAAAATAATTGGAAAAAATTAAAGGAACTACACGTACAAAATATATTAACACGGATAATAATAATAATAATAATAATAATAATAATAATAAATAAATAAATAAATAAATAAAAGAGGGTAAAACTAAGAAGTAATACCAACGCAAGATTTGTTGTCGTGTGTGGCTTGTGGTGCTTTGACTTTAATTTCCTTTGAAAATAAAACTAAAAGATTGTACTGGCAGAAGTTTCAGAATATAGTGGAAGAATCTTGAAAAATTATAAAGAAGATGGTTTTAATGCCAATGATAACTGCTTGAAGATTGAGGAAGAAGAAAAAAGGAAATTAGGATTACGGTTACTACTTTGCTTATAAATGGGATGTGGTGGGAAGTTGGAAAAATTTTAAATTTTAAGAATGAAAATTGAAAAAATATGAAATAAAATTAATATATATTAATATACATAAAATGACAAAAATGCCCAAGTATTAATGAGTCTACTCAAACTACTCGCAAGCTGAGCTCGAGCTTGGCTCGTTTAAGAATTATAGAGATAAACGAGCCTAGCCGAGCTTGGCTCGCGAGCTACTCGATTCATTTAACAGTTCTAACTGCCGCCTACTGCCAATCCATAAAATCTATAAATATGATCAAATTTCTTGTATAATATATCATATATCATACTGTGATAATCTGCTTTTACTCTAGCTTCAATCATGTAAGAGAGTTCTCTCAGTTAGAGTTAGATTAATGTAAAGTTACCACTTTTATAGAAGTAATGCAGTATTAAGATTTCTCCATCTTAAAATTCATTCTCAAATTTAAATTTATATTTGATTGTTTAAATTTGGAGTTTTACTCGCTTTGGAAAATGCATCAGAAAAATTGATTATTAAAGCCTAATTATGCGTCGTATTCATTAACAAATTTTAGGTAGTTCTCCGTAATTAAATACGCAGGAGCCTTGTCGACTTGCTTAATTGCTATTCTGAATTCAATTTTGATTAAAGAGAAGTATCAGAAAGGTAAAGCCACTAATGAAACAGATTTCCGAAATAAGTAATTAAACATAGGCGCTTGTCTATCAGGTCTAAAAAATGTCTAGTGACAATAGTTTTTCTTACTTATAATATTATGATCTGGGTATCATTGAAGTCTTCTTGTAAATCTCTTAAATATGATCACATATCCTTTTTTATGTCATTTCGCATTATATATATGATTCGCTATTTCACTTTCATCATCAGCTCATTTCAGTCATGATAATTTAGTCATTTGTTTAGCATACAGATCACACAAAAACACCCCTATCCATCCTTATCGCTGTTATTATCACCGCTCATTCACTCATTATCGCTATCACTCACAGCTTGCCAACCATCACTCATATATGTATACTGCTCACTGTCATCTTTACCGCTCCGCTCACCATCATACTCGCTGCTTATAAACGTTACTCCACTCGCTGTTGCTGTTGCGTCGCTCACTCTTTACTGTTTTCTTTACTTTACTGCAATTACTGTTTTTTTTTTGCTTGCTCACCATCGAGCCATCCTTTGTCACTTTCACGAATTAGCCAGACTCAGTAAAATTTCCTAATTTTATTTCACGACTTAAAATCGTTGTCTTCGATCTAAACACTCACTAGTTAAAGAGTATAAATCAATTATGATATAGTATTTTAGAATCCACAATAATATAATTTTCATTGATTTCTATATTTGATTATTTACAATATACCAAGATACAAGATTGTTTTAACCCATCAAAATCTCTATTTGCCGAGAAGATAAACCATAATCATTCATCTTAACTATAGTTACATCAATATCAAATACTACTTTCATTACCATGTTGACGGGATGTTAGCGCGCGCGCACACAGATATATATAAACAGTTGACACATAAATTACAATTCATGATACAATATATATTCTGACAACACGTAATAATTAAAAATATAATACAATATATTATTGTTTCCAACGTACTACACATATGTATATGACACAGTATAATATATATAAAGTGCAAATGAGATACATCTATATAGTACAAACAGTCAGGGACCTACCATCGGGCAAAGGTGGGCTGCTGCTCCTTGTTCCAATTTTTTTGTTTTATTTTGTTTTTTTTTTCTAATGTTAAATGTATATATATAATTATATTTAATTGTATTTTAATTAAAAATGTAACATTTAATTTTAATTTTTTTTTTCACCCACTATTATTGTATAGAAGATTATGGAAAAAAAAAAATCACATCGAATCAATAAGAATAAATCAACAGTTAGCTCCGAGAACTTGGAAATGATTCTGCCATTATAGTACAATATTATGTTGTCTGTCTTACTGTGAGATATTGTCTCTCTACAGTTAAATGTTAATTGGATCAAAAGTACTTTAACCATTGCATAGCAAAATACATATTTTTATTCTATTTTTACTATTTTCAAAATTTTTAAAAATATTATAAAAATATTTCCAAAACATTTCAAACACAAGCATAGTTAGAGGTGGTTGTTTGGGTTGGGTAGTTCGGGCTGACCGACCTGATCGGATTTGGTTTTATTGGATCAATGTTTTTTAGAAAAATAAATAAAATTCTTGAATTTCGGATACCCGATGAAAAAAAAAATTAATTAAATAATTGTTTTTCTTTCTTGTTATATATATATATATAATATTGTATATTTTTATTTATAGTACATAATTTTTACATATTTTTTTAATTTTCAATATTATATTTATATATAAAATACCACATCGACCTATACATTTAATGTATAAAAAAGTTTCTCCCATTTTATTAAATTTACTTAGTTAGGTATTTATCAAAATATTTTTACTTTATATTACAATAAATTAATATAATAATATATTTATTAAAACTTGGGTTAACGTGGAAGGAGTAACCTACTCCTTCCATTTTTTACTAATTTAATTATTTTGTCGTCAAATTTTTGTAAATCATGCAATGAGACATTTCTTGTTCTTGAATTCAAAGTATTCATTTTATTTTTTATAACTGTATTATTTATCTGTAATATATTGAAAAAAAATTGATAAATTATTTAGGAACGAATATTAAAATTCGTGTCAAATAAACAAATTGTTTATGCTTGCGTCCGATGAAAAGAGTTATATATAAATTTATATAATGTGGTCCCTTGTGCAACGACAACAACGACTACAGCTCACAACAGTGAGATGAAGATGGAGATGGAGAAGGCAGGTCCGTACGTCGGAATAGTTGTGGTGCAGTTGGCGCAGGCGGGGCTGATGATAGCCGGCAAGGTCGCCATGTCCCACGGCATGACCACCTTCACTTTCGCCTTCTACGCCAATGCTCTCTCTTCCCTTCTCCTTCTCCCAATTTGTTCCATCATTTACAGGTCCGTAAATTTCAATTTCATTTTCTATTTCAAACTCAAATACTCTTTTCCCCCAATCCTAAACCCTAATTAATTAGTTTCTTCGTTTCATTTCGTTTCGTCTCAGATTTGATTTGATTTGATTTGGTTTGGTTTTGCAGATCCGATCGTCCTCCGCTTCTGCCCTCCTTCTTGTGCGGGTTTTTTCTGCTGGGATCCATCGGGTACGACGTCGTTTCATTCATTCATTCATTCTCCTAATGAAATTGAAATTGAAATTGAAATGGTGTTTGTAGTATAGTTTCCTTGTGCAGATATTGGGATACAGCGGACTTCAGTATGCCTCGGCCACCATGTCCACCTCAATGCTCAACCTCCTTCCTGCTTTCACTTTCCTCTTTGCTGTCATTTTAAGGTCATCTCTCTCCTCCTCCTCCTCTTTTTTTGTTTTTGTTTTTTTTTTAAATTTATTTATTTTACATTTTGTTTTCGTTGAATAAATTCAATTTTCAGTTAGTTGACTGTTCACAGTTCAGATATATTGTTTCTTTAGTTGTATTCCAAAATTAATTTGAAATATATATTGATTATATTTTTATTTAAATAATATTTTATTAGATAAAATAATATAATTTTATTAAAAGTTGAAAAACAAACAAATATAAAATATTAGTATATTTTCTATGTATCTTTTTTTTTTTCACAGAGTTTTATAAATATTAGTATATTATATTATTATATAGTAGGAATAAAATAGAAATAATTAAAATAACTTTATTAGTATTGTGTGATATAAAAGTAGTTACATTTGTATAATATATTGTAAGTTAGTATTGTGTGATATAAAGATAATTACATTTGTTTAATATATTGTAAATTAGTATTGTGTGATATAAATGTAATTATATTTGTGTAATATATTGTAAGTGGTAAGATATTTGTAAAGTTAAGTATACAATACAGTTACTATGGACTGATTAAAATGAAAAAATGGATAAATTCTTAAGTGACGAAAGAAATATTTTTTTTAATTTAATTTGAAATTTAGATGTGAACCATGAAATTTTTTTTGAAAAAATTAAGTTATGATTTTCGACTAAAGTTTATTTTTTTTTGTAAAAATTAAGTAACAGTTCGACTTAGTAAAAATATTAAATGAATGATGATAATTGTTTATTTATTTTTATTAAAAAATATTTTTAAGATAGTGCACCTTATTTTTATACAATTTACATTATTCATCATATTTGAACAAAGAGTGTTTTTTATGGGTGTGTTTGTTTGGGGGTTTGGATTTTGGATTGGGATTTGAATAGTAAAAATTTTGAATTTGAATAGTTGTATGATGTGATATAAATAGGGTTTGATGTGATGTTTTGAATGTAAAATTGATTTTTAGTATAATATAAAAAATGAAAAATAGGTGTTTGATTTGATGTTTTTTGGGGGAAAAAATTGGATGAATAGTGGAAATCCTCCAAAATCCTTCAAACAAACAATATTTCTAGTATGATTAAGATACTACCCCGTCCACCACCGCTAATTTATCAATTTACTTTTTATATGTTAATATTTGAATATTAATTATTATATCAAAACATATTATAAATTAAGAAAAAACAACAAAAATATTTGTATTGGTGTCTTATAATACTAATATAATGATATTTGTATAAAAAATTATACAAATATAAGGATATTTTTAATATTAAAAACAATGACACCAAATACAAATTGATAAATTGGCTGTGGACGGAAGTAGTATAAAATATTTTGTGCTTTTTTTTTTTTTTTTTTATAGTAAAATACTAAATTGAAATAAAATTTGGGTAGGAGTTATAAGTGTATTTGTTTGGGTGTTTGGCTATTGAAAAGTAGAAATTTGAATTGTTGTATAATCCTATTATATAAATAGATATTGATGTAATATTTTAAATGTAAAATTAATTTTTTAATGTGATATAAACAAATTAAAAGATTAAATATTTGATTGTCTTTTTTTTTCCTTAAGAAAACCTCTACCTAATACTCCATTCGTCTACGGATAAAGTAAACATTTACTTTTGGCACGGTTTTTAAGAAATAATAGTATTTTAATTATAATGGATAGTTAAAAATAGTGTAATGATATTTTTGCCCTTGCTTTTTGGTATAAAAGTAATGATGCGATGTAAAGTATTTAATAACATATTTACTTTGTAATTGAACATCCTAGATAAAAATGTGTATACTTTCTAGCTGGACGGTGGAAGTACTTCCTATATAATTCAACCACATTTCAATATATATATATATATATATATAGATCACTGTCTTCAAATAGACAGAATCTGAATTATTGTTCTAGTTGTCGCATCAATCGTTTTTATTCTCCTACTGAAAATTAATAAAAGTCTCATCGGCAATATCACTTTAATTTCTGAATGACATTTTGTTTGCGTGCAACTTTTGGGTCAAATTATTTTGCCATCTTTAATTCAAATGTCATTCTAGACATCCTTCTCAAGTATTTATTTATTATTTATGTTTTTGGACCACCTTCTCCATTTAGGCAACACGTTTCCTTCTATTGTTTTGCATGCATGGATACGGACATAAATTAGGAATGAAAATGAGATCGAGTTAGCTGAACTAAGATTCGACCCGAATATATATTTTAATATAAAATAATGAGCTGACTCTATCCGGACCAACCCCGAAATGAGTCTTCATATATGTCTTCTTGTATGTGACTGTCATGAATGACCGGATTTTAGTGACATGTAGAGACGATCAATTGTTACGTCGAGAAAGGCATTAACCAAGCAACATGAAGACCCATAGGATATACCTAATACCCTAGCTTAATAAAAATAAACACAACCCGAAAATCTAATTCGAGCACACCTCGAAAAATAAGAATTTGGACCTAAAAGTAGAGTTAAAAAAATTGGGTCGGGCCAGCCCATCACAATTGAAAAATCGGATTGTGCTTGAGTTTGTGCAAATCAGACATTGTCTGGCCCGCCCGATTTACCAAAGAGTTAGATTTTAATTTTTTGAAAATATATTAATAAATATATAATAAAATTATAATTTTAATTATATATCTAATGTTTACATTTTTAATTAACAATACAAATATTATTTTATCATAATTATATTTACTTAGATTAATATAATTTTTTAAAATAAAAAATTATGCAAAATATAATTGTAATTAAAAAGATTATAAAAATTGGGCTGGCCGCGAGCCGGCATGGTTTGAAATCTGGGTTGTGTCCGGATCTAGATTTTCATAATTGATCTAACATCAAGCCGAACCAACACAACACATATAAAAATGGGTGGTTTGGGTTCAAACTCTGACCCCTCCAGGTCCACATGTCACACATAATTCGTCCAATGTAACTTGTCTCGTCGGGTCTAGTTTGCAAGGTATTAGGTTCGAGGTAAATAAACCTCGTCCAAATTTGAGGTATCATACGTGCCCCATTTAAGAATTTAACATCTTCATTGCATCTCAAATGTCTTTTTGCCTTGTTAAGTAGCTAATTAGGCCATCCTAGGGATGTAGGCAAAGCCCCTTTGTGTTTCAATTTACTAATTATAAAGTCAGGTTAATGAAGGTATACTATTAACTTCTTATGACCTCGAAGAATAAGTTCGTAGGCTTATGTAAAAATGGGAAATGCGCAACCCATGGAAGTACAAAAGTAAGGATATTTTAGAAAATAGAACGGAGATAAAGTGAAGGTGTATGTTCAATCTTTGAGAGGTGAATTCGAGGCACTTCCAGTGAAGGAATCCGAGTTGGTTTTGGATTATTGCTTAGAGTTTTAAATTTTGTGAATGAAATGAGAAGGCGTAGAGAGGATATAAAGAACGTGGAAATCATGGAGAAAATTCTTCACTCACTTCCTGAGAAGCTTGAATACATTGACATGTCAAAGGATCTAAAATCTCTCATTATGAGACAATTGATGAGTTCTCTACAAGTCTATGAGAAAAAAAATATATAAAACTCTTCCCTCAAAGCTATCAAAGATGTGACAAAAAAAAAATAAATGAAAGAAGATGTATAACAATATTGCAATGATGTTCCTAGAGGTTGTGGCGAGAAACACTCAACGGAAAGACAAGTCGCATACTCAATGTTGCAATTGTCACCGTAGATAAGTTCATTATGCCTTCAAATGTAGAAACCCCAATCGCATGCACGAAAGAGAATTAAAATATCATTGTAGTAAAAAATTTTCATAGTTCACCCTATTGATGGTTGATGTTAAGAAAGAAATCTGGGGTCCATCTTAAATCCAATTGGTGATAAGAGGAGTTTGTCTTTCACGATTACAATCAAGGGGAATTCCCAACATCTTTCCAATGTGGGACACCCAAAACTCCCCTCGGGATGATATTCATCTCAAAAGTAGAATTGGTATCCTAGCCTAAATCAGCGACCATAGCTTTACTACCATATTAAGAAACGAATTCGAGTCTTCATTTAAAAAATAATTGGTAATAAAAGGAATTCTCGTTCACCTTAATAATCAAGGGGAGCTTCCAATATTCTTCCACTGTGGGATATTCAACCATTTTCAAAGATCTAAAGGAAGCAAGAATGTGTGGTATTTGGACACCGGAGTGAGCAACCACATTACATAGAATAAGGGATTTTTTCTATGATATAACCCCAACCAAGAATCAATTCACATGTGGAGATAAATTTAAAGGAAAACACCATCTTACAAAAGAATCAGGATCAACAGCTTGTTGCAAATGTGCCGATGACAAAGAGCCGCATGTTTCACCTCAACATTTAAAGTGACCATCTTTTTGTTTGAAACTTGTGTTCATGATGAGGCATGGTGCTGTCGTCGATGATTTGTATATTTGAATTTTGGAGATTTGAAGTTGCTATTGTGTAGAATGGTGAAATGATTGTCATTCATCTCACATCCAAAAAAAATATGTAAAAGACGTGGAAAGCAATTGCAGAAAGCATTCTCCTACATAGCATTGCTAAGAGCAAGAAAGTGGCCAGAGCTCGTGCATACGACTTTTGTGGATTGATCTTCCCTAAGTTATTCAGTAAAAACAAATTATAAATAAGATTCATCGATGATTTCTCGCGAAAAATATATGTACACTTCCTCAAAGAAAAGTCGAACCCCTTTTCCTTTTTAAAAAAATTCCCAGTCTTGGGGACAAAGAATGTGACTATCCAACCGGATCATGGAGGAGAGTACACATTCAAAGAGTTTGTCGAGTATTTTGAAGCTAACGGAAGTCAGCAGTTTTTTTCAAGTCTACAACAAAATAGAGTAGATGAAAAAAGGAATATATAGAACCATTCTAAACATGCTCAAGACAAGTTCGAGGTCGCTTCTTAAATTACGAATCTCAGCTTCTATGAAGTCCGAACGAACAATTATAACGTGAGGCATGTTCAAAGTGGCCAAATCCAAAGGCTCCATTGTACAAGCTAAGCCGTTTCAATTAATTTAGATATTTGTTGTACAATGAGTCGAGAACACCCGAATTTAAAGCCAATTGAGTTATATATGATCCTAATATCTTGATTGAAGAAAAGCTTTAGGCGATCACGAACAAATATGTGTTGAAGTTAATTCCCTGTAATTTGTCAAGTTTCAGTAATAATCTCCTTAGAACAATGAAGTACTCCTAAAAATTGGGATGTCCCTAGAATTTTGATTCTCAAACTATTACTGACATATTTCACTCCTACACATAAAGATCACAGATTTTCTACTAATCTTATTGTTAAAATAGAAATATCGAAATTTTCGGTGTCATTTTTTCTTACTTATCATTCTTCAACTGGGATTCATCATCACTGGTTTCTTCACATTCATCTTAATTTTTCTGGAAATACTTGGAGACAGCCCTATTCCCCAGACATTTTGATCGGTTGGAAACTTGCTTTCATCGATGATTGTGAAATTAGATATATTTTCCATTTTTTAACGAACGCTGCCATGTTATCTATCACAGTCTTGTTACAGAACTAAGGGGAAAATTGCAAAATATATCCCCATGTATACCTCATTATCACTTTTGTCTTGTATTTATCTTACTGGCAAAAAATATTTTACACATGTTTACAAAAGTCACTATTTATATCATTTGGCCGCGCATGGTGTGAACGTCACCGCGCGCGGCTAAAGGACAAAAATAGCAACTTTTGGAAACATGTAGGATATATTTCGCCAACGAAGTAAATACAGGACAAAAGTGATAACAAGATATAAATGGTGATATTATTTGCAATTTTCTCCAAAAATAAAATTTCACTTTGTATTCTAAGGAACTTGTCATTTATTCTTTATGATCGATCAATGCCTATGGAGGCAGCTAAACCTGAAGCTTTCAATGTTCTATTTATTGCATCACTTTGGCTGTTGTTACCAACTTCTTGAGTTAAGTATGCACATAGAACTGAAGTTTAATCTATTATCGATTTCAGGATGGAGAAATTCAAGCTCTCAAGTTCAACTACTCAAGCTAAATTAATCGGGACAGTGGTGTCAATCATCGGCGCTCTTGTACTAACTCTCTATCAAGGCCCTACAATTTTTGAGAATCCGCAGCATTTGAATGCATCTTCCCCAACTCTTCTTACACCTTCATCAGCATGGCTGTTGGGGGGATTACTTCTTGCAATCGACACAATCGTGTCTGCTCTATTCATCATCGTGCAGGTTAACAAGAAATAAAACAACAAACACGGCGTATTCAAAAACAGAAAAAAAATGTCTGATCCGTAACTCGTACCTGCAGGCATTGGTCCTCAAGAAATGCCCGGCAGAGCTGATTCTGATGCTCTTCTACAGTTGCTTCGTCGCCATTTTATCTGCAGCCACGTCTATGGTGATAGAGAAAAACCACGACGCCTGGAGCCTCAAAGATAAGACGAGGCTGATCCCTGTCATATACTCGGTATCCAATGCTTCTCACAAGTCCATCGATTTTGTAATGATCACGGATTCATTATACTCGGTTTATGCAGGCGCTTTTCGGCAATGTATTCCAGGTTTCGATTATTATGTGGTGTGTGAAAAGAAGGGGTCCTCTCTTTGTATCTGTGTTTCATCCATTGGGTGTCATATTTGCCATTGCTATGGGCATCATCCTCTTGGGAGAGTCGATGTATCTTGGAAGGTATGTTTAAGCTTTGCCTATGTAATTAACCACTGTTTTTTTACCTGGAAAAAACTACTAATTTAGTCACATACTACAACCAATTAAAATGCAGTCAGGAAAAACATATAAGATAACAGTGATAATTGAACATAAGTACTTGATTGAATTCAAACTTTAGACTCTTTTTAGATATAATAATTAAAGGTTCGCGGAGTTTTAAAATTTTTTAAAAAAAAGTAAAAAGTTAGTATTTCATTATATGAGTTTGCTTGGTCAAAATAATTAAAAAATAATGATATTTTAATATTAAAGTAAAGTAGATAAAATGTAAAACAGAAGTATTATAAAAAATTAAATAATGAGTTAGATAAAATAGTAATTGGGAAAATAATGGCAAAATTATTGTTATTTGTTAACATAGGAGTAAAAAGAGTGAGTGTATAAAACATTTCATGAATAGACATAATTTCGGAGGATATAAGAGTATTTTATTTGATATTTTGTAAGAAAAAATATATAATGATATAATTTCTTTTTAAAAATAGTATGGTAGACGTATAGTACTAAAAGTGATTTTTGGACACATGATTTTTGAAAGTTATGAAGTTTTGAAAAAAATTTGATATAGTTTTAAAGATCACGTCCTTGATGTGATGTTTCATATAGTAAATATATTTCTGATGTAATATTTTAAATGAAATAATATATATTCAATATGATATTTTTTAAAAATTTATTGAATAATAACATAATTTTCAAGTGTATAAACAAATCATAATGTTTGGTAATGTTTTGGCAGTATCGTGGGATCGATTGTTGTGGTGATTGGGTTTTATTCAGTGATATGGGGAAAGGCTAAAGAAGCCCAGCAGATTCACCAAAAAGACATCCCATCGGATAATGTTGCACAAAAGATGCCTCTGTTACACCATACTGATTTGACTCAATCAGCACTGTAATCGAAGTATAGTGGCATATGGTGAAACAAATACTCTTTCCGTCCCATTGAAAGATTATTATTTTTCATTTTCGTCCGTCCCAAAATAAGGTTACTATTTTCTAATTTAGTAATTGTACTACCTACTTAACATAATAAATATCCTTTCAGCTTACACTATATTACACAAATATCATTATTTTTATATTACACAATACTAATAGAGGTATTTTTGTCTTTTTTCACTACAATACATTATAATACTAATATTAAAAAATCTACGTGCAAAAAGTAAACGACAAACCTTACACCTGACGGAGGGAGTAATATAATTGATGCTAGTATTTTTATTTAATTCCGTTATTGAAGTTTGGATAGTGAATAGAGTAAAGATTTCATTATTTATGTAGATTTGTTTTTCATATGCTAGCATTGTGTTCTTATTATGTTCTTTTATGACATATTTTAGCCATTGTTTATCATTGTTTTCCTACCCCTGACCATAAGCCCCGCTACAACCCTTATTGAAAGTCCCTTTGATTCTTTATGTTAGATTCGAGTATTTAAGTAAGAGAGATTTGATTTTTACTCAAGCCTATAAAATAATCTTTTGTTGCACTACCTGAGTATTGAGCCAATTATACACTTAATTCCTTCAGAGAGCATGTGCGAATACACTTTATCCTGTGAGGTTGACTTGGCTTGATGTGTTGAATTTCGGATTGAATTGGTTGTGTTTGATTCTCTTGTCATATTGAGTCGTCTACGATTTCTTTGGCTTATTTCGAATCTATGCTTGAGGGCAGCATGATCTAGGTGTGGGGAGAATTGATAGCTAGAAATCGCATGCGTCTTATGTTGATAGCATATGCGATATCTGAGTGATTTTGATTGGATTCTACCTAATTTATATGCGTATTGTTTATGTGCAGAAGGCAAATATCAAATTTGGCATAATTGACAAAAAAAAAAATTAAAGAAAAATACAGATTTGTACCACCTAGTTAGTCATGGTCATGACTAATTATACCCTCCTGACATGAGAATTTAATTAAAGGCTCAAAAGCCCAACTACAAAATAATTAGGGCAAAAATTAAATAAAAAGGTGAGTCACACGCAGACGCAAGAAGAGAGAACGACCATATCTAATTGTTCCTCTTAGGTAGTAATTGTTTTGAATTGGGTTTTTTTAGATTAGAATGCGATTAGACAATATTTCTTATGGGCACACCTAAGTTTACTTGCTTAATTAGGAGTAGTTAATCTTGAGATCGAGAAGGTTGAGCGAAAGCTGCGAAATGAAGCCAAACAAACCACCTCAGAATTTCTAGCTCTAGCGACTCTGAAAGTGATCAAGAGACTGTCATGGCTGAGGATACCCGCACTCTAAGGGAGTTGGTTGCTCCCAACTTGGCACAATAGCCCTTATTCATGAACTTTCCAACTCTGAATAACACTATTGCTTTTGAACTGAAATTTGGCTTAATTCATTTACTGTCTTCTTTTCATGGACTTGCAGGCGAAGAACCTCACAAACACTTGCAAGAGTTCGACGTAGTGTGCTCCAGCATGAAACCGCCAGGTGTTACTGACAAACAGATTAAACTCAAAGTATTCCCATTCCCGGGGGTTAGACAATCAAATTTAATTGGGAATGAACTATTCAACCCAGTTGTCACCTATTCAAGTGCGAATACAATTATAGATATCCTACCTGAATTGACTTTAGATTATTAGACTAATTAAAATATCGGTACCAAAACATTCAATCAATCTAACAATCACAAACGTTATTATCAGAATTAGACAAATATTGATAATAAAAAAGAACTTTCATAAAGAAAATTAAGAATCTCCAAAACAAAAGAACCAAAACATGACCATCGCTCACACCAAAAACGTATCTACTCCATAATCGAATAGTAAAGAACAAAAAGGAAAGATAAAGTCATAGTGGAAGGAGAAATCTTCTCTGTCGATTTGTTCCTGCGCGATATATGAGTCTGGCAGTCTCCTGCTGTTGTGCATATCTGCTCTGGCCGTTTTCTCTTCTTGCGTCTGCGTGTGACTCCCATTTTTATTTAATTTTTTCCATAATTATTTTGTAGTTGGGCTTTTGAGTCTTTAATTAAATTCTCATATTAAGAGGGTATAGTTAGTCATGACCATGATTAACTAGGTGGTGCAAATCTGAATTTTTTTTATTTATTTTTTTTTGTCAATTATGCCAAATTTGATATTTGTCCTCTGCACACAACAAATAAACAATACACGTATAAAATTAGATAGAATCCAATCAAAATCACTCAAATATTGCATGTGATATGAACATAAAAAACATACTATTTCTAGCTATCACACCTTAAATTCATGCATTCTTAATAAATGTCTTAAGTTGGGGAATACATCTGAAATTATTAAATTCCGCATATTAATAAATGGATATTGTGTAGAGCTGGCAAAAACTGACCCGACACAACAACCCGAGACGATTCGACACGAAATAATTGGGTTGTGGTCAAAGATTTCAATTCGATTACGTATACGGGTTGACACGATCCCGACACGATAATAAATGGGTCGGGTTAGGGTTGAGGCTCTCAACTCGAACCCGACACGACAACCCGATTATAATATATTAATATTTGTTAATATATTTATTATATATATAAAATAATCATAATTTAATAATTTTTTCATAAATTAATTTAAACTAAGTTCAATTTTAAATAATTCAATCCTCAAACCAATAAAAACTAACATACAACAAAATTAAAAAATTATTTTATTTGAATCAAGAAATTAGACTTAATTATTTATACGGGTCAACACGAGTCAACCCGAACCCGACACGATAATAAACGGGTTAACCCGAACCCGACACAATAATAAACGAGTCGGGTTAGAGTTGAGTAATTTAACCCGTTTAAAATATTCAACCCGATACGAACCCAATACGAATCGACACCATTTTCGGCTCTAATATTGTGATTATAAATTAATTTATTCAGTATTGTGAATTTAAAATATATATTGGGTGTTTTCAATTTGTGTTTTGGATAAATGTGTTTTTAATATTTAGTGTGAAAATTTGAATATGTTATATGAAAATAATATTTTGTATTAAATTATAATTTCTTTTTAGTTGATAAAATGTATATATATAAAAACAAAATTAATTTTTAATATAATATAAAATATTGATATTTGATTTAATGTTTTTAATAAAATAATAATTTTGAATTTGAATCCTTAGACAAATACTCCCGCCATTCCATATATAGTGCAATTTTTAGTTTTCAGCACGAGAATTTTGAAAATTATAATTTGAGAATTAGATAATGTTTTTATTTAAATGATGTGCGTTGTTCAAAATTTTCTATTTCAAAAAGATTATACAAAATTTGAGATTGACAAAAAAAAAAAAAAGAAAAAAAAAAGAAAAAGAAATTCATGCACTTGGGAACATGAAGTACAATTTAGAGTGAATTATTATTATTTAATGGGTGCCCAATGTAATATAAAATCTAAAGGAAAAAAAAAAGAAAATAATTAACATGTAAATAAACTTTTGAAGTTTTATTATTTTTAAGAATTTATAAGTGTAGGTATATATAAATAAAAGCTATACCTATGAAACTCTTGTTTCAATTTAACCTCTAAACCCCATTGTTATTAGAATTGTCATCAATTTTTTTTTTTGAAAGTGATTACATATACAACAAAGCCAACTTATTAAAACAATAATTATGGATGATCTAATGGTACGAAGATGGACTTGTGATCGTAAAATTATGAGTTCAAATTTTCAAGGAACTCCAAGTTACGTTAGCAACAAGAGCTGATTGCATTCATCAAGCATCAATAAAAATTAATCATCTTTAGTTCAATTATTTTTTGCACTATCTCTTGTGCAAAACAATAAACAATATTTTCTTAAATGTTAAGATAAATCATTTAACAATTCTTCACTTTTGAATTTTTGAAAACAACATTACGAACAATTTCATTTTGATCAATCATATTTTTAAGTATCTCCAAATATTTCTTATATTTGAATAATTTCCAATTTTATTATAACCACCAAAAAAACAACTTTTGGTGTAACATAAACCTACATGAAACAATTGAAGTACAAAGCTAAATTCGATACTCATTTATTGCATTAAATCACTGCATTTCTTCAACGAAGTATTATGAGCATTATTAACAACACCAACATGAACATCCAATCTTTCTTTTTTATTTCAAATACAAAATTCTTTATTTACAAAAGTTCCACCACCACCTTTATTGCTAATTTGATCTCTAATCAAATAGAAACACAAGCATATGATTTATCTTATTTGATGTTATACTCTAACAAACTAGAATATTGATCAAATCAATATGGATTGAAATGACGCAATTTACCTTAAATCATTTTATTAGAAAAGTAATGATCCCACGATCGAGAACTTGTGTTTGTATCCTGCGATGACAACACACTTATAGCGGTAAATGGTTTATTGGACACGGATTTCATGATGATTGAGTCAAATTGGCATGTTGATTTGACTCGGTCAGCACATATGATAAAAGTAGACAATAAATATTTCTAAATAATTTATATTTTATTGTAACACAATTATATGATGTTTGTCGTATTATAAATATGTTATATTGTATATAATATATGTTGTCTACTTTTATTATATATGCTGATTTGATCCAAACAACTGGAATTATATCTCTTTCGATTATCATATTTCATTTTATTGTCATGTTATTTGCTTTTTTTTGTTTTTGTGGATTCAATATGTGAGATACTTGTTGATATGTTATGTATTTTAGATTGGTACTTCCACGGTAAGTATCATTTAAGATCAATATAAACTATTTTGTGTATTTGATAGTTCTTTGAATGACATAGACTACTTTAATACAAAAACCGTATTTTCTAGCATTTTTTTTTTAGTTGTCTTTTTATAGTAAAAATTTCTGTCATTTTTGTTTTTGTTTTTTTTTATTATTATAAAAGAAATTTTTAACAATTATTACATATACTCATTAAAACTTGTGACTACATGGTAGAGCAAAAAATTGAATAACATATGAAGTAGTAAAAATCCCGTTAAAAAATAAAAGTAAACAAATAAAAATTGGTAATATGTATTTAAATAAGTATTTGATGTAATATTTTAAATAAAATTTGGTAAATTGCGTAATACCCTCTTATATTTTAGTACAAATGTATAATATAATTCATATTTATTTATTGTGTAAAATTCATATGTTAAATTAAAGTATACACAAAACACCTTATTCGTCCAAATTTGATGTTTGATTGTAAACACGTACCTAATTATATAAATTTTATACAAAAAAAATAGGTAAAATATGTTAAATTGGTTGTTAATCTTTAATTATATATATATAGTAAAATCAGATAACAAATTGTCTTAAAAACAACGACTAAATGAATGGTGTATAAATATTTATTTATTATATTAAAAAATATTATATTACATATTTTACCTATTTTATTCGTATAAAATTTGCATAATTAGTTGCATATTTACATCCAAACATCAAGAGATTTCACATAATATATAAAATATAAGGTATTTTGTGTTGTTATATAATTAGTGATATAATTAGTGGTGAATAATATTCTTAACTTTTTCAAATACAAATATATTTTTTTTTTCTTTCACAAAATATGACAAAAAAAAAAAAAAAAAAAAAAAACACCCATAAACTCGCATGCATTATTTTATTTTATTCATTTCGATACATACCAACCATTCTAAAGCTCATCTTCCTCTCATACACTCAAATTCAAAGCAACTCCAAAGACAAACAACACCATAGATTCTATGAAGCATTACAATCTATGGATAGGCAACAACAAATGATCATATATCCTTAGTTGGCTTTAAGGAGATAAGCATCGAGTTCCTGGAAATTCTTGATAGCAAATTCCTTAATGAGGTCGGGATTTGGGACATCTTCGCTGGCCTTGTCGTAGTTGCACGACCACTTCACCACAGAGCCATCTCCTTTCGAGCTCACCACAGTCTTCCCCTTGAAACTCTTGTAGTATTTAAGCATCTCCCCGTCGATCACCGTGTACTCCACGTTCTTGTTCGCCTCATCCACCTTTTCTATCTTCTCCTTTGTGCTTGATATCTCAGATAGTCCTGCATACAAGAAATTATTTTTATATATCTATAATCCATTTATATATAATTAAATTTCTTAGGGTGTGTTTGTTTGTGGGTTTAGATTTTTGAATAGTTGTTTGATATGATATAAATAGAGGTTGATGTGATGTTTTGAATGAAAAATAAATTTGTAGTATAATATAAAATAAAAAAAATGAATTGTTTGATGTGATATTTTTAGAGGAAAAAGAAATTTGCATAGTCAAAACCTGTGGATAAAACCCACAAGAAAAAACACAGCCTTAAGTTTTTTTCACTTATTTTAAAACTATTTACATTATAAAAATCTTAGAATATCCAAAAACAACAAAATAATACCAAAGTAATCACACATTTAGTGTTTGGTTGTGGAGGTTTTGGGAATGGATTTATTTTTTCAAAAAATATTTATCTTAAAAACATCAAATCAAATTTATAATTTTTATTTATTATATTATATTAAAATTTAATTTTATATTTAAAACATTATATTAACAAATATTTAAATTACATCAAAAGAACTATTTTAATTCAAAATTTTACTCTTAAAAACTCAAACGTAAATCCAAAACTCCACAAACAAAATAATACTTGCAATTTTAGTTAGGCATCTATGAGTAGTTGTCACTATCATCTTTTACATTTCATGAATTGTATTTTACTCTTATATTTTACAAAATATAATTCTCATTCGGAAAAAAATCACTTCTATATCCTCTCAGGGATAATGAACTTGCTTTGTTTATATATTTAAAGTATATGATCAAAATATAATGAAGAAACATATAAAAAAAAAATGATAATTATCATAGATATGAACTAGATTTATGAAATTTCCTTTAGAATTTGTATAGTAATATAGATACATATATATATATATATATACCGGATGGGAACTTAATGAGACGGACGGAGCCGGCAGATTGTCCATCGCCTTCGAGGACCTCAATGCTCTCATACTGCTGAGGCATAGCCTTGGGGAACAAAGTGGCCGAGTTTTTTATGCCCTCCCATATCTTTTCTGCGCTCGATTTCAAGTCCACCTCGACTTCAAGAACCGACGCCATTTCTCTTGAATATAACTAACAAACAAATAAAGCTATGTAGGAGATCGACGATGATAAATCAATGCAATGCCCTCCAACAATGGTTTTTTCCTCTATATATAGAGAGAAAGAAGAGACACTTTGTTCAATTGACAATTATTTTTACTTTTTTTTTTACTATTCAGTTCTCGCAATTTTTTACAAAAGGTATTTTTTCGATCTCTTAAAAGTGTGTTCATTTTATTATTTTAGGTAGTCTACTAAAAATATGTCTATATCATATTTAGTAAAAAATTTAACTATTTGTTAAATTTCTATTTTCAATCTATTTACACAGCTCATATATTTCTCACGTTGATCAGTCTATTTTAATTCAAGATTTACTTTATTAATTTTCTAAATTTCCAATTTTATTCTTATGAAAATATTAAAATATTATTTTTATTAATCTATGTATTTAAAAAGTTTGAACATACTTTGATGATACTATTTTTTTTCATAACATATTACATTAAAACTATTATTTAAGCCAAAATTTAAATAAAAAAAAATCAGAATGTTCACTCAATATTTTTTAATGGAACAATTCTCTATAAATATTATCACAACAATACAAATATACACACATTAATATAATATATACATTATCCGGGCTCATAAAAAGTCAATCATTCAATACAAAATATTATTTTTACCACATGCACAAAAATCAATTTATATAAAAACGCTGAGTAAACAGACTTAGTAATTAAATATATCCATTGGTAGTGTGCATGAAATTTAATGAAATGTAGCTAGGGTGACAACTACCACCCACCATCTTCATAAATCTAAAATTCATGTATGTAATAAGTTATGACCGATTGAAAGATGATATATAAATGGCCTTAAATTGTGTCACCCGATTTGGTCTGCAATAATTGAGCCACTCCCAAGTTAGATGAGGGTTTATTGTTGGGACCTTATCACAATAATATATATATATAGTCAAACCTTGTGATGATTTTATTTTATTTTTATTTTTATTTTTATTATGTAACAATCGCAAAAATTTTATAAAAATATGTCATTTGTTTCATAAATATTACTCTTTTCATTCTAACGGAGAGTATATTTTTTTATTATTTTTAATTATATGTCTCGCTCAAAAGTATATATTTTCTATTATAGTAGAAAAAATTACATATTAATATAAAAAAATACTCTTTAAATTTTACATAAATTACAAACATATCATTACATATACAATTAATTTATATATAAATATGTGTGTTTGTTCTGTGAGATGGTTTAAAAGAATATTTGTTTATGCGATGTATAAGAAATTGTGTAGATAATATAAAAATAATAAATGTATGTAATATATTAATATTTTTAAAAAACATGTATTTTATTTTTTTTGTAAAAAAACACATTAAGACTAATTAATAAAATATATTATTTCTCAATCTATTATAAAACACCAAATGACTTCTTTAAATTTGGTAGGTAAAAGTATATTCAAATCAATATTAAAAAAAAAAAAGAATTGAAAAAAAGAAACAAGACATATTAACATCAAATTTCAAAAGAATACAAACTCTTTTGAGGGTTTGATTAGTTTGTTTTTTAAAATATTTTTGCATTACATGGAGCAATGTACTTTAGAACTTTATAATTTTATATATTTTTAACATTTTTATATAAGAAAATAATTTTATTTTTATTTTTTTTTTTTTTGCTCTTTTTGTTTTCATTTTTTTATTATGCATTTTTTCATTTTTTTTAAAAAATATCACATGCAACAACTATTTTCCCTCTCAAATGTCAAAAATCAAAATACATTAAAGAAAAAAAAAAAAAAAAAAAGAAAGAAAGAAGAGAGAACATCTTATATTTCAATCAAATTTACTCGATATAAATATCATCTTGCAGAAAAATGAAAAAAAAAAAAAAAAAGATAAATATAAAGACACTCATTCCATATTTCTATACATATTTAACATAGATTAATTTTATGAAAATAAAAAGTTTTAAATATATAAATATAGTTGTTTATTTACAAGAGATGTAAATTTAATATTGTAAATTGTCATAATTTTTTAGGTTTTTATACGGCATTTTACTATTTATCATAATTTTTTTTTAAAAAAATATCAAATCAAACACCTATTTTTTTTTTTTTATATTATACTAAAAATTAACTTTACATTCAAAATCATCACATCATAAAAAGTATTTAAATTCAAAATTTTTACTATTCAAATTTTAAACACAAAATCCAAACTCTCAAAAGAACACGGAAAAATTAACACTATTTAATTTGTATTGTTCCCAATATAAATACACTATCTATTATCATAAAACACCACATCAAAATATTATTAAAATAAAAATTCAAATAAGAAATACAAACTCAAAACAAAACAAAACAAAACACACGTTTTTAAAACACTAAACATAAAATTTAATTTATTTATAATAAATGTAGAGGGACCAAAGTTAAATATAAATATTCTCACCTATAAGACCAACTCCAACTCACTGCATAAATACAGTGGGTTGGGCAAAAAATGGGGGAGGGGCTCCAGCTCACCCCCACATACCCCGCCCCCCACCCCCATCATTGTTGAAGTAATGTATTCTATTTTTTAGTGGAGTTTTTATAATATTTTGTGGAATTTTATTTTTTAGAATATGATATAATATTTTATATATTAAAAAGTTATATATAATTTTATTTTTTTTGAAAAGTAATGTATAATTTTATTTTTTTTAAAAGTGATATATGATTTTATTTTTCAAAAAAATAATGTATAATTTTATTTTTAAAATTAATATATAATTTTACTTTTCGAAAAATAATATAATTTTATTTTTTTTAAAGTTACGCGTACTTTTATTTTATAAAAATTTATGTATAATTTTTTATTTTAAATAGTTATTTGCCTTGATAACACTTAATTATTTATTTAAAATTATTTTATTTGTAATAGTTATTAATTATAAATTTTAATTTTAATATATGTAATTTTTAAATAAAATATAAATTATATGTGTATGAATTATAATGTAAAAATAATTAAAGTTGGGGTGTAATTTATAAATATGAAAAGTTATATAAAATAATATAAAAGAAGAATATATATAGAATATACTTTTTAGAGTAAAAATTGAAGTTTATGGTTGGAGTAAAAGTACAGTAGATCAACTGTATCTGTACTGTAGTAACTACAAAAATAGAGTGACGGGTTGGAGATGGCCTAAGTTGTTAAAATGGAGAATATTTACGAGGGGGCGCTTTTATTGTTGGATCACATAATTATATTAATGGTGAGTATAATAATTATTAAATTAGAACATCGTATAATAATAGTTACACATGGAATAGATCATTTAAAACAAAATAATTAAGATGTGATTAATGGGATCGGATCAACAACTGATTTGAATAACAATTCAGCTGAAATTAATCAACAATCGATCCACTCCTCACGCGGTCGCTACTTTCTGAATTATGTGTGATAGACAAGATTTGAAAGTGTCGAAAATTTGAATGACCTTATAGTCACAAATCGACTCCACACTGCCAGGTCATCCTTGCGGAACTAATTTTTAATATTACATGAGATTTTTGGAAATTTTTTTTTTTTTTTTTTAATGTGAGGTATAGAGAATTGTGCAGGGAATATAAAAATAATGAATGTATATTATATATTAATTCTTTTTAGAAAAACGAGTGGAAAACAAAAATTAGAAATAACAAACTCATTATTTTGGTCCATCCCATAATAAATGGAGTAATTTGTGTATTCTATAAATGGAAATTTTTATTTTATTTATTTTCTTTTTTAATTATAAATTATTATAATATATATCACTCCTTCGTCTCTCCAAATTAATAGTGTGTTAGATAGTTAATTAATTTAATTTAAATAATGTAATAATTAATTATAGATAACTATTCTAATTATTATTAGACTCAAATATTGAAATAAAAGTTGAAATATTTGTTTAATAAATTTTTATATTGAATATTTATGTTATATATTTTTTTTTAAAAAAAATATTCCCTCCGTCCCAATTCAAAATATTTTTTTTACAATTTTCGTCTATCTCATTTGAAAGTAGTAATTATACAGTAATACCAAAATACCCTTAATTTTTACCTAAACTACAAACATATCATTTCATGCATAAAGTCAAATAAGAAAAATATCAAAATCTCTTAAAAACTTTCACTAATCAATAAAATACTATTATTTTTTAATTTACTACAAAACTTTAAAAACTCCTTTTGACAATGGACGGAGGGAGAGTATCTATATTGATTTTAGATAACAAAAAAAAAGGTTTGTTTCTTCAGTGTTTTGATTTGAATTTTTTTTAATATGGAATATAAGAAATCGTATCGATAATATAAAAATTAGTATTTTATATTGAATGTTTGACTTATGTAAATAAATAAAATATATATTGAAAATTATGTAAAAAAAATAATTGACAAACAAATAACTTTAATAACTTAAATACAATAAAAAAAATAATAATCTAAACACTACACATAATTCAAATATATATAATCTTTTATCTTACAAAATAATAAAGCAGAATATTTTCATAATACTTTCATAATTTTCAGTAGTAAATGACAAAAACACAAAAGTTTATCAAATAATAGGTTTTATTTTTGCAAGAATTACAATACCATTATCTATTTTTCTAGGCTATCATCTATTTTTACATGGTCAATGTTAGAAATTTTGGGGAAAAATAATAAAATTGTCTTATTGATCATCAAAATAAGGAGCTTATATATAAGCAATACAAAACAGACTCGATAGATGATGACTCCAAATATGAGCATATTCTTAGGTTGACAAAAATGTGTATTACTTGAATTTCTGCATAAGAACCATCAAAATAATTCGTAATCGGCATACAATATTGATTTATATCACTAGGCATGATCCAGAATTCGTTGTTGAGACTATTAACGATTTTTGCCCTCTTAAGCGGTAATCTGGAACCAGAAAAGCTAAGGCAGACGCCGCAAGCGACAACCGCCTTCGCTCGCAAGCGCCCAAGACACACTTTGAAAACACTAAGGCATGAGAGGCAAGCGGCCACCTTCATAGCCGCAAGCGATAGCCTCTCCCGCTTACAAGCGACAGTCCAGATACCCACCACTGCAGACTCTCACCAGATTTCAACAAAGTACTTCAACTGCAGCGGTACAGTCATTCCAATTCCAGCTAGCACAAGCGAGCCGAGCTACGCTGATGCCCTCCTGCTCTCCAGCAAGCGAGGAAGATCTGTGCCCTTAACCTTCAACGCAAGCGAAGCGGGCACCCTGGGAGTTATGACCAGCAACTGCTTCAACAGAATAACCACCAGCAACCGCCTAACTGCCCAGTGGTTGGAACTGCCTAACTGCTACTTGCAACCGCCTTTTCACACCTGATATAAATAGGGCCAGATATCTTTATGTAAAGAAGATCGAATTCTTGGGCAATTTCAGCATACACATAGCGTTCGTCGTTTTCCTGTTTCCGAGAGCTCCAACCCTGTAAGGGAGTTCTCCACAGGAAAGGCCAAGGGAGTGGGGGTCTTCCCTCTCCCTTGGCCACGTCTTTAATGCTTTCTTAGATTAGATTACTGCTTTCATTTACAGCTTTGTAGTCTAATTCTTTTCGCGCTTTCGTAGTATATAAAGAAATATCATTCACTTCTTCAAATTAAATTCTTTCACAATTTTCCATACTTATATAAATCAATTTTAGAAAATTTCATATCACTGGTATAGAGCGAGAGAAGAATTGATTAATTAAGCCTTGTGATGCGCCAAAAGCGGTCTCAAGGTAGTTCAATGTAGTTAAGTACGCGGGAGCCTTGTCGACCTACTTAACTACTGTGCTAAATTTGATTCTGATAAAATAGTAGCAACATCAGGGGGTAAAGCCACTAATGAGGCAGAAATTGGGAAAATTAACGGGACATAGACGGGGGTCTATTAGGTCGCAGAAATTCCTAGTGACAGTAGGGTTTCTTTCTTATAATGTCTTAATTCTGGGTGTCATTGAAGTCTTGTTGTAAATCCCCCCTAGGCCAAAAATACCAGTGTGATGAGTTTTTTATAATCCATTTTATATAATTACAACATCTTTCTATCATCATTTTCATAATATACATATATGCTTCCGATAACACACTTACGTCATTCGCTCGCTACATCCAGGGAAATCTACCCATTTAGTAACGCATAGTTCAGACACAGCACCTCTCATTCACTCTAATTCGCTCATATACATATACATATAATATGCCGCTCATTCACGCCCCAATCCTCTGGTAACCACGATTCATCCATGCCCCGATCATCTGGTTGCCACTGGAACTCTGCCTCTCGCTTCCGCTTCGCTCGTCTCCGTTCACCTCATCCTTACTGCTTTATTTACCGTTTTCAGTAGTAAAAGATTCACGCCCGCTCCAAGCGGACCCTCCTTTTCTTTTCTTCGTCGCTTCTCCAAGATTTTTACCATTGAAATTCATGACTTTAAATCCTTGTGTTCGACCTGGAAACTCACCAGTAAAAAGAGTATAAATAATTGTGATAACTATCCAGGGTCTACAACCACACAATTGTTATATCTGATCGTTCTTCTATAAACTCTACTCATTGATTTTCGAATAAAATTCCCTGCGAATTGATATACAAACTACAATAGCAAATTTTAGTTATCAATAGACTCAAATCTAAGTAATCTAATCTATGAATAAGATCAAATCTAGATATAAATCTACTAAATCTAAAACTGAATATCTAAAATATCTTAACATCCCCATCAAACTCAAGTGGTATAACAGAAACCAACTTGAGTTTAATAAGAAATTTGAATATAAACGCAAAAAAAATACATAAATATAAATAATAGTTCATTTTCCATTAGAACCGGAAATGAGATGACTTTCCACTCTGAAGCAAAAAACGAGATGACTCCACGGAGCTGAAAACGAGATGACCCCACTGGAGCCGAAAATGAGATGACTCTTCACATGAGAAAAAAACGAGATGACTCCACTGGAGCAGAAAACGAGATGACTCCACCGTTGCCGAAAATAAAATGACTCCACCAAAGCTAAAAAACGAGATGACTCCATCGGAGCCGAAAACGACATGACTCCACTGAAGCAAAAAACGAGATGACTCCACCGGAGCCGAAAACGACATGACTCCACCGGAGCCTAAAACGATATGACTCCACCGGAGCCGAAAATGACATGACTCAACCGGAGCCGAAAACGACATGACTCCACCAGAGCCGAAAACGACACGACTCCACTTGAGCCGAAAACGAGATGACTCCACCGGAGCCGAAAACGACAGGACACCACCGGAGCCGAAAACGAGATGACTCCAATGGAGTCGAAAATGATATGACTCCACCGTAGCAAAAAATGACAGGACTCCACCGGAGCTGAAAATGAGCCGTAAACAAGATGACTCCACCGGAGCCAAAAAACGACATGACTCCACCGGAGCCGAAAATGACATAGATCGGAAACACTAAACAGATCGCACGCATGCAATAGACAAGCACAGACATAAAGAATATCGCAGATAGTTTCAGATCGCACGCAAACAACAAACAGATAGCAACGGACGAAGACATCAGACAAGCAGCGGACATATGACAAATGGATATATGGCAGATCGCAGACAGGTTTCTGATTGTACGATAGACAAGCAGCTGACAGGTTTTTGATTGTACAACAGACAAACAGCAAATGACAAGCAGCGGATGACAGAAAGATCTCAAAATCACAAAACCTCCGGGTACAATGTAGGTTGAATGTACCCAGATAAATACGGGTTCGTAGGCTATATCTACGGCATGAGAAAAGTAGGCTCTGCCATATTAGAAATTTTTGGGGAAAATAATGAAATTGTCTTATTGATCATCAAAATAAGGAGCCTATATATAGGCAATACAAAACAGACTCGATAGACTCAAATCTAAGTAATCTAATCTATGAATAAGATCAAATCTAGATATAAATCTACTAAATCTAAAACTGAATATGTAAAATATCTCAACAGTCAAGAATATTATCTTTATATTCTATTTTATATAATTTTATAAATTTACCAATGAAATCCGATATTTTATTATTTTTATAAATTTATTTAACAATAATAGTCTATATTAATATTTTAAATATTATATTGCACTACCCGAAAAAGGGACATTTGAGGTGGATAAAGGGGCGCGGTGTGGTGCGGACATCAATAGTAACCAAATTTCACACCGAAATATAAAAAAATGATGCAAGATATAATGTCTTATTAATTTTTATATGAAAATAATAATTATTGTTTTAAGTAGCAACTGCTACCAAATTCTACACTGAAATACAATGTCTTTTTTATGCGTTTGATTTTCAAATTTTAAATGAAACCTTAAGACTCTGAAGTTGACGTCTATTATTGAAAAAATAAAAATCCAGACGCTATAAAGTCAGCGCCTACTAATTTTTTTACTTAAACAAAAAAAAAAAAAAACATACTTCTCATTTTTGTCCTAATATCCATCTCGATTTTAGTAAGTGTTTTCTTGCTTCCGTTCGCTATTTGAGTTCATTTGCAACCCATTGAATCGAGTTAAATATCTGAAACCCTAAAATTATAGAGCATAAATACACTCAAAGACAAGAGGTTATACTCGCTGGATGCTGCAGGCTTCATTATCCATGCACTTTCCTTCGGTCTCAACTCCTAACATGGGTATTGGCTTTATGCCACAACAAAGTCTAGCATCAAAATTTGGGATTTGGAGAGCAATAGTGTGGTTGTGGATCTCAAGGTGGACTTAGAGCAGGAGAGTGAGATGGATACTAAAGAACAAAGTACTTTATGATCATAATTATGCACATTTGTTTATTGATGTTCTTTGTGTTGTTTGAAATGATTGGTTTAACTTTGAGAGCATACTGATTAGTTGAGTATGAATGTTTTCGGGTTTGTTTAGATAGGGATTTTTTGAGGTTTTTAGAAATTTGGAAGTTTGGAAAAAATAAAAAGTTGGTATTTGATTTGATGTTTTGTGAGAAAAAAAATGTATATGATGTAATATTTTTGAAAAATGAATAGTGTCAAATGAGTGAAAGTATTTTGTGTAAACAAAGCTGGTCTTTGGAAAATTATGATTAATCATATGTCCAAATTGGCATAAGACGTTGATATCTATTGCTATTTTACTTAGGTTTCATGTGTCTCTTGTCAACCCACAAAATAGGACAATTGCTACACGTTCGAGAAACAACTGTTACTCATGGAAAACCCGACGTTTCAAATGTTGATTCTTAAGAATGATGAAGCTATAGTATAGCATACCATGCTAAGGCATGTCAAACCCTAGAACTTATGAGAATCATCAAAATTCGAATGACCAAAGGTCTATCCAAAATTTCAAAGGTGATAACTTCTACTTGTGGTGAGTATGCAAGAAAAGAATAGAGAAATGTTGTTTATCCATTGCTAAAACAAGGTAGCAACTGCTACTTGAAATTACTACATATAGGTCTAATAGGTCCAGTGAATGTCTGCAGTCTTGGAGCTAAAAAGTATATATTTTTTTGTGTTGATGATTTTTTCTAAATATACTTGGGTATATTTCTTATGTAAGAAGAGTGTTGCTTTTGATGTGTTTGAGAAGTTGTGCACCAGACTCATGAATGAAAAGAAATTGAAAGTTAACAGACTGAGGATTGATCATGGGAAGAAGTTTCACAGTCAGAAGTTCATTGTATACTATGTTGGATTGGGAATTAAACACGAGCATTCAGCTCCGAAAACTCCACAACAAAATAGAGTGGTAGAACAAAAGAATAAAACTTTACAAGAGATGGAAAGATCGATAATTCGAGCCAAAAGAGTTGCAAAATTCTTGTGGCCTGAAGCTATCAACACAACTTGCTATGTAATTAGCCATGTGTATCTAAGACGGCACACTATGAAGACTTCGCACATTATGTGTATCTAAGACGGCCCATCGGAAGGCTGAAAGAGTGTATTCCCTGGTTGGGTGAAGAAAACCTTTGGGCTAATCTCGTGTAGTATAGATATACCAAAAAAAAACTCAAAAAATGTAAAAGAAGAAAATAAAAATGACTAATAATTGAAGGAAAGTAAAAATAAAATAAAATAAAATAAGACAAGGAATAACATGAATTATATTGATTTAAAAGAAACTAAAAATGAAATATAAGGGAAAAAAATAAAGATAAAAGAGGTTTTAATTTTGTGATGGTGTGTATGTCTTTTTTTCTTTTTTTTCCCCCTTTTAAGCCATCCTCCCCTTCATTTAATTATCTCATTAAGCGTCCATTATTTTCTTCATTATGCCTCCTTATTAAGATTTTAATAACCTCTCTTTTAATTCTCATATTCAACGAAATTATAAATTCATTTCCTTGTAAGCTCCTTTTTATCATTAGACCTTAAAAAATAAGTTGTATTAAGCCATTTAAAAAAGCTTTCAAGTAACTTTTCTTTATGTTGGACATGGGTTCAAAAACACCTGAACGTGAAGGAGGCTTAAAGACAAAAGTGGAGCCAGAGCTGCTTGGCCACGGAGCCGCTCAACAGCAATGGAGCTTCAAGTCTCGGAGCCAAAGACTACTGCCTCCACAGAGCCGAAGACAACAACTTCCATTGGATTGTAGTGCTTCCACTGGGCGGAAAGCAGCAGCCTCCATAGACCTTGGGGCAGAAACCCCTTGGACTATGGTGCCTCCATCCCGGAACAATGCTTCCATAAGGTTATAAATTGTTACCTTAGTTGGGTTGAAAACAACTACATTTATTGGACTGCGGTGCTTCCACAAAGCAGAGGAAGATTGCCTCCACAAAATAAAAAACAACAGCTTCCACAGATCATGGGATAATTATCTTAATTGGTCATGGGTTAATAATTTCGTACTGAACATTAGTGGAAGGCCTATGCACTTTCATACTTTATTCAAAAAGCTCCATGGAACAAGCCAACAAAAGGAAAACCGAAGATTTCATGTAACTCGAGGCTGTTGGGAACACATCCCTGTGGACCGGCTAGGAGTACGATGGAAACAAGTCGGAGTAAGCGGCAGATCTGGTCCAGAGGCAATGGAAGAAGTTTAGAGCAAGTGGAACCCGATCCAGAGGCAATGGAAGCGGTTGTGAGCTGATGGAAAGAGATTACCAGGTGGTTGGGAACTGATGAAATGAGGTTACCAGACAGTTTGAGGTAGTGAAAGGAGGTTACCAAGCAATTGGAGATAGTGGAATGAGGTATCAGACAGTTGGAGGTAGTGGAAGGAATAAGTAAAACTACCTTTTTAGTAGAATATGTAGTTATTTGATATTATGATAAATATAGTAAAAAGAACACAACAAACACAACGACGAGAAGAATCATACATTTTATCCTTATTGTCTTTTATCCTTTTATTTTCTAGTTTATCCATAGATTTTAGTAGATTATCTTAATTTCTTGCTTGATTTATTATCCAACATGTTTTTATTTGCTTTATAGTAGATTTATCCGAGTTTTTAGTAGAATGTTAGTTTAAATCCATCGAAATCGGTTGTTTAGGCTTGAAGCCTCGTTTAAGATCGAAGCCATGCAGGCTCCATCGTAGAAGCCGCCTCCAATCCGACGATCGACAGACTCTTTGAAATACTTCCGGAACCCACACCGACGAATCGATGAACGGTCTTGAAACTTCCAAATTTTAAGTTCCAACACTTTATCCTTTTTTTGACCTTTTTATGGGTCCTTTAACAGCGCCGTTGATTGCTTTTGAGCCTCTTCTTCTAAACTATGGATCTTTTCCTCCGAAGCATACTTCTAAGTTTTCAAATTTCTTCAAAGTCTTGGGTCTCCTCCTTCAAAATATTACAAAATGCCTCCAAATAAGTCCACTTTCAGTAGAGATATTCTTACCCAAGAATGTTCATTTTTCTAGACTTCTTGGTCTATTTTTTTGGGCTTATTTAAATTTGGATAAATTATATAAAATTTTATTGTATTTTAGTAAAAATGCACAAAATATTATATGTTTTATTTATTGTGTGAAATCTCCTCGTGTTAATGTAAAATTTTCACGAAACAACCTCTTTGTTCAAAACTGATGTTTGGTTCTAAATAAAAATATAAATTACGCAAGTTTTATACAAATAAAAAAGTAAAATATTTTGAATATTTTTTTGAGTAAAATAAATAAATAAATAATTGATCAATCATTTATTTTTTTATAATTTTTGTAAAAATCAGATAATAATTTATCTCCAAAAAAATTATAAAATAAAAGATTAATCAATTATTTATTTATTTATTTATTTTATTAAAAAAATATTTAAGATATTTTTTATTTTTTATTTGTATAAAACTTGTATAATATAGATCTTTATTTAAAACCAAACATCAGTTTTGGAAATGAGAGTATTTCGCGCAAGCTTTACATTAACGCAAAAGAGTCTCACCCAATAAATAAAATACAAAAATATTTTGTTCATTTTCACTAAAAACACAAAAAATTCACCCTATAGATCTTTTATTAAGTCTTTTCAAAAATTGGACTATCATTGTATTGTTCTCCTTCGCGATTCCTTGAGCCAACCTGTCAATTAGATTTTTCAATCAATTCATCCGTCAGTAGTAATAGATGCCCCCAAAATATTTGCATGCATTGAACTTTCAAGAAATTTTTCATCCAATTTTTTTCCCTCAAAAATATCAAATCAAATATCTATTTTTTATTTTTTATATTATACTAAAAATCAATTTTACGTTCAAAACATCACATCAACACATATTTATATCACATCATACAACTATTCAAATTCAAAATTTTTACTATTCAAATCTCAACTCAAAATCCAAACCCCCAAACAAACGCACCCTTAGTGTTTTTGTCATTTTTTTTTTTTCTGAAAAAAGGAAGAAAAAACATTATTTTTTGTTCATGCAATAATCCGACCACCTTCTGGTCAGTGACGGAACCAGCCCTAAAATTTAGAGGGGACAAAATATCAATTTACTTTTTTTTTATTTAATACTTTCTCCGTCCAGCTAGAAAGTATACATGTTTCTATTTTGGTACGTCCAATTACAAAGTAAACATTTCATTAAATATCTTACCTTTTTCCACAAATACCCCTACTTTATATCACATCATTACTTTTACACCAAAAAGTAAGGGCAAAAATGTCATTACACTACTTTTAATTACCTACTATAATTAAAATACTATTATTTTTTAAACACCACGCCAAAAATAATTGTATACTTTTCTTGTGGACGGAGGGAGTATTATCTTTTTCGATTTCTCCCAATGCAACGGAATAACCAAGAAGAAAGGAAAAAAATAGGTAAAAGTTAAATTTTTAGATAAATATTTAAGAAAATTTAATAAAATTCAATAATTTCTACTAAAAAAATTTAAATTTAAAAGTATAAATCAACAAAATTTGAATTTGAATAGTTGTATGATGTGGTATAAATAGGTGTTGACGTAATATTTTGAATGTAAAATTAATTTTTAATATAATATAAAAAATGAAAAATAAGTGTTTGATTTGATGTTTTTAGGGAGAAAAAATGAGATGAATAATATATTTAAAATCCAATCCCCCAAACAAACACACCCGCAAAAATTTTATTATTTTTTACACTATGACATAAAAAAAAAATTGAAAAATAGGAGGGCAAAATAATAAAAAAAAATACATAATTTTATTATTTCTTACATTAAATAAATCCTATCTTTAGGGGTTGGGGGGTCAACTGCCCCCTAGCCTCTGTGTAGTTCCGTCTCTGTTTCGGCAGCAAAAAATCACATTACTTTCTAGTAAAAATTTTAAAAATAATAAAAATAAATATTTTAATAAAAAATTTTAATTTTTAAACATAATAATAAAATTCTAGAAAAATCTACCTACCGAAAAACTCAATTATATATTTTGAAAATAAAATATAAAATATCATTAATTGTAATTTTACATGAAAACAGTTTATATCAAACCGTTATTTTATCAAATATTTTAATACAAATCGTTAATCGAATTAGCTAGTCAAACCAACTAATCGAATAAGTTAATTGTTAATCGAATCAGCTATCAGTTAAGAATTGTCACATAATTATCAAATACATCCTAAATTCTTTTTAAAATTATAAAATTTGTGAGGCAAGAAGAGCTACTTTTGACTTTCGTAGTCTTTTTCTTTTAATTAAGAAATTAATTAATATGGCGTAGAAAATTGTGCCTTGTAACTTTTTTAATATAATTAATAAATTAAGCACAATTTTTTGAATCAAAATAACATTTTATTAATATTAGTGTAGTTTTGGCACCGCTACTAATATTTCCATATCACTTCACGCCAACCCTGTTGTTTTCTACATTTTAGGAGTGTTCAAATTATTATTATTATTGCTCCCTCCCTCGGTTCTATAATAAAATATTTATCTTTTTATTTTAATATATCACATAATAAAATATTTTTTTTTTAGTAATTATATTATCTACCTAATATTAAAAATACCCTTACAACTTACAATATATTACATAAATATCATTAGTTTTATATCACATATATACTAATAAAATTATTTTAGTTATTTCTATTTTATTTATATTACATCTCAATATAATATTAATATTTATACAACTACGTATAAAAAGCAAATAAATATTTAATTATGGGACCGAGAGAGTATTATTATTTTATGTAAGGGTGAGTTTGTTGTTATATAGTAATATTCAATTTAATTATTTTTTATTTATTTAAAGATGAATTTAGCTATAAAAAAAAATTGAATTGTTTTCTTAGTAATGGACAATTTAATTACTCCTCCGTCCCAAAAGAAGTGTCTTATTCAGAGTTGGCACGGAAATTAAAAAATAATAATATTTAATTGAAAATGGTATAAAGTAGAATGTAAATGACTAAAATGCCCTTACTTTTTTAAGAATTTTAAAGAGTATGTTAGAGTAATAATTAGGGGTAGTATGGAAAAGTAGAAATAATTTTGTTATAAAGTAGGGACCACAGCTACTAACTAAGGAAACAAGACAATTGTTTTGGGCCGGACGATAATGAAAAAATAAAACAAATCTTTTGGGACGCAGGGAGTATTTTTTTATACTTAAATTGTCATTCAAATTTATTCTTTTTTTTATTTATTGTTATTTAAATTTATTTTTATTTTTTAAAACAAAAACTATCACTTTTTTTTTTTATCCTAAAAAGTAAACCAAGTCAAATAAAAATACATTTTGATGAATGAAATATTGTCACATGAATGAAAAAAAAATATCATTAGAACTTATGTATCTTTATCTTATTATTATTGTTACTGCCAATTCTTTTAAAAAATAAAAATTAAAAGCCTTATATTCTAACTTAATTTTTATTTGTTATTTTTTTGACTTAATTTTTATTATATTATTTTATCGTAAAAATAGTATTTGAATTCAATTTTTTTAAGGATTTATTTGAATTCAGTACTTATTTTTATTGAGTATAATATTATATGTTCATATTATATTCTTTAAAAATTTATGAAGTAACATAAAAAATATAAATAATATACATTAGATTAAATTTTAATATTTGGGTGTATTCACTTTTGTGTTTTTATTAAATAAATGTGTTTTTTTATATTAGGTATAAAAAATGATATAGTAATATAAAAAATAATGTTTTGCATTTGAATAGATGATTTCTTATGGATTGATAGAATATATATATATATATTGCATTAATATATATATATACTCTATTTTGTCACCCAAAAATAGATTAAGTGAACAAATACATAATTTTTTTTTTGAATAAAATTTAAAATAAAAATTTAAAATATAATAAAATAAAATATCTAAATTTTAAATGTGAATTAATTTTTCATAAAACATTGGGGATTTCTTTGTTTAATGTTTTGATTTGAAATATTTTTTTAAGTGAAGTATAGAAAATTCATTTCGATAATATAAAAAATAATATTTTATATTAAATATTGACTTTTGTAATAGAATAATATATATATATTGGGAATCATATCGAAAAAAATATTTTATGCAAACAAAACCCATGTTACATTAGTATATTATAAAATTGAATTTAAATTTTATATAAAAAAAGTTAAAATTAAATAGTTTGTATAATATTTCAATCATAAACTTATGAATATATACAGTATTTGAACATTATATATTTTTAAAAAATAATATATCTTTTACGGTAGAATAATATAATTAAAATTAGAATAAAAAATTTACTAAAGAAAAATTAAGCTAAGATATATTTTTTTACTTTTGAAAAAAGTAAAATAAAATTGATAAGAAATAAAATTATAATTAAAAGATAAATAAATTCTAATGATACTCTTTTATTCATATAGTAGTATTTCATTGGTGAAAATAGAGAGAACAAAAAAAAAATAGAAATAGAAAATTTAATGCCTACTATGTGAATCATATAAGACATCCAATATTTGAAAATAGAAAACTGAACTATATATAAAAGAAATCATATAATAGGAAATTAATTATCATTTATTCAAACAAAAAATATATTTATATATATACAAAAAAAATACATATATGATAATTTTAAAATACATTAATAAAAATAAATCTATCAGAAAATTCTATGGTGGACAGTGGGATGACAATAACAACAACCGAATGTGAAATTTGGGGTAAAAAACAATCGAAAAGAATTTTACGTGCACAATGAAAAGTAGTGGGAAAATAAATTTCTACTTTTTTTTTTCTTTTATTTTTTTTGTTAACTCTCACAAATTTAATTAATTATCTTTATTTCCCTATGTATGGTAGAACTTATAAATACAAGAAATTGATTTATTTCAATTTCTATATACCGAACACTTCTTTAAGTGATAAATAATATTAAAATTCTTGGTTGCTACATAAAGTTTGTCTAATGCAACTTTTTATGTTAGTGTAATTTGCATGTTATTATATTCGATCGAAATTTACCTAGTAGATACTCGAAATATAGCATCTACAAATAATGTTCAAATACTCCAAACATATAGAATGCATAGTTTTATTTATTTATTTTAATACATAACAACCATTCCAAATATCATCTTCATCTCCAACCTCATATTTAAAACAACTCAAAACACAAATAACACCATAGATTCTACAAAGCATATCCTTAGTTGGCTTTGAGAAGATAAGCATCGAGTTCCTTGAATTTCTTGATTGTGAATTCCTTGACAATGTTGGAATTCGGAAAATCTTCATTGACCTTGTCGTAGTTGCACGACCACTTCACCACAGAGCCATCCCCTTTAGAGCTCACCATAGTCTTCCACTTGAAAATTTTGAAGTAGTGGAGCAAATCCCCGCCTATCACCGTGTATTCCACACTCTTGTTCGCCTCATCCACCTTTTCTAACTTCACCTTTTTGCTCGATATCTCGGGTATTCCTACGCATAAGAAAGTATATATATATAGTCCATTTATATATTTGTTAGTGTTGGTTATTTTGGTATAATCGATAATTATTCTTAGGCCAAGGAATGTCAAGGTTAAGACGAGTCCGGGACGGGTCGCGTGGAGTACGCACTCGGACAAACTTTCCTGATGTCAAGAATTGGGAAAATAGATTGCAGAATAAACTACTGGATTTATTCAAATTAAAAATAAAAATTATTATTTTAATTGAGTTTATCAAATTCAATTTCTTAATATTTGAATTTGAATAAACTGGAGAGTTGGTTATTTAATTTAAATTCAAAACTCTTGAAAACTCCCAAATTATGTACCTACGCAACGCTTGGCCTTTACCGTTTCTTTCTTATCGGGTATAAGAAAGTGATCATTCTTTTCTTCCAGACATTAATACTTATTGTTAACGCCTATAACAATTGAGTGTAAACTTCTTCTTATCATCGTACTTATTTCGTGATACCTAAGGCGTAAAGGGTCGAAATAAAGTATACGGACAACGTTTCGTGATTGGAAGTTCTATCAAGTCATTGTCTTACCCTGCTATTCATATAGTTGACATAACATTCGTATACTTTATTTTTGTGCACAATGGCTAGAGAAACGATCAACGATATGGCGACCAAATTTGGGAAGCTGTGCAAATTCGAAGGAGTTGATTTTAGACGCTGGCAGAAGAATATGCATTTTCTCTTAACCTCTCTCAAGGTTGTGTATGTGCTGAGCACACTATGTCCAGAACTGCCTGAGGATCCTGATGATAAACCGCTGGAGCGTACCCGGGCAAGATTGAAATGGGAGAACAACGATTACATCTGCCGTGGCCATATCCTCAATGCTATGGCTGATCATCTGTTCGATATCTACCAAAATGTCCAGTCCTCAAGGGAACTTTGGGATGCGCTTGAAACCAAGTATATCGAGTGTCATTGATAAACTCCCTCCAGCGTGGTAAGAATTTAAGCATTCGCTTTCAACAAAGGCTCCAACAAGAAGCTTAAACAAGGTTGCTGGATTTGTGGAAAACCAGGCCATTTCAAGCACGATTGTCGTGTTGGAAAAGGAAAGAGGAGCACTAGCACTAGCGGAACGCGAAAAGGGCCGAAAGACCAATCCCAAAACCAAGGTACAAATTTCTTTAAATCTGAAAATACAAAATTTGTTGGTTCAGTAACTTTGATTTCTAATGCGCATTATGTGCAGGATGACGCTTATGCGTGGTGGATAAATTTCGGTGCCACTACACACGTATGTAAAGATAGGTGATGATTCAAAAAACTCCAACCGGTTGATGATGGATCGGTGTTATATATGGGGGACTATCATTATGATCCAGTCGTAGGACGTGGAAAAGTGACACTGAAATTTAGTTTTAGTAGGAGTATCACATTATGTAATGTATTATATGTTCCTAGGCTGCGTAAGAACCTTGTGTCGGGTCATGTATTAAATAAGTTTGGATACAAACAAGTGTTTGAATCGGACAAGTATGTCCTATCGAAACATGGATCATTTGTAGGATTTGGTTATTATTATAATGAAATGTTTAGGCTGAATTTAATAAATATTTTAGTTCCTATCAAATCCATTTGTTTGGTATCAAAATCAAACAATGACTCTTCTTTATGGCATGCTCATTTGGGTCATGTACATTACAAACGGATGTGAGATATGTCAAAATCAGAATTAGTCCCTGCATTTGACATGAATAGCAAAACCTGCATGTTAACTAAAATAACGAGGAAACCTTTTAAATGTGTAAATAGAAAATCGGAAGTTCTTGAACTTATTCACAGCGACCTGTGCGATTTTCGTTATGCGCCCTCGTTAGGAAATAAGAAGTATGTCGTGACATTTATTGACGATGTCACTAGGTTCTGCTATATTTACTTGCTGCATTAAAAAACTGAGGCCTTGGATAAATTTAAAATTTTTAAGGTTGAAGTTGAGCTTCAACTTGGAGTTAAGATTAAAATCTTACGTACGGATAGAGATGGAGAGTTCTATGATCCACTCTATTTTCAATCTGTCGGAATCATCCATGAGACAACAACTACATATACACCGCAACAAAATGGTGTTCCCGAAAGAAAAAATCGTAGGTTGAAGGAAATGGTGAACTCAATGATATCTTATGGTGGATTGAGTGAAGGATTTTGGGGTGAAGCTATGTTAACAGCTTGTTATCTCCTTAATCGGGTTACCAACAAACGAAACAAACTCACCCTCTATGAATTTTGGTTAAAAAAACGCCCACATTTGTCATATTTGCGTGTATGGGGCTGTAAGGCGATTGTGAAAGTTCCGAAGCCTAAAATAAAAACATTAGGAGAAAAGGAAATCAAATACATATTCATTGGTTATGCTGAATATTCTAAAGCATATAGGTTCTATGTTATGAAACCTAATGATTTTGTATCAGTTCGTGCTGTTATAGAATCTCGAGATGCAATATTTGATGAACATCGATTTACCTCAATTCATGGATCATCAAGTAATGTAAAATCTATTAAGTTTGACAAGCGCAAGGACATTTTTTGTCATCCAATGAATATAACATTAGATGAGAGTAATATTCTGAATTCTGGAAATGAATTTGAGAAAGATACGAGGGAACAAATTATTGAACCTTGTAGAAGTAAAAGAGCTAAGAAGCCAAAGTCGTTTGGTCCTGATTTTCAGCTTTATTTAGTTGAAAGTGCAGGGAATAAAATTGATGTGTTGTATTATTTTTGTTACAATGTTGAGGAAGATCCTAAGACATTTAGCGAAGCTATGAAGTCTAGGGATGCAACCTTTTGGAATGAGGCAATAAACGACGAAATGGATTCTATCATGGAGAATGGCACTTGGGTGTTTTGGGATCTGCCTTCGGGTTGTAAACCTTTAGATTGTAGATGGATCTTTAAAAGAAAGCTAAAATCTGATGGCACAATCGATAAATTTAAGGCTCAATTAGTGGTGCAAGATTTTAGGCAAAAAAAATGCATTGATTATTTTGATACCTATGCACCGGTTGCAAGGATTGCTACAATCAGATTGTTAATTGTATTGGCTGCCATAAAAGATTTGTTAATTCACTAAATGGATGTAAAGACGGTGTTTCTCAATGGAGACTTGGGTGAGGAAGTTTACATGAAGCAGCCGGATCGATTCGGGAAACGAAAATAAGGCATATAAACTCATTAAGTCTTTATATGGTTTGAAACAGGCTCCAAAACAATGGCATCAAAAGTTTGATGAAATTGTGTTGTCCAATGGTTTTGTTTTAAATCAATCAGACAAGTGTGTTTACAATAGGTTTAATAATGCCGGTGAAGGTGTTATAATATGTTTGTATATGGATGACTTGCTGATCTTTGGAACAGATCAAAGTCATGTTGATGAAGCAAAAGATTTTTTGTCTTCCAAATCTGCAATGAAGGATATGGGGTAGGCAGACGTGATTCTTGGGATTAAAATCAAGAGAGAATCTGCTGGGATTGTAATTACGCAATCGCATTATGTTGAGAGAATTCTTAAAAGGTATCACATGGAGAATTGTAATCCAGTTAATACCCCATTTGATCAGAGTGCAAAACTTATGGCAAATACTGGAGAATCGGTGTGCCAACTCGAGTACTCAAAGAGTCAAAGGTTCTTTGATGTACGCAATGATAAGCATGAGACTGGATAGTGCTTATGCCGTTGGAAGGCTAAGTCGATTTACAAGTAAACCAAGTACACACCATTGGAAAACACTTAGAAAAATGTTTAAATACTTGAAATCAACAATAAATTATGGTTTGTCGTATAGTGGGTTTCCTCCGATCATTGAGGGATACTCGGATGCTAGTTGGATAAATCATATAGAGGATCACTCATCTACGACTGGGTGGGTATTTTTGCTTGGAGGTGCTACTATTTGTTGGGCATCAAAGAAGCAAACCTGTATACTAGTTCGACAATGGAATATGAATTTATTGCTTTGGCCGCGGTTGTAAAGGAAGTTGAATGGCTTCATAACTTGGTTCATGAGATTCCATTGTGGCCAAAACCGGTGTCACCCATTTCTATACGTTGCGATAGTTCAACAACGATGGAAAAAGCTTATAGTGTAATCTATAACGGAAAGTCTCAACATATAGGCGTGAGACATAGCATGATTCGTGAACTTCTTAATAATGGTGTGATTTCGGTAGAATATCTTCGTTCACAACAGAATTTAGCTGATCACTTGATGAAGGGATTAGCTAGAGAACTTGTTCACAAGTCATCTGTCGGGATGGGATTAAAGTCCATTAAATTCATCTAAGGATGAGACACTCAATTCCCTTCTAGTACGACGTTAGAAGTTGAATTCAATGTGGAAAGTTTATCTTAAGTTGATTGGAACGTTTCTTAAATAATCATCCCAAGGTAAACGTTCAATCCTGTAAGAAAGTTAAGTTGAGAATTATTCTCTCAATGATTTCTTTGAAAATTGCATTGCAGGAGCAAGATTTAAAGAAATCACCTATACAAGTACGGAGTTTTTCCGCTTTAAGATATTTAAGGACTTTGATGTCGATGTGCTTGCGAAGGATTGGGACATAGGGCTGGAAAGTGTCAAGATTAATGTTAGGATTTGTAAACACTGGTGTACATTACAAGCATGTATTCTTATGAGTTGATTGGTTCAATCCCTTGTGATACCTTGATTCTCGAATAAATGTGTTGTTAGGTACTAATATGAAAATTCAATCGTTCGGATATTTTCATTTATGCGTTTGTTTGATGAGTTTGATTAATTTTATGAATAATTCAAGGGTTACACCAAAATGGGGGAGGAATGTTGGTTATTTTAGTATAATCGGTAATTATTCTTAGGCCAAGAGATATCAAGGTTAAGACGAGTCCGGGACGGGTCGCGTGAAGTACGCGCTCGGACAAGCTTTCTTGATGTCAAGAACTATGAAAATAGATTGCAGAATAAGCTGCTAGATTTATTCAAATTAAAATGAAAATTATTATTTTAATTGAGTTTATCAAATTCAATTTCTTAATATTTGAATTTGAATAAACTGGAGAGTTGGTTATTTAATTTAAATTCAAAACTCTTGAAAATTCCCAAATTATGTACCTACGCAACGCTTGGCCTTTACCGTTTTTTTCTTTTCGTGTATAAGAAAGTGATCATTCTTTTCTTCCAAACATTAATACTTATTGTTAACGCCTATAACAATTGAGTGAAAACTTCTTATCCTCGTACTTATTTTGTGTTACCTAAGGTATAAAGGGTCAAAATAAAATATACGGACAATGTTTCACAATTGAAAATTCTATCAAGTCATTGTCTTACCCTGCTATTCATATAGTTGACATAATAGTTAGCTTGTATAATAAAATCAAAATTTTCATTACTCTATATGAAAACACTGTATCCAATAATTGTTTACACCGTGGAAATCTAAAACATCCAAAATAACAAATAAAACTCAAGTAATCACATATTTTTTATTTGTAAAACTTGCAAATCCAATTTATATGTATAAGTTATTATCACACTTATATGTTTCTTCAATTGTATTTTACTCATGTATTTTACAAATAGTAATTCTTTTATCTTCTGCCCTTTAAATTCAAAGTCTAGGATTATCAAATTAATTTTTATCCAGTTTCACATACAATATATATACATATATGCAAGTATACATGTTGTGTGTATGTATATAATTTTACTTTATATGTACACTCAATATATATATATATATACACATTTAGTGTGTGGAATTAGGCAAATTGCATGAGATCCTTGACTTATGATCCCTTAGCTAAATTTGCACACTAAAAATCGCATGTTATGTTTAAGGAAAAAATTAATATACAAAGTAAGAGTACTAATTGATAACAGATGTGAACTAAACTTTGAGGGTTTGTTTCTTTTTCAAAATAAATTCAACATATTTTTTCAAAAAAATTAATATACTACACCTACTCATTATTTTTATATTATCTACAAAATTTCTTATATTTCATATAATAAAAAAGAAAATTCTTCAAAGAAAACACATCTTTCATATTGGATTCTTATAGTAATATAAGATACATATATATATATATACATACCGGAGTGTATCTTAACGAGACGAATTGAGCCTACGGACTGTCCATCACCTTCGAGGACCTCAATACTCTTATATATGTGAGGCATGGCCTTAGGGAATAGAGTGGTCAAGTTCTTTAGGGCCTCCCATATCTGGTTTGCGCTCGATTTCAATTCCACCTCCATTTCAATAGTCGACGCCATTTCTATCGAATATAATAAACAACCAAACTTTCTAGGAAATCGACAATGATAAATCAATGCAATGCCTTCCAACAAGGGTCTTTTTCTCTCTATATATAGAGAGGGTCTAGTCCATCCGTATCATATCATATCGTTAGTTATTATTTTTACGGCGTGTATTGATCATGGAGTTTTTTTAAGCTTTATATATAGAGAGAGAGATTTTCAAAAATTGGGGATATCTAATTAGTATTTTCAAAAGTCTTTAAAAATTTTAAAGTATTCAATATTGATTTAAAATTAAAATTAAAGAATTTTTAGGTATTCAACAATTTATAAATTATTGTATTCCATGTTTGATTGAAAAGTTTGGACTTACTCTATTTGTTTGAGTTTATTTTAAATAGGGAAAAAATCAATTTTTGTTCCAATATAACAAAAAATTTATCAATTTTGGTCTCAATATAAAAAATTCATCAATTTTAGTCTAATTATAAACAATTTCAATCGATTTTGGTCCAATTATAAACAATTTCAATCAATTTTGGTCTCACCGTTAAAAAACTAACGGAAATTGCTGATGTGGACATAACGGAGTTGACGTGGTAGCTGATGTAGAAACTACATGGTCATGTACAATTATACACGGCCATGTATATTTCAGTGTACAATTATACATGGCAACGTTGTTATACGGCCAGGTAACTTTCTGTTTTAGTATAAAGTTTTATTTTTTTTATATTTTTTATATTTTTTTTAAATTGAATTTAGAAAAATTGATATAGTTAAAATAAAAATAAATAAATAAATAATAATCCTAATATAATTAAAATGTATCGATTTTAATTGAAATATAAAAATTATATGATATTTTTTTTGAAAGATTTTGCCTAAAATTTACTATTCATCTAAATTTTTTCTCTTACAAACATCCAATTACACAACTATTTTTTATATTATATTAAAATTTTATTTTATATTTGAATACAATTTCAACGTAGACATATATAATTGCATTGAAATGTAAAATTAATTTTTAATACTGGAATATGCAAAAATAAAAAATAGTTGTGTAATTGGACGTTTGTAATTGGAAATTTTTTTATGAATAGTAGAATTTTAGACAAAAAAAACATATCTTATAATTGTTATATTTGAATTAAAATTGATACATTTTAACTATATTATGATTACTATTTTTTTTATTTTAAGTATATCAACTTTTCTAAATTCAAAATACTTTTAAAAAAATATATAAAAAAAAAATAAATTTTATACCAAAACAGAAAGTTACACGATCATGTAGAATTATACATGGCCGTGTAACAATATTGTCATGTATATTTGTACACTGAAATATATATGGTCGTGTGACAACAAGGCTGTGTATAATTGTACATGGCCATGTAGTTTCCACTTCAGCTGCCACGTCAATTCCGTTACGTCCACATCAGCAATTTTCGTTAATTTTTTAACAGTGGGACCAAAATTGATTAAAATTATTTATAATGGGACCAAATTCACTACAAGAAATTATCAATTTTGTAACGAGATTTTTTCGTTCCTAAATTCAATTTTTCCGTTACTAATGATATTAGAGATGAAATTACATTAGCTACGTGAAATTTAGGAACAAAATTTCGTTACAAATATACTATTTTTTTGTGGTGAAAATTGATTGAAATTATTTATAATGAGACTAAAATTGATGAATTTTTTATATTGAGAACAAAATTAATAAATTTTAATTATATTTGGACCAAAATTGATTTTTTTCTTTTAAATATTTGCTTTTAAATAAATTTTTAGTTCTAGGGTCTAATTAGAACATTAAAACAAACCAACATTTTGCAAGTTTCGCTTGACTTGATTCATTTGAGTTCGTTCATATATGAGTTACAAAAAATAAATTAATAGTTTTAATTTAAAAATTATCATTTTGTTCTCCTATCATTATTTTTCAAAAATAATAATAATAAGTACAAAATATTTTATACAAATGGCGTGTTTGGCAATTAGCTGATAACTATTAGTTGTTAGCTGATAGTTGTTAGTTGATTCAATATGCTGATTTGACTAGCCGATTCGATTAGTTGTTTGTATTGAAATATTTGGTAAAATAATTGTTTGATATTAGTTGTTTATACGTAAAATGACAATTGATGATATTTCTATTTTATTTTATTTATAATATATTCAATTGTATTCTTTTGAGTTTAGAATATTTGAAATTTGTTGTTATTAGTTATTGAAAATTGTAAAAGTGTTATAAAATAGTATTTATTTTTATTATAGTTAGATTTAAAAAATAATATATTTTTATTAAAAAATATAAATAGTTTTTTTTTTATTGAAAATGATGTAAAATATAAAATAATAAATTTTTTGTGTATATATTTATTATGTTAATTATCGATTAGTTCATTATATTTATAATTTTCAAAGAATTTAATTTATTTAATTTATTTTTAATATAAAATTTATATAATGTAATTTTAATATAAAAATAAATTATTTATATATATTTTATAATTAAAATAATATATATATAAATTAATTATTTTAAATTTATATAAGTAAAACTATAATATAATAAAATATTCTAATATAATTAATAAATAATCAAAATATATTTATTTGTGTAAAATACATAATAAATTTTTTAAGACATATAAAAAATAAAAAAAAAATAAATTGAAAAAAACTATTTCAAAACGTTAGGTAAGTTAGCTTTTCAGAAAGCTAATTTACCGAAAACCTAAAGCAGTTGTTTTGTCAACCAGCTAAAAACTGTTCAATAAGTAAAAACTCCTAAAAAAGGCTATTTGCCAAACATCTTCAAAATTCAAAAAAAAAAAATTAAAAAATAAAAAAAAATCAAATACTTATTATAAAAAGTAAAAAAATCATTATAAAAAAACTAAAAGTCAAATATTTAACACAATTTTCCATATCACACATAAAAAATCATTTAGTCTAAAAACTCGAGCCAATATATCAAATCAAATAACTATTTTAATTCGAAATTTTATTACTACCAAATTTAAAAGTAACAAGTAATTCATGGAACAAAAATTTGTAATAATTATAACAATTGTGATTATTATTATTATTATTATTATTATTATTATTATTATTATTATTATTATTATTTCTTAGATATATTTTATACAATTGTAAATTTATAGTACAATTTATGGTTAGAATTTGTAAATTAATAAGGCTTAATTTGTTTATGGGTTTTAAATCTGAACTTCATTTTTTTTTCTAAAAAGATATTAGCTTGGATTTTTATTTTTTTTAAAAAAAATATATATTAAAAAGTAATTTTACATACAATATATTTCAAATATTTATATGTATTACATAAAATAATTATTTCAATTTATAATTTTACTTTTTACTTTTCAGAACCTACTTATATGCAATATATAGCCATAATAAAGATCCGATCCTACACAACAATGTAGGAATATTCTTTACTTGGTAGCAATAATAATAATAGTAATAAATAAACAAACGAATTAGACACGCCCTTTTTAATAGGATACTATGAAATATATTCCCTCCGTCACATGTAATATGGGTGTATTACCATAGACACGGGAATTTAGATAAAGTATAATTAGTAAATAATTAAGAAGTGTATTAGTAAAAATAATTATTATTTAATAAAAATAATTATAGATTAAGATTAAGATAAGTAAATAGTTTAATTAAAGTTAAAAAAATTATAAAATTTAAAATTTAAAATGTGATTAAAGTGCATACTTGTATTTCCAAAAATAGAAAGGACAAGTTATGTGAGACGAACGAAAATAGAAAATAGGAACAAATTACGTGGGACGGACGAAAATAGAAAATATGAACAAATTATGTGGGACGGAGGAAGTATTTGTTTAGGTTTAGGTAATAATGTAACACTATATATATAGTCGATTAAAAAAAACAGTTTATCCATTTGGAAAGAATCATTTATTTTTTAATACAAAATTTAGTAAATATACTCCCTCCATTTAAGTCATATATATATATCCAATTTTTTTTTTTCGTAAATTAAAATATAACAATTTTTCCATGGTTGTTATCACTTTTTTTTTTTTTTTATCATTATTGTCTATATATTTATGTATAATCAATTTAAAGTAAACAATTTTATCCAAATATAATTTCATTACTCATGTTTTAACAAATAATAATAATTAATTTGCTACTATTGCTTATTAATTCTTTAATATATTTTTTTTTTTATAAAACACATTGAAATACTATCATTTTTTAATTTCCGTATCGGATAATGTGACATAAAAAATTGAAGCAGCACGAGTAATAATTATCTTACTAATTAGTAAAAATATGAAAAAAAAAATTAAAAAAAATGATATTTTATCCTTTTTATTTTATGTACTCCATAAAATAGTAGTTTATACAATTATATGATTATAATTTATGAAAAAAATTAATATATATTAATATTTGTATATATTCATTTAGATTGAACAAATAAAAATTATAAATTAATTATATCTTTTTATGGGTAAAAATTATTGTGCCCTTATATATATATATATATATATATGAAGATATTTGTTATTTGTAATAAAAAAAATAAAATTATATTTACGAACAAAATGAATATTTTGTTTTTAAATTCACATTGCCCTAAAATACAACAAAAATATATGCAAGACAAGATAATATTTGTCTATAGATGGCATAACAATTTTAATATTCTCCCTAAGTACATTCGGCATATAATACAAATACAGTAAATAAATACGTGATAATAGTCTTACCGGACATACTAATATTGATCTTAGCACACCTATAAAGTATAACTGTCAACACATTTTCAATTATGTTAGTTGAAATCAATCTTTTATCAATATTGTCCTGACTAACTTTAATCAGCACCCTAACGCTTCCGATGGTAGAGTGAAAATCAATTACCCAGAGGAAAAAAAGAAAAATCAGCAATAAAAACAACAAGTTTCATTCGGATCAACCTCAACCACCCACCCACCCACCCTTGTATTGATGCAGAAAACAACTATGAAAACCACTGCTCAACAGCTCCAATACCCATCCAACAAAATTAATTTTCCCAGGAGGAAAATAACGTAACTAGCAGCAGCTTGCATTTCATTTTCAGACATAATAAAAACTAGAGAATCATCATACCCCACCCCACAGCCCCAATCCAACACATAATTCTCATTTAAAGCTAAGCAAATTACCTCATCCCTCCTGCCTTGCCTTTGTAGTGAAACCACCCCCCCCCCCCCCCCCCCCCCCCCCTTTTTTTTTTTTTCTGTTTCTTCAAGTCAGAAATCCTTTCCTGGTTGTTGAAACTAAGTATATTCACCCTCCATTGCTTTCCTCGTACTTCTTCTTCTTCTTCGTCGTCGTCTTCTACTGCACTGCATTGAAACAGTATAATAATAACAATAATAATCTCATTTCACCTCTCTATAGTTAGCATACCTTTTCTTTTTACTCACCCTTTAATGCTTGTATTAAGATTCTAGCTTCTAATCACTTACAGTCCTGTATTGCGATACCATTGGAGAGACTAAAAATGCCATTCGGATTAGTCTCCGCCTGGAACAAAAGGAGGAGGAGCAAATCAGAGGATCAGAATAGTCCCTGTATAAGCTTTGATCCATTTCTTGTTTTGGTTCGAATAATGTGCACTCATTGTAGTTCCATGATTTATGCGACTTCTCATTTTCAGGGACATACAAGCCTGTGGAGTTCTGGCAGATTGAATATGGAAATCCACCAGCTAAAAGAAGAAGCGCAACCACAGTGTTTACACTCAAAGAAATGGAGGAGGCAACGTGTTCCTTTAGCGAAGATAACCTTCTTGGGAAAGGAGGATTCGGTCGAGTATATAAAGGCACTCTAAAATCCGGGGAGGTATGTCCTAAACTATACGAGTAAGGAGCAAATTATTTTGCTTATTTTCTACTTCAAATAGTTCGGACAACCAAGATTTTGCATTATGTCTACATGTGCAAGAATCAAACCAACTAAACTAATGCGTAAAAAAAAACCCGAAGATTGAAATTGACTCGGCATTCACAGGTGGTTGCAATCAAGAAAATGGACCTACCACCTTTCAAGGAAGCCGAAGGGGAAAGGGAGTTTCGGGTAGAGGTAGACATCCTAAGCAGATTGGACCATCCGAATCTTGTAAACTTAATAGGCTATTGTGCTGACAGGAAGCAAAGGTTTCTTGTGTACGAATATATGCACAAGGGCAACCTTCAAGATCATTTAAATGGTTGGTCATTCTAACGACTAAAGTTGGGTTGGTATTTCTATGCTACAACACTTACTGATGATGTTTTAGGAATCGGAGAAGTCAAGATGGATTGGCCTCTAAGACTCAAGGTGGCTCTCGGAGCAGCAAGAGGACTTGCATACCTCCATTCTAGCTCAGATGTTGGGATTCCCATAGTTCATAGAGACTTCAAGTCCACCAATATTCTTCTTGACGACAACTATGATGCAAAGGTAAGAGATTAAGCCATTCATGATCAAACAAGTTTCACGCACATGCTTCTACATAACGAACACGACTTACTTTCATAAGCACATCAGAACTTATATGGAGAAAGCTATAAAGCAGATATCAGATTTTGGGCTAGCAAAGATAATGCCAGAAGGCCAGGAAACTTGTGTGACAGGAACAGTTCTAGGTACTTTTGGCTACTTCGACCCGGAGTATACCTTGGTAAATCTCTTTCCCCATACACACTGACCATATATGCATTTCACGATAAAGAAACAATAGTTAAAAAAAAAAAAAAAAAGGCATCTTACTACTCTTGAATATGACTTCCTAGAGGGACATACACCTGTTAGAGCTTTAAATGTTTGAAAAAATTAATGCACTTTCATTAATATCCGAGCACAGACTTCTATGAAGGGCTGAAGGCAGGCATTCCCTCTTGCATCATCCATTCATTCTAGAAATTCGATAAGATTAAGAGGATCCATTTCAATTACAATTTCATTAAATGGCAAGAGGGACTGAGCAATGGGTATGTCTACCATGTAACAGACAGGAAAACTCACACTACAGAGTGATGTCTACGCATTCGGAGTCGTCCTACTCGAACTTCTGACAGGAAGAAGAGCAGTGGACCTGAACCAGGGACCGAGTGATCAGAACTTAGTGCTTCAGGTAATGGCAAGATGACACCCTACAAAACCCTAAAATGCCATAGCATCAGTTTTATGAATTACAAATCCATCAGTGTATGCAAACATATTATATATATATATATATATATATGAAACTCCACAGGTTAAGAATATACTGAATGAAAAGAAGAAGTTGAAACGGGTGATTGATCCTGAGCTGAGACGGAGTTCATACACAATGGAGTCAATAGCTATGTTTGCAAACCTAGCATCACGCTGTGTCCGAACAGACAGTCAAGAGAGGCCCTCAATGATAGAATGCGTGAAAGAATTACAACTGATCCTCTGCATTAATACTAAAGGATTGGGGATGGCAATGCATACACTCAGGATGATTTGAGGCCCAGGTTTTGTTCGAAAATAAGAGAACAAGTTACAGAGTGGCCAAAGAAATGGGATTTTCAAATCAGAAGCTAATCTGAGAACATTCCCGGAGTTCAGTAGAGACAAGCACAACAGATTTCTCAGATAATTAATGTGTTAATGCGCACAACAGTCATATCAAATGGTAATGTGTTGATAAAATGCAAACAACATCAATTCAAAATCACACAGTTTTCAGACTATTGTGTGATAATACTTTATGATATTGTTTTGATTATCTGATAGTCTTTTGGCCACAAAATATCAGAGATAATCTACATAATTAATCAGTCAGCATAATTTAACTAATCATACTATATAATAAATTTATAAATATTCTCTGGTCCAACAAACTATAAAACAAGAATCTGAGAAAAAGTATACAATAGATTTTTTCTTCTGGGAAAATTGAAAAGAATAAGCATGCATCGGAGTAAGTGTGAATTTTGTTCTGAGCAACCCATAGTGAAAAAGAGCAAATCATCAATGATAACCTTACCCTTGTAAAAATATCACCAAATAATCATCCAGCCATTTTGTACAAAGACCTGCTCCTTGTGCGATAAGAAATATTCAATCAAGAAACTAAAAACCCATAAAAACCCCTCATATTATTTTAGATACTGTAATTTACCTCCCTCAATAGGATTTTTTCATCTTTCAAGAAAGTTTTTAGTATTGTCCCCCATTATGCAAGTGCCAGCAACAGAATGATGTACCAGTTGATTAGGTATGTTAGGGAAAAGATAAACAATTATAACAGCTGATAAAAAGGAACATCTGTATGGATGAGATAGGAACACTAAGTATCATTAAAACAATAACAATCAGGACATACAAATGACAGAATTTGTATAAATCAGCTTGAGGCTGACCTTCAAACTACATTTAGCTGCACAAGTTTTCACAAATTATATCAGGCGAACAAAAATGATAAATTTATGCAAAATGTGGGGAAATAAGTGCATTTGATTTCAGATAAGCAATCTTCCATTTTCTCCTGTGACAAATCTGTAAGGTAAAACTTAACCAAAGGGATGTTTTGCTTACTAATTTAGTATAGTGTACAACAACAGTTCACAGTTGGAGTATAGAAGATTGCAATATATAACAAGCTGTGTATAGGAGCATTTAAACATAATTCCATGCTTCTTTACCTCAAAACTCAGTGACTAGCTGCTGATCAATCAAGAAATCTCCTCCTCAATACCTGGTGCAGAAGTATCATTAGAGACAGGGAGTTCTTTGCACATCAAATGCCTACGCCTCTGTAATGTTAACAAGGTTAAGATGCTGTCCGTCTGAACAATTCTATAGCCTGCTTTCATGTACAGATTCAATGGACCTTCATCGATCATTCTGCAATGCAGATGGACATCTCTACACGAACTCATTTGTGAAATAAGTTCCTCACCTGCTCTCAGTAGATGCCAACCAATGCCTCTCCTAGAAAACAATTTTATAAAAAACTAAGATAGAATTAAGGATTGATAGCATTTATATATCCAAAATGTCTGGTTTTCAATCAACATAGTCACCCTCTGAGAGCTACTTTGTATCAAGAAAAAACATAACTGCACTGTCAAGTGTATACCCACAATACCAACTAGGAAGTTTACATTGGTTGTTAATTTAGAATGGAACATACTCTGTTACAAATTATCTGAAACTTTATTTACTTAAGAAAGAAGTTATTATCATTCATAGTATTTAGATAAAGACTTCAATCAATGTAAATGAATTGAGGGAGTCAGGTGGATTTGGGCAGAACATTTGGAACCAAGAATCATGTTTTCCTCTAAAACAAATGTATAGAAGCTCATCTTCCTTTGAATGAATTGAAGAATTTTTAAATTGGGAATTTACCCATTGATTTTTTAAGTCGGGAGATATGCATCCTTTGAATTATCCAAGTCCTTTGGGTACGATTGCATCAGTAGTTTGTAGTAGTCAAATAATTAGCGAGGACTTCATGTAATAGGTCACAACTCACAGCATCTCTCCAGATGCAGTCCAGAGTACCTAACTGGGTTCAAAAGTTCTGGTATTGTTAAATTGCTATTATGTCTGCATTCCAGCAAGCTTTACCTCATCCGCACCACATAAGATTCATAATACACCAAATAATCTATCACAGAGATGAATTCAGCTTTTATAGTGGAAGGGCGCCAAAAGATCACAAATTATCTCCACCCTTGAAAGTTGAACTGCTACAGAGTAAAGGATCATTTTAAGGAACACTTGAAGAAATAACACAGATTGCAAAAATAGAATTGGACATTATAGAAAACACAAGACTGGAAAAAACCATGGGATGACGAAGAAATTCACTAAAATAAATCAAAAAGTACGATATTACAATCTCACTTCTCATTTATAGAAGAGATGAGGAATTCTCTGCAAAAGAAATATACATCAAAGAAGAACAAATTCTAAAGAGAAAATAAACATCATGTAGAAGAAAAACTTCTTCCCATCAATTGAAAAGTTTGTCCATTTAAACAGCAGTTTTGACCAACTTTGACTTCATTTGTAGCCACACCTAAGGAGACTATGTTTCTCTAAAACTTCTAGGTGTGCCACATGTAGAGAAATAGAGGAAAAATAAAGTTATATTATTCCAAAAAAGAAAAGGGAAGAGTAAATATATATAGCAAATTAGAAAATCTATCATAACTAACTAAATCATGGTTATGGATAAGATATGGATATGGATATGAATTTAATAAATCCAACACTCCCCCTCAAGCTGGAGCATACAAATCATACGATCCAAGCTTGTTGCAGATAGATTGGGATCTAGGACCTCTCAGAGTTTTCATAAATATGTTTGCAAGTTGATCATCTGAAGGCATATATTTAGTATCCATATATCCGGATAATACTTTCTCTCGGATGAAATGACAATTTATTTCGATATGTTTCGTTCGTTTATGAAATATTGAATTTGATGCAATGTGTAGTGCCGCTTGGTTATCACACCATAACTTCATCTTCGTCAAATCACAGAACTTGAGTTCACAAAGTAATTTTTTAATCCAGAGAAGCTCACATGTAGCTAAAGCCATAGCACGATATTCAGCCTCAGCAGTAGAGCGCGCAACCACATCTTGTTTCTTACTTTTCCAAGATATCAAATTGCCTCCAATAAACACGCACTAACCCGAGGTAGAACGCCTATCGATTGGAGACCCCGCCCAATCAGCATCTGAATATCCAACGATTTCAGAATGACCATGATTTGTATAAAGTAATCCTTTTCCGGGAGACCCTCTAATATACCACAAAATACACATAAGTGTCTTCCAATGAGAGTCACATGGAGACTACATGAACTGACTCACTACACTTACTGCAAATGATATATATGGTCAGGTGATAGTGAGATAATTAAGTTTTCCAACCAGCCTTTTATATCGTCTAGCATCAATATCAGTCAATGGATCCCCTGTCCTGGAAGCAATTTTGTATTTGGATCCATAGAGGAATCCACAACCTTACATTCATTCATACCAGTTTCTTCTAACATATCAAGAACATACTTTCTCTGAGATACGATAACACCATTCTTTGATTGGACAACCTCAATTCCTGAGAAGTACCGTAGTGGTCCCAAGTCTTTAGTTTGGAAATGATTGTGTAAATGCTCCTTTAACTTTGTAATACCATCCATATCATCTCCAGTGATGACAATATCATCAACATAAACAATTAAGTAAACGCATCGCCCTTCTAAATTATGCTTGAAGAATAAGGTATGATCAGACGAACATTGAGTCATAAACCACGCCTGTGGGAACTGTTTTAAGCCATAGAGTGAACGACCAAAGCGAAATACAAGACCAGACTCCCCCTGAGCAACAAAACCAAGAGGTTGCTCCATATATACTTCTTCTTTAAGCTCACTATGCAAAAAGGCATTTTCAATGTCAAACTGATGAAGGAGCCAACCACACATTGCTGCCATTGAAAGAAAAAGGCGAACATAAGACATTTTGGCAACAAGAGAGAAAGTTTATGTATAATCCTCTCCGTACACTTGAGTAAAGCCTTTTACAACAAGTCGAGCTTTAAGTCGATCAATGCGACCATCAAATCCAACTTTGACTGCATAAACCCATCGGAAAGCTACGGGTGTCTTTCCTAGCGGTAACGAAACCAACTCCCAAGTATTGTTAGCATGCAAAACAGACATTTTCTTCATCATAGCCTGACACTACCCTGAATGACCCAAAGCCTCACCCCAAGAACGAGGAACAGTGATAGAGTCTAAAGCAATCACAACACTGCACATTGAAGGAGATAAACGGTTATCACTAAGAAAATTATAAATAGGATTCGGATTACGAGTGGACCGTGTACCTCGACGTGGGACGACAGGTGACTTAGGAGTCGCAACCGGGGAAGGCGATGGAACCGGAGATGAGTCATCAATAGGCGTAGGTGATGGTGGAGTAGTATATTATGACGCTGCCATGTATGGCGACTATAGACTTAAAGTGGAGGCTTATGAATTGGAACAACTGGAATAGGAGTCATAGGTATTGAGGATGAAGATGATGACACTGTAAAGTATGGTGATGACTCAAAGAACGTGACATTTGCACTAAGGTAATATCGACGAGTGAGAGGAGAATAACATCTATATCCTTTTTAAACTCAAGAGTACCCAAGGAAAAAACATTTGATGGATCGAGGACGTAATTTGTCCAATCCAGAAGAATGGTCATGAACAAAGCACGTACATCCAAATACACGGAGAGGTAAAGGGTACAAGGACACATTATTAGGCTGAAGACATGTTATGGGAATCTTATGTCCTAAGATGACAGATGGAAGACGATTGATGAGGAAACATGTAAGAATAGAATCAGCCCAAAAATGAGATGGGACATTATAATGTATGAGGAGAGTGCGAGCTGTTTCTACCATATGACAGTTTTTTAGCTCAGCCACTCCATTTTGTTGGGGAGTGGAAGGACACGATAACTGATGAATAATTCCCTCAGATGAGCCAAAATCACTGAATGAGTGAGAAAAATACTCTCTACCATTATCACTTCTTAAAACCTTGATAGATGTATGAAATTGCGTACGAAATTTCAGCACAAAACTTTTTAAATATGGAGAGTAATTCAGATCGATTTTTCATTAAATAAACCTAAGTACATTAAGAAAAATCATCAATAAACGTTACAAAATATTGAAAACCAAGGGTGGTATAATTTGGAGGCCTTCATTTCGAGCTTTAATCACTTGCCTTTCATATAATTAGTCTTTGTTGTCCGTCCTCCGGGTGTGAACGCAATTGAAGCTCATTTGAATTTGTAAGTATTTAATTACTTATATAAATAATATATTAAGCATTATTGCTATTGAAGTCATATACTAATATATTATAATTTATTTTTTTTAGATTCACACAAAAAAACGAAATAGATTGGAGCATAAGAGATTGAACGATTTAGTTTTCGTTCAATACAATCGAAAAATTGCGAATAGATTTCAAAAGAGGCGTGAGGAAGGAAAGAACTTCAATCTTTTGGTGTTGAAGGAATTTGAATAGGATAATGAGTGGGTTCTCGACACCAATGATATAGTTCATTCGGGAGAGGATCTTACATGGAGTCATGTTGATGAAGCTATGGGTGCATCGGCCAATCTTGAACGCCGCAATATTCCTATAAGGGGAAATATCGGAGATACATCGGGTTCATCAATACAATTATACTATAGACGTCCTAAGAAAGTGTCAACTTCGGCATTGATGGAGCAAGAATTAGACGATGAAGATGTATCATTAGATGATGACATTGATGATGATGATTTGGAAGATATTTCTAGTGGTAGTGGTGAACTTGAGCTCTTTGATTGTTGAAATTTGAGATGATAAAATTGGTGGTTTAGAAATTCATGGATAGTATTTTGTTTTATTTGATGATTGAAATTATATTTTTTATGGTATTATATTTCTTTTTATGATTTAAGGCACACAAAGTTTTGAAGATTAATAGGAAGTTGATAATGTATTATTTTTACGGATTTATGATATTTACAATTATATATATCTATTTAATTTTATACATAGTACGCCGCGTTCGCCATTTTGTCGCCATAGCGGTATGGCGGTCCCCTAGCGCCGCGCCGCAAAAGGGCGCCATGACAACCATGGTTGAAGTAGTACGACAAGGCCCCCAAATATCATAGTGAACTAGTGCAAAGGGCTCAGATGCTCGACTATCGACGCACTTGGGAAATGAAGTACGAGATTGCTTCCCAAGCGCACATGACTCATATGGTAACGAACATAATGACGAAAAATTAGAAAAATGACGCTTTAACTTAGACAAATTGGGATGACCTAATCGTTGGTGGAACAATTCGTGAGACTTAATAGTTGATATAAAAATGGTAGAAGTATTGCGAGGTGACTCGTTTAGGTAATATAGCCCATGAGACTCACGTCCGGTACCAATTGCACTTGATCAATTGCACTTGAATCTAGAACCCATGGACCAAGAGAAGTCTGAGAGACGCCAATGACAGGAGTATGGGTATCAAGTGAGTCGGCAGTACTGATGGAAGATGATTGCTGAGATGGAAATGCAGCATAATCTGCTCTACGTAAGGTAATACTGTCAGATGAATTTTCAGGCGAATCAGTAGCAACAACATTTGTCGAACGAGGGGGTTGTCCATGCAATTTGAAGCAACGTTCTCGTGTATGGCCCATCTTGTGACAATAACTACATTGTGGACGACGTCCACTACGATCTTGACTTCCTCACCCACCACGATTTTTATCACGATTACCGGAGCTAGGATTTTGAGACACCAAGGCTGAACTATCAGGAGTGTTAGTAGATGGGGTAGCCACAAGGGTGTTGTTGCTAGTGGAGAGTCGTACTAGTCGAAACAAGAACATCCGGCGTGGTTATAGTGGCACCTCTTAATATCTGGTCTCGAACATGATCAATTTTAGGCTTAAGGTGAACAAGCGCTAATACGGCAAAGAATTTGTCCCAAGCAGCCTCAGGATTTGCAGAACCGGTAGAAATTAGAGAACGAAACTCTTGTCGAATAGCTTTCAGTTTACTCACATAAGTGGAAAGATCAAGCATGTGATGTTTAAGTAAAACAAGACTGGAGACAACATCATAGTAGCGTTGAATATCATTGTTGTAAATGGAAGCAGCTTTATTCCAAATTTCATAGCATGTCTCAAATGACTGATACGTATGAAGTATAGTTGGATCCAAGGAATTCCACAGTAAGGCACATAACTGGGCATCAACTTTTGCCCATTCAGATCGAAGTTTTCTTTAATTTATGACTCTCTCTCTGCAAGGTGGTCAGATTGCCCTTGTCCTTTAAACCAAAGACGTATAGATGCGGCCCATGACTTATAATTAGATGCACCTCGTAATTTATCGGTAGTAATAGGTTGAACATTTTAAATTTTAAATGAATCAGCCATAGAAACAGCACCAAAAAAGGTCCCTGAGAAAAAATTCGGTGGACAGGCGGCGGCGCGTGGCGGCGGCGGCACGTGTGTCTCACGCGTGACGGCGGAGGAAGGCGATGCTACCCGAGGTGTTTTTCAAGAGAGGAACGCACCGGTGAAGCGCGTGTCTAAAAAATAACTCAAATTGAAGTAAAAGAGAAAAAACTAAGGTTTTGGTATATTTAGGGTTTAAGAGGAGGTGGCTGCTGGAAGTAGCGGCGGTGACGGAAAACTAAGCCCTAAGTTTACCTAAACCCTAGTTGGCTCTGATACCATGTAGAGAAATAGAGGGAAAATAAAGTTATATTATTCCAAAAAAGAAAAGGGAAGAGTACATATATATATATATATAGCAAATTAGAAAATCTATCCTAATTAACTAAATCATGATTATGGATAAGAAATGGATATGGATATAGATATGAATTTAATAAATCCAACACCACACATAATAGGCTCTTGGCTCTCGGTAATATCTCAAGCAATGGAAAATATAAAAACTGAAGCATATTTTCCAACAATCTCCATCTTGCCAAAATTTGGTTCACCAAAACAAATTATTCATCATCACTAAAGCCCCAACATGCTCTCAAACATTGTGCAAATTAACATATCCCGTCAATGTTGAAACTTGGCATGAGATAGTGGTTTAGTTGACATATCCGCAGGATTCTCTGAAGTGTGGATTTTGCTCGCTTGAATTTCAACTATACCTATATCCCAAATAAAATGATGTTTGATGGCAATATGTTTGGTCTACCCATGATAGCAATTATTCTTAGTCAAATTAATCACTTTGGCTGTCACAAAATACCCTAAGTACTTCATGTTCAATGCCAAGCTCTGAGACCAAACCTCAAATCCAAACAGCCTCTTTAACATCTTTTGTGGTTGCTATATATACAGCTTCTGTCATAGACAAAGCTGCAATTGATTTAAGCCATGACTCCAATCAATAGCACATCCACATAAAGTAAACAAATAACTAGGAAAAGAGCATCCATCCAAATTACCACCATAATCAGAATCAACAAAACAATTCATACCAATGAAATCTGATTTCTTCCAATAAAATAACTAAAGCAAGATGCAGCATACCTTTCAAATATTGCAATATACACTTATCAATGTTCCAATGAGCCATCCCCGAATTATACATAGAACGGCTCACAACAGTAGCAAAATATGCCAAAATTGGAATAGTGCATGCCATTGTAGGCATAAAATTACCACTAGCAATAAAAATAAAAACATCGGCCATACATTTACGTCATCCTTGAACTTTGGACAATCACCTCCAGATAATTTGAAATGTACACCTAATGGAGTGGCAATGGGTTTCAATTATCCATGTTGAAGCGACTAAGAACCTTTTCCATGTATGAACTTTGCGAAAAAAATAATTTTCCAGTATGACAAATTTCCATCCCAAAATCTTCTGAGCCCCACCCAATTACTTCATATTGATTTCACAGCTTAACTGGCCTTTGATTTAGGAATCAATGGCATGTTGTAAAAGGCAATAAACATGTCGTCAACATAATGCAGTAAGTACAAAAGAATTATCTGAAAACTTCTTAAAATAAATGCAATCATATTGACTGCAAGAATACCCATGTTTGATCATGAAAGAGTCAAACCTTTTGTACCAACGTCTCAGTGTTTGTTTCAAGCTATAAAGAGATTTCTCTAGTTTATAAGCCAAATACTCTTTTCCAAACAAAAACAAATACTTTCAGTTGCTCCATGTAAATTTCTTCAAGTTCATGGAAAGCCTATTAACATGAGTTGCTCCAAAATCTAATCAAATTGAGCTACTAAACCAAATAAGACACATTGATGTTTGTTGCACAATTGGTGCAAGAAATCTCATTGAAATCAATGCTTTCGCGTTGATTAAATCCCTTAACCAATCACGCTTTAAATCGAGGTCTTTCAACCCTTGAAGTGCCTCTCTTCTTCTTGAAGATCCACTTACCTCCTAATAGACATCTGCCACTCGGAAAGTCACAAGATCTCATGTTTTATTCTTATAGAGCCATCATCACTTCATTTATTGCCACCATCTACTTAGACAATCAGCATTGTTAGAAATTTTGAGGGAAAATAATGAGATTGTCTTATTGATCATCAAAATAAGAAGCCTATATATAGGCAATACAAAACAAGACTCGATAAACTCAAATCTAAATAATCTAATTTATGAATAAAATCAAATCTAGATATAAATCTAAAACTGAATATTTAAAATATCTCAACATCCCCTCAAACTAAAAAAAAAAAAACATAAATAAAATTAGCAGTTGACTCTCCACCTACCAGAGTCGAAAACAAGATGACTATCCACCGGAGCCGAAAACGACATGACTCCACCGGAGCCGAAGCCGAAAACGACATGACTCTCCACCGGAGCCGAAAACAACATGACTCTCCACCGGAGCCGAAAACGACATGATTCCACCGGAGCCGAAAACGATATGACTCCACCGGAGCTGAAAACGACATGACTCCATCGGAACTGAAAACGACATGACTCTACCGGAGCCGAAAACGACATGCACCAGAGCCGAAAACAATATGACTCTCCATCAGTGCCAAAAGCGATATGAATCCACCAAAGCTGAAAACGAGATGACTCTACCGGAGCTGAAAACGAGATGACTCCACCGGAGCCGAAAACGACATGACTCTCTACTGGAGTAAAAAACGACGGGAGTACTCTCCACAAGGTCGGAAATAACGGGACTCTCATTGTAATCAGAAACATGACTCTGGAGAAACAAAGCAGATGGATCGCAGAATCGCAGACAAATTTCAAATTGCACGCAAAAACAAACAGGCAGCTAACAGATGACAGATCGCAGACGAGAAAAATTTGCAAAAAGACAGCCTTGCAAAGGCATGATCTCAGAATCACAAGATCATCTCAAAGTCACAAGACCATCTCAAAATCACAATACCTTCCGGTACAATTCAGGTTGAATGTACCCGAAGAAACACGGGTTGGTAGGCTATATCTACTGCATGAGAAAAATAGACTCTAATACCATGTTAGAAATTTTAGGGAAAAATAATGAGATTGTCTTATTGATCATCAAAATAAGGAGTCTATATATAAGGCAATACAAAACAGACTCAATAGATTCAAATCTAAATAATCTAATCTATGAATAAGATCAAATCTAGATATAAATTTACTAAATCTAAAACTCAATATTTAAAATATCTCAACAAGTATAAGCAATAGCATTAGAGTAACTACCAAGTTCATCAGCTTCCTCTATTTTTTGTGCAACAAAAAGTGCACATGTCATCACAAACTATTCATAATATCTAGATATTTGTTCAATGTTTCTTCTTGAATGATCTCTAGCAATAGAAAGACTAACTTGTTAAGTGGTATTTGAACATCAATTGGCTAGTGGAAAGATGAAATTAGTTAAAGAGGTGTTACATCCCCTTCAACCTTCTTAACAATTGAATGTTGTTGGCGTAAACAATAGCCTTTTATTCTAATGAATATCCAAAAAAGAGTTCTTTCAAATGGCTCCAAAAAATGAATGTCCATATTATTGACAATAGTAATCTAATCGATCTACTTAAACTCCACTCAATCCCCCATTTAAAAACACAATATGCTCATTACACCCCTAAGAATCTATACCCTGCTAGACCGTTGACTAGTTATCTCAACTATGGTACTGTAACGGGTCAACTCTGATATCATTTGTAACACCCCGGTCGATTGTCACCCTCTCTTTGCAAGCCAAGCATGTTGTAAGATCGTAGACTTACCAACGAGTTTTTTAGGGAGTCCACTTAAAAAAGAAAAAAAAAAAAAAAAAAAAAAACCTCTAAAGTTAAGCCTGTTTGATGACAACTTAGGAGGTTTCTCAAAGTGCACATGAGTGAATTAAGCGTGCTATTAGGATTTATGTTGATATGTAATGCCAACCTACGATCCTACAACTTGTCATGTCGATCTTTAGGGCATCCTACAATCCTACAACATGTCTGGCTTGAAAAGAGAGATAACGGAGTGGAGTGCTACAACCTATCCAAACTTCAACTTAAATTTTGAAGTCAAGATCCAAGCATGGTGATTAATTCACCAGATAACAGTGTTGAAACAACTTCAACATTTAAAACTCAGCAATGCCATAACCTAGCATTATAGGGCATGCAACGAATTCTCTCCAAAATAGTCTTGTAAACTCATTCTATAATATCATTCTGTTGTGGTTTCCTTAAAAGTGTCCTAAGCTTCATCCTTATGCTTTAAGAAATATATACCTTGGGCTTCAAGGAACAGTCGTGAATCAGTGTCATCATTATATCATTTCCCAGTATAATGGAATTCTAGACGGCGCCCATGCATTCAAATGTATATAATCATAGATACCACATGTGTTGTTAGTTGTTGTAGAGAAGTTGACCCTTTTTGGCTTACCAAATATACAATGCACCTACAATTACAATTTATTTATCCCTTTGATCATCAAGAAATCCCTTAGGACTTATTACTTTCAAACCTTTTTTAGTAAGGATAATGATGCAATAGTTGTAATTGAATTTGCCATTCTGGAACCTTGTTGAACATATGGACTCCCTACATGATTTGCTTCCAAAATAGTCAGGCTCCTGTGGAGAGTTTAAAAACACCACCTCGGAAGAACACCTATACCCAAGAAATTCAAAAGTACCTAGAGAAGTTAAATTACTCTTTAACACGAGGAACATATCTCACATTCATTAGAACCCAAATGATTCCATCATGAGTTTTTATTTGGACAGAACCAATGCCATAAATGCAACATTGAGCATCATTCTCCATTGGAACCAAACAATCATTGGTAGCTTTCAATGATATAAAGCAATCTTGATTGGGACAAATATGGAATGTGCAGCCTAGATCCATTGTCCACTCACTCTTTGACCCTTCTTCGGAAGTCATAGAAAAAATGTGCTCCTTATTTGAATCGGAATTGACAGCAGCTACTTCTATTGGGTTCTTACACTTTCCCCTTTTCTTCTTTCTTGTTTTTCATCTTATAACAATCAAACAATCACATGTCTGGCCTTTTCACAATAATGACAGATTATATTCGACTCATGTTCCCCTAAGTCGGAACGTGACTTCTTATCTCCAACACCTCTCTGAAAATTCATTCCAAGAACAACTAACCCTCTGCCTCACCATCAACACAAACATCACGATCAACACATATTTGACTTAACCTCATCAAAAGACAAAGTATCAGAATTGCCATAAAGCATAATTTCCCTAAACTGGTTGTACAAAAGAGGCAATGACTAATGAGACAATCAAACAGCTTTATCTTTATCATCAATTCTAACCTAAAGATTCTCTAAAATCGAATTAAACTCATTCAAATAAGATTGAATGGGGAAACCTCCAGACAGATGCATGGCATGGAGGCATTCCTTCATACAAAGATTGTTGGCAAGTAACTTTATCTTGTATAGAGATTCCAAATTATTCCACAATCCAGCCAATGTTTTCTAACCACACACAGAACTTCATTGGACAACATTAGTTGAATAGTTGTCTATGCCTTTTCATCCAAAATCATCCTAGTCTCCATCGGACATAATATTTGGTTTCCTACTTTTCCTTTCCAAAGCCTTCTTCGAGACCCATTATAAACTAGAGTGCCTACATTTAAATTCCTAGGTAATAAAAGATTTCCTACCATCGAACTTCTCTATCTCAAAACTTGTAAACTACATCTTTAATTGTAGAAGCCTTACAGATTTAAGGAAATTCTGAACGAACCAACAGTCGAAGAAATAATACAAATTATAAAAAAAAAAATTAGACACCTGGAAAACACAAGATTGGGAAAAACTACGCAAAAAAATTCAATAACGTAAAAGTGATTATAGCAATCAACAAACTGCAGGAACATACAAAGTAGAATATCATCAAATCAACGGAATTTAGATGGCATACCTTCGAAGAGGCTTCGTCACAGCCATGTTGCAAATGTATGGTGAACTTTTAGGCGGAGTGGGAGTGGGAGGATTCGCGTTGGCACCCTGTCGATTAAAAGTCAATTCCACAGTCCCTGCCAGCTCAAAATCTTCCTCCCCATTTTCCCGATAAATCCCTAGGAGTGTAGCATTGTGAGGCATTTTCTCCCTCCTCTCAATCAGGTAATTCCTAATCAGGAACTCCAGAAGTTTTACATAACCCGCCGCAATCATCATCGATTCAGCAAAAGACTCTGCCAACAAGGTCACAGCCAAGTCCATTTCCTCTTCCCTCATTACCCGAATCCAAAGAAATCCTGACTCCAATTCCTGATGGTGGCTGAATTTCCCGAGAAATTCAAGCTTTTCTACATCCTCGTTGGTCAGAAAACGTCCCGTTCGAAACTGGTTTTGGGGCGGCGACGTGGAAGATGAAGATGAAGAGGAAGAGGAAGAGGGGGAAGCAGCTGAAAGGGGTGCGGAGTGATTGCAGTGGGTGCGCTTGGGGAATCTGATGAAGAACTGGCGGTGGTCTACGGCGGAGAGTGGCGGCAAGTGGCGGGGACCGTGGTGGTGGTGGGTGTGCGGGGGAATGGAGACGGAAATTGTTCTCGCCATGGATGGATCGGGATTGGAAGGAACGAAATGAATTAAGGATTCCAAATTCTTACAAGATAATTTGACTGCTGGACAGCTCCGCTCCCTCCCTTCCGTTGGATTTGGTTCGACCTGGCCATGGCCATGGTCCATTCCCGTCGCTTGAATATCCTCTTTCATGACCCGACTCGTTATTACCGTATTCATATCCAAAATAATTGTGGTTATATTGGATTAGATTGGCTTAAATAAACTTTAAATTGAATTAATATATCAGCTTATTATTAAATTAAAATAATTTCAAATATATCAATGTAAATAGTAAGATAACACACTTTCATTCATTTTGTTACTATATATTTTCTCTCATAAAACATCAAATTAAATTCTAACTTTTTTATTTTTTTTTATTTTTATTTTTTATCTTTTACCTGGCTGGTTAGCTCTGAATCAGCTCTTAATGGGACGGGTTCGGATCTAACAAATATGATTCGAGACGGGTTATGGATTTTAGGTTTTAAACCCGAGCGGATTCGGTGTGAGTTATGGGTTTTATTAAAAATATGTCCCATTCCGGACCCGAACTTGAATATTTTGATAATTATTAGAATTAATATATATATTTAAAATTTGTGTCCATGTTTGTTTCATCCTCAATTCTCTTCACAATCGATATTACTGGCATGGCATCGCCTGCTACCGACCACCATCACTGCGGATATTCGCTAACATTTGATTTTTTGCTTTTGGAACTAAAATTTTGTCTCGCTCGTCAACCGCCATCATTGCAGAACACCGTCAACTTTTGATTGTTCTTATTTTTTAAACTAATTTTTTTTAACTTTAACAATTACTTTTTTTAAGTATTAAATTATTAAAAGAATTATATTATAGTATTTAAATAAAAAAAACAAAACGAGTTTGCCCCGAACCCGGAGTGTTTGGGACAGGGCGGGTCTTGGGGCGGGCTGAAGCGGGGCGGGACGGGTCTTGGGGCCTAATATTTTCTAACGAGACGGGTTCTGAGGCTTGCAAAACCCGTCCCAATAGTGCTAGTGGGAATCGAACCCAGAATCAAATTGGGGTAAAATAAGATATTTATCAATTCATAACGGCCGGTTTATTGACCTATCATGCCAGATACAAACTGAAGATTTTGGACCTGATTTTTAATTGCCAAACAAAGTTTTTTGTGCCTGGATCGAATTTTTGAACCATGTCTATTTTTGTCACATTTGATTTACAATGTGAAACTTTACCCCTGATTGCCCTTTCATGAACATTTCTCAAACAAGATACATATTTTTTTTTAGTAATTTCACAGTTTGATATAGTAACTTTAACATAATTTATTTCAATAAAAGTAGTATTTATAGCTAGAGGCTGACATCAGATCAAATATTCCTTGTTTAAATAGTTCGACCTAGATACCCAAAATATTGAATACTTTTTTTTTTTCTGAATATTCAGTATCTTTGAGTTTTTGTATTTAATTTTTTTTTTAGTATTAATACAAAATTTATATGCATATAAAATATCAGTGCTAAATAATTTTCAAGTTTTATTTAATTTTTAACTATAAATAACTAAAAGAATAGCAAATAATATAAATAAATATTATCCTGCAATTATAAATTTACAATATCTACATTATTCTATTATCTATGTTCTATGTTATCAGTACTATCATGCATATACAATCTACAATGTTGTTTTATATATTATTATTATTTTACTATACAAACTTGTTTTTTAGAAACTTACTGTTTTTTTTTTTTTTTTTGGTAAAAATATATGTGTTTACTTGAGTAATTTTCATCGTGATTTTATTATTTCAATATTTTTTACTTCAAAATATAAAATCAAACACTTATTTTTTATTTATTATATTACACTAAAATTTATTTTTACATTCAAAACATAACATCAAATAACTATTTCAATTCAAAATTTTATTATTCAAAACCAAAACTCAAAATAAAAATCTCACAAATAATATATTGAATACAAACATTGTTCTTAAACCCAAATTTCATTATTCTTGGAATGACTCAAATTGAATCCATAGCCTATGGGAAAAGAAAATCTTGCCAAAAGGAAGTCCAATAAAGCCACGAGTCAAAGAGAACGGATCGAAAAATAGTTTTTCTTTATTGAAATGAAATCAACTCTGAAAACACATAACAATCAAAGAAGATATGACATTCCTTACAAAACAACGAATTTAATAAACTCATATTAAAATAAGGTTATAGCAAAGAGTCCAAGATATTAAAGATCCATTAATGTGAAAGTAACATAGTAGCGACTCTTGTAAAAAAATATTTTGAAACCTATCCACACGTGAAAATGGAATTATGGAGATAATTGATAAATAAGGATTTATACCATTTTAGAATAAAAGTAACATATACACAAAATGATAAACACAATCAGAAACATCTAAAACAATTTTTAACGTTTTGTTTTTCTTATTTTTTTTATTTTATTTTACTGGATATATCCACACATAGACAGATAAAATAGAATTGTGAAAATACTTGATGAATAGATAAATTTCCTATTTTTAAATAAAAATAACAAGTACACAAAATGAAAAATAAGTTAGAAACATTTCAAATAATTCCTACCATTTTTTTCTTGCTTTTCACTATATTCTCTTGCATTTTTTAAAAAAAATTCATTTTCAATTTATATTCTTCTATGCATTTTTATGATATTATTTACATTTAAGTTAATTTAAAATTTTAATATTCCTTTAAAACTTAATCTATTCAATTTTTTCATATAAATTTTAAAATATTAATATTTTATATGTATATTATTGTAAAATATAATATGTATTTTTTAATCTCATAAAAATATAATTATAAATATCATACATTGTATATTGAAAATATTTATAATCTATTATTTTATTGATACTACTATTATTCAAAGGAACAGTTTATATCTATTTTTAAAACTATTTATCAATATTACGTGTATATAAAAAGTTATCAAATTAAATATTTAATTTTTTATTATTTAAAAAAAATCTATTTAAATTGAGCTAACTATTTAAATTATAATATTTTTATTTTAAATTAAAATCTGTATACCCAATCAAGTATTTGATATTACTTTTCATATTCAATATTTGGTTTGATTTTTTGACGAGATGTCTTAAACTCAAATATATATATATATATATATATAATATTTAAAAACATTGACCTAATTAAATCGAACTCAATTGGATAGCTTTTTCAATTCTATCCTTTTCTATAACCTAATTTTCTCTCCACTTTTAGAATTAATTATATGATGTTTGCATCATTCCTCAATTATGTCTATATATTCTAATCTTGTATTTATATGAAATATTTCATCTAAAGTTTTTCAAATAGGATAATTAGTCATTTCCAATCATTGTAGCTTTGAAAATGAACCCTCTACTCTTTTTTTTATCACTAAAATCTAATTAAATCTTGTTTTCCCTCAATAAAATATTTTCAAGAAACCTACTCTAAGTCTCTAATGATGTTGAATATAATTTAATCCGATCTAAATTAATTTTTATTTTGGCATCTAAAGGAGTTTTATGGTAAAAATATTATTATCAATTATATAAATCAATATTTAATCAATTTCACATTGATCACAATCAATTATTCACATCTTTTTACTCTTTATTCTTAAACACAACCTACATAAATAAAAAAATAAAAAAAATAAAAAAAATAAAAACTAGATCTAACACTCAATATCTCTATTATCAGTTATGTAATTCAATATATTAATATATTTCACACCTCAATCAACTATATACATCTTTCTACTATTATTATTAAATACAACCTACATAAGTAAAACAAATAAAAATAAAAATATCTAGATAAAAAACTCAACACCCCTATATGCTAAATTGTCTTATATAGTTATAAATATAAAAAATAAAAAAAAAAATGAAATTGTTATGCATGATTTATTAAATATGTCATTTTATCAATCTAAAAATTAGGAATGATAAAATACTAGTGCAATCTTCAATATGAATTAATTTTAAAATTATCTTCAAATTGATCAGGTATAAATAGCCAATTATATTTATATATATATATATATATATGATGACTTACTGATAGCAACCTTTTATTTGAGAAGTTTAGTCATTTTTATTTTTATTGTAAATCAGTTTTTAAGATGATTTTTACAAATATCTTTTATTTATATATATATATATATATAAGTATATCCTATTTTGTTATGTATTTATATTTTAATTGAAAGTATAGAAAATTATATTTTTATTGATATTTATACTTAATTTGTTATATGTGATTATACTAAAATTGATATATATGAAAAATAGAATAATTCTGAAGATTAATTCTTTTATTTATTATATTCAATCAAATAATACTCTCTTTGTCTCATCTAAGTAGGTTATTTGGAATTTTATTGTAAATTAAAAATAATAATATTTTATTAGTTAGTGGAAGTGTGAGATAGTTTTGATATTTTTTTCCTTGGTACTTTATGGATAAATAAATTATTTGTATAATGGTATGTGTGTAATTTATGTAAAAGTTAAAAGATATTTATTATTAGTGTATAATTAGTTTTACTATAATAAAAATATATATACTATTATTTTAGTAGGATGAACAAAAATAATAAGAAAAAATATACTTTCAGTTGGAACGAATGGAGTATTAAATATTTTTATCTATATATTTCATATAATATTGTTTGATGATATAAAAAAATAGTTTATTAACAATATTTAAAGATTTTTATCATATGTTTTTATGAAAAAATAAAAATTAAATTAAATTAAAATCGTCAATATAATATTTAAAAGATTAATATAAAATATTGTTGTAAAATAAATATGTAAAAAAATAATAAAATACTGGATGATATTTTTAATTTATAAAATTATAGTATAAATATTGTGGCTAATCCCATCAAAAATGAAAAATTGTTTTATATCTCTTGGAAAAATAAAATGTATAATTAAATATAATGTAAATTATACATGAAGCCTATGTATTAAAACTTACTATTTGTTATCTTATAATTTTTTTTACTATACAAACAACTAGTACAATATTCATATTGGATACAAACATTGTTGTTGGCTCCAAATTCATTATTCGTGGAAGGACCCAAATTACGTCAGTGACTTATAAAAAAATTAAAAAAAAAAAAAAAGGACTTGCGAGAAGAAAGTTCAATAAGATAAAGATTGAAAGAGATACGATCGAAAAATAATCTTTTATTAAAATTAAATCAGCACTCAAAGAACACAACAATTCAAAAAAAATGAATGACATTCGTTAGACCTAATGAATCAAATAAACTCATATTAAGAGAAGACTACAACAGAAAGCCCATGACAGAACACTCGAAAGTATTAATAAAGATTCAATAAAAATATATTAAAACCAATCCACGTGAGGACAGAAAATGAAATTGTGAAGATAATTGATGAATGAATAATCTCCTTGAATGAGAACAACATATACATAGAGTGAAAATTGAAATTGTGAAGATAATTGATGAATTGATAATCTTCCGATTTTCTGGAATATAAACAATATACATACAAAATGAAAAATTGACATGTGGAGATAATTGAATAATAAATAATATCCCTTCTTTTTGGAATAAAAACAACATATTGACAGTAAAAAAGATAAAAATATAAAAATAATTGATAAATCGATAGTCTCCTTATTTTTCAAAATGAAAGTAATCTACAATATTTTGCTTACTTGAGGAAAATATTGTAGCAACTTTTCATTTGAGAAGTTAGCCAAATTTTTTTTTTTTTTATTTTTTTTTTGGTTTAGTTTTTATTGTATATAGTAGATTCTAAATTTTTAAATTTTTTTTTGTATATTTATATTTTAATCGGCAATGATAGAAAATTAAATATTTATTGATATATATATAATTTTTTATATTTTTTAATTAATTAAATGTGATTATACTAAAATTGATACTCTATATGTGAAAAATAGATGATGAATAATTTCTTGTATTTATTATAGTCAATCAAATAATATCATCTACATATTTTGTATAATTATTACTTAATGATATAAAAAAAAAAAAAATTGCTCACTAAAAATATTAAAAGATTTTTAATTATATCTTTAATCAAACAATATATATTTAAACTTAAATCATCAATATAATATTAAAATATTAATGTAGAATATTACTGTAGAATAAATATGTTAAAAAATAAAAATATTGGATTATATATTAAATATATAAGATTATACTGTACTATAAAATATTATGACTAATCCTGCAGAAATAAAAAATTATATTATATATCTTGAAAAATAAAATATATAGTTGAGTATAGGCTAAATTATACAAGAAGCCTTATGTATCAAAACTCAAGCTTATTTTCTTATAATTTTTTTTCAAATTTTTTACTTTCAAACTTAAAGTTTTCCTTTAAAATCAGAATATACAATATTCATATTGCATACAAATATTGTTATTGGGGCCAAAATTCTATTATTCTTGGAAGTATCCAAATTAAGTTAATAAGACAATGGTTGAAAAAGATCAATCGAAAAGTAGTATTTTATCGAAATTAAATAAATTCTCAAAGCACATAATAATCCCAAAAAAAATAAAAAAATGAATGGCATTCCTTAGACCTAACAAATTTAATAAAGTCAAGTAAAAAGAATGTTACAACAAAGAGTTCACGACGGGTTGTCAGCTAAAGATAAAAAAATATAAAAGTGAAAAGATGGGGATTCAATAAATAAAAAAAAAAAACACGTGTTAAAACCTATCAACACGTGATAATAGAAAATAAAATTACGAAGATAATTGATTATGGTCCATCTTTCTACTTTTTGGAATAAAAAACAGAGAAAAAATGAAAGTATGAAAATAACTGATGAATTGATAATTTTCCTATTTTTGAATACAGGCAAACTGAAAAATAAAACAATAAAGATAATTGATGAATAGATAATCTCCTTGCCTTTTAGAATAAAAACAAGATACAGACATAATTATAAACACACACGAACATCCAAAACAATTTTTTATTGGTTTTTTAAAAAAAAAAATATTTTCTTGCACTTGTGACACACACGTGGAAAGATAATTGATGAATAAATCTCCTTGCTTTTTGGAACAAAAACAACACACAGACATAATTAAAAATAAAAACAAAAATATCAAAAACAATTTCTTACTGATTTTTTTTAGTTTTCATTTTATTCTTCAGTATTTATCAATACGTGGAGAAAGAATTAAAATTTCAAACTGTAAAGATAATTGATGAATGAATAGTCTCCCTATTTTTTGAATAAAAACAATATACATACATAATAAAAAAACACACAAAAGCATTCAAAACAACTCTTATTGATTTTTTTTCTTACCTTCCATTTTATTTTACTGCATTTATCAACAGCGTGGAGATATAAAATTATATTGTCGAGATAACTGATATATAAACTCTCTATTTTAAAAAAAAACAACAACATACAGACAAAGTGAAAATCACGTTGAAAAACATCCCAAACAATTTCTACTTTTTTGTTTCTTGCTTATTATTTTATTTTTATGCACTCATTAACAAGTGAAAGAGAAAAAATTGAATTGTGAAGATAATTGATAAATGAATGTCTCTATTTTTTTAAATAAAAATAACATACAAACACAATGAAAAAAAAAAGTAACAGTCAGAAACATTCCAAATAATTTCTACTGTTTATTAATGTTTATTTTATTTGTAAGCACATATTCATAAGTGGATAGAAAAACAGAATCATTAATATAGTTGATGAGTAGATATTTTCTATTATGTTATTAAAAAAAAAAAAAAAAAGAACATAAAGACAAAATAAAAAACATAACATCCCAAACAATTTTTATAATCTATTTTATTTTTATTTTTCTGCTTTTCATTTTATCTTTTATTAGCACTTTCTCTCGCTTCCAATTTATATTGTTACCTCAATTCTTATGGTATTATTTACATTCCAATTAATCTAAAGTTTTAATACTCCTTCTTTCATATGATTAATTAATTTATTTATTTTTTCACATAAATTTTAAAATATTAATATTTTATATATATACATAGTAAAATACATAAATGAATGTAAAATTATATTTCTAAATCACACAAATAAATTAATAATATTATTGTAATAATCATAAATTTTCCTTTTAAATTTCTCTAGGATCACAATTAATAAATATGTATATTGATTTTAAACAAACAATATAACAACATATAACTTATTACAGTAAATTAAAAAATAAGAATATTTTATTAATTCATTAAACTGTAAAAGATGATTTTGACATTTTTTTACCTTAATACTTTACATATAAATTAATTATCTTTGTAATGATATATTTGTAATTTATATAAAAATAAAAAAATATTTTATTATTAGCGTGTGATTAATTTTAAAATAGATATTTTTATAATAAGATGAACGAAAATAACAAAAAAAATATATTTTCAGTTGGAACAAATAGAGTATTAAATATTTTTATCTATATATTTCATAAAAGTATTGTTCAATGATATAAAAATAGTTTATTAGGAATATTTAAAGAATTTTTTATCATATTTTTAATGAAAACAAAATATATAAATTTTCAATATAATATTTAAAATATTAATATAAAATATTGTTGTAAAATAAATATGTAAAAACATAAAATATTGGATGATATTTATAATTTATAAAATTATAGTATAAATATTGTGGCTAGTCCCTTCGAAAATGAAAAAAAAAAATTAATTATATCTCTTGCAAAAATAAAATGTATAGTTGACTATAATGTAAATTAAACACAAACCCTTATATATCAAAATTTAAAATTTATTATCTTATAATTTTTATTATTATTATTATTATTATTATTATTATACAAACAGTTAGTACAATATTCATATTGAATACAAACATTATTGTTTGGTCCAAATTCATTATTCGTGGAAAGACCCAAATTAAGTCAGTGGCCTTATAAAAAAAAAGTCTAACCCAAAGAAAGTTCAAAAGACAAAAGTTGAAAGAAGTTGGATCAAAAAATAGTCTTTTATTAAAATTAAATCAACACTAAAAGTACACAACAATTCAAAAACAAATGGATGACATTCTTAGACCGAATGAATCAAATAAACTTATATTAAGGGAAGACTACAACAGAGATCTCATGATTGCGAGTTAAAAATCCAAAAATATGAATGGAGATTCAATAAATATATGTTAAAATCTATCCAAGTAGGGACAGAAAATGAAACTGCAGAGATAATTGATGAATGAATAATATTCCTATTCTTTGGAATAAAAACAACATATAGACATAGTGAAAATTGAAACGGTGAAGATAATTGATGAATTGATAGTCTCCCTGTATTTTTTAATAAAAATAACATACAGACATTGAAAAATAGAATTGTGGAGATAATTGATAATAAATAATCTCTTTTTGGAATAAAAATGACATCTAGACAGTAAAAAAAATAAAACTGTGAAGATAATTGATGAATAGATAGTCTCCCTATTTTTTAGAATAAAAATAACATACAAACAAAATAAAAAATACATACAAATATCCAAAACAGATCTTAATGATTTATTTTTTCTTACTTTCAATTTTAATTTCCAATAATTATCAACACGACTTAAGAGATAAAATTAAATTGTAGATGGGAAGTACTACCATCTTCAATATCTATAAAACAATTTTAACTTATCTTCCATTAGCCTTATATAAATAGCAAAATTATTATTTATATAGAATGAGTTACGAAAAATCATCATATAAATTGAAGGGGACACCTTCTCAAATGAAAGTACTTCACAATATTGTGCTCAATTGAGGGGAATATGGTAGCAATCTTCTATTGGTTGAAGGATTTTTAGGATTTTTACTATTTATTATAAAATTCTTTCTCTAAAACGTTTTAAATCAAATAGAAAAATAATTCTATTGATATATTTATAATAATTCTAAGTTTGTTACTTTATATATATTTATATTTTAATTGATATTTATAGAAAAATAAATATTTATTGATATATTTGTTTTTTTATATTATTTAATTAATTATACGTGATTATACTAAAATTGATACATGTGAAAAATAGCTGATAATTAATTTATTGTATTTATTATATTCAATCAAATAATATTATCTATGTATTTTGTATTTAAATTTAAATCATCAATATAATATTTAAAATATTAATATAGAATATTATTGTAAAATAATATGTAAAAAAATAAAATGTTGGATGATATATTAAATTTATAAAATTATACTATAAAATATTGTGACTAAATAAAAAATTATATTATATATCTGAGATAAAATATATAGTTGAATATAGCTTAAATTATATAAGAAGCCTTATATATCAAAACTAAAATTTATTTTCTTGTAATTTTTTTCTAATTTTTTTACTCTGCAAACTAAAAATTTTCTAAGTAAAAACAACACATACAATATTTATATTGCATACAAATATTGTTATTGGAGCCAAAATTCCATTATTCGTGGAAGGACCCAATTAGTGGCCTATGAAAAAAAAAGAAAATTCGATTCCAATAAAACAATGATAGAAGGGGATCAAGAGAAGCACACAATAAAATGAGTTAGATCAAGAGAAGGCTAAATAAACCCTCAAGGCACACAACAATCCAAAAAAATATATTACATTCTTTAAACCCAACAAATCTAATAAAGTCAGATCAAAAAGACTGCAATAAAAAATTCATGACAGACTGTCAGCTAAAGATCAATAAATATGAAGGTGAGACATGGAGATTCAATAAGAAATTTGTTAAAACCTATCAACACGTGAGAATAGAAAGTGAAACTGTGAGAATAATTGGTTAATGGACAATCTTCGTACCTTTTAAAATTAAAACAATATAGACAAAAAAAATGGAACTATGAAAATAACTGATGGATGGTTAATCTTTCTACTTTTTGGAATAAAAACAGCGTATAGACAAAATAAAAAATAAGACGATAAAGATAATTGATGAGTGGACAGTCTGATCATTGCCTGTTGGAATAAAAACAATATACAGACAAAATTAAAAACACACACAGAAACATCCAAAACAATTTCTTACTGGTTTTTTTTTTCTTACATTTTTAATTTTATTTATTTTCCTTTACTTATCAACATGTCGAAGAAAGAAAGTTAAATTTTGGAATTATGAAGATAATTGAAGAATGAATAGTCTCCCTATTTTTTTGGAATGAAAACAGTATACAGACAATGAAAAATAAAACCGTAAAAATAATTAATAAATAGATAATCTCCTTACCTTTTGGAATAAAAGCAACATACAGACAGATTAAAAACACACACAGAAATATCCAAAATAATTTCTTTCTGATTTTTTTTTTAATTTTTCATTTTATATGCACCTGGGATAAAATTAAATTTTGGAACTGTGAAGATAATTATGGATGAATAGTCTCCATATTTTCTGGAGTAAAAACAATATACAGATATAATAAAAAATATACAGAAACATCCAAAAGAATTCTTATTGGTCATTTTTTTTACTTTCCATTTTATTTTACTGCACTTATCAATACGTGAATATAGAAAATTAAATTGTGGAGATAACTGATAGACAGACTCACAATTTTTTAAAAAACAACATAACGGACAAAAATGAAAATTACACTAAAAACATTTCAAACAATTTATACTTATTTTTCTTGTTTTTCTATTTATTAATTTATGTGTGCCAAGAGAGAAAATTGAACTGTGAAGATAATTGATAAATGAATATTTTAATTTTTTGAAATAAAAATATCATATAGATATAATGAAAAATAAAAATAGTCAGAAACATTTTGAATAATTTTTATTAATTTTTATTTATTTTATTTTTCAGCACTGACATGTGGAGAGTTGAAAGCAGAATTGTAAATATAGTTGATGAATAGATACATCCTCATTTTTTTTAAATAAAAACAATATACAAACAAAATAAATGATATAACATCCCAAAAATAATTCCTATAATTATTTTATTTTCTTTTATTTTTTTGCTTTCCATTTTATGTTTTGTTAGCACTTTTTTTCACTTTCGATTTATACAACTACCTCCATTTTTTATATTATTTAAATTAAAATTAATTTAAAATTATAATATTCCTTCCATTCATATGACTAATTTTATTTCTTTTTTTTTTCATGTAAATTTAAAAATATTAACATTATATATACATAGTAAAATACATAAATAAATAAATGAATGTAAAATTACATCTTTGAATCAAATAAATTAATTAATAAAATTAATAATATTATTGTAATAATAATACTAATAAGTTTTCTTTTTAAATCTCTTTAGAATCACAATTAATAAAAAATATATTCCTTCCGTCCCATTAAAGGTTACCATTTTTCATTTTCGTCCGTCTCAACATAAAGTTACTATTTCTTAATTTAGTAACTGTACTACCTACTTCACATAATAAATACTTTGTTACTTTTATATTACTTCATATTGTCTTTTTTACTATAATTTAATATAATACTAATATTCAAAAATCTACGGCAAAAAGCAAACGCCACCCTTCTAACGGGACAGAGGGAGTATATTGATTTCAAACAAACAAAATAACAATACATATAAATTGAATTTCAGAATTTTTTTCCACTCATCTTCAATCATGAAATTCTAAGCTATTCAAATACAGATTTGTTTATTTTGTGAAATTTACTAACATTAATTAAAATATTTAATTATTTTAATTTATAATTTTTTTATATTATATTATAATTATTTTTAATAGTATACTTCTTAATTATTCATTACTTATATTTCTCTTAAGTTGTCTCATAAATTCTTATATCTAAAGTAGATCTTAATCTATTTATACAAAAGAAAAATACTAATAAATAAGTACATCTTGAATTTACTACAAATTCAAAATATTCCACCTTGCAAAGAATGAGCTATCCAACCCTCAAACTGATTTGTATTTTCTACAAGAAAAAGCATAAAGCACTGAAATAGCTAAGCCCAGCACTGCAATAACAGCTAAAATAACTTTCATAAAGTTTGATTACTATAAAACAAAAATGGAGGAAGAAGAAGATGAAGAGTAAAAGTAAAGAACCATTCAAACAGCCCAACCAAATAACTTTCTTTTTGTTCTTTGCACACAGTAAGAGAGAGAGAGAGAGAGAGAGAGAGTGAGTGACAAAGAGAGAGAGAATCCCAAGTCATTTCAGACATTAAATTTACAACAAAGTTACAACAATCATAAACTTGCTATGGCTATGGCTATGGCTATGGCAATGGCAGCAGCAGTACAGTAGCCTCCTCCATTGAAATCAACTACACCAATCATCATCATCATCATCATATACTAACTTGCCATCACCACCGCCACCACCACCGCCACCACCAACACCAAGAACTCCCTCCTCCATTAAAATCAACTCAAAGAAAAGACCAATTAAGGGTAAGGATAATGATTCATAGATAAATATAGAAGGAAGAAGAAGATGAAGAAGAAGACCAACCACATAAAATTAGCACTAAACTCCCTAATAAGCTTCACTCAATGGCCTAATCTAATTCCTTCCCTTAAGCCCCCACCGGAGCCGTCGCGCTAGCTTTCACCTTCGGCGGCCTCCCCCGTCCGCGCGGCGGTCCTCCACTAGCCGGCGGCGGTGCTGCCGGCGCCGCCGCCGCCGCCGACTTCGGAGGGCGGCCGCGTTTCCTCCCTGAGACATTACTTGTAGCCTTTGGCTTCGCCGGAGGTGGAGCTGAATTTGGATCTCGAGGCTTTGGGGGACGTCCGCGGGGTCGGGGCGACGCCGCGACAACCCCCGGCGGCTGATGAGTTTTAGGCTTCGGCGGACGCCCACGGCCGCGGCGCGGCGGCGCGTCGGGGTCCGGCTTCATGTAGTTGTTCTTGAGGAAAACGAGCTGCCCCGCCGACTTCATTCTGTTGAGGTGATGCGTAAGCAGCGTCGAGTGCGCCGGCGGGAGATTCCCGTAGGTCGCTTCGATGTGCTTCGAGATCGCCGATTTGTTCGATCCGTTCTTCTCGTTCAACGCCTCGATTGCTCCCATAATCATCTGTGCAGCACAAATTCAAAAAAAAATAAAATCCAGATTTCAGAAACCTAATCGAAAAAAAAAAAGTTCAGCTGAATCGAAGAATATCGCAGCAACGAGAAATTGCGCAAACAGCCATAAATTAGGTTCAATTAAACCGATTTTAACGAAATCAAAGCAGATTCGAACAATCCGAGCTACATTTCCTACCTCGGGATACTGCGGCAAAGGCGCCGGCGGCTGAGCCAGATTCTGAAGATTAGACTGAAATTCTTCACTCGCCATGGCCGCGCTGCGAATCCTCTGCAACCTAATCGATCGGCGAGCAGTCCAGCGGCAGAATTCCTGCAAATTCGTGAAGAAGAAGACAGTGGCGACTGAATCGAAGGCGAGAAAAATGGGGTGGGAGGAATAGGAGAAGGGAAGGGATATAAAAGGGTTATACAGAAATGGGAAAAAGAAATAATTAATTAATTGGAAAAAGAAACAGACAGCGGGACAGAGGCGGAGCAGACAGGATTGAGCGTTGATGGGTTTGAATCGACGGCTGGGGATTCGCCACCGGGGGGCGATCGGAGGGACGTAATTCGCTCTGAGTACGTCCCGCGGATTGATGACGTGGATGTGCTATTCTTCTCTTTAAAAAATTTACTGCAACAAAATTCGAATGGGGAGCCTCTCATCAGATCGGATTAAATAAATATTTATTCATTTCTAGTGCCTATTAAATTTAATGAATTATTATTATTATTATTATTATTATTATTTTTTGTTCTTTTATTAGGGAATGAAATATGAATTTCAAATTTTGATTTCAGCCCACCTTCGAATATTTCTCCCACCCAACCTCACCAATTTTTATTTGTTTTTAACAATATGGATTAGATTTGAATTTTATGGACTTTTGAAAAATAAAATTACATTTTTTTATCTATATATTTCGTATAATTGTTTTTTAATGATATACAAAATAATTTATTAAAAATATTTTTAAAAAAAATTGTTATATTTTTTAATCAAACAATAAAAATTAAATTTCAATTATCAATCCAATATTTAAACTACAAATATATAATAATAAAATGAAGTATAAGATGATATATATATATATATAAAATCAACACAGAGTATTACTTGATTTTTATAAAAATAAAAAAATATATTTCGAAACAAGTTATTGTGGTTAGTTATGTAAAAATAAAAAATTATACTTATTATATCTTTTTGTAAAAATAACAGGTCTACTTGAATATAATCTAAATTATAGGTGGTATGCTCAAAATCAAATGTTTATTATGTCTGGTCATATAATGATATTGTGATTGTGAGATCAGTCTATGGAAAAATAAAATTAGTACGAAGAAAATTTAATAAGACAAAAACGAAAGATCTGATCAGAAATAGTCTTTTATTAAAATTAAATCAGCAGTTAAAACATGCGACCATCCAAAAAGATGGATGGCATTCCTTAGGTCTAACTAATCCAATAAACCAAGATCATGAGAATGTCAGGTTAGGTCAAAAAGCCTATATTTGTAGTATGTTTTTCAGTTTGTCTGTTTATCCAGAAATATCCAAAAATATGTTGAAATCTATCCAAATGTGAAGACAAAATTAAATTGTGGGAATAACTGATAATGGATAGACGGTCTACTTTTAATAATAAAAAAAAAACAACACACAGACAAAATGAAAAATATACTAAAATATATTCAGAAACATCCAAAACAGCTATTATTCTTTTTACTTTTTATTTTATTTTTCTACAGAAGTTATCTACACGTTGAGAGATTTATTTATTTCTCTACATTTACCTACACGCGGAGAGAAAAAAATAAAATTATAAAGATAATTGGCGAATAAACTCCTCAATTTTTTGAATAACTACAACATACATACAAGCACTTATCCACGCGTGGAAAGATGAAACTGAATTATGAAGATAAAGTGACTCTCTAATTTATTTTTAATAAAATAACATAGCACAAAAATATATATATATACTATCAAAAAACTTTCAAACAATTCCTATTATTTTTCAAGTATAAAGAGAGAAAAATGAAATTATAGAACTAAATAATGAATGAGTAGATTCCACCTTTTAGAATAAAAACAACATAACACAAGTAAAGATATCCTAAACAAGTTTTATATTCTTTTTTTTTTTTTTTTTTTTTTTTCCGTGTGTTTCTATTTTTAGCATTTTCTTTCACTTTCAATTTATATTTTTTCTCTGTATTTCAATTTATTTACATTTTTAATACTCTTTCCATTTTTATGATCGATCTATTCATTTATTTTTCGTACATAAATTTTAAAATATTAACAATATATATATAGTACAATAGATAAATTAATGTACAAGAATATCCCTAAATCACGTAAATAAAATAAAATAATATTGTTATAATAATAATTAAAATGTCATTTTTAGAATTTTTTTTAGGACCAAATTTTAAAAAAGAAGAAGAAGATCCATTTCAAACAAACAAAATAGCAAAACATACAAATTGATTTTAGATGGAGAATCTTTTTTATTTGCTAAGTAATTTCTTCTCCTCATAATTACTATTTGTCAAGGAAAAGTAAAATATAACGAATTTATGTGGATTAATCATTGTTTAATTGTGGTTTAAAATGGAGAATTTATAATAAATGAATTTATGTACTTTAATCATGGCTTAATTGTAACTGTGAGATCAGTATATGAAAACATAAAGACCAATATAAAGAAAATTTAATAAGACAAAACCTGAAAACCCGATAGAACATAGTTTTGTACTAAAATTAAATCAACAGTCAAAACACAACCACCCAAAAAGATCAATGACATTCCTTATATTCAACGAATCCAATAAATTCAAATAAAGAGTATGTTTTTCAATTTGGTTGTATGCTGTTTTTTATTCTACCAGAAAGATACAGAATGTATAATGACACAGTGGAGATTGAATAAAAAATGTGTTGAAATCTATCAACACGTGGAAAAAATTAAATTGTGAAAATAACTAATGAATGAATAAACTGTCTACTTTTTGAAAAAAAAAAAAAAAACATACAGATAAAATGAAAAATATATTCATAAACATCCAAAACAATTATTACTATTCTTTTTACTTTTTATTTTATTTTTCTACACGATAAAGTGATTTATTATATTTTTCTACACTTATCTACACGTGGAGAGAAAAAATAAATTGTAAAGATAATTGATGAATAAACTTTTCAGTTCTTGGAATAACTATAACATACAAACAAACTTACAAACATTTCAAACAATTCCTAATAGTTTTTTTCTTACTTTTAATTTTATTTTCATGCACTTATCCACATGTGGAAAGATATAATCAAATTATGGAGATAAGTAATTCCCTATTTTTTTTTTTAATAAAATAATATAAGACAAAAAAAAAAAGAACAGTCGAGAAAATTTTAAACAATTTCTATTGTTTTTCACGTATAAAAAGAGGAAAATGAAATTGTAAAACTAAATGATGAATGATTAGATTTTACTTTTTAGACTAAAAGCAATATAACACAAGCATAAATATCCTAAACAAGTTTTGTAATTTTTTGTTTCTTTTGTGTCCATTTATCTATTTTTAGCATTTTCTTTCACTTTCAATTTATATATTTTTTATGTATTTCAATTCATTAAAAATTTTAATACTCTTTTCATTCGTACAATCAATCTATTCATTTATTTTTTGCACATAAATTTTAAAATAATAATATTTTTAAATGTATATAGTACAATAGATAAATGAATGTACAAGTATATCCCTGAAATCACATAAATAAAATAAAATAATAATAATTAAAATATAATTTTTTAAAATTTCTTTGGGACCATAGTTAAAAAAAAAAAAAAAAAAAAAGAAGAAAAAGAAGAAGAAAAGATCCATTTCAAAAAACAAAATAGCAAAACATACAAATTGATTTCAAATGGATTATTTTTAAGGAATAGTATAATGTAACAAATTTGTGTGCATAAATCATTGCTTAATTGTGGCTTGAAATGAAGAATTTATAACAAAATGAATTTATGTACCTATCATGCTTTAATGGTAACTGTGAGATCAGTGTATGAAAAAATAAGACTAGTATAAAGAAAACTCAATAAGACAAATACCAAAGACTAGATCAAAAATAATTTTTTATTAAAATTAAATCAACCGTCAAAACACACAACCACCCCAAAAAGATGGATGACATTCCTCAGATCCAACGAATCCAATAAACCCAAATAAAGAGAATGTAGGTCAGGTCCAGGAATCTATGTTTGTAGTATATTTTTCAATTTGTTTGTACGTTGTTTTCTATTATGGCAGAAAGATCAAAAAAATGTAATAATGACACAGCGGACACTCAGTAAATAAAAATTTGTTGAAATCTACCCTAACCTGAGACAAAATTAAATTGTGGGAATAGCTGATGAATTGATAAACTGAAACTAACAGCATCGGATCACTTGTCTCGAGGGTTTGTCTGTCACCCCTGTCCAGGGTGACCCATGTCAATGTTTTTTATTTAATTTTAAACAAAATTTTTTATTTTGCACTTTAACCCCTCATCCTCTCATGTCTGCGCGCTCCCACTATTACAATGCTTTTTTTTTTTTTTGATATTCTGTTCGTATTATTAAGCTTACTTTTCATTCAACATTTATCATCGATTTCGCCAACGTTTCACACTCGGTGGTGCTTGTCTTTATATTTACTTTTCCCGGTGCTTTCGAATTTCACGGTTATTCCAACCTTGTTTTTTTTTTTTCAATCTTCAAATACTCGGTCATACTGTAAGTGATCAGAAAGCATGTATCCCGACAAATTTATTTCTTTTTTATTTTTTTGTTTTTTATTGCTTCAGGCTCTATTATTATTATTATTTTTTGTTACTGTTGTTGTTTATTTATTATAGTTGAAAGCATGTCTATAATTACAAAGAAAATTACTAAAAATTTGTTGTTGTAAAAATACGTGTGTATAATTTTTATATTTTATAAAATTTAAAGAACTTGAATTATTTTGAGTTTTTACATCAATTGAGAATCAATACTAAAGCCACAACATCAAAGTTTACCACAAGATCAACAAAACCTAAAAGCCCTAAATCGACAAAATCAAAATCCTTTCGAAATTGAAAAATCCGAAACACGTATTTAAATTAGAACCAAGAACAACAAATCCTAAACCCTAAATCAAAAACAACAAATATAAATTGCAAAAAATCCCAAAATTTTACTGAATTTTTAAATTTCTCAAATACTAACGATTAAGACCGCACAACAACGGCAGCGACAGCAGACGGACAGAAGAGACGACCGCGGCGATTTGTGATTTCCTAATCGATTTTAGAGTGAATAACGTTTAATTATTAATCAGTGTGAATCCTAAATTATTACGGGGCAAAGTGTAATTTTTTAAAATTTATGAATTTTAAAAAATAAAAATAAAAAATAATAAGATTGTTATGTGTCCTCTTCCCATAGATAGATAGGGGGACCGGAAAGCCCCCGAACAGGTGATCCATGCTAGAGACTAACTGATTGATAAACTGAAAATAACTGATGAATTAATAAATTATTTACCTTTTAGGAAAAAAAAAACAACATACAGACAAATGAAAAATATATTCAGAAACATCCAAAACAATTATTACTATTATTTTTACTTTTTATTTTATTTTTCTACACTTATCTACACGTGGAGAGATTTATTTTATTTTTTTACACTTATCTACGTGCTGAGAGAAAAAATAAAAATTGTAAATATAATTGATTAATAAACTCTTCAGTTCTTGAAATAATTACAACATTCAGACAAGCTCACAAACATTTTAAACAATTCATAATGGTTTTTTTTCTTACTTTTAATTTTATTTTCATGCACTTATCCACAAGTGGAAAGATAACATCGAATTATGGAGATAAATGACTCCCTTTTTTTTTTTTTTTTTTTTCTAATGAAACAACATAAGACAAAATATATATATATATATATTGTCAAAAAAAATTCCAAACAATTCTTATTGTTCTTCACGTAGTAAAACTAAATGATGACCGGATAGATTCCACTTTTTAAAATAAAAGCAACATAATACAAGTGAGATATCCTAAACAAGTATTATAGTTTTTTTTTTTCTTTGTGTTATATCTATTTTTAGCATTTTCTTCATTTTCAATTTATATTTTTTTCCTGTATTTCAATTCATTTACATTTTTAATACTTTTTCCATTCCTATGATCAATCTATTCATTTATTTTTAACTCATAAATTTTAAAATATTAATATTTTATATGTATATAGTTCAATAGATAAATGAATGTACAAATATATCCCTAAATCACATAAATAAAATAACATAAAATAATAATATTGTTATAATAATAATAATTAAAATGTTATTTTTTAAAAATTTCTTTAGGACCATAGTTAAAAAGAAGAAGAAGATCTATTTCAAACAAACAAAATAGCAAAACATACAAATTGATTCCACATTGGAGAATGTATTTTATTTGCTAAGTAATTACTTCCCCTTGTAAGTATTATTTTTCAAGGAAAAGTAAGATGTAATGAATTTGTGTGGATTAATCATTATTTAATTGTGGCTTGAAATGAAGAATTCATAACAAAATAAATTTATGTACCTTAGTCGTGGCTTAATTGTGACTGTGAGATCAGCATATAAAAATAAAATAAAATCAGTATAAAGAAAACTCAATAAGACAAAAGATTGAAGATCAGATCAAAAAGACTTTTTTATGAAAATTAAATCAGCTGTCAAAACACACGACCGCCCAAAAAAATGTATCACATTCCTTAGATCAAAGGAATCCAATAAACCCAAATTAAGAGAAGATCAGGTCTGGTCAAAGAACCTATGTTTGTAATATGCTTTTCAGTTTGTCTGTATGTTATTTTTTTTTCTTCCAAAAAGATCCAAGAATATAATAATGACCCAGTGGAGACTCGATAAAAAATGAGTTAAAACCTATCCACACGTGGGAACAAAATTAAATTATGGGAATAACTTATGAATGAATAGACTATCTACTTTTTAGAAAAAAAAAAAAAACCAATATACAGACAAAATGAAAAATATACTCAAAAATATTTGAAACAGTTATTACTATTATTTTTACTTTTAATTTTATTTTCCGACAAGCTCACAAATACTTCAAACAATTCCTAATGATTTTTTTTTTCTTAGTTTTAATTCACTTATCCACTGGTGGAGAAAGAAAATCGAATTATGCAGATAAGTGGTGAATAAATAGACTTTTTTTTTTTTGTTTTTTTGAATAAAACAACATAAGACAAAATAAAAAATATTGTCAGAAAAATTCCAAACATTTTTTGTATATTGTTTTTCACGTATAGATTCCATTTTTTTTAGAATAAATGATAAATGGATAGATTCCATTTTTTAGAATAAAAGCAACATAACATAAGCACATATATCATAGACAATTCTTATAGTTTTTTTTTTTTTTCATTTTATTTGACTTTAGTATTTTCTTTCACTTTCAACTTATATTTTTCCTTGCATTTTAATTGTATTATTTGCATTTCAATTCATTTAAAATTTTAATACTCTTTCCATTTGTATGATCAATTTATTTATTTATTTTTCACACATAAATTTTAAAATATTAATATTTTATATGTATATAGTACTAGGGATGGTTTGGTATGGTATACCGTATCGAAATGGTATATTAAAAAATATAACTGTACCAAAATTTTTGGTATATCGAAAGTTTCGGTACAGTACTAATATTTATAACCGAAATTTATCATAAAAAAATGAATTTTTATCCTAAACAATATATAAACAATCTTAAAATATAACTAATCAATACAATCAAATAATTGAAAAAAAAAAAAAAAAAAGCAAAATATCTTCCCAATATCATATCATAAATCAATCCCATCACCACAATCTCATTCGGTAATTCCAAACACAATCGACAATTTCATTCCAAACACCACAAATCAATCCTATTCGGCCATTCCATATAAAATCCACATTCGACCATAATCAAATATCTGAAAAAAAAATAATAATAACAGACAAAATATCTTCGAAACTTCGTAAATTTCAGCCTCAAAACATTGTAAAAATCCACGTTCGAGTATTCGACCATAATTTGGGGTTCACAATTCCTTTGTCATTCTTTAGATATTCGGATGGTTCATTCAATGGGTCTTAAAAAGAATTTTTGTTGATCGTAACTGAAAGAAATATTGTTCGAATTCTATTTTATTTTATAACATTAAAAATATCCAAAAGAAGCGGTTAAATTAGATTAAAGAACACAAATTAGAATTAAAAAAATCGATATGAAGCAAAAATTTTAACATAAAAAATCAAATTAAAAAAAAATCCAAAATGCTGTTAACTTACAAAGACGACTGACGAGGCAGGCGGGTCCGGCGAGGTGGGCGGGCTGCAAACGGCTAACGGATAACAGACGACGGATGGACGGCTGGCGGAAAAACTTATGGTCTGGCCGCTGGCGTGCATGAATCGCCGACTCGTCGTGCGGTGAGGTGCAGCTGTGGCTGAACCGTTGGACTGGGTTGGAGAGTGGGGAGGAAATGAAGTTGCGGTTGGAGCTGGACTGCTGGAAAGTGGGGGGAAAGAAATGGAGTAAGGGTTCTGGAAGTTGGGTTGCATTAGGTTTTTTAAAAATAAAAAATAATTATTTAATTAAAATATTATCGGTATAGTATAATACTGAAATAATGATTTTTAAAAATTTATACCGATATTGTACCGAAGATTTCAATATTTTGGTACAGTACGGTACGATAAATCAATATTTTGATATTTTCGGTAAGTTTATCCATCTTTGTATAGGAGAATAGATAAATGAATGTACATATATATATCACTGAATCACATAAATAAAATAAAATAATAATCACTACAAAAAAATAATATATTTGTAACGGAATTCCGTTCATAATGTTCACGTAGCTAACATAATTCCATTCATAATTCCGTCTCTAATATCATTAGTAACGGAAAAAGTAGATTTAGAGACAAAAAAATTTTGTTACAAAAATGATTTTTTCTTGTAGTGAATATTATTATAACAATAATTAAAATATTATTTTTTAGAGATTTCTTTAGAACCATAGTTTTTTTTTTATAAAAAAAAAAAAGATTGATTTTAAACAAACAAAATAGCAAAACACGTACAAATGGATTCTAAATGGAGAATGTATTTTATTTGCTGAGTAATTTTTTATCCTCATATTTACTATTTGTCAAGAAAGAGTAAAATGTAACGAATTTATGTGGATTAATCATGGTTTAATTGTGGCTTGAAATGAAGAATTCATAACAAAATAAATTTATGTATCTTAATCATGGCTTAATTGTGACGTGAAATGAAGAATTAATAAGAATACGAATTTATATGCCTTAATCATGACTTAATTGTGGCTTGAAATTGAGGTTCCATAGCCTCGAATTTGACAATAAACAATCGAACAATTTTAGACATATGGTTTTATCGGGAATTATGCTGTGTTTGCCTATAAATACATTCTTGAAATTCTTATTTCAATGCAAGAGCCATACCCAAGCAAAGTGTAGTTCAACATGTTGAAGTTTTGATAGTCAAGAGTAATCATTGTAATTGTCTTCTTCTCTATTGTTAGTATGTCATGGCTTGGTTGCCTCAACGTAGATAATAATACCAAACTGGGTAAACAAAATTTTTTGTGCTTTCATTTTCTTGTTCATAATATGTGTTGTGTTCCAAACTATACTTTGAGTGTGTACTTTGGTTTCGTTCGATCCCAACAACTGGTATCAAATCCAGATTAACATGTAAAGTGACAAGCCCTAAATCGATAATTTCAATGGCCATGACTATGAGTTTTGATATGTGCATATTGAGGATGTACTCTACACCCAAGAATTGAATGTTGTACTGATAGGTAAGCCCGAGACTATGAAAGATGATGAGTTTGCTCGAGTTGACAGATGGTCTATGAGCATAATCCGACTAACCTTGAGCTGAGACATTGTGTTTAACACAAATCGGGCCAAAACCACCAACGAGATGCTGAAAATTTTTGTTGATATGTAAGAGAAACCAATAGCAACAAATAAAGTATATTTGATTCACAAGCGGTGCAATCTAAGAATATTGGAGAGTACACAATTGTTTATGCACCTGGTGAGTTCAATCAGATCACCTAGGAATTGACAACGATAAAATTTGAATTGGATGGTGAAATGAAAGCAATGTTTCTACTATTCTCTCTACCGGAAAGTTGGAACCTGACAATGACAACGGTGAGTTCAACAAATGGAACCATACCAATGAAAATTGATAACATTTAGGGCCTGATTTTGAACGAAGAGATTAGAAGAAAATTTGAACCCAATGGGACCAATTTAACACTCTTGACTAGAAAAAGAAGCAAATACTGGAACAAGTCAACATGCATAAGGTCCAAGTTATGAGAAAAATCCAACGACATGTCCCGGGTAAAATGATGGAATTGCAGAAAGCTTGGACACTACTAATCGAAATGCAAGAAACCAAAGAAGGAGAAAATGCGGAGTCTAACGCGCCCCATATAATGACAACAAAAGAGGTTCAGTATACACTGATAATGGTTGTATACAACATGGAGGATGAATGGGTGGTTGACATTGGAGCATTATTGTAATACCCTCGGAGTTGGGCCGGTGCTAGGCAAACTCCCGTGGATGAGCCGGTACCAGGCCATCCGAGATTTAATAATAATTAAATAGATTAAATAGACTACTCATGTCAATAATGTGCATATTTTTTTCGGGAGCCCTACTGATAGAACTTTAAAGTTAAACGTGCTTGCTCTAACGAACTCCCGTGGATGAATCGGTGCTAGGCCATCCAAGATTGAATAGTAATTAAATGGATTAAATAAACTACTCATGTCAACAATGTGCACATTCTTTTTCAGGAGCCCTACTGAAAGAACTCTAGAGTTAATATATTCGATCATTTTCAACCTTATTTGAAATATGTTCAATTTGAACGGATGTAGACTTTCGAGTCTTTGTCATATTTGGTGTCATTAAATAGGTATTTAAATCACCTTTCCAATTCCGCTGACAAAGAGTCGGTTGGACATCAAACAAAAAGAGCTATGTCCATTTGAGTATAAAGATACCCGTATGAGAACTTGTGTCATAATTGTCGACTTAAAAAGTCATCATAAATTATTTATAAAATCAATTGAGCTGATAGTGTGCAGATGAATAGTATTTTGTGTTAGTTATCTATTTCTGCAAACAAGTGGTCAATCGGAGGTCTGATGAACAAGTTATAGCTTGAATAGTGTCTTGTTGTTCATATCGTACGGTCAACCATACAGTCAAATATATATTTTTTAAAAATATTTTTAATGTTTTGACGAATTAACCCCTCTTCCAAACCTCATTTTTCTCTTTCATTTTTCAACATTATGGAGAGTTCATGGGAGCTTAAGCATCAACTCATTCTATTGAAAATCAATTTTCTAAACTTTGATCCTTTGTCGATTCTAGACTCTCTTAAGCATAATTTTCTTCTTCTTAAGCTTTTTTTTTTTTATGGTTTCTTCATCAAAATCAATTTTTAAGGCGTGTTCATGGTTATTGTCGATTTTTTTGGGTTGAATTGATTGCAAATGGTTTGTGTTCGATCTATGTAGTGTTAACTAAATGGTTTGGAGTCAACTTTTGAAATCTCGATTGAACTAATAAAAATCCCCAATTTTATTTTGAAACTAGGGTTTGAAAATTAAATTGGCATTTGGAGGTACCAATTGAGAAGGGGGTATTGCGTATTAATGCAATTGAATGGTAAAAGTTTAAATTTAAAATATTAAAAAAATTGTTGTTTTGCTTATATCCTAACCGCGGGTAATAATTTGGGTCCAAAGTCAAGTAAAATGTACTTGTATATTGGATATGGGAGAGATTATTTTGGCTATCGATTTTGGGATGATAAAAATTGGAATTTGATCAGGAACAAGGATGTAATGTTTGACAAGAATTATTCTATAAAGAGATAAATAAAGCCAACAGATCCACACAATATAACAAAGTGCGAGACTTCACATTCGAGTTCGAGATGTCATTCCAAACATTGGAACAACATCCTATTCAGGCGAGCTAGATCAAAATGATGGTTCAGCTACTCCATAACAACAAATCATTCCAGATCTCCAAAAAGATGGTAATAAACACGACAATGATGATTATACATTATGTTCTACTAGACTAGAAATGAGAAAGATAAACCAATCATCGAGATATTTTCTAAGCCTAAATTGTATTCTCTTAACTAACTGTGAAGAACCATAGTCTGTTACAGAGGATTAAGACAATCCTGATCATGCTAAATGAGAGTTTGTCATGAAAAAAAAAATGATTAAAGCTTTGGAGATTAACAAAACTTGAGAATTGTGAAAATTTCCTGAAGGGAAGAAAGCATTACAAAACAAATGGGTGTTTAGGATAAAAGAGAAAGTTACTGACTCAAATAGACACAAAGTCAGGCTGATGGCAAATGAATTATGACAGAGATATGGAATTGACTACACGGATGTATTCACCCAAGTAGTCAAAATAACAAGTATTCATCTGGTGTTAAGCATTATTGCCGCAAAAAAACTTTGAGTTGCAGTAACTTGATGTAAAGACTGTCTTCTTGCATGAAGACCTGGACGAGAAGATTTATACGGTCCATCTAGAAGGATATTCAACTGATAAAATTTTGATGTGTAGCCTTAAAAAAATTTTGTATGGTTTAAAACAAGATCTTGGACGTTTGATAATTATATGCTCAAGATCCAGTTTGAGCATACAAATTCCGATCACTACTACTACATTAAAAACTTCCCACATATTTTTATTACTATATGTTGATGATATGCTATTGGCTTGTTAGCATAGAAGAGATAGAGCAACTGAAATAGTAGTTGGCATCTTAGTTCACCATGAAGGATCTTGGTGATGCTCAGAAGATTCTTGGAATGAGAAATCACTCGGAATAAACAAGGGTGACTGAGATTGTCCCTATCAGAATAAATTAAGAAGGTTTTTAAAAAATTCAACATGTTAGATGCCTAGTCAGCAAGTACTTCACTTGGTGCACAATTCAAACTGTCCAACAGAGACTCACCACAGTTAGAGTTGGAACATGAGAAAATGATAAATGTCCATATGCTTCAACAATTGGAAGTTTAATGTACGCAATGGCATGTACCAGATTAGACATCTCAGATATTGTGGGGATTGTCAGTAGATAAATAAATAATCTAGGAATGACTCACCATGATATAGTAAAATAGATTTTTAGATACCTAAACCGTACTAGAAACATGTGTTCTACTATTAAAAAATAATCCCCCTACTATATATGGTTTTGTGGATGTTGTTTTAGCAAGGAACAATTTGGATAAACAACGAAGCACCACTGGATACGATTTTACTTTTGATGGCAATGCATTGACATGGGTATCGAAAATATTCAGAGAGAGAAAATTTCGGCAATTATGTATACCAAGTTAACATCTTGGACAAATTGAAGTTGTGTTAAGCTTCAACAGATTTAGATGATTGAAAAGATCTAGCAGACCAAGTCCACTGAGAAATCGAAGAATAATGGAAGCCCATGTGAGAAAAGAGAGGGGGGGGGGAGGGATTTGTTGAGTAATTCTTTCCCCACGTAATCACCATTTGTCAAGGTAGAGAAAAAGGTAACAAATTCATGTGTCTTAATCATGGATTAATTGTGACTTGAAATAGAGGACTTATAAAAATAGCAAATTTATTTTGTTTAATAATGTGTTTAATTATTGTGGCTTGAAATGGAGGGTTTATAGCCTCAAATTTAGGCCATAAATGATCGAGCAATTGCGGGCATGTAATTTGATTGGGAATTAAGCTTTTAATTTCAGTATAATAGCAAACATATTATACAATACAAAATAATATATAATATATACAGAAAATATTAATACGATATATAATATAACACATTAGATAATTCATTATAACACAATATATGCTGATTTCAACACAATATATAATTCAAACAACATATATTTTTATATAACACAAAATATATTATATGTTTTGTGATGAAATATTAATTGTTTCGTTAATGTACTAACTTGATCATATATTATTTATCTTGTGATGAAATGATAATTATTTCATAATGATACTAATTTGACCTAATCAATACTCTACTTATAGATATTATATTAATTTAAGATATTAATATAAAATATTATTTTAAAATAAATATGTAATAAAAAATAAATTAGATTGTTAGTTTCGCAAAAAAAAAAAAAAAAAAAAAAAAACGAAGAATTGTATTATATTTTTGAAAAAATAAAATATATAGTTGAATATAGCCTAAATTATACACAAAACATTATGTATCTAAACCCAAAATTTATTTTCTAGTAAAAGCAACATAAACAATATTCATGTTGAATACAAACATTATTGTTGGCCCAAATGCCATTGTTCATACAAGGAACCAAATTGTGATTGTGGTCTATGAGGAAAAAAAGAAAAATAAGATAACACAACATCATAAATCAAACACATTTTTTTATTAAAAGTAATCAGTTCTAAAAATATACAATAATTCAAAAAGATAGAATATTAATTTTTAGATCTAAAGAATCCCAATAAACTTATATATAAAAACAAAAAAAATCACATTAGGGAGTCTACGATAAGTTGGAAGCTAAAGGATACAACAACTCAAAAAGATAGAATGTCAGTTTTTAAACCCAACAAAATTCAATAAACTTATATTAAGAAAAAATCATATTAGAGAGCCTATGATAGGTTGGGAGCTAAAGATTAAAAAATATATTAAAGAGCCTATGATAGGTTGGGAGCTAAAGATTAAAAAATATGAGTGTCAGACAGTGGAGATTTAATAACTAGACTTTTTACTGTTTGAAATATATATATATATACAGATAAAATAAAAGACATACTAAAAAATATCTTATTGGTTTTTTTTTTTAGTACTTTAAAATTTATTTTTTGCACTTATCCACATATAGAAAATAAAATTATGGAAATAATTGATAAATAGATAGACTCTTCAATTTTTGGAGTAACAACAACATGTAGACAATATGACATGCCCACAAACATTTCAAACAATTCTTAATATATTTTTTTTTCTTTGTGTTTTGCACTTAGAATTTAAAAACAAAATAGATAGAAAAATTTCAAACCGTTCCAATTGTTTTTTCACATATAGAGAGAAAATAAAATTGTGAAGATAATTGATAACAAAATAGATTTTCACTTCTGGAATAATAACATACAAACAGAATAAAAAAAATTCCAAGAAATATCTCAAGCAATTCCTACAATTTCTTGCATCTTTATTATATTACTTACATTCCTATTAATTTAAGTATTTAAAACTCCTTCCATGATCAATCTATTCATTTATTTTTCGCATATAAATTGATTCCAGACCAATGATGTATTTTATTTATTTCAAGTTTGTTTATACCCATCTTCAATTATCAAATACTAGACAATTCAAATATTTTTTTCTTTTTTTAAGATGAACCAGAAAATTTACAATAACCTTTCAATCGATTATACAAGGTAAATTTTTAAACAACAATAATTATATACAACAATTATCTCACATTAAAAATATAAAAAAATAAAATACAAATACAAAATTTTTTGTTTAGTGTAACATTTGTATCCCTCCCCTAAAATAATGCTTAACAAAATCAATTTTAGACTCTATTATATTAAAAACATACTGCAAATTCTTCAATGTACAATGTAACCTCATAACAATAGAAATTTCATTCTCCAAAAACGAATTAAAACACTTTGACAAATATTAAATCTCCTAGGTTCAGTATTATAACACTTCACTATTGTTTGAATTTGTTCCCACTTAATAAAATCATGATATATATATATATATATAAAGTGTGGAAATAGAGTAGATTCAAATATAACTTGATGATAAGGTACCATTAATAGTTCAAATACTGATATAATATATGAAAATAATGATTTAATTTCACTATATTTTCCACAAATACATCTAATCATTAGGGGGGAGGGTGTTTGTTTGGGAGTTTTGACTTTTTATTTGATTTGAATAGTAACATTCTCACTAATAATTTGATGTAATATAAATAAAAATTGATGTGATATTTTGAATAAAATAAAAAAAATAAAAAATAAGTATTTGATTATATATTTTAAAAAAATTGTAAATAATAAAAGTAAAATTAAAACATCCAAACAAACACACCTTTTTTAAATTTTTTGATTCAACACTGTATAAATACGTCTGATAAGAGAGAAAAAAAAATCAAATAAACAAATATAATAAAACCAAGGGAGAAATTAAAGGGAGTGGATTGGGTGATGCCGAAATTCAAAATACACAAATAATAATATGATTAACATTTTAAATATTTTTTAACTTAAAATAACCAAATCAAAGTACTATATAAATATGTGACTAATCTGTTAAGAGAAAAATGTAAAAAAAAATAAAAAATGAAAATACATAAATATAATCAAACCAAGTGAAAAAATAAGTACACAAACACAATATGATCAATATTTTCATTTTTTTTTATAAAAATGTGAAAAATCAAATCAAATTACTTTCCGTCCACCGTAAATGTAACTGCCTATTTTTTATACGTAGATTTTAAAATATTAATATTTTATTAATAATGGTACAATAGAATGATAAAAATAATATTTTTACCCTTATACTCGTTTAAATGACATTTTTTGTAGCATTGTGTTAAGTGTGGGAGTATTATGTATTAAAGTAATACAATTACTAAAAAAGAAAACAGATGTATTGATAGTTGACCTACAAAAATGAAAAAAAATAGATACATTGAGAGTAGACGGAATAAGTACTATAATATACAACTAAACGGTTAAGAAAAATCATAAGAGAATACAAAAGCTCCACAAAGACAATCAAACCAAGCGAGGAACAACAATAATGATGTCATTGCTACTAAAAACCACAGTTCATTAATATTTTTTATATGAATATATTACTCTCTCCATCCATGATATTATGTCACTAACACTATAGACACGTGAAATAAAGAATGATATAATTAGTAAATATAGATATAATATTATTAGGTGTATTAACAAAGATAATTACAGTCCAAAAGGTAAAGAAATATAACTCAAATTTTTATATGAAATATAAAAAACATTTATGAAATATAAAGAAATATTATATGACAGATGCAAAGGTCTTCAATAAAAAAAACATTTCAAATGAGTTGCAATATTCAAAATCAATTGTACATATGTGGATTAAAGCGGAACAACTCAGGTCTCATAAGTACAATTAGACCTGAACACACAGAGATTAGTAAAGTTGCAATGTTACGTTTTCTCATACAAGCTTTTGATGTTTATAAACGTATTGGAAATGCAAAAGTTTAGAGCACGCATAATATAGTTTATATAGATGAAAAATAATTTTATATGACAAAGGACAACTATCACTTTTACTAGACCCCCACATAAAATGATCCACATTGAACTTGAGATAGCAAAATATTCAACACAAAAATTATGTTCATATGTGTTGTATGAAGACCTATCTGGGACCAATATAGGACTTTAATGTTTGATGGTAAAATTGAAATTTTCCCATTCACATAACAGATTCCATCAAGGCGGTCAAGCAATAATCGAGTGGCCTACACATTAGAAACTAAACAAATCCAATTTGTAACAAAGTAAGTTACCAAAAATTATTTGATAAATCAGGTTAGCCTATTTTTCAACTTAAAAGTGGTGAAATGTAAGAAAATATAGTGTGAATGTCTTCAACTCTATCATTTAGAGTAGAAGATCAACTATTTTCTCACTGTTATTGTTAATTTCATATATGTACTTAATTTTTATTGAAGACCAAATGTGATGGCATACTCTATACTCTATATATGTATAATGAAATGCAATGCACAATATGTTTGTTTTCACACTTTTAATTCAAGTTGGTGCTTAAAAAATTAAGTTTTTAAGTGAATACATATTAACTATGAATATATGTATTAACATCGAAAACCATAACAGTGAGCAACAACTCAATCCCAGTTATAACAAATTAGATGAATGAATCAAAATAAGGCATCATAGACAAAATAATGCAAATTTAAACCATAACACTTCAATAAAGCATGAACTACAATATACTCCAACCGAAACTCAACTATAAAAAGGTAGATAAATCGATCAAATGAAGGATCATAGAGCAAATAATTCAAGTTCAAATCATAATACTTAATAAGGCATGAACTGCAATATACTCCAATCGAAACCAAAAAAAAAAAAAAAATCCAAATTACAAAAATATTTGAGTAGATGTTGAATTTGATCTCACCAAAGTCCTCAAGAATGACATGTTGATAAAGGCAATCGAAATCGGAAAATTGGTTGCTCCTTATCTGACTCATGCTCGTCCTCCGAATCATGAACAAAGCCAAGTGCGAACCAAACATCATCACTTCCGTCATAGATCTGGTGCAGCCATCAAGCCCATCGTTCATTTCCGGCAAAGGTTGAGGACGTGAGCAGTTGCAGGCGTTTTTTTCACCAAAACCATCACCATCATCAAAATTCCGCCGTGTGCGATGCCCAACCACCGTCTCTCTCGGTCACACCCAACAGCACCCTTAAAAACGAGACCGAATTAACATTTACGGAAACTGACACCAATGGGAAATGGTTGTTGGTTTCCGGAACCAAAAAAGAGGAATAATCACATTGGGGCAACGATGATTGACGGTGGATTTAGGGAGGAGCGTCGTACGTTTAAGGTAGAGTTGTGTTTGGCGGGAAAGAGTTTTCAAATCACACCATAGAGAACAAACGAGAAGACAACGGACGATTTAGAATTTTCGAATGAATGGGATAATATGGGGTGGGTGGGTAGGTAGTGATTTTTATGAATATATTTTTTTAATATGTGGGGGATGAGAGAGAATGTGTGTTAATTATGAATTATCAATTTTAAAATATGTTTAAAGCATATAGGTTGTGTTTACCTGTTAGATTTTGTAAATGTTTTACTGTTCGGTTTTGAGACAAAACCCAACTGGCAAAACCCTATACCTAAGGCTACTCGTCACGCGTAACTGGCAGGTTGGTAGGACTGCAAAGAAAATGTTGCAAGATTCCTGCAAGAGCAGTTCTTTTACCGTGAATATTAATTCCCCCACCTAATTTTCTATTTTCTCCCTATATTTATCCATTGCAGGTGTTGAGAAAGATCTTGGGGACGACGGAGATTGCACAACCGGAAGAGTTTTGTCGTTAGCGTATGGATTTTCTGATTTCTCGGTGGGTTTCTGGGAAGTCTTCTGCGACACGCCCTGCAACCAGCGTTTTCGACTACATACCAGGTACTAAGCTCTTGGCAGTTGATTTTTCGGTTAAACCCTCAGATATGTGTTTGTGATATAAATTTCTGGTGGGATTTGATATGGAGTTTAACAAACAAATTCGAGGTCCTTGGGAATTTCTCGGTTAGGGTTATTTCATTTTGGTATAGCTGGTGAAGTTGGTTTGTTCGGTGTGGCGGCGATTTTTTTCGAAAGGGGGTGAATTATTTGAATTGCTCTTACTGTAGATGCGGTGAGGGCCTTAAGCCGCACCTTTTCTAGGCACGATGATAATATATAAGGTTGGTTACCTTGGAATATATAGGGGGAGAACCCGCGCACATCTAATGCCGGTAGATTTTGAGGGCAGCTTCGATTGGGCTGCCGAGTTGTCTCTTAGGTGTTACGCGGTCGTATTGTTCCCAATGACTATGGATTCGTGAACACATTGCCGCAGAAGGCGGTGTGGGACCATTACGTCCAAACCAAATAATCGGGAGAGTAGTGCATAGGATTTTAAATGTGATTGTGTAGGTGAGAAATCTATTCGGCGCACTTAAAATTAACATGAGTACACCTTCCCAGTGAGTTGTGGTAGGCTGCCACATGAGTAAGCTGACTGTGTTGCGTGCATATAGATTCCGTAATGATCATCATAGTAACGTTGGTTTGGTAGTTGAAAAAGAATAAACGTGCGAAGACATTGATGGCAATCGTTGACCCTATACGTGATGCAATTCATTACCACGTATAACATTGAAAATGTACATAAGCTGGAGCACATTGTGGCTGACGCGGAAAGCTCGGCGGGAAGCTATACGCCACCGAAAAATGAAGTGAAAAAACGGAAGGTTAGTTATTACTACTTACTTGCACAGTCGTTCCATATTAAAATGGTTAATTTACTCTACCTCTTACATTTTCCATCCGAAGTCTTTGTTATTGGCGTCCTTCGTACCAGAGAATGTCTTATGGGAGTCGCAGTAGTCAGCCTATAAATGTCGTCCGGGCGAATTGGACGTACGAGCAGGAGGAGACCTTCATGCACATCCTATGGTAGCAATGTCATGCTGGAAACCTTGCCGGCAGGAACTTCGCACCCCCAATATGGACTATGATAAGGGCGGAGTTCATCCTAGAAACTAATACGCCGTACTCGATAGACCAACTACAGAAGAATTTAAGACGGATTAAGGATGCTTACAACAAGCTGAAGAAGCTTGTTGTCCATACAACGGGCCTAGGGTGGGATGCAAACACTGGGTTGGTCGTGGCTGATGAGGAGCGTAAAGCCGATTGGATTAGGGTAATGAATTTACAATACACATTCCATATAGGGTTCCTTACAATTTCCACCTTTTCCTATCTTACCCTTGTAACTTGAATTCATATCCAGCAAAACCCTAGGTTCCACCATCTCCTAACCAAACCATTTGCCCATTTGGACTACTGTCACAAGATGTTTGGCATACAGCCCACGGGAGGGGGGGAGGGAATTGTAACTTCTGGTGTCAAAGTGCTGTGAACGGTCCGAGTGTTGATGGTACCAATAATGGTGAAGGGAGGAGCGGGTGAGGACGTCGTACAAGTGAATCAGATTTTGCAATGGGATCTGCTGCACTGGTTCCGCAGATATTGGGTCGCCCTCAACAGGAGCTGGACCATCGCATCACCCGGTGCGACACCGGGGAACCTTTTCACAAACTGAGGAGCTGCGGCAGGTTTTTAGCAAGGAGATGACTGTTATCGTAGATAGGGTACAAGAGAACACGCGATCCATTGCTAGTAGGTGGGAGGAAACTGTGTAGCTTGCAAGGGAGGCGATAAATGCCATCACTGACGTCCCTGACCGAGCCATTACTACAGCTCATATGCATCTCTTCGTACCCGAAGTTTGCAAGTTTTTCCTGCGCCATACGCCTGAGGGACGCTGTAATTGGGTTCTGGAGTTCGCCCCAGACCTTTCCACTAGTCGGAAATGATTGGTGTTTGGTTACGTGTGTGTTAGTGCTACAGTTTAAGTACTTGGATGTGTCCATGTTAAGAACCCGTTACGTTCATTTTCACGGTTGCAACATATTGAGAGGGATATATGTCTGTAGGTGCTGCAACATTAGTCATACGAGGTGGTCTGTAAAACCCCGACACATTTTTCCCAATATGTGCTATGTGTTAAGACGGGTCTATGAATCTAACTCTGAACCAGTGAAATTTGTCGTTAGTTTGTATCATTGTTCCGTTTGTTTACCTGTTTTGGCTAGCGTCAATAAAATCTATGTTCTCGTTATGTCAATGCCACTACCTATCATCCTAAGTATTTCCCGCGGACGTTTTTACGTGCAGGAATATGTCTTCGAGTAGTAATAGCAGCGGTGACGAGCAGTACATTGCAGCAATGCACGCGCACGGGATGACTTAGCCATAGTTACTGCTATAGGGGCTGCTGCAGTGACATTTCTATGTTTGAACCCACGGCCAGTGCGATGCTATGACTCTGAATTGAGCGGGGCTGTATTCACTTACGAGCTGCTTAACGGTCACCCGGTTAGAATAAAGAACTTATTGCGTGTGTCGGCAGACACATTTCAGGATCTTTGTCATACACTCATGGATCAGGGATTCCTTAAGGTACATCGGCGACAACGCGTTAGAGTGCACGAGCAGGTGGCCATGTTCCTATATACGGTAGTGCACTCGAATCATCAACGTTCCACCGCAGAACAATTTCAACATTCAACGAAGACTGTGTGGCAACATGTGACGAGAGTTGCAGTTGCGATCCGTAAGTTGGCTCCTGAATTTATTAAACCCGGTGACATGACGGGAATATCGCAAAGGTTCCAAGGGTCCTCCGTGTTCTGGCCTGTGTTCCAGGTAAACGCTTTTAGGAAAATGAAGTGACCTATCCCGACTAAGACGGTATCGTTGACCTTTTACAAGTTTTTGGAGCAGGAGTGTGTTGGAGCTCTAGATGGGACACTAATACATGCTTCAATCCCGGCTGCTCAACGACCGCAATTTCGTTCGAGGAAGGGTGATACGGATCAAGCTTGTCTCGCAGTGTGCAACTTCAACATGCGATTTACTTACGTGTTGGCGGGTTTTGAAGGAAGTGCTCATGATAGTTGAGTGTTTCGCCATGCTATAGACCACCATGAAGACTCCTCATTTCCCCCACCAGGTGTCCGTAACTTTTAAATTCTACATATTTTTGAACCTCTATGTTATGTGAATGCCTTCTTACGTAATCGTACATCCCTACGCATTTGCAGGGAAGTACTATCTAGAATACTCAGGGTATATGAACGCTATTCAAATATTAACTCCATTTAGAAAACACCACTGCCACCTTGCACAATTTCGACAGATAGGTTCTGGTCCACGGGGCAAGGGGGAGTTCTTTAACTATCGGCACGCGCAACTGAGAAACATCATTGAACGTGCATTTGGTTGCCTTAAACAGCGATTTGCAGTACTTCGTTGCCCCATGCCTAACTATGACTTCGCCGACATGTGAACTTCGTAGTCGCTTGCGCTGTGGTGCACAATTCATGCTACAACACGATAAAGATGTAGCGGATCACTTTCTCGAAGGGCATGAGTCGGACGAGGAGGAAGAACATCCATTCCTGTAAGAATTCAACAAGGTGACTCCTAACCCCGATCGGGATGACATTGATGAGCAAGTTGAATTCCGTATGCACCTTACCGATTGGTTGTGGGACTTGCACCATGGGGGTGGCAATGCTGGCCCCTTCAACGGGCAGGAGTAGTTGCCCCCTTTCCGTCTTTGTAGGACGCACCTTGAAATGTAGTTCACTATTATTGCTTTATGCTTCAACAACTAGACATCGGACTCTAATATTTCCTTTGTGTTCCCTTAGTTTGAAGACTACTTCAGGCATAGTATTCATCGTCGTAATGTTTCATCTACGCTCCCGTAACCCATAGTGAAGTTCTAAGTTGTTGGACTTGTATGGCATGAGAGCTTCAATCCTGCAAGTTATCTGTAACCATGCGCAGGCTACGCAGTTTCCGGGTTATTTCGCTGAAAAAATATCGTAGGTGTTGGCTTAGTGAGGTGTATCCAGCGATTTGCCCGTACTGTTGCACAGCCCGTGGTGACCTTAAACTTGATTCGTCGTTGTAACCTTTTTACAAAATCTTTGTGAGCTTCTTAACTGCACGTGATGTTTTTATTTTATGTTCTTGTGCTACCACGCCCAATCGCTTTTACAATGGTTTTTTGTAGGTAACATCATAGGCACCAAGGTCGTGGGTAAACCTCTTACCAAATCACAGTTGCGGTCCACATCTCGAAAAAAGGCTGCATGCGGAGCAGATGACATACTGATGACCGCGTTCGAGTAGTTACGAAGCAGTGATGCTTCTGTTCAACAGAAGTACGAGAGATTCTCGCAAATACCGTTCCTCATTGGTCGCTTCATTGATGACGATGCAATTGCAGCTATGGGGGCAATGGGGAACATTGATAGGTTCCTCTAATGTGGAGCTTGGCGAAAATTCTTTGAGATCAAGGAGCCAAGTTTTAGAGATTTAACAATTGAGTTCTTATGCACATTCGAATGAGACAAACCAAACATCCACCGATATGATAATGCGGGGACCATTCAATTTCGCCTAGGAGGGAAGGAGTTCTCGACGTCGGTGACAGAGTTCTCGATAGCGCTAGGCCTTTATGATAGGGACTTTACACTAATGACGAAGTACTGCACTATGCTGCATGACATGCCATTGTCTCCGCAGGTGTATTGGCCATGTATTAGCACCTGCTTAAGCTTCAGCCCTGGATGCTCAAAGGCTTCGAAGTTGTGTTCCGCTCCTCTCAGGTACGTTCACAACATCCTTGCCCATACTATCGTAGGTCGGAAGGAGGCTACCGCTGCAGTGAGTAAGTTCGATTTGAACGTTATGGAGCTTGGAGGAAGGGGTGCTTATCCATTTAGGATATTGGTTGGCCCGACTTTGCATTACAACGACATCGGACACTCGGGTCCGATCTATACCGGTTGGTCCATACATCACGCGATTGGCCCAAGGACTTGTACTGACAACACTTCTAGGGGGTATACCCGACACCGAAATGGTTCCTTATGGGATAGAGACGTTGTACTACATGGGCTTACTACAACGTCCACGCCGGGACAATTCGGGGACCCATAGGGGAGGCCAACCCCTGCTTCTCAATCGGAGGATATCAGCGACCGGCTCGACGATCTTTCTGAAAGCGTGGCCATGTTGGAGACGGAGGTCGGTGTCCTGCGGAGCGATCTCCGTGACATGCAGAGTCACATCCATGAAGTCAAGCGGGATGTGAAGGTGATGTTGGACATGTTCCCCAACGGGGAGTTCCGAATCGTTCACGGAGGTGTAAGAACTAGTGCAAGGGCGTCGCCTGCACAAGCGGACAACCGCCCTTAATTGGATGAAGCTGCACCTTTCCTGCGGAAGCGATTGTGTGATACTATATCGCAAGCCCTCTATCAGATCTTTTACTTTGCATGCATGGTACCATTAACGTATGTACTAGCATATGTCATCCACTATTTTTTTCGTATGATTGTGGGCATCGGCTAATGTAGAGCTCCATCTATCGGCGCGGCTTCGCCGTCAGGTGTATTGTCGCAGTTTAGCGTAAGTTTGATCTCACTCTCATTTTCACTACATGGACTGGTTTATTTCTCGCATGGTTCTGCGTAGATGAATTCTGCAACTCTATGTGAACCTTTTGTCGTTCCTATAATCTACCTTTAGTCGTGAATTTCTTTATTGGAATTTTTCGCTTCAGTCGTGTGTTACAATAATTTCTAACCAGGTATTTGTTTCGTGGGTAATGGCCAACAAAATAGGTCATCATCAACATGTATGAATAATTAATTTTATCATGGCAAGTAAAATAATACACGCTTCATTTTTCGACAAATTCAACTTCTGTTTAGAATTTAAACAAATAAATCAAATCCTTTTTAATAGATAAATTTTATGTTCGCGTAAATGAATAGAACAAAAAAAAAATTCCAACATAACCCATTTTTTTTGGATTACGAAAATATAAACCAAAATAGTAAATAAACTCCATTTCGAATAAATAAACAAACAAGGTGAAACATTTTTAATAAATCATATACAAATACATTCTCCTTGTGTACGATTTGATATATTAATATTGTATTTAATTTTTTTTTTAAAAAAAAATTAAAATATAAAACTTACACAAACATACCATCACATCTCTTCCATCCAATTAAACTACAATCATTACACCTCATATAATCATTAAAACCAAATCTTACAAATAAAAACACTTTAAAATTCATCCTCCAAAATATCTCAAAATCAAAATCAAAAAACAAAAAAATTCACAAGTAACAAAATTTCAGCAATAACATAACAAAATTTTTTATATATAACAATAGACGTAGGGGCATAACTCAATTTTCAGCAAAAAAAAATTAATCAATACTTCAAAATTTACAATAGCTAACCGTATTTTCAAGCACATAAAAACACAAATGACCATGAATTGGTTTCCAACATAAAATTTTACAGAGGATTATATGTAGTAAAATAATCACAAATAAGTTCAATCAGTAAAAGTTTAGAGTATATTTCACCAATTGCCTTATTACATACGTGAATGCAGGCAGGGTACACAAAATCAAAAGACGAGATTGCGAAGAAATTTTCATAATGCTCATCATCGAAATCAGGAATAAACTCTATTTGAGGCTCCTGAGTTTTGATGAGCCAAAAAAAGGGTATTATTAATTTTCTTATATATAATTACCATATAATTAATAGTTTTTTAATTATTTTAATTTTTTTTTGAGTTCATTCTTTTATTAATAAAAATATATTTTTCTATAAAATTCCATATTAAAATACATTTAAATAAAAAATAGAATTTAAATACAAATAAACAATTTTAATATAAATGTTATTTTTTTTATTTTTTATTTTTTTATTTTATTTTTGTAAAAATAGGACTCTAAAGGGACCTTGAAGTGAGGTCAGGTGGCCTCTGCTCAAAGCTGGCTAGCCTAAATATCATCATTTTCAGTCAAAATTGTGGATAGATGAAGATAACAATAGTGAACACCGATAAGAGACAACAAAATAATACTCATCCGTCCCGGCTAATTTGTACCATTTATATTAGGCACGGAGTTTAGGTATTGTGTAATTAATGAATAATTAAAAAATATATTAGTAAAAATAATTATAATGTAATGAAAAATAATTTTAAATTATTATTAAAATAACTAAATAGTTTGATTAAAATAAAAAAAATTACAAATTATGAATTTTAAAATACAATTAAAATATATAATTTTATTTTAAACAAAATGATAAATTATGTGAGACGGAAATAAATATAGTGTACAAATTAGGAAGTATAAAATATTGAAAGTAAATTTTGTTTTTACCATCTTATATATTATATATTATATATTTGGAGACGAAAACGTTCGATCTCCCACTTAAAATTTGATGTAGACCCCACCATTTAAAATAAAAATAAAATAAAAAATAAGAAAAGAAATATATGGCGGTTATTTAATTTTATAAATATAATAATAATTATTTTATTATTTTTATTTTAAATATAAATATTTATTATATATATAATACCAATTTTCTTTCATTGTAATAAAATTTCGGGTGTATTTATTTTGTGAAATAATTTGAATTTTTTTTTAGATAATTGTATTCAAAATATAACAATAATAAGTGTAGACAAAAAAATTGTGTTATATTTTTATAAACACAAAATCGTACAAATTACATTTAATTTAAATATATGCGGGTCATATTCTCTATTCGGATCCTTTGATTTTCTCTCCGATTCGATCCATTTTTTCAATTTGGATTTGGGTGGCTTTTTTGATCCGCGACTTTGATATTTGATTTGACTTCGCCGGCTTTTGGAAGCCTTTGGTATCCGTGTTGGCGATTTTGATCGTCGACTTTGGATTGATGCCTCCTTTGGATGATCCGACGGAATTTGATCTTTGAGAGGGGGGGATTTGGTGCTCCATAACGCTTTTGGCGGCATGTCCATTTGACTTTTGGATCGAAGAGGGCCTGGTTTGCGCCTTTTATGAAGAACGTGACGAACATCTTGAAGCTTTGGGAGCGACTTTGGAGGTTCTTCCTTGGCTTTGATGGATTCCTCGATGGCTTTGAGAGCTTTGATCCTTCCTCCGACTCGGACATACGACGAAGAACGTTAACTCCATCGATTCGTCAACCAATATTGGATCATTTGTCCAAATCGGTGACTTTTCGACGAAGAATGCTTCGAAGGACACGAAGAACAATGAAGAACATTGCAGAGAGTCTAGAGAGACTTACCCTTGCGCGAGTCTTCAAATGAACTTCGGTGTGTAATGAATTGGCCAAGACTCCTATTTATAGGGGAGGGTTGCCTTGGCTTCCTTTTCGGATGGTGCCACGTGGATGGAAAGATTTTATAATCTTTCATTTTCCATCAGATGCTGTTTTCCATTCTTGACGGATTTGATTGTGCACCTTTCTTTCTCGCCAAAATCTTTATATCATTGTCTTTTTTGGAAGATATTAATTTATATACTTCATTTATTGACAAGATCTTTATATCATTGTCTTTTTTGGAAGATATTAATTTATATACTTCATTTATTGACAAGATTAATTTATTTTGCTGCCAAACTTATTATGGCTCTATTTATGCACGTAATATTTGTACGATATCTTCCATTTTAAGCATATTTTTGCATTAATGGTTGATATTTATTGTACAAAAATTAACATATGTGCATAATTAAATACCATATATTTATATTATTGGAATTTTATGATATTTAATTTAATTTAGACATTTAATTTTTAATGTCTACAATAAGTATGTGTAATATATTATTTTTTAAGAAAAAATATGTAAAAAAAAAAACAAAAAAAAAACACATTTTTAATCATTATATTCAACATAATCATTAAAATTCAAAATTTTACAAATACACTTTAAAAATCCAATGCTCAAAATCTGTAAAATTCAAAACTTAAAACTAAAATTATACAAATAAATGCATCATTTATTATATTTCAGTCAAATACTATGGAAATTTTAAGATGAAAACAATTTAATATCTCATATATAAACAGGAAATATTAATATCATAAAATTTGTAAAAATAAATTTTAAGTTATTTAGTATAATTTTATTCACTTTGTGTTTTTGAATGAATATAATTTTTGCGTGTGTAGATGTAATAAAGGACCTAACACTTCTAGTTTACAATTAATCGAACACATACAAAACAAAAAACATCGAATCTTTTGTATACTTCGAAATTGAAGGAGTTCGGACTCAGGTTACCCAACATTCAACTGTGTAGCAACGTATACACACAATCACGACCCAAACCCTATCAATATCCACAGAAACGCACAATCAGCGCGACTATAACCCCAATCGAAAGAAATCTCAAGATTCTAAGGCTAAATCATCGCGGACAACCAAATAACACCACAAACAGTACATAAAGGCAGAATCGAGAAATCAAACCGAAGAACAACCTTAGAATAGGCTGAATCACAACCGCAGGGGACGAATCTCAAGCTTCGATGGCCAATCTCACCGGAAAGACCAAGCACAGATTGATAACGACGCGTCGGGAACAGTAGGGTTTCAAAGAGTAATGTGAGAATAAGAGAATGAATCACACTTGCAATCGAACCAGAGAAACATACATTTATATGAAGACTCCAGAGCTGGTTCGGGGCGGTCCAGATCCAAACCATATTGGATCGAATCGCGGGTACAGATTCCGGGTTTCGAAGAGTTGGGTCGGGTTGAAATGTATTACGCATAAAACATCACAAATTTCCACTTTTTTTGGGCATTGGAGAAAGTGTTTTAAAGGGTGTCATCATAGTTCGAGCTCCAACGACTTCAGTCTTTTAACCTGCGGACTTAGTATTACGGTTAATATTCACAAATTTTAACAACTAAACAAACAGCCACAAAAATAGCTACATAAACAGATATAACAAATAGAAAACAGAATGATATATTACGAATAAAATGAAACCTAACAGCTATATGTTTGGTTCGATCATGAAAAACTGGGTTTTTACAAAGCTGGATTCCGGATTGACTATCTGAAAAAACTGTTACTTCATTTTTCAAGTAGCCTATTTCATTTAACAACCCTTTTAACCACATACCTTCCTTTAAAGCTTCAGTTATGGCCACATATTCAGATTCTGTCGTAGAAAGAGCAATTATAGGCTGCAGTTGGGATTTCCAACTAACACATGAGCCACACAAAGTAAAGATATAAGATGTAGTTGACTTCCTAGAATCTCTATCATTCACATAATTGGAATCCACAGAGCTATTTAGTTTTATCTCGCTAATGTGTTTACCAAATACTTAGCCAACATCAATAGTATCAACCAAGTATTTAAACACACATTTTAAAGCATTCCAATGTTCCACACCAGGATTAGCCATATATCTACTCAAACAACTAATAGAATATGCTAAATCAGGCCTAGTGCACACCATCAAGTACATAATAGAACCTACAACACTAGTATAAGGAACATTAATCATGTATTTCACATCATTTTCAGATTTTGGGCATTGATCTTTAGATAAAATAAAATTAGAAGCGAGGGGGACATAAGAGGGTTTAGCATCAGTCATGGAAAATCTGTTCAAAACTTTCTTAATGTATGAAGACTGATTTAAAAACAACATATTAAATTTTCTATTCCTAAGTATATTCATGCCAAGAATTACTTTCGCATCCCCTAAGTATTTCATATCAATTTTTTTGCTTAAACAGTCCTTCACATGACTAATAGTTTCCAAACTAGGACTCATAATCAACATATCATAACCATATAAAACAAGAATATGAGATGCTAATATGTTATTTTAAAATACAAACAATAGTCAAAATTGCTTCTATTAAATTCCAAAGATTTCATGCATTCATCAAATTTTATATTCCATTGCCTAGGGGACTATTTTAGTCCATAAAGGAATTTCTTTAAAGGACACATATGATTAGAATTATTTTTATCAAGGAAGCCTTCATGCTGTTTTATATAAATTCTTCCATACAAATTGTTTCAATTCCCAATTAAAGTAGGCAACCAAAGCAAGCATGAACTTTCTAGTAGAATATTTAACAACAGGCGCAAAAATTTCATTGTAATCTATTCCCTATTTTTGAGTAAACTCCTTAGCAACTAATCTTGCTTTAAATCTAACTCCATTTTCATTTTGTTTTACTTTGTAAAGCCATTTACAATCAACAACAGAACTGTTGGCTAACTTTGGCACCAAAATCCAAGAATTATTATCCTTTAATGATTTCATTTTTTCATTCATAGCACTAATCCACTCATTTTTATGTTTTGATTTCATAGTCTCACTATATGACTTTGGTTCATTACCATCTAATGATGCAAACACATTATAAGCTAATGAGGTAACATCAACATCAAAATCATCCAACCTAGGGGGCTGCCTTACATTTCGCCTAACTCTATCCCTAGCAAGTTGATAATTTTCCAGATTTTGATCAATATTTTCAACAGTTCCAGATTCAACTCCCTCACTAACACCATCAGAATTGATTTCCGGATCAACCTCTGAATTTCTAGAATTAAAATTTGGATCAGAACAGGCTGTTTCGGTATCAATTCCACTTGAAGCATTATTATCAAGTAATTCAGCCTCTAAATTGGCTAAATTATAATGATTTTGCTCCACCTCATTTTGAATATCATTAGAACCATTAACAGTAGTGTTTTCATCATTTAAAGTCTGATTTTGCTTCAAACAGGGCATTTTATTCTCATTAAATGCTATATCCCGACTAACAAAAGTTTTAAAACCTGGTTTAGTGTTTAACCATAACCTGTAGGGTAAACTGTTTTTTTTAATCCCGTAACTGGACCCCCTTAGCATTTTAGTCCTGTAAGTGGAGCCTGTCGCAAACTAGTACCATAAGTGAAATTTTTTTGCTATTTTAGTCCTCCGGTACCGGAGATGCCCGCGTGGCTCGCCGGAGGTGACGTGTCCGCCAGGTGTCGCTGACGTGGCGGACACGTGGATTTTTTTTTTTAATTTTTAATTTTTTTTAAAACTTATTTCTAATTTATTTTAAATTTTATTTGTATTTTTTTTATTTGGTCCAATTAGAAAAATGAAAAAAATGAAAAAAATAAATATATCCACGTGTCCGCCAGGTGTCGCTGACCTGGCGGGACACCTGGCGGACACGTCACCTCCAGCGAGCCACGAGGGCATCTCCGGCGCCGGAGGACTAAAACAACGAAAATTTTTCACTTATGGGACTAGTTTGCGACAGGCTCCACTTACAAGACTAAAATGATAAAGGGGTCCAGTTACGGGACTAAAAAAACAGTTTACCCTAACCTATATCCCTTAACACCCTCGGGATACCCTATGAACACACATTTCTCAGCCCTAGGTTCAAGTTTATCATTGAAAACACGTATAAAAGCAGAACAACCAAATACTTTCAGGTTTGAAAAATCAATTTTCTTTCTACTCCACCTAAATTCGGGACATTAACCCTTTAAAGGCACTGAAGGAGATCTATTAATCAAATAAGCTGCTGTATTTACAGCCTCACCCCAAAAGCGCTTGGATAAACCCGAGGAAGCTAGCAAGCTTCGAACTCTTTCTAATAGAGTTCGGTTCATCCGCTCAGTCACCCCATTTTGTTGAGGTGTGTAAGGGGTTGTTTTATGTCGCTTTATTCCATTTTCAATGCAAAAGCTATCAAACCAAGTGTTGCAATATTCTAAGCCATTGTCAGTTCTCAAACACTTAATCTTTTTACCCGTTTGATTTTCAATAGAAATTTTCCAGTTTTTAAAAATTTCAAAAACATCAGACTTCTGTTTCATTAAAAATACCCATACTTTTCTTAAAAAATCATCAATTATAGTAAAAATATATCTTCTACCACCATGTGTGGGTTCACTAGAAGGTCCCCACACATCTGAGTGAAGATATTCAAGGATATCTTTTGAAAAAATCCTGCTTTCAGTGGGTTTTTGAGGAAAAATAACTCTATGATGCTTTCCATAGATGCAATTATCACAAAATGACACATTTGAAAAATTTCCAGAACCAAAACATCCAGATTTATGACTCTAATAATCTATTACTTAAATGACCTAATCTCCTATGTCACAACTCAGTGCTGTCTTGGACAGCATTCACATATGCATCATATTCACAAACAGGCACAACAGTCACAATATAGATGTTATTTCTCAAATCAGCTTTGAATACTACTAAGGAACCCTTCTAGTCCTAAGGAAGACAAACCAGCAGAAGATAGCAAGTTATTTGACAGATTAGGAACATGTCTCACATTGCACAACTTTAAAACATTTCCTATTTAAATTTCAGAATAACAGTCTCTATTCCTTTAACACTGCAAACCCTATTGTCAGCCATAATCACATTGCAGTTTGAAAGGGTTTTGTAATCACTGAAAATTTGTTTAAAAGGAGTCATGTGATAGGTGCATGCTAAATCTAATAACCATTCATACTTATTAAAAGCAGTTACATTATAACACTCAGCAGTAACAACAAACACTTCACCTAAGCAATCATCATGAGAAATCAAGTTTACTTGTTCATTTGGAAAAGTATTAATAGGGGTTGTTCCATTTCTAAAGTTGTTATTATTGTTATTCAAGTTTCTATACTTCTTAGGACAATTCCTAATGAAATGTGAATGGTCACCATAATTAAAACAATGTTTGATATACTTTGAAGGGGTTTGAGATCTATTTCTAGATTTACTTCTAGACTTCTTCTTATGTTGACTATTGTAGGAATTATTCATTCCATTGCTTATTGTTATTGGAAGAATAGCCATTTTTATTCGGTCTATAGGGAAATCTACCCCTAACATGCATCACCTCACCATGTGACTGTTTATTAGCTTTATTTAGTTGCAAATCCATTTCTTTACTTTTTAGACTATTTACAACAACATCAAGAGTAATCACATCCCTACCATACTTTATAGCTGATTTTACATCTGAATATGTACTAGGGATTGCATTTAACATGACAATAGAGCTGTAATCATCTATATTTTTATCCCCTGTAAGTTTTATATCTTGAATTAACTTTGAAAAAACATCTAGATTTTCATCTATTGTCTTTGAAAGGTCTAATTTGAAGCTAAAGAATTTCTCTAATAGATGTATCCTATTTGGAAGAGAAGTTTCAGTATACATATTATTTAATTTGTCCTACAAATCCTCAGCTGAGCCATAAGAGCCAAATTTCCTAATTACATGGTCAGCTAGGTTTAAAATAATGCACGAAGACACAAGTTCATCCAGCTCAAGCCTTTCTTCAAAAGAAAGGTCGACTGCTTGATCAGGTTCTACGGCTTTTATCAATCTTTGAGTTATAAGGATACTTCTCATCTTTTGTTTCCAAATTGCAAAATAAGATTTTTCATCAAAGGGCTGTATGTTAAAAAATGCTTGACCAGCCATGATATTAGAAGAAAAACAATCTGTTTTATTATTATTATTATTTTTCACAGAATCACTGAAAAAACAGATTTATGGTTTATAAAATCTCAACAAAAAGAACTACCATATAGGAATGCACTAAGAACTGAGAAAAAACCGAATATTAACTAATCCAAAGGTTAGTTTCTAGAGAAAACTAACTTAGGATCAGTTAATATTACCCAACACACAATCAGATTTGCACAAACTGCTCTAACTAACACTTTACAAGACAGAACAACAAACAACAGCCACATTTATCACAAAAACAGCCACTTAGTAGACTAAAATAGCCACACTTAGTCACCACAAAACTGAAATCTCACAAAAACACGCAACAGGGTTAGGAATGTTACCCACTCCAAGCTCCGCAACTATTCTTTGACTTTATTTCTGAAATACAAAGCCTCCAACCTGTAAAATCCTTCCAACTGCGCACTTACTACACAGATTACTAAAGTTTGGATGAATCAACAACAAGGAACTACACAAATCAACCAAATAAAGATAATTTCAAGTCCTAATCTCCTATAGGGCCTATCTTAGTCTTAATCAAGGATATCTAAACTTTACGGAAGTGAAAAACACTTCAAAAATCAGTTTTCACTTTGACAGAAAAGTAAACAACCAAGATTTCGTAAAAAACTTGAGATTATTTACAAAAAAAACCTTCGGATTTTACAGAGAGGACTAGGTGTTCACTCCAGGAACTTGAAAATCACAATTCCAGTAAACTAACAAGCTGTAATAGCTCTGATACCACTTGTAGATGTAATAAAGGACCTAACACTTCTAGTTTACAATTAATCGAACACATAAGAAACAAAAAACATCGAATCTTTTATATACTTCGAAATCGAAGGAGTTCGGACTCAGGTTACCCAACATTCAACTGTGTAGCAACATATACACACAATCACGACCCAAACCCTATCGACATCCACAGAAACACACAATCAATGCGACTATAACCCCAATCGAAAAAAATCTCAAGATTCTAAGCCTAAATCATCGCGGACAACCAAATAACACCACAAACAGTACATAAAGGCAGAATCGGGAAATCAAACCGAAGAACAACCTTAGAATAGGCTGAGTCACAACCGCAGGGGACGAATCTCAAGCTTCGATGCCCAATCTTGCCGGAAAGACCAAGCACAGATCGATCGCGACGCGTCGGGAACAGTAGGGTTTCAGAGAGTAATGTGAGAATGAGAGAATGAATCACGCTTGCAATCGAACCGGGGAAACATACATTTATATGATGACTCCAGAACCGGTTCGGGGCGGTCCAGATCCAAACCATATTAGGTCGAATCGCGGGTACAGATTCCGGGTTTCGAAGAGTTGGGTCGGGTTGAAATGTATTATGCACAAAACATCACAGCGTGATATATGAAAAATTATATCAAAATATAAAAATTACTAATATTTTATACTGTATTATTGACTGCTGTGAGTTTTATAAAGTGTATATATTATATATAGTGTGTTGATATGTGTATATATTGTATTTTTTTAAAATAATATTTATGAAAAATTATGTTATAAATAAACCCAAAAAGCTCATTATTTCAAATTTATATTAATAATTTTATATCAAATTTAATTAAAAAGATAAAAAAATATATATTCGAGGGTGTTTGACAATTAGTTGTTAGTTGATAATTGATTTTATTAGCCGGTATGACTAGCCGAACATATTAGTTACTTCTGTTCGAATATTTAGTAAAATAATTGTTTGATATTAGTACAATTAAAACTATTTTATATTTTATTTTTAAAATAGTTAGTCGCATTACTTTGGTGTATAGTATATGTAGAATTTTTATTATTAGTTATTGAAAATTATGAATTTTTTATCAGAATATTTGTTTTTGTTGTTTTTTGAAAATGTTTTCAAAGAAAATAAATATATTTTTATTAAAAATATAAATATTTTTATTAGAATTTATTTTAAAGTAACAATAATAACATTATAAAAATAAAAAAAACCGTCGATTGAACCGTCTATTTACGATTCAAAGAAAAGAAAAATCGAAACAGAACTGTGGGAAAACAGGTCTCGGTTTCGATTTGATGACGGTTCCCGGCGGTCTGAAACGGCGAACCAACAGTTAGAATTTATCCAGACTTTTTGTGTTATATTACCCGGAAAAAGTATTTTAATGAAAAGATAGAGTAACTTAAAAATAAATTAAGGATATTATAGTGGAGTAAATAAAAAAATAGTTACAAATTTTATCATTATTTATTCAAATAAGGATAATAAATTTGTGAATGAATAAATTTTTTATTATAAATAAATTATACATAAGTTAATGGATAAAAAATATGACATAATTATCCCGAACAGAGAAATTATTTTATAATTTAATTATATTAAAATGAAAGTGACAAGATGAAATTTGACTTTGACTTTGTTTATTTTTGACCGACATAATTTTCAACTAAATTATAATGTTAAAAATTGTTTATAAAAATATTAATAGACCCGCTAATATTATATATAGACATTAATTTTGCAGTATGTGATAAATCTATCAATCTCTACTATATGAAATATTAAAAAATCTCTAATATATGAAATATTAAAAACTGATAGTGTAAAATATTTTAATTTATTCAAATAATTCTCAAATTAAAATTTTGTAGTCAATTAAAAATATTATAACTATTCTGCTCCCCTTTAGTATTATAACATACAAATATTTTGATATAAAAATAATGATACAGTGATAAAATAAAAATAGAATATTTGAAAATAAAATATTATGTGTTTAAAATATTTATTTTATAATTCGAAAATTCAATAAAATATGTATGCAAAGAAAAATATAAAATATTTTATTTTATATAAAAAAAGTTAGTGTAAATCCACTGGCTCTGGCTTCCGCTTCAGCCTCAGCTGTGTCCTGTATTCGCCTTAACACCATCATCGTCTTCAGCTTCAGCTTCAGCTTCTGCTTCGTCATCAGCGTCTTCCTCATCCGTCTCAGCCTTCTACGCTTGCATCTTCCCTGTCTTCCACACGCCAAAGGCTTTGTCTTCATCTCACTGAACCGTAAAAATTCCATTTCGAACCGAAAAGAAACACAGCTTAGGGGTTTTTATATCTTGTGCTCTGCATATAAGCAGTCTCCACGGCGCCTCGGAATTAGGGTTTTGGAATAGCGCAGTTAGCTTCAACTGCAGCTTTTTTCTCCCGAGCACCATCTGCAAAAATGGTACTTCTTTTATCTCTCCCTGTTATTTCACAGTCCGTGTTTAATTATTCGAGGAAGATTTTTATTGCTCCAAATCTATTGTTCTTTGTGATTAATCTGCGGTTTGAGTTTTCTGTCCGATTGGGCTAGGATTACTTTCTTACCTGCGTTCTTACTTGATACATTAGTTTTGGCTATGGTGATTTGATATTTGGCCCCGCTTTTATTGTAAGGATTTTACCAGAGAAACTGCTTTCATCTAGTGCGTTTAAAGAGACTATGTTATTATACTTGGATGTATCTGTGAATTTGATTATATTCTCTTTGATTTAGGTTCGTTTTATTGAAAGTTTTAAATAGGAGAAGAAAGACGCAGTTTATGAACTTTGTATGTTTCCTAGAATTGGTGCTGCACAATATTTTAGTCATATATTATGTGAAACTCTTTCAAACTATTGTTTGCAATTGTTTCTTTTGGGGTTTTAGGTTTGGATTTTGTCTTAAATAGTGATTTGATATGAAGTTTCATGAGGAAACATAATTTATTTATTAAGGAGTCGATTTTCTTCATCCAAGCTTGATCTGATGGCGAGCACGGGCACGGGTACCTTCCACCTTGAGATTTCTAAATTGGGTTTTCGTAGAATGTTTCCAATGTCGACCCCGTTGTCTAGAATTCAAATCACCTGTGGTCTAAGAAACGGGCCGAGAAAGCCTATGTGGAGAAGCCGAGTACTTTCCACTGAGGCTATTCAAGCAGTTCAGTCCTTGAAACTAGCCAAGGATTCCTCTTCCAAACTGGATCAAGTCTTTTGCACCAAGCTTAGTAGGCTTTTGAAGGCAGATTTAGAGGACACCTTGGCCGAGCTTCGGCGCCAAAATGAGCTTGATTTAGCCCTCAAGGTATTGTCTTTGCTATTCTTATTCTATTTTAGTGTTTTGATTTTTGACCACTTGTTGACTTTCTTTCAGATACTATTATGGTGGTTGTGATTTAGCGGTTAATGTCTCTTGTTCTTTTGATCATTTATTTGACTCCTTGGGCTTTGTAAGGATGAATTTTGGAATCCATGATATTGAATTTTTCGTGAATGCCTTCCGAGAGAGGATTCCTGATGTTTAGGTTTAGTTTTCTGCTATAGTTTAAGGAACTGTGGTGGATTTTGAACCTGTTGTTGACTGAAATCCTTCTACTAGATAATCTCTCATTGGAATTGTTCTTTTCAGTTGGGTTCGAACATAAGAGTCTTGAGTACATTTGAATAAAGAATAGAAAGGGATGGATTGGAGATTCATACGAATGTTATAATTATACTTGTTTGGATAGACGCATTTAGCAAAATGTTTAGAATCCTTTTTTTAGTTTGGGAGCAATCTTGGTGATTTAAACTCCATTTGGCATTATATATAGTACTGTTTCGAGGATGTAAAAGAGACAAGTTGTTGGGTGTCAGGGAAAATATATTCTATTTGAATTGAATTAAGAAACTATTGTAAGCAAGGTTGCAATCCTGCGAGGGTGAGCTAACCGAAGGGCTAGTGAGTGGAGTGATGTCTAATAATATTTTTAATCGGTTAAATATAGAATTGTGAATTTGAAAATAGTTTGTTTGAAGTGAATGATGAAGCTATCATAAGCACCCCTTTTAGTCGTAGTCTTGAAAGCGCAAAACCACAAAAGTTATCATTTTAAGAGTTCGCTACAGTGCCATAACGGTGAAGTTTTTTGAACTTTGCACATTACATCTGAATTTCATCAGCTTTCAGGTCTTTAATTTTGTGAGGAAAGAGCCATGGTATGTTCCGGATCTCTCTCTGTTCAACGACATGATAATGATGTTGGGCAAGAAGAAGATGATTGAGAAGGTTGAACAACTCTTCATAGAAATGAAAAGTGAAGGATTAGATCCTGATGCTCGGACATATACTGAACTGATTGGAGCATATTTCAGAGCAGACATGGTGAGCAAAGCAATGGATACGTACGAGCTGATGAAAGCCTCTGCTTATGTCCCAGATAAGTTAACCTTGACCATTTTAATAAGGAATCTAGAAAAGGCGGGTGAGGAAGCTCTTTCTGAACAGATTAAGGAGGAGTGTGCTGAGTATTTTGATAACCCCAAGAAGTTTCTCGAAGAAGTTGAAAGAAAATTTGTGAGTGTTTCACACCTTTCTTATCAACAATTTTCTTACGTTCCTATTTGCTTAGATAGGATGAATTATTCCAAGTAATTATACATTGAAGCTGGTGTTTCACTTTGCTGGATTCATTGTTTTGTTTCCATCATGTTTAGTTTCTCAATACAATGTATAGGGTCAGTGGAATATTCTTTGATTGTTAATGAATGTGATGCTCTTAGTTAGAAGAAATATTCGGCAAATTATTGTGACGTATCCATTACATAAAATAGCTTAGGACACTAAATTTGATGCTTATCTTGCTAGATCATAGATGGAAATATTTGTGTGTTTTTGCTAAAGCTTCATTAGTATAGTATTTTCTTATTCTTATTCTTTGATAGATTACCAAAGTAATCTTTATTACAGACGGCTTCTGTTAGAGTTTCTGTTTTCTAAAATATGGATTTTTGTAATGAAATTGTGAAAATTTCTTAGATCTTCATCTGAACACAGAAACTACATATCAAAATTCTTGCTTATTAATGTTGCATCCTTTCATTCGAGTTATACGTCTGGTTGCAGCCGAAGCGAAAGTCCTTGGTCATCATTTGATGGAATATGGGCAGTTATTATATTTCGGATTCTCTCTTGGAGCAAAGCAAACACCTTGCCTTTTCACAATGACAACAGGTGATTTGAATGAATAGATAATATCTTGATTAAGCCTAGAATGTGAAATGTTTGTTTTGTATTGTTTTCTTGTCCTCGGATGCACTGAAGCATATGCTCTTGTTTCTGTGATGTTTTTCTTTATAACAAGATTCATGTGCTTGGTTCTATTTTCACAATACAATCATCACTATTTCTCTAAGGTAACCCATTTTTTCTCCTTTAAACACATCACATCAGTGCATGTTTTTCACTAAAATATATTTTTTGTTCAAAACATCAAATTAAGCACTTATTTCTATCACATAAAAAATGTATTTCTATAATTCTATCCATTTTTTTTTTGTTATCTCAAAATACCAAAACACAACCAAACACATATGGACTGAAAGCAAAGGAAGGAAGGAGGGAAGATCATGGCTTCAGCTTCTTTACTACTCCACTCAGTGCATAGCTAGCTACACAGTTTTTAATTTTGTACGTATGATTGCTTTAATGCATTGAATAACAGATGGATATGCTCGCATAAGTGTTTGGTTATGTTTCTTCTCTAGTTTTATTGGATTTCTTCTGTATTGTGACAGTAGTTTTCTATTAATTTTCATTTCCACAGGAAATCTACCTTTTCTCTGCTGTTTTCATCGTTTTGGTTGAAATTTAAATCTTTATATTCAATGTTAACTCAGGAATTAGGTCTCGTTTGTTTGTTTTAGGTTGTCCATTTGGCAAAATGGGTTCTTATTCTCAAAGAAACTGCAAAATTCATGTTAGAGTTGGATTAAAGTCTCGCATAAAAAACTTAGATTACAAGAATTAAAGACTATTGAGAGATAGGGTGCTTGTAATTGCATGATCCGGAGAAAGCTGGTAGCCTAAGGACTTGGACTTGTAAGTCTCCTTGGTAGCTCTAATCCCATTGAAGCAGCTAGATTCCCCCCAGAGGATAAGCCAAAGTTATGTGATGATGCCTGTGACAATGAGCTTGAAGATGTACAGTGAGATTACATAGCTCCCTAAACTTCTAAGAATTTTAACAATTGCCAGTTATATTATCATGAGCAATCCCTGAATATTATTATGTCAAGATTATGGTTATAGTGATGGTGGACCACCTTTTTTCCATGCTGTCTGTCTACGCACAATGTTTCAAATCACTTATTTACTTGCTATAATTTCATGTATTGTGAAGGTTGCTGAAAACAGTTGCTTTGTTTTTTTCATCCTCTGAAATTTTATTCGATTTATTATTTTCAGCTGCCCAATATTACACTCGTATATTGTACTGCATTAGGTAGTTATATTCATAGTTTCTTCAATGCACCATCGTCGAGTGGTCATCCCCTCGTTCAAATATCCTACAAATTCTGAGCACTAATTAAACTCAGCATGGCTATGGAAATATCACAGCATTTGAAGCATCTTAATAGTTTATTGTTACTTGGGATTTAGAAGAGACACTAACATTACGGCTAAAACCGATGAATTGGATTCCAATAATCAGTATGTTAGCTGACTGTAATAGTTGCCTATGTTTCAAGGTACCTATGGTGATTACTGATTCAGGTTTGCAGTACAAGGACATCAAAATTGGAGGCGGACCTACCCCTCCCGTTGGATTTCATGCATATATGCTATAACAACTAGCGCTTAGAGCCTTCGTCAACTGATTTTTCACTACTCGAGTCTAATATTTCACTATCTATTACATGCTTCTGCAGTTAACTTGTCTGGAAACTTGAAGCTGTTTCTCAAAGGTCCAATTTTATAGGTTCCAATGTGATTTTACTTTCTCTTGACGAAGATTGTGAGACATTTCTGTTTAGATATTTGTGTAAATATAAAGAGAAGCAGTAAAATATCATTAATCTCTTAGCACCAGTTATTTCAACAGCCAATATCAATTGTTAAACTTAATACTATTCGATAATTATAGGGTCTTTTTTTTTCTAAAAGATGTAGCCTCGCCCAATCTTAGAAATGCGTCTGCAAATTATGTTGCCATGGTTCCTTCTGGTCGAATATGGTATTTACTATGTACATTGTTGTTGTAATTTTTCTACCTTCCATCTTTTTCGAAATTGGTAGTTTGCTGGGAAAGGGCAGCTTTACATTTTCAGGGTCGGTGCTGGTCAGGCGAGATCCTGCTACCTCTTCCTTCTGTCTTCAACCATACCATACCATACCAGCACTCACAGGTTTCATTTTGTCGGCTCAACATTACAGGACCGGTGAGTATGCAAATACCAACTTCTTTCACATTTTGAACTAATTTGCCAGATCTTTAGTTAGTAGTTGTTTGTTCAAATTTCAATTCTGTTCAATCAGTTGGTATATCCTAAAGGCCTCACATCAGCTCCCGGGAGATCCCAGGTGGCGCCCAATAGCCCTGTGATCTTTGATGTCCGGTTGGAGTATATTCGGGGGCTGGAGGACCAAATGGAGCAAACATCAAATTTGATCACATTAGCTTTTGAGAACTTCATTGAATCATATTTTTTAATCCACTTATTGCAGGTAAAGCTTGGAATTACTGCTGTGAGTAATTTTGGTGCAGGTGGTAAGCGAATATGTTTAGTTTTAACCAGAAACTATGAACAATCGAGTAAGGTTCTAACATTTACAATAAGATCAAGGGGCGACTTGTAAATAATACAAAGATGTTAGTATTAGCTATTAGTCCATCTCCAACCAGTTTTTTATGTTTGCAGGAGTACCAATATATTTCTCTATTTTACAGGATATGCTATAGTAATTCGTTTCCAATCACTCTATACATTTTAAGCTTAGAATATTTTCTTCATATTTTATCTATAAATTTACTGTTTTTATAATTCCTTTATAATAATATTATTAATATTCTAAATAATATGCAGATAAATTAAATTTATTATTTGATCATAACGATTAATAAATATTTTTTAAATTAAATAAATGGAAATTTTTATATTATTGAACCAATATTTATACAAAATGTAGATAAAAATGTAGTTTTTCCGTTTTACTTACAGTGTCCATATTTTCATTTTCGTCTATCTATTTATTCTGTCGATAGCATTTTTGATATGCGGGTTTTTCAACCGGGATTATTGATGGTTTTTCACTATGTTTTGTATATTGTTCGGCTCAACCAGTTAAATATTTATTTTCATTTTTTGTGCATGCAATTAAAATTATTCAATATCTTTGTGAAAGAGAAATTGTTGAAAATCTCCTTTTTATTAGGAGCTCGGAGATAATATTATGAAAATATCTAAACAACTGCTCGGTAAAATTCTTTAACACATTCAATAGTGGTTGATTTGTTGATTTTTATATACTTGTGAGTGGAATTCGCTAATATAGCATAGGCTAGCACTTGGAATATTATTATTACTTTTTGGAAAGTAGACAATTCAAGTTTTCCCAAACCATTTCGTCGGTGCATGATTGCAACACAATCATGATTTTTCATTGTATCAAAAATCTGAATAAACAAATTGAGACATTTGAAATTGTCTTGAAATGTTGACTTACACAATGAATTAGATGAAAAATAACTATTAAATAATTATATTTTTTTCCTCACTATCACAATTGATAATTGATAACTTGATCACCTAAAATAGAACCAATGTGGATTGGTCGTGGCACGGCAAAACATCGTCGGAAAAAATCATATCTACATATCAAACTAAATGCCACTAACACTAAAATTCATTTTTAACATAAAGTGATACAATTTATAAATAAGTAAGAGAAATTCATACTCTATTTGATTCTTTTCTTGTTTAGCCATCAATTTATAGGCGATGAAATATTTCAATTAACTACCAACTATTTTGAATGAATTATTTTGCATATTATTTTGCATTCAATATTATTTCAACTATTAATTATCAACTATATGAATTGATTATAGTTCGCATTCAATCAAACTTTCAATTATTAATCTCTAACTACATGAATCTATTATCGTTGTATTTAATTCAACTACTAACCATCAACTACATGAACTAATTATTATTGCATTTAATTCAACTTTCAACTATCAACCACTTGAATTAATTATTATTGCATTTAGTACAACTTTCCTCTGTAAACTACAACCAACTACTTTATTAATTGTCATACATAAAAATTCTTGTCAATTTCTTCTATAAATAGTAGTCATTGCCATATACAGATACTACAACTTCGTTGCATTCTTTTTTCCTCTTATTGCTGAATTCATTACATTTTCTTATTCTCATTGCTTTCAATTCCACCCTGCATAAATATGTAAGTCATGTTTAAACGAGCTATTACATATACTGACGAGAAAAGTAAGTATTGCGTGATATTTGTTTTTAGTTTACTCAAGATGCAATTACGGGTGAAGATCAATCGAAGGAACCATTTTGAAAATGAATTGTTGATACATTCAATGGGCAAAACAAAGGATAACGAGTCTGAGGTTGCCTACTCTCGTACCTTGAAATCGTTAAAGGGCCAATGTTCATTGATCCATAACCATGGTAAGTTATTTCTTAGTTGTATTAAACATACAGAAGATTTGAAGAAAAGTGTAGCATCTGAAATTGATACGGTAAGTAAATACATGTAATTATTTTTATGGAGTGCTTTTATATCAAAATATTTTATTTGATATTTATTATTTCATGTCGATAATGATGACAAATGACATGCTCAAGAAGCATTGATCGGGGTCTGAAAAATGATTTCAATTTGATTACATTTTTGAAATTATGAGTAATAAAGACCATAATATAACAAGAAATTTACATAAAATTTCTCTGGTTACATGTGTCATCGTTGCAGGAGAATGCTATATTTGAATTTTTTGAGCTTCTGACATTTATTATGAAGTTATCCAATGAAAATATTGTAGAGGACCATTTCATAATAAGAGTCATCAAGGTTATTATTCAAACGAAACAATCCACCATTAACATTTTCATCGGATGAATTCATATTAAATTCTAAAAGCCAAAGAGAGTCAAATATAGCATTCTACTACGATGATAACACGTGACCAGAGAAAACTTGTCAAGAAATTTTATGGAAATTTTTTACTTCATTATGGTTTCTAAATTTTCCTAGATTACTCCTAATTTCGAAAAGTGCTCAAATTTAAATAATTTTCTAGATTTCGATGAATGCTTTTTTAACATGTCTTTTGTCATAAAATATCTTGATAGGAAAGAATTGCATAAAAATAATTATATTTATTTACTTACCGTATCAAATTAAAATGCTACACTCTTCTTCAAAACTTTCGTATATTTAATACATGGTTTTAGATCAATGAATATCAACCATCTAACGACTTCAAGGTACGAGTGTAGGCAACCTCAGACTCGCTATCTTTCTTGATTTGCTCGGTGAATTCAACAACAATTCATTTCCAAAATGCTTCCTTTGATTGACCTCTACCCGTAGTTGCATCTTGAGTAAACTACTAAAAAATGCTACACAATAATTTTCCTCATCACTGTATGCAAAAGCTCATTTAAACATGACTATTATATTTATGCGGTGTGGAATTAAAAGCAAAAGAAGAATAAAAAAAATGAATTAAAAGAAAAAGAATAAAAAAAATGTAATGAAGTCGCACCATAAGACAAAAAATAAAAACGCAATGGAGTGGTAGTGTTTGTAAATGACAAATACCACTATTTATAGGAGAAACTGACATGAGTTTTTATGTTGGACAATTAATGAAGTAGTTGAAAATTGGGTTAAAAATAATACTCCATCCGTCCACGAACTAATGTTTTACTTTTCTATTTGGGACATCCAACAATTATTGTCCTATTTCTTTTTTTAAACACAAATTTTACATTTTTACGCTTCATTCATTTATTACTTTTAATCTCTACCATTCAATTAAGTGCAAATTTGTCAATTCATAACAAAAAGACAATCACCTAAAAATCCGTGCAAATATACTTTAGAACAATAGAAATTGGACGGAGGGAGTAGTAATTAATTCATATAGTTGATGATTGATAGTTAGATTAAATACAATAATAATGAATTCATGTATTTTATAGTTAGTAGTTTAAGTTGAATTGAATACAATGATAATTAATTCATATAGTTGGTGGTTAGTAGTTGGAAGTTGTATTAAATGCAACAATAATTAATACTCCCTCCGTCCTGAAACTATAGTCTTGGTTGTATTGGATACGAGATTTAAAGAATATTTATATTATAGTGGGTAAAAAGTATATGTAAAAGATATTTTTGCCTATGTGAGTGTATTAGTGTAAAATGTAGTGCTAATTGTGTAATAATAGTGAAAGAGTAAGAGTAGTTATATAGTGATATGTTTATTTATGGAAATAAAATTATTATTTTGGGACGGACAAAAATAGTAAACAAAACTATTGTATTGGAACGGAGGGAGTATATATTATTGATGGTTGGAAGCTAGATTGAATGCAAAATAATTATTAATTGGCAAAATAGCAAAAAATTTCCCCGTGGTTTTTAAAATTTGCTGAAAATCCCCAATGATCTTAAAATTCCATAAAACCTACTTGTGACGCCCCTCATTTCAAAATTGGATTAACAGTGTTAAATTTTTAATTGTTTGACCGTTATACCCCTGAAAGCTTTTTATTTTTGACTATTTATTCTAAGTTTGATCAAGTTTTATTTTATTTTTTATCATATATACATACACACACATTTACATAGATATACATACGTAACAAACACACATACACACTGTTGCTCATCTAGTTTCTTTTTCTTTCTTCTTTCTTCTTCTTTTCCATTTTTTTTCCACCTCTGTATCTTCCTTTTTTACACATAAAAATAGACACATACATATATATTCTTTTTTTTTTTTTTTTCTTTTTTCTTCTTCTCTATTTTTTTTTTTCTTTTAACCTACATTTCTTCCTTTTTTTACACATAAACATACAAAGATACATACATATTCTTAATTTTTCATTTTTTTTCTTCTTCCGTTGTCCGCCTCATTTTCTTCTTCTTTTCTCTTTCTTTTTCTCCATTTTTTTCACCTCTATTTTTTAAAGTTTCATTTCAATTTAGGAAATTGATTATCGATTTTGTTTGTTAGATTCATAGATCGAGTGGCTAAATCGTAGAATCTAATTGTTTTTGTAATCATTTGAATTCGATTAAAACCCTTACCAATTTGAATTTGGGGAGTTTGAAGTTTACCCCAAATCTTGAGAAAAAACATATCCAATTTGAGAAATTTTGAGAAAAATATGTCTGTTTCATACATAATATCATTGCCCGATTTTGAATAAGGTTTTTATTACGTATGAAGTTTCTGATTTTCAAGTTGAATTTAGGTTGCAACAATTCGAGTCTCATGATGTGCTTTAAATTTAATTAAAATTTTTGCTCAAATTTATTCTATTATGTGAATTGGGGTGAGCTGGAACGGAGAAATAAAAGAAGGGGAAGAAGAGAAGAGAAAAGGGGGAATGAGAATGGGAAGGGGAAGGGGAAGAGGAAGAGGAAGGAGAATGAGAGAAAAATGCATATAATAAAATTATAGGGTCATTTTAGTAACTTTATAGAGTGATTTATCACTTTATGGACCCAAAATCGTATTTGAAGTGCGTGAGAGACACTCTCCGTTAAGTCCTAATGGATGGGTGTTTTTCTGCCACGTTGTACAAACCACAAGTAAGTTTTTTGGAGTTTTAGAACCAGAGGGGGTTTTCAGCAAATTCAATAATATGCTATTTTGCCTAATTAATTTAAGTAGTTGGTGGTTGATTGAAATATTATGTTGCCCATAAATTGATGGGCAGACATGAAAAAAAAAATAGTGAATTTCTTACTTATTTATAATTAGTATCACTTTAGATTAAATATGAATTTAGTATTGGTTACATCTTCTCATAAGAAGATCCACAATAATTCTTATTTATACATTCAATTGTTGCAAATGAAGCAATAATAGAATATTAGATAGATAGCAGTGATATTTTTCGACAATATTTTGACGTGCCACGACCAATCCATTGTGATTCCATTCCTGGTATAGAGTTATCAAGATCGTGAGTAAGCAAATTTAAGATTATTTAATGATTATTTTTCATATAATCCATTGTATAGTGAGTAAACATTTTGAAGACGATTTCAAATGTCTTGAAATTTATTTATTTGAATTCCTGATGTAGTGAAAGATTATGAGTTTATTTCATGTAACGACTGAATGATTTTAGAAGGCTTGAATTGTCTATTTTCCAAAAAGCAACAACATAATCCCAGGTACTAGCCGATGGTACACCACCATATTCCACTGACGAGTATGTAATAATCGACGAATCAATCACTATTGAATGAGTTAAAAGATTTTTTTGCACAGTTGTTGAGATATTTTCATAATACTATCTCTAAATTCCTAATGAAATTGATACTCAACAATTGCTATATATCGGTGAAAGTTGTGGTTTTCCAAATATGTTTGGTAGTTTAGATTGTAATCACTGAAAATGAAAAAAATTGTCCAACTAGTAGTGTGGAAAGCCATCAATAATACATAGAAGCTGCGTATTACAATTTTTGGATTTAGTATGCGTATTTTGGTTTGCTTGGAACCAATAGCAATATTATTTAACCGATGGAATTTATCCTAAATGGTTATTCTTGTGCAAACTATTAGCAAGATGCGTGGTCCGAAAAAAAATATTTTGCATGGGCGATTAATAACTAGATTGTTTTTGCAGAAAAATATTTTGCATGATATAATGTCCGCGTGCATTATTATACCTAACATGATAATAGAATAACACGATGTCAATACACCAATAAAAAAATATCAAAAAGAACAAATTCCAACGGTTGAAATGACTACGATCAAGAATGCCACCAACAATTTTTTGAGTGATACATTTGAATAATGTCGGAAGCTAATGACCGTCTCACCTAAAAGCTCGAACTTGTTAGGAAAACTAAGCCATTAGTTACATATCCCGCAAACGGGAGTCCTCAACACGCCCCCTCAGGTGCAAGTGGGTCTGCGAAACTTGCACATGCATATGCCACAAATGGGGACGGGCGGGACTCGAACTCGAGACCTAGCCTAGGCTCTGATACCATGTCGGAAGCTAATGACCGTCTCACCTAAAAGTTCGAGCTTTTAGGTGAGACGGTTATTAGCTTCCGACATGGTATCAGGTTTGGTGAATCCGTCGGCCGTCTGATCAGCAGAGGAAATAGGAGACAAGGAGATGCTTCCATGAGCAACGTGATGACGTACAAGGTGACAGTCGATCTCAATATGCTTCGTACGCTCGTGGAAGACATCATTTGTCGAAATCTTCATGGCGCTCTGACTGTCGCAATGGATAATAGTGGCAGAGGGCTGAGGCACTCCAAGATCAGCCAAAAGCCAGTGAAGCCATAGAAGCTCAGCAGCGGTATCGGCAAGGGCTCTATATTCAGACTCTGCACTGGACCGGGAGACAACCGTCTGTTTCTTGCTGCGCCATGAAATAAGCGAGTCGCCAAGGAAGAAGCAAAACCCTGTGGTCGAGCGGCGATCAGAGGGATCTCCCGCCCAATCAGCGTCGGAATACCCGGTCAAAACTAAGGAGGATCGAGCGGAATAATGAAGTCCATGAAGCAGGGTACCTTTGACGTACCGGAGAATCCGTAGGACAGCAGAATGGTGAGTCGTCCGAGGAGCAGACATAAACTGACTGACGATATGGACGGCATAAGCAATATCCGGTCGAGTGACAGTCAGGTAGATGAGACTTCCCACTAGCTGACGATACAAAGTCGGATCATCAAGGGGAACGCCGTCCATCGGAGTAAGACGACAGTCAGAATCAAGAGGTGTAGGAGCAGTCTTGGAGTCAGTGAGACCGGCAATGGATAGGAGGTCGGAGGCATACTTGGCTTGAGAGAGATAATATCCGTCGGAGGTGTCGGAGATCTCAAGTCCTAGGAAGTACCGAAGAGGCCCTAAACTCTTCATCTCGAAGTGGCGGTTTAGATGAGCTTGCAACTCGGAGATACCTGATGCATCATCTCCCGTAATAATCATGTCATCCACATAAAGCAATAAAATAGTAATTCCAGCTGACCCACGTCGAAGGAAGAGAGCCGAATCATGATCACTAGAAGTAAAGCCAAGCTGGAGTAGAGCAGAGCTAAATTTCGAAAACCAAGCTCGAGGTGCCTGTTTCAAACCATATAGGGCACGGCGAAGTTTGCATACCTTGGAAGAGGTAGGAAAACCAGGAGGAGGAGACATGTAGATATCCTCGGATAAATCACCATGCAAGAACGCATTCTTGACATCAAGCTGATGTAGGGGCCACCGACGAGCGGCAGCGATGGCGATAAGACAGCGGACAGAGGTGAGACGAGCAACCGGGGCAAATGTCTCCTCATAGTCGATACCATACTGCTGGGTGTAGCCTTTGGCTACCAAACGTGCCTTGTAGCGCTCGATAGATCCATCAGAGTTAGTTTTGATTCTGAATACCCACTTGCAGCCAATAGGTTTCTTGCCAGGGGGAAGATCAACCATATCCCACGTATGTGTTTTCTCCAAAGCCTGCAACTCCTCAGACATAGCCTGCCGCCACAACGGATCCGCATACGCCTCACGAAAGGTCCTGGGCTCATGATGGGACAAGGTGGCAGAGAAGCAGTGATAATCAAGTAAGTGAGTAGGAAGGTGACTAACCCGAGTGGAGCGACGAGGGCCAGGATCAGGGGCTGAGATCGAAGCCGTGTCAGGCTCTGGTGGTGGTGATGTATCGGAGTCGAGAGCAAGAGTAGGCTCGGGGATCAGCTGCGGTTCAGGAGGCGCAACCGAGACAGCGTCAGGAGCGGGAGATGGAGACGGAGCCGTGTCACTGGAAGGGAATAGGGGTGGAGAGGACAAGGTAAAGAACGGAGACGAACGATCAAAGGGGACTCGGAAGTGAGACAAGGAAGAGAATTTGGTATCCTCCCAAAATGTGACATGACGAGAAATACGTAGCCTATTGGAAATAGGATCCCAACAACGATAACCCTTATGTTCTAACCCATAGCCCAGGAAGCAACACAGACGAGCGCGAGGTTCTAACTTAGTGCGCTCATGAGGAGGGAGGAGGACAAAACTGACACAACCGAAAGGGCGGAGAAGACTATAATCAGGGGTACGATTAAATAGTCTTTCAAAAGGACTGACATTACCTAGGATAGAGGAAGGGACACGATTTATAGTGTGGACAGCGGTGAGTGCGGCTTCTCCCCAAAAGCGATCTGGACAAGAGGCTGATAAGAGAAGGGTGCGGACTGTATCGAGGATATGTCGGTGTTTGCGTTCGGCGCGACCATTTTGTGGAGAGGTGTATGGGCAGGAGCGTTGGACAACAGTACCTTGATCAGATAAGAAACTAAGAAATGATGTATCAGTATACTCAAGAGCATTATCTGTGCGGAGAGTTTTTATAGTAGAGGAAAATTGGGTATGTATCATTTTAGCAAAGGTCATATAAATAGATGGAAGTTCAGAGCGATGCCGCAGAAAGTAAATCCATGTAAAACGAGAATAGTCATCAATAAAAATCACAAAATAACGAGAACCATTCATAGACACAGTGGGCGAAGGTCCCCAAATATCCGAGTGAACTAAAGAGAATGGAGTATCCGCAATGGAAGTACTATGAGGAAACGACAGAGCAGGTTGTTTTCCCAACGAACAATCTACACAATTAAAAGACTCAAACTTAACAGAACCCAAACTACCCTGACTAATCAAGGACCTGACTTTATTGGAAGACGCATGACTGAGACGACGATGCCACTGAAGGCAGGATGGTGTAGAGGTGGTGGCAGCTGAGATAGAGGGACGAGGGACCTGAAGTGACGTAAGTTCAAATAAGCGGCCCGTCTTCCGGCCCTTCCCAAGAGTCCGCCCGGTTTGCGCGTCCTGAACCTGCACACCAGTAGAAGAAAATAACACGGTGAGACCTTGATCAACTAATTGACCAACGGAAATCAGATTTAAGGTTAATTGAGGGATACAATATGTGTCAGGGAGGGATAAGGATGAGGTGGATGTATGTCCGGTATGGGTGATGCGCATATGGGTACCATCGGCAGTAAGGATAGGGGGTAAGGATGGTGCGGTGGATGTGGAGGTCATAAGGCGTATATCAGAGGTCATATGATTACTGCAAGCAGAATCAAAATACCAAGGAGAGTTACCTGATGTGGTAGACATGGCGGTATTGGAAGATAGAACCTGTTTAAGAAGAGCTTCCAGGTCCTGAATCGTAGGAGGCGCAGGCGCAGGCGCAGCAGAGGCTGTGACAGAGGAGGTACCAGACTGAGGTCCACGAGAATTCCGAGGCTTGTAGTTACTACTTCCAGAGCGAGGTGGTCTAGTGGGGCAATACTGTATAGTATGGCCTAAAACATGACAGTAGTGACACTCCACCTTTGGGCAATGACCGAAGTCATGATCAGAGGACTGACATCTTTTGCAACGATGAGAACGACTCTGAGTAGGAGTTCGGGCAGTGACCGCAAGAGCAGAGTCAAGCTGAGGAGCCTTAGCTAGGTGGAGACGAGTTTCCTCAAACAGAATCTCCTGAATAGCTGCATCCAAGGTAGGAAGTGGATGCCGATGTAACAAAGAGGCACGAACTGCCTCATACTCTGGACGCAAAGCCATTAAGACCTGAATGAGGCGAAGATGATCAGGACTGATCTCTGCTTGATCCAACCGATGCCAAAGGGGTTGCACTTGGGCAAGGAAGTCGTTGATAGATTGTCCTGGTTCCTGTTTTAGATCGTGGAGAGTGCTCCATAACTGATAATAATGTGCCAAACCAGTAGCACGGAAGCGGACTGCCAAGAAATCCCACGCTGCCTTGGCAGTGTCAAATTGGGCAAGCTGAACATGGATCGCCGGAGTGGAAGTATTGCGCAACCAAGTGAGAATTTGATGGTTTTTACTATCCCAATCTTCCAATTTTTCAATATAAGATTCAACAACTGTGGCGGTAGGCGTAACTTCTCCTATAGAGACTGGAGCAATGGGGGCAACTATATCTCCCGTAACAATTCGCCACAATTTCCGACCTATCAAAAAACTTTTCATCGATTGTGCCCACAAACTGTAATTATCTCCAGACAAAACAACATTGATCGGAATATGTACATCCATCTTTTCCATAGAAACTCAAGAGAAAACAGAATCTCAAACCTCAAGCCGAAAGCCGAAACGAAAGAAACCGAATCAAAACCCGAAACACAAAAAGTCAACCGGATACAAAAAACTGCTCAAACCGAGGAAGTGAAGATACCATCGCGGAGGAAATCAAATTCCGAACACGACGGTGCAAAGATCGCCGCCAACGGCCGCCGCACGCGCCCCCACGCGCCGGCGAGGCGTCCGGCCGGAAAAACACGTCGGGCGCGTGTGACTCTCACGCGCCGCCGTTCGCCGAACTGTTCCGGCGTCCGGCCGGTCTCGTGACGGCGAAGACGATGGTGGTGGCGGTGACGGTCGGAAGTGATCGGAAATATGCTATCTGGAATTCGTGGGTTGTTTCGATTTAGTCGGGAAAAAGCATGGCTCTGATACCATGTCGGAAGCTAATGACCGTCTCACCTAAAAGCTCGAACTTGTTAGGGAAACTAAGCCATTAGTTACATATCCCGCAAACGGGAGTCCTCAACAAATAAGAAGTAGGGATACCCATTTCGAACTATACAATTATTTAATCAAACAATATAGTAACTCTTGACGACTAGTTATGTTGTGCATATTATATTTAATCAAATAATATATATATATCTATATTTAGTATAAATATTGTTTAATAATCTTAAAAAAAAATTAATTTAAAAAAATATTTATTAATTTGAATGATCAAATAATAAATTTAACTTAGTATAATATTTAAAATATTATTATAAAATAAATATGTAAAAATAGTAAAATATTGAATATTACTTATAAATATACAAGTAAATTAAAAATAGTAAAATATTCTTTAATCTTTAAAAATTATAGAGGGGAGATGAATTAGATCTGCAAAAATCAAAGAATATATGAAATTTTTATAAAAATAGAAATTATGATGGAAGATTGTTTTTATCTGCCTCCCCCAATAAGTAGAAGTATATAAAGCCAATCAGATCTCAGTCGTCCAAGATAAGATAGATAGAGGTCGTTACGTCAAGCGCCACCAATATCACATTATTTATATTAATATAATACAAATACATTATATGAACTACAAATACATAATATAGCTTCACACAGTACATATTATCCTTAATTCTAGTACATAACATATTTATGTACAAGACACCCATAAGTATAAACAGAAAGCATATGATTTATGTTATACAACATATGCTGCATATCTATTTTATTTGTGTTATATGACCGTTTTTTGTGTGTTGATTGAATAAATCAACATGGTGCTTATTTATCCAAATCAGCACACTAACTATTTTCATAATATATAACACACTGATAATATAACAACACATTCAACAACAATCATATGTTGAATATATTATTACAATGTGTTGATCAGAGTAATAAGCACCATGTTGATTATTTCACTTGATACCATAATCAACCTACTGCATACTTTGTATAATTGTCCAGATCCAAACTATATGTCTTTAAATTTAAAACTTTAAAAAAGACATAGTTAGAAAATTATAAGTTATATCATTTCAAATATAAATTAATATTATTTATTTAGTACAATTTTCAATAAAAATACACATTTTTTTTTAAAAAAATATAAAATTAAAATACTATTTAAGTAAAAATAAAAATCAATACCTCATTTTAAATTAGTTTTAAGCCACAACCAAACAAACAAATTTTTCTTTATCTTTTATTATACATCATACACTTTATTATAGAAATGTTATTTTTTTCACAAAATATTATATTTATTATTTAAATAAAAATATAGATATAAATGCAAACCACAACTATAAATTTTTATAAAATATATATTTTACGAGTAAACTTCAAAACTAGGATGTGTTTAATATATTTTTTAAAAATAAAAATAAAAATTGTTTGGCTGTACTTTTTTGTAAGAAAAATAGTATTTTCTTAGTCTGACATATTGTAAATACAAGATTTTTAAAAGGTAATGATATAATTAGTAATATATTACTATAATTATTATAATTAAAATCAATATAACTAATTAGTATAATTAAAATTAAAAAAAATATAGATTAGTAAATTTAAAATGTGTTTAATAAATGTAATTTTTTTTTCAAAAAAAAAAAGAAAAGAAAAAAGAGACAAAAAAATGAAAGAAACTGAAACACCAACATAAAACGGAAGATGTGGGACAAATGAAATATATATAAATTACATGCAAATTGTGATAGAAAAATAATAGAAAATAAAAATAAAAAAACTGGCCGAGTGGGCTCACTTTATTTTTTATTTTTTATTATTTTTTTTATGAGATGTGTAAAAGTGGAAAATAAAGAGGATGGTTTAAATGAATTTAGACTAAATTTAGGTTATGAAGATGACTAAAGTGTCGGAAATCCATGATACCTTTTTCTGTCCCAAATAAATAACACAAACTGTTGGCTGAAATTTGCAGTTGGTGTATGGCATGGCTCCTTAATTAATTAATTAATTAATTAATTAATTTAATTGTCTCTTCTCTTCACCAGGAGCAAATTCTGCTTTCTGTTTCTTCTCCATCCCAACATCATCAAATTTGTTTGAACAAAACACAAAACAAACCTAAAACTAGGAGAAGAAGGAGAAGGAACAAAATTAAATCTATACCCCAAAAAAAAGAAGCCAAGATCATACATACATACATATATATATAAATTTTATTTTTTTTGTTCCTTTTTTTTCAATGGATGTTTTGGGACTTCTTAAGATTCGAGTTCAGAAAGGCATCAATCTTGCCGTTCGCGACACCCTCAGCAGCGATCCGTATTGCGTTATCACTTGTGAGAATCAGGTCGACAATAAGATTCATGCACCGTTAATTTCCTAAGCTTTTTTTAAAAAAAAACAAAAATTGCAGATAATATCGGTTATGCATACCCCATTATTATTTTTGTATTGTATTTATATCTCTGACAAAATATATCCTACATGTTTACAAAAATCGTTATTTCTATTCTTTGGCCGTGCGTGATATTCACTACACGCGTGGTCACGCGCGGCTACACGCAGCCAAATGATATAAATAACGACTTTTGCAAACATATGAGATATATTTTACCAACAAGATAAATATAAGACAAAAGTGATAATGAAGTATACATATGAGATAAATATAAGACAAAAGTGATAATGAAGTATACATAAGAGATATATTTTTCAATTTTCCTTCTTTTTTTTTTTTTTTCTTTTTTTGAATAAAAAAGCTAATGTTTTTCGATCATTTCTTATATTGTTGTTATTAATGAGTATTTTGAGCAGAGAGTGAGAACAAAGGTTGTGAAAAGGAATTGCAACCCGGTATGGAGCGAGGAACTTACGATATATATAAAGGATCTTGAGGATCCAATTGTTTTGGTAATTAATTTATTAATTGATCTATGCATACGATCTGTTCTTTCTTGTTGTAATTAATATAATAACAATAATCATTATATGTGTGTTGTTAGTCGGTCTATGACAAGGATACCTTCTCCGGGGATGACAACATGGGACACGCTAACATAGACATCATCCCATTAATCGAATGTCTGAAAATGGGGCTGGAAAATCTCCCCGATGGAACAAAAGTGGAGAGGGTTCAGCCGACCCGAAGCAATTGCCTCGCCGATGAAAGCTGCGTCGTGTGGGAGCAAGGCAAGATGACACAAGACATGTCCCTTAGGCTTAAGGATGTAGAATGTGGCGAAGTCGCAATACAAATCGAATGGGTTGATGTTCCGGGCGCCAAAGGTCTCCAGGTCGAGGTATATATAAATACACACACATATATATACGAAAAAATTGCAAAACATATCATTCATGTGTACTCAATTATCACTTTTATCATCTATTTATCGCGTTGGCAAAATATATCCTATTCGTTCGCAAAAGTCGCTATTTTTGTCATCCGGCTGCGCGTGGAACAGTTGTTGTGTGAACATGATGCGCAGATGGATAACAAAAATTACAACTTTTATAAACGTGTATGATATATATTTCCAGCTAGATAAGTAAAGAACAAAAGTGATAATTAGATATATGTGAAAAATATTTTTTGCAAATTTCTTACATATATATATATATAGAGAGAGAGAGAATACATTTTTTTTCATTTTTTAAATATATATGGGACGAGATCATCTGCCTCAAGACATACCGTGCCCCTAGCCCCGACACACATTCCCAACCCTATGCAACAAATTTAGTTACATACGTACAAAAATTGTATATATATTGTGTCGGGGTTGGGGATAGGGTATGTTAAAAGGCAGGAGGTCTTGTCCCCGTATACATATACATACACATATATGATTATTTTAATTTTTATATATAATTAATTATATTGATCGATCATGACATAGATACCTGATAAACACCCCCACCACGACAATCACAAAGCCATGAGATCTAAGAAGATGACACAAGTCGTTTCCATTGTGAGCACGGTCCGGAGGCGACTGAGGAACAAGACCATATCTGTTAGCACTAAAGTGTTGCACAAGCCTCCTCACCCGTAAACAAAATAACGACAAAATTAGCTTTATGAATCCAAGACATCACTTTACATTTTCACAAAATGCGACATGTGAAAAGATCCGACGTTTCCAAAAGCTAAGCAAACCTTGTAGACAAAAAAATGATGACTGTGAATGTTTTATGTGAGCTCTGTAATTTTATGTTCCTTACTGAAATAATGTATTTCTCGAAAAAAATATATATAACTTTCGCACTTTTTTTTTTTATAATTCAAATTGAAAAGTGTTGAAAATGTATTGTTTAAAGTGATATTATGAGTGGTTTTTTATGTTCTCGTTTTTATTTATTTATTTATTTATTGAGATAATATTTTGTATGGCGGAATCTGCAATGCTGAAATTAAAATTTAACACTGTGTTGAATAGCACACAATATGCTAATTAAAAACACATTATATTACTATTGACAATACATTATTTATATTAATATAATATGATACAATATAAATACAACACATGAAGTAACAACTCATGATATAGTCTCACACAACACATGTAGTAGTTAATTTTAGCACATGATATGCCCTTATATACATATCTTTAATACACGTAACACATGTTGGGTATAATAAAAACATATGTTATTTTTATATTTTACATGTGCTAATTTGGACTGTAACACTTCCCATTTTATATATATATAAAATATTGAATGTAATTTTTTTTAAGAAATAAATAAATAATAAATAGTAAAAAGACAAAAGAGTTTGAAAACACAAGACCAAACTCTATACCAATTCTCAATTTCAAAGTCATACTTATCTTTCAAGGTAATATTTTACCTTTATATCTTGCAATAATCCGGATTCTACATGGGCAAGTACTTTTTAGTGTATTATATATGCACATGTATTTTAACTTAAAATACTGGTGTTTCGTTTGTAGGATTTTAAAAAAATCCTACATTCAAAATATTAATCCCCCAAAAATATCAAATCAAATACCTATTTTTCATTTTTTATATCATACCAAAAATTAATTTTACATTCAAAACATCACATCAATACCTATTTATATCACATCATACAACTATTCAAATTCAACATTTTTACTATTCAAATTCAAACTCAAAATCCAACCCCCAAACAAACACACTCTATGTAAATTTTAGTGGCGGTTAGGGTAGTGCTGATTTGACGCTTCAATAACCGACAGTCAGTACATTCTAATATTTGGCAATAACATTATGTTGTGTTATATTAAAGTATGTGTTTGTGCCGTTTATATATTGTACCGTGTTGTATACATATATTTATTATGCTCAAATCAATAATATATTGTATTGTATATTACTCTCTTTGTCTCATATTTATCTATCCATTTACTTTTTGCACAGATTTTTATAAATATTAGTATTATATTGGGATGCAGTAGAATTAAAGATAGAAAGATTAAACTACTTTTATTAGTATTGTATAATATAAATGTAATGACATTTGTGTAATATATTGTAAATTAAAATGGTATTTGTAATATTAGGTAGATAGTACAGTTACTTAAAAAAAATATTTTGTTAGGGGAGAGACTAAAATGAAAAAATAAATAGACTGTTAAATGATAGATGAAGTATATTATAATGTATTATCAAAATATGAGCGGAATATTATATTATTATGTATTGACATATATGTCCGATTGTTATATATATATATATATGCTGACTAAATCAAATTAATACGATGATGTTATATATATATATATATATATGCTGACTGAATCAAATTAACACGATGCTGTTATATATATATATATATATATATGCTGACTGAATCAAATTAACACGATGCTAATTTGACATGTTAGTATGGTAACAAAAAAGGTAAATCTTTTTATATATTGTTGGCTCCAAAAATGATATAACTCAACAAAAAAATATTCTAACAAAATAGATTTGTTTGTATTTAAATAGGTTATCTGTGAATTGTTTGGATGACAAACGAATAATAATAAAACTAGCATACGATACTTAAATACGAATGACAAGGGGTTGGGGCTTTACTCCATGAGTGTGATGGCAAGGAAGAACTCTCCATAGGATTCTCTTTACTCACTTAGGCGTGTGGATTCGAGCGGTTTGGTCCGAACCGTGCTTTAAATTTTGATCGATTTTCGATTAGTAAAAATTGAGATTGAGATCGAATTAAAATTTTTCAAAATTGAATTAAACCGAACCAAAATACTTCGATTCGGTTTGGTTAAAAAGCGAACAAACGAAAATTTTGATTTTCCTATGAATAATAAAGATTAGGGTTATAGGTCAAATATAATACTAAAAATTATAATATTATTATTTATAAATATATACTTTTTTTTAAAGTTCGACTATTTCAGCTAACTGGAATTAAAAATTGAAAACCATAATCAAATTAAAATTAAAATTTATAAATTCAATTTTGAACTAAATAGTCGAACTTTAAACCAAATAGTCCAACCTCCCACCACCAAAAAAAAAAAATAATAGTTTTTTCGAGTGACAAATGTTCATCTTACACTTATTCTCCTTTCAATAATACACGAAAAGCGTCTAGTGACTTGCCACACATGGTTCGTCTAATGTGACTTTTCTGTCGGGCCTGGTTTGCAGGGTATTAGGTTCGACCGGGAGTTTATCCAGTGCGCATAAACTCGTATAGTACAACTTATCTTGTTGGATTTATTTTGCATATTATTAAGTTCGACTAAAAATTTACCGCACTCAAAGAGTAACAATTACGGATTTTCACATCATTGAAAAAAAAAAATGGTAATGTTAACATCCGACAAATGTAATGCAATCAATCTTGCTGTTTATTTTATTTTATCCTTTTTAATGCTTTCTATTATAATATGCTCATAACAATTATGTTAAAGCAAAGACAACAGTCTTGACACTTGCGGGGCATAATGTTAATTCACTTTGATTTTATTTAATTATACTGTATAATTTTTTAATTTTCCTAAAAAACAAAGAGTCCAACAAATATTCACCTTAAATATTATTGAAATTCAAAATGCAAAACTTAAAAAACTCTTTCTTTATTTTTGCCAAAAACTACTATCTCCTTCCTACATCATTTGTCCATATTTTTTATTTAAGTCCCACATAATTTATCTTTAATTTTTTTTATAATTTATAATTATTTCAATCTTAATATATAATTAATTTTATTATATAATAATTTTTATACTAATATATTTTTTAATTACTTACTAATTATTTATAATTTAGTTAAATTTCTAACGTGGACAAAGAGTTGGGACATTTAATATTTAATTGGTTTCTTATTTGTTTACTATTGAATCTATCAACATTTTTCGTATATGTTTATGTTTAGAGCTGATTCCAAATAGTAAGTACGTCTATAAATAATTTTCTTTCATTACATTAAATCATTAGCATGATTTCATGTATTATATTTTTACATGACATCATAAAAATTGAACAGTAAAAAATAAAATAAAAACAAAACAACAAACCCTTGTACATATTCCATGCAAAGTATTGTATTTAATAATTATTTTACCTAAAAATATCAATTGATAAAAATAAAAATAAAATAAAATAAAATAAAAAACACCCTAAGAAAGATACAATACCTGTCAACGGTTAGATCCAATCCGGATCATGAAGTTCCATATCCGAATCCAACTTTCTCTTATAGTTACCGGATCCAGAATCGGATCCTTCTGATTCAGTTGGATCCAGTTCGATTAAGATCCGATTTGGGATCCAATATCCTTATACAAATTAACTTCACATTCAGGTTCCGGCTAATGCATAATTCTATCAATATTTACAAAACTTCAACATTTAAATATAATTAACAAATGCTTTCAATTTAAATATAAAAAATTATTTAATTAACAATAACATTATAATGTCAAAGAGATAAATTAAACTAATTTATTATTATATATATTTATATAAATATATCAATAAATAACTAGTATATATATATAAAGATCCATATCCAAACTAGATCTACCAAATCCGAAACCATATAAAACAGATCCGGATCCGGACACAATATCCATATGAGGTTCCGTATCCAGAAAAAATACCAGATCCAGATCGAATCTGGAATAGTTCCAATTGACAGGCCTAAATATATCAAGACTTCATAATATCACACACACACACACACACACACACATATATATATATATGTGACATTTTTCATTCAACTTTTACTATTTTCAAAATAAAAAACTTTCGAATGAACTAATTCTAACCTTTTCACTACTTTAAGTTTCATATGTACATATATATATATGTACTAACCCTATGCAATAGTTGTAGTGAACTCAAAGCAAAATGATTTCCAGGCAACACACACATACTGTGCCTATAAAGAAAACAGTTCCAAAATCGTCCAACACAGCCAAAAATCACATGTCATTTCTCTTAGAAAAGCTCAAGTCAGTGCAAACGACGCCATACCTAATTCCAATACGTTAAAGGCAATGTCATGCTTTGTGTCAAACCACTAGAAATAACAACGAAAACATAATATGCACGAACAGGGATTGTTTGTTAGTCCTATCATTCAAAAACCACCCGAATGTAGAAGAATCTTCTAAGCTTCAATTCGAACTCATGTAATCGAATCCCATATGCGTTCTATGGTAAGTATGCTACAGCAGAAACAACAAATGTATGTGTGTGTGTGTATGTGTACGTATGGTACAGGAAATGGACAAAAACAAACGTACCGTGTCCAAACCCCTCTCATCTGCCGCTTCGCCAAGAATGGTTGTATAATTAATGGCAAGGTAGGTAATTCACACTACGTAGTTTCCAACGAACTTTTGGTTCTCTTCTGGCATCGTGCACTCACCCCTTTAGCTCGCCTCCCTTGGAAGAATCACTCGTCCCACAAAATCAATTCCTAGCACCTTTTTTCTAACAACAGGTTCCGGAGAGGAAAAAATAATGAAAGAATCAGAGGGGGTTAGCAGCCACAAGTACACAGATAACTGGAGCAGAACCTTTCTGCCCGTAGGATCAATCAATCACGTCACGGATGATGTTCGTGAATCTTCAGTTTTATTGCCTTTGCACATGCAATCTGGACATGGGAATGAATATATCGAGTCGTTTGGTCTCTTCACTTGAATACCTTTCGAGTCGCTATGAGATCGCATATTTAGCATATGCCGCTTGAAGCTCTTCCACCTGGCGAGAAAAACCACAATATTAATGAAATTAATGACTGTAATGAGGAAGGGGGGCTTCTAAAAGGATTCATCGAAGATCCTATTACAAATTTCCACTTATTTTGTAAGTTACGAAAACATCGTTGTAAGGTATGCATGGACTAGTTTACAGGAGTATCGACTCAATAGATAACGCAAAAATAAGAAAAAGCACCTGAAACTGCATATTTACACCTATCAGATTTTTAGGAAATTAGATTACTAGAAAAACAATTCATTACCCAATATTTGGATTGTCAAATAACAATGCCAATTTCCGCTTGTCTGGCTTAATAGTCTTGGAATGTCCGCCATATAAAAATCTTCTGTGCCCCAAAAGGAAATGTGGAAAGTTCCCACCTTGAGTTGTGACAAATACCTCGCTATGTAGACAGACAGTGTAGTCTATCGCAGCCATTCTGGAGGAGTAATTCTGAGAAGTAGCGAGTCAGAAAACAAAACTTTACAGCTTAGCTCATATGCTCATTAAAAGAGATTAATGTCCCGAAAAGAGACCTGAAACGGGGCTAGTTCCTCGGCAGATGCCAGCGTCTCCTTCGTTTCTAATAATGGAAACATCTCCAGAAGAGGAGCCATATGTCTTTCAGAATCATATATCTTTCCGGACGCTAAATAGAGAGAAGTGCTTTTGCTGAAGCCCATTCCCCTCAACATCAGACCTACCTGATCCACGATACATTAGTACAAGTTATACAGAGCTATTCGCTTATTACAGAAGATAATTGTTATTCAGAAATCAGAGATAAAAATAGCATTATGTAAATATCTCCAAGGTCTGTCACAGATATGCACAAATGGAGAACAAAAGGATAGAGACTTATCATAGTAGCCTAAAATTTGTTAATTCAAAATAAATCTCAAATAATAATAACTAAAATCCTAAAATTATTTTGACAGTTCACACTATTCATCAAAATTCCTATCTAAACATCACATCCTATTTTTCATTTAACATTACATCAACAAATTATTTTCTATTCAAAATATCACGTTGAACACCTATTTATACAATATCAAAAACCTATTTTTCATTCAACTTTTTATTTTCCAAAATTAACCCAAAACACTTCCAAAACATATCTAAACACACCAGCTTATTCCTATCTCAATAACACATGCAGCCCAACCCAATATCATATTTTACAGTCAATCTGAACAGTTCCCATATATTTTTAATTTATACATGAAAATCTTACTTTCTACACAAATTAAATAAATAAATAACACAGATGTAAATGAAGGAAAAGAAACTGATGTCGAGAAAAGCTATACCTCTAAAGGTGTTAAGGGACAGCTTCCATTCAATCTGATTGCTCCAGGAACTATTACTCGACCAGGTTTAGTAAATTTTCCCTTCCAACCTCTTTCTCTAGCAGCATCCATGTCTACTTTTTCTTGTTCGCCACCATCATATACGCAACATGAGAAAGCAACCATGTCCTAAACAGAAGATAATCAATAATTTGAACGAGTTTATATACAATGAAATTCATATCAGTTCAAGACAAACCTCTTCAAAGCGAAGATGTACAGAAATATATTTTGCGCTATTATTTGCACTGCGCGCTTTCATTCTTGCCACCAGAGTCTCACCTAAAGTTAATATGGGGTTTGAAAACCTTAGAGCTTGATAATTTGCCAAGCATCTAAGCCGCTGTACAGCAGGAGGAGCATCAAATGACAGGCGATTTGCAAAAGGTGAAATCCTTATAACCCTGAGTAAACAATTACAAAACAGCACAGCTTTCAAAACTAAGGAATTAAGTAAAAGTTGTTCATGCATCACGAAATGAAAAGATTAATAACAGCATAAGAGATATTACACAAAATTGTGATATCTCTATAACCAAGAAACAGAGAGACAAATAAGTAAAACGTTACTGGAAAATGAACAACAGAACAGCCCTATAATGAAAATCTATCCACTCCTATATTCAAATACATATATGCCTCTCTAATCATACTGCAGAAGTATCACTAAATAGATGGAACTATAATGGATCAAAATAACTATCAGTCATCATGTCAATTAAAGGAGGAAAAAGGAGAACGTATAAACAACATATATTTGTATATTATACAGAAAGTAAGCTACATGTACTGAAATTGACAGAGATGCCTGCTGAATTTCATGATGTATGTTTTTGAACTGTCAAAGTGGGATAGACTAATCAAACATTAACCTCGAGGATACAAGGCGAATTTTAGGATGAATCAAACATGAAACATGTACATGTAGAAAAGCATACCATACAAAGAGTTCAGTGGGGTGGTCAAATTTACATATAAATTGCATCATCAAAGGTCATCAGTGTTTTCTTGATTCAGTAAGAAGGCAGTGAAAAAAATATCAAGTAATGAAAGCAAGAAACCATTTAAGACTCACTTTTCTTCAAGCAACTTAGGGAGAACTGTCTCCTTATAGTATTGGATTGAAGACCATGCTTTAATCCTGAAGTTATACACATTGCTCAAGTTATGATCAAATCGCTCCATTATGTAACTGGGAACAGTTTGAACTATCTGAACATCATTCTTCAGGGTTCTGATAAAGAATTCTTCATCATATATGTCACCAAATTTGCTGCATGTGAAAAAATATATATATATATATATATATGTATAAGAACATTGTTTTCTTTGAAAGATAGGAAATATTACGTCACAAGGCAGCTGCTGCATAGAAGAAAATTTCTAGGTGAAAGAAAACAATCTAAAATCACTAACTTCATTAAGTCTAATTCAGAGATCTATTGTATCTTATTCATATGTTTAATTAATCCAAACTATCAAATATATAACCCAATAAAATAGTAAATACTATCGTAGAATTTCTTAGCGCAATTGGGTACCGGAACCAAAAGCCAACATGTCTAAATTTGATGCTTTTTTCTGAATCCAACATAATGGATATGTTTGCCTTCACCCTCATGTAAGTAAATATCACCACCATCATCTCACTTGCATACACATAATTTTTCATCTTTGTTCCATTAAAACAATAACTAAAGTAAAAAATTTGTTCACAAAAATATCACTTAGTCATGCAATAATATGACTAACCTTGGATCTCGCCAAATACTGTGAAAATGAAAGTTTGGGATAACGAGGGTTGCATTGAGGTAGCCGGCCACAGCTACAGCATTGCATATCTGGAAACATTAAAACCAATGAGAAAGTGCATCTCCGTAACTCCCAAATATAAAAACATCAGGACTTTATCATGATACACAAACATTGTTATCTGTAAAAGTATACCGATGTTCTCTGCTGATTTAAACCGCCATTAGCCTCAACAAACATATATCCATTTGACTCAGGTAAATCTGCAATAACAAGGTATATTTTATTATATTTTGTTCTAACACATAACAGATCAATGCCGATCAAATGATAAAATAAGACTCGAGCTATCTACAGTAGCATATATTCATGACTTCACTAAGTCTAAACAAATATAGGACTAAGTTTCGGCGAACAAAGGATTACAACATGAAAAAGACAATGTGTACCTTCCAAAGACTTATTTATGCAAGGTCGCCATTGACCTTTATTAGAATGCTTCCAAATGGTTGATATCTGAGAAGATATCAAACGCTACATTAACATCAATTAACATGTGTAGAGAAAAGACTAGAGGATAAAATTAAACTACAGATGCGCATTTTGTTTTCCACATTAATAGATAAATTCTTTAGTATGCCATACTGGGAGTAACAGAACATCAAAGGACATCTCAAATATGTACATTATGTCTTTAACCTAGCTAAGCTTTTTCCCTATCACCTTCATCATAATTACGCTTTCAGAAGCATCTCAGTTAGAAAGTTAATGAAACTCTCCTGTTTCTATTAGTGTAAGCCAGCCAGTACACCAACATCAACTTCAACTACACATAAAACACTGACAACCTCAAATTCTTAGAATAACTTTGCCAACATCACATCTTAATGATGCCTGCCACATCCAATATTCCACTTATGCTCTTCAAAATTTCACAAAAAGTTCTGATAAAAAAGATTATGAATTTCATTTAACTTTTTCTGTTGCACTCTGGAAAATCATGGATGATTGCAAGCCTATCATCTTACCTCGAAAATGATACAAATCTAGCACACAGTTGCACTACAAGAACCATTTCCTTTATATTCTACCAAATCTCAAGTCCCAAGTTTCCTTAAATCTACCAAGTTAAATAGCAGATATCTTTCGTGTCAGAATGGAGGAAGCAAGTATACAATTCCAGATTTTGGTACGGAGAAACCCATTAAAACATAACCATCGGACAAAACTCAAAATCTACGATAAGGAGAAAAGATGATTATTTAAAACACACCAACAATTGAAACAATGCACTTGCCGGATCCTTTGCATACAGTTCTACATCAGAATAACTTAAAACAGCGCCATAAAAATGAATATCCATTGTTCCAAAGACCTTAAATACCAAATCCAGTTGATAACAACAGAAACGAAAGTGTAATCATGGCACAAACCAAATTGACCAAACAAAATAGCATCTAAATCTCCAGTAAATACACATACATATACATATAAAACTCCAAGTTGTTGCAGTACTAACCGCATCGCCGGAGGAAGTATCGGAGTCCATATCCCGACGCACTTTGGCGTAGAGCTGAGGGCTTCTGTAAACCGAGCCAGGGGCGTGCCTGTGCTTAATGACGGGGACGACATCGAACGAAACCGTCCCCATGTAAAACAACATGACGGAAATGTAAAGCAGCGGGGCGAAGAGGAAAATCCCCTGGCGCTTGAGCAGAAGGGAGAGTAGGTTCCAGGCGATGCGCTGGGCGAGTGTTTTGGGAGCGGGGCGCCCCGATTTGGTGGGGCGGTGGCGGTACCGCGGGGAGCGGCTGAGGGGGGACGCCGGCGGGGATCTTGGGCTGCTATTTCCGCTGCTGGGGAGCCGATTGTAGGCTTGCATCGCTCTAATTTTCACATCATAATCACAATTGTTTTGTTAGAATGAGAATATGTAAAAAGAAGAAGAAGAAGAAGAAGAAGAAACACATTTCTGAAACGACGATGGATTTAGGTATACCGTATCCGTATACACAACAAATACGTACAAAATACGTATAATATACGAATACATTCCAGGTCAGGGTCCAGGGAGACTGTATCCCGTTACGTATTTTTTATAGTATTATTATTAATATATGGAAAAATAATAAATATAATACTATTTTTGTGAATTTAAATTTTATAATTTTTTTTATTATGTAAGTTTACATTGTTATTTTTGTATATTCCTATATAATTCATTTTAATTTTAATTTTTAATTAATAAATTGATAAATAATTATTGTATAAATTTTAAAGATTATTTATTTTTTTCTATAATAATACAAAATTTATTAAATTAACATCAAAATTAAAATTAATCGTAAAAATTAAAATTAAAAAAATTAAAAAAGTAAAATTAAAAAAAAAATTAATAGAAATTAGTTGTTCGTAAATCGTAACTTAAATTGTCTTTTGAAAGTTTCGATTAAACGATGATTCGATTTTAAATTGTAATCAAGAATTTGAATTATTTGGACAAATATATATGGTATAATGAGTGTTGACAACAATGGATACGTCACCCAAGACGATGATGGACACGAAGATTATTATAAATTTTTTTATAATATTATTATTTTAGTGTTATTATTATTATTATTACTCTTTGATCCACAAGCCACGCAAAGTATTTCAAAATAATAAATATGGTTGTGCCGCATATTTGTAAAATAGAAGCATTAAATTATATTTTAATTTTGAATAATGAAAATGAAAAATAGAATTGAGATTATTATAACGTAGTTAAAAAGAATATATAGTGTATATTCCTTTGCCAAATTTTGGGACTTATTACTATATAGAATATGTATTTTGAAAAATAAATAAAAAAATTACAAAACTTATGGTGTGTTTCTTTTGTGCTTTGGTTCGAAGAAAAAAAAAATATGTGAGATATAGAAAATTATGAATTAATTTAAAAATAATAAATGTGTGAAATATATTAATTTTTCGAAGAAATGTGTTGAATTTTTTTTACAAAAGAAACAAATCATTCGTTGTAGTTTGAAATTAACTTTAAAATGTTATATTTGTATTTTGTTTAAATAATATTTTTATGTGATTTTTGTTAGAAAAAAAATAGTACTCCCTACGTCCCACTTATCGTGTCCACATTTCTATTTCTGTTTGTCTCACTTATCCTGTCACTTTTCTTTTTTGGAAAAATATTATACACTTTAACCTCGTTTTAAAGTTTTAATTTTAATAATACTAATTATTTTAATCTTAATTTAATATTATTTTTATTAAATAATAATTATTTTCACTAATACATTTTTAATCGTTTACTAATTATATTTCTCCTAAATTCTCGTGTCTACGGTAAAGAAGACATTATATCCGGGACGAAGAAAATATTTTTTATTAAAATTATAAAAGATGAATAGTAGTAATATTTTCTATTTAAAATAAAAAATAAACACACTATTAAGGTGTGTTTGGTTTGGATTTCAAACACAAATTACTAATATTTAACTTAGTATTTTATATAAAAATATCATATTAAAATATCATTTAAATTAAAATTAAAAATATAGTCTCAAACCAAAACCAAGCAAACCCTAAAACGAGCATAGATGGTATCCAATAATAAAGAAAAATAGTGTGTTTACACGTGAGATTTTTTATTTTTGTCTTGAATAGTAAAATTTTGAATTGAAATAATTGTTTGATGTGATATTTTGATGTAAAATTAAACTTTAGTGTAATATAATAAATAAAAATTATTATTTTAATTTGATATTTTTTTAAAAAAAAATATTAAAATAGTATAATAAAAACCAAAACCAGTGTAGATTTAATATTCTATATGCAAAATATGTGTTAAATACGATACTTCTTATACAAAACAATATGCATCCCACTTGTAATTTATGAAAATTGTGCAAATTCCCTATAATTGTAAAATTGTTTTAAATTCTCTTGTAATTTTAAAAATTTCGCGTTTAATCCTCATTACATCATTAATTAATTATAATTATTCTACACGCGTACTAGCTGTAAATATAATTCAGAAACTCCATAACTATTAAATCATTGTTAACTAATGACATATGTGAGGATAAATGCATGATTTTTTAAACTATAAAAAAAGTCTTGACGCAATTTTTAAATAATAATAAAAAATTTCGTGCAATTTTCATAAATCACAAATAGATTTTATGTTATTATGCCTACTTTTTATGAAAATTTACAAGATATGTTATCTATTTCTAAGTTTTTATTGATTCAAAATAATTAATTAGTTAGTAAATTTAATATGATTAAACTTACACATAACCAAAATAATTATCACTGTGCGATTTATATATATAGTGTATTTCTTTGAGATTTTAATTCACCTTTTAGTATTTAAATTTCATATTTTTAAGAAAAATATATATTTAAGTGTGTATGTGTGTGTGTATTTTTTATTTTAAATTTTAAAATTATCATAATTAAATGATTGTTAGATATTGTATATATTGAATATGATACTTTTAAAACGAATTTGTCAGTTTGATATAATTATAGTAAAAAATAGTGATGCCAAAAATTGTAAACCAACAACATAGATCTTATATTATAATACTAAAATTAATGGTATGTAATATATATATATATATATGTATGTTACTCAAAATACAAGAAATTGTCCGTCCTTGTTGTTGGAGAATGATGGTTTTGTTCTTTCTTATTTATTTTTTTAAAAAAATTTAATACAATATATACCTTTATTATTTTTATATTCCTATATGTTTCTCTATATTTTTTTATAATTTTTTTTTTTTTAACAATCTCACAAAATAAACACACTCAATATATTCATATATTATTAATATATATATATATGAGATTTTATTTATTTGGGAATTTTTTAGTTAGTTCTTAAATTTTTTTGGAGTTTTTAATTGAATTTTGTTAGTTGTAATTATTAGAAGGTTTTGAATTTATAAAAATCATGTTGAAATTTTTATTAATTTGAAATAGAGTTGAAAAATTAATATGATAGTTTAAATAAAGAAATAAAATTAGAATATATGTTTATATTACAGTATCCATAATTGTTAAATTATTTCTACTTATTTTATTTTATTTTATTTTATCGTCTCACCTTAATAAATCATTAACTCTTTATTTTTCTCCGATCACTAAACTATTCATTCAACCCACGATCACATCAATATGAATATCAACATTTATATTACATATTTATTTTTATCATTTTAAAATTTTTACAATTCATTATTTTTTAAATTACTAGTTAATTCAATATTATAATTTTTTAACTTTTATTTATAAAATTTTAATATATGTATGAAATAAATAAATATTTTTGCAGACCATATCATAAATAAAAAGTATATCAATTAAGATTAAATAACCCTAATATTGCTCTAATAATTGACGAAATTTAAAATTTAAATCTTCTTAAAAATTATTAAATTCATTAAAACATTAGTCCTCATCGTTGTTGCCTCTAAAGTGTTCTCAAATATGTTTTACCAAATATGCTCGAAGTTGGTGATGTGCTTCACAATCACGAAATTCTACAGTTCATTAAAAGTGAGATTAAAATTTTCAATAAACACTTCATGTCACCCCACTTATGAGATTTCTATCATCATAGTTGGCTTTCCAATTCTGTATTGCATATAATAATAATAATAATAATAATAATAATAATAATAATGAACTATAACAGCTAGTTTGATATGTTAAATAAAGTATTTAAATACATTCACAACAATAACAAAAAAAAAATTAAAATAATTATAATAATTTAGTAGAAAATGAAACTTAAAAACTTAAGTACTCCAACAATTTTAATAATTTCCTAAGAAAACATAAATTTTACAATAATTTTAACGACTTGGTCGAAAATACAAATTTACGACAATGAAAATAACATACTAATAAAAATCAAATTTCTATTTGATCATCTCGCATTGCATATGCAATGTTAGTATTTCTGGACTCATTTTGACGATATCAATGGCCAAGAATTAATAAGCTTTTATTCACGGAAATTATAAATATTTTTTATTTATTTATTTACATTATATACAATTTTATTCTCCGCAAAATAATATTCATATTATATATATTTTATTGAAATATAATGTTAAAAATAATTAAACACATATTTTATTTTTTAAAATTTTTTATATAATAATTCATATTTTAAAAATATTAGCAACACCGTTCATATATAAAAAAAATATCATAACTTACTATTTTTAACTTATTAATTTTGATTATCTAAATAACAGTGTCTAAAACAAAAAGATCATATATATTGACACAAATGAAATATTTATTTCTTACAAATGTAAGTATTCAATAATTTTTCACTTAAAAAATATTAAAATAATAATAAAAAAGATACAATGTAAACTAATAATAGTAATAACAATGAATTAAGAGTTACGTAAAAGATGATTCCGTAATGTAATAACAGTTGCAGATTTCAATGATACAAATAAAAATATTAATTTTAATATGTTATTGTAAGAAATAAGATTAGAGACCGAAATTTAAAATTCACAAGGATGTGTTTGTTTGGGGGATTGGATTGGATTTATACTATTCATCCAATTTTTTTCCCACAAAAACATCAAATCAAACACCTATTTTTTATTTTTTATATTATACTAAAAATCAATTTTACATTCAAAGCATCACATCAACACCTATTTATATCACATCATACAACTATTCAAATTCAAAATTTTTACTATTCAAATCCCAACTCAAAATCGAAACCCCAAGCAAACACACCCCAAGAGTATTAAAATTTATTTCTTTTACAAAAGATTTTCAACATATATTTTCAAAAATATTAATTTATAAAATACAAAATATAATTAATAATTATGTAATATATTAATTTAAGACATAAGCACCCAATCGGCATGCTGGTCCAAATAGAATAAATTGTGTGTGCTGTACTTGAATGATTATCTAAATAGAATATATAGTAATTAAATAGAATTATCTAAATAAAATATATAGTAATGAAATAGAATATACCTAAACCCAACAATGGGGGAAACTTTTTGACTAGCTAAGTTGGCAAGCACGTGTCCCCATCCTACTCACGTGTCCCGCCTTATGTTGCGTTGGACCCATTAATAAGTACTCCAATTCCACTATGCCATTTTTTAGTACATTTAAGTTTGGCAAGGGGTAGAAAAAGTGTTAGAACAACACATTATATGCTATTAGATAATATATTTATTACTACAAAGTATATGCTAATATAATACAAATATAAAATATAATAAAAAATACATATTATGGTTTCAACAATACAAAATATTACTACAGACAGCACACAGTATTACTGCATACAACATATTGTATATGTTAATATAATACAATTATAACACATTAATTAACAACACATACTAACATCATACACAACAATTGATTTTAGCACATAACATACTTGTATACATACAATACACTTATTATTAAAAAACAACACATCTCTTTATTAGACACAATATGTGATGTGTGTAATACTAATGTGTTCTATTTGTATATATAGCGCGTCAAATCAACACCGTAACCATCACCGGCAAGGATATTAGAAAAAATAAATAGGAGTATTTTATTGAAAAAAGTAAGGATTTGTTTGTTTGTATTTTAGTTTGAAAGAAAAAAGAAATTATTTGAGGTATAAAAAATTAAATAATATAAAATAATGAGTGTTCAATATATTATTGTCTTTTTTTTTTTTTTGAAAAAATATATTGAGTAATTTTGACAAAACGAATGCACCCTAAAAAAGTATAGGATGTAATCGCTTGATAATTTTAAATGGATGTATTCTTTATATTAATATAAAAAATTATGTTGTTAATATAAAAAATAATATTTTATATTAATTATCAACTTTTGTGAGTAATGAAGTATATATATTATGTTAATATATATATTGTATTTTTTGTAATATTTATAAAGAATCGTGTCCCTAAGAAATAGATTGAGTAAACAAACTCATATAATTGATGATATTTTTAAAAATTTAGTTAGTAGTTAAATATAATGAAGAGAGACTATAATAAAGTTACTACATTGATTGTAAATAAATGTTGAATAATTAATTAATAATTAAGTGTTGATTTTTTTACTTTTTTAATATAATGATGAGGTAAATTTAATGTACAAATAATAAAAAAAAAGAACAAATTTAACAAACAGATAAAATATATGTACATATATATATTTATGTTTTACCCTTATATTCACACAACACATGCACCCGCTCAGATGTCTTACCTTTTGATTGACAAAGATTTGACCGCGTATATATACGTATATGGTGTGTATTTTGTTTAAGTTTAATTTTATTTTATGATATATTGTTGAAGGAAATAATATATATATATATATATACAAAATTACAATTACTGTATATTTATAGTTTATTTGCAGCTTGAAAAGTTCACATAATTTTTGCATTGTTTATAAATTGCACAATATTTTCTTATATTTTTAAAATATTACCTATGATTTTAAAAGTCTGCAATGTTTGAAAATTAACAACCACAAAATCTATTAATATAGACATTTAGAGATTAGGTACAATATTTTTAAAATTACAAGGAAATAATACACAAATTTTGAAATATAAGAAGTGACGCAAACTTTAAAATCATATATGAGTTACAAATAAACTTGCTATAAACTTGGGTGGTTTGGTTTTGATTTGAAATCGGAATTTTAATTTGAGTTTTAATTTTAATAATATTTTAATATGATATTTTATTTATAAAGAGAAAATTAATATATATTTTTATTAAGAACCGTATAAATTAATAATAGTAATTTATATTTGAAATAGCATCAACATACATCCCTTTTGTTATATCATCAACAAATGGCATACACAATGAACTAATTGATTATTCAACCATGTCTAAATTTCATGTCTCATTTATTTCTGGTTCACTTTATTCATGGCGTCATGTCCTCCTTTATTTCATGACCCTGATCTTACGACTCCATCTCCGCCTCCGGATCTGTTCCAGTTGAAACTTCTTATCCACCTACGACCTCGTCTCCAGATATTGATCCGTCTGCGGTGTCTAGACCTATTATACCTCGTCGATCACATCGAATGATTCATCCACCTGCTCATTGCATGATTATCATTGTTATTTTGTCATATTATTTCATCATGAGCCTAGGTCATTTCGTGAGGCAAGAGTGTTTGATCCATTGTGGCAACAAGATATGACTAAGGAATTGCAGGTAAAAGACTCACATTTGAAATTTAGTGAATTTGCTTTATGGCAAGACAACTATTGGGTGCAAGTGAGTTTTCAAAATCAAAAATAATTATGATAGTTCCGTTGAGTGCTACAAGGCTCGTCTGGAGGCTAAGGGTTATTCTTAGGAATATGAAGTTGACTATGAGGAGACTTTTGTCCATGTTGCTCATCCCACTATTATTCGTTGTCTCCTTGCCGTTGTTGTTGTTCGTCACTGGTTTCTTCTTCAGTTACATGTCAATAATGCATTCTTACATGACACTCTTTTTGAAGAAGTTTATATGACTCATCCTCCAAGTTTCCCGTCTTCTAGAGAGGTTTCTTGTTTATGCCGTGCTTTATATGGGTTGAAGCAGGTCCCTCGGGCCTTGTATGTCACATTTAGCTTTGCGCTCTTGGAGTTTGATTTTACCACACGCGCTTACGATTCCGGTTTATTTCTTTGTTGTTCTTCCTCATGGATAGTTATCCTCTTAATTGATGATATGATCATCACAAGAGATGATGTGTCTAGTATTTATGATCTACGGACATATCTTAGTCATCAGTTTAAGATGAAGAGTATGGGTCCCCTTTGTCACCTTTTGGGACTTGAAGTCTCTTATTCTCTCGATGGAATCTTTCTATCTCAGGTTAAGTATGCCTCAAATTTTATTGCTCATGCTGGTCTCACTGACTGCCAGGTAGCCTCTACACCACTTGCCTAAGACGTTCGACTTACCCCTCCTTATGGTTCTCTTCTTGATGATCCTACACTATATTGTCAACTTGTTAGGAGTTTGATCTATTTGACTGTCACTCGACCAGATATCGCTCATGCAGTTCATATTGTGAGTTAGTTTATGGCCGCTCCGAGGACCTCTCACCACTTTGTTGTCTTACATATTCTCCGTTATGTGAAAAGGTACTCTCCTACATAGTTTACATTTTTCTTCTCACCCATCTTTGACTCTTACTGGTTACTCTGATGCTGATTGGGCTGGTGATCCTACCGATCATCGTTCGACCATTGATTTCTACTTCTTCCTGAGTAATTTTCTCATCTCTTGGCACAACTAGAAGCAGACTTTAGTTTCTTGATCGAGTTCTGAGTTTGAGTAGCGTGCTATTGCCGACTCTACGTCAGAATTTTATGACTTCGTCGATTATTCACTGATTTTGGTGTTTCTCAGTCATCTTTTACGGCTTTTCACTGCGACAGTCAGCGTGTTATGAACATGACCCACAATGATACCTTCTATGAGCTCACCAAACATATTGAGCGTGATTGTCACTTCATTCAACAACATATCATTGGTGGGGCTGTCTATCTTGTGTCGATCTCCTCCGCAGATCAGACAACATATATCTTCACCAAGTCTCTTCTTCCCAGTCGCTTCCGATTGTTCTTGGACAAACTCAAGTTGGTCTCTACAGCGCCTACTTGACTTTGAGGGGGATGTTGGAATATTATTTATTTTATTGTTTGTTTTATCCATTTTGGATTATGTCTATAAATAGGCCTTGACTTTATGATTTATGAATAATACAAAATCAAAAAATATCCACAAAACTTTTAATATATAAGAATCTTATTTTCTTTTTCTTCCTTTCGTTTTTTGAGGTACTCTTCAACAAAAATTTGTGAGAAAATTTTATTAGATCCAATCAATGAAGTGTTCATAGAAATGGTGCGAGAGAAACCTGTTTAGTTTCCTTCATCATGATTCTAAATTGGCAGTGCACTAATAAATTTAAGTTGTCAAAAACTTTTTTTTACTGGAAAGACTAACTGCAAGAAAATCAATGTATTAATCAGTTTGGAAATGTGAGAAGTTGCTATTCAGATTCACAACAAAATTTGTTCAGATGATTAGTACTGGCGGGGTGTATGATGTGGTCAACGTGTCATGTCATGTTTGGACAAGGAAGAATATGAGATCGTAGAGTCGTGGATAGAGTAATATAAAGTCCATTTTCAATTTACATACATAGTATGTATATATTTGTGGGGATTGGATCACCAGCTTTTTTTTTTCATGCCCTGTACACAAAGTGATATATACACACACTATATGTATGTAATCATGTATATGTAATATATACACAGTGTATTAAAGAAGCATAGAGGGATTGAGATGTAAGGGCCTGTGCTTGTGATACCATCCCATATTTGTGATCATAAATATAATGTATATATGTGTAAGTATATATACTTATATTATATATATATTTATATATTATATATATTACTTTGGGCAAAGAAGTTGTGTTGGAAATTTTTTCTTCCTAAGATTGATGACTCAGGTTGTTCCTACAACCAAATAATCTCACTAATAGTATTAATAAGTTAGTGCCAATAATTAGAATGATAATAAAAATAAAATAAAAAAGTAATGCTATATATAAACGAAATATGTGGAATAGTTCGGTAGGCTCAGATCACAGCCTACTCCGCATCAACTTCAAACCTTCTAACGAGGCAACGTCACAAAGAGGAGGAATTCGAAGGGCACCCAAGAACCGTTATCGATTTCAACCGATAAAACAAAAGGAACGCAAAGTTGGAGGGCAAAACTCCGGTAACCACCAAGCGTCATGGGGAGGAAGAACAAAGAATCACCAAGTTCAATATATATATATATTGTCTCTCTCTCTCTCTCAGTTCTCACCCCCCTCAAAAAAAAAAAAAACCCCACGAATCCACCAAGTATATACAGCTAGAGGGAGCAATAGATAAACCCAAAAAAAGTAGAGCAAATTTACTTTATCAATTTCAATCGTCACATTACCAAGAGAAATGACAACAACAAATCCCAATTTTTTCTCTCGCAAGAGGAACTATCGCGATAGGGAAGGAGAGAAGAAACATAATTGAAAAATCGATGGATTAGGTTATAAATAAAACATAAGCCAGTTCAAGTTGGTTCGGATCGGGTCGGGTCATGCGGGCTTTGGGCCAGGTCAGATAGATCTGAAATAAAATCCAACAATTTCCTATTTATTTCTGGTCGACCATCGCGGTTGCTGTGTAGGGCATAATAAGAGTAGAGAACATGCTTACATCATCACCTTTATATATACAACTTACCACATAGATATTGCACACAGAAGTATATATATAAGCACAAAGTAAACATATATACAAATAATGTAAACAATACCAAGTTTTAAAATCAACCCATCCAAATTTCAAAGTTAACATATAACAAATAAAGGTAAATTGTTTTTTTAGTCCCGTAACTGACTCCTTATCATTTTAGTCTCGTAAGTGGAGCCTGTTCCAAACTAGTGACAATCTTGGATTGCTTTCATCTAGACTCTAATAAGATCTATCAATTTCTCAGAAATCTGTAGGACTAGGACCCTTCTATAACCTAAGTTATTTTTTGGTGAAATCTTTCTGACAATATTTCAACCATCATATTCTTAACTCGAATAACTCAGTATGATCCATCATTTTCTTGACCATCTCTAGCCCTAGCACCACTCTGTATCACTTAAGTATGTTTTCCAAGATTTTAATTGTTCGCCAGGTTTGCCTATCTATCATGAAGTTGAATGTGATACTCATTCAAACTGCGTGCCAAATTACTTTGCTACATCTACCAGAAGTGGGATCCAAAGATCGGATCTTCATCTGAAATTATTACCTCAGGCACACCATAAACTCTGAACATGGCAAACATAAAGCTTTACCAACCTCCAGCTCATTCTTATTTTAATGAATACGACTGGCATCATCAACCTATCGAATATAATCCAGACGGCATCAAGTTATGAATTTTATTTTCTTATAGTATATGACTAACATTGTTTATTAAAGGATAGCTCATGTAAATTCAATAGATCTCTTATGTTCAATGGTTTAAAAAGGGAAACAAAGAATGACTCCCTCTTCCATGTGCACCAAGCCGTAACATAAAGCCTATATGCTATGTTAATGATGGTCTGCCATCACAGATTGTAATTTGAGCATGAATTCATTCGGGAGATTCAACAATAGTTTCGTGCTGATCATGTGATCAAACAATATTTCATCTATGGCACACATGTAGAATGTCCTGTAATACACTTACCGAGTAGTGTATGGCGAGTAATCCAATCTTTGTTTCGATTCGCCATGCACTTCTATCCATTTCTGCAATCAGAGTAACGATAGATGACTGGATCATGACGAATAAGCAGTATATAGCCACTACAATCATTTAAGCTGGATACATCTTCAATATGGCAGCCTGCGGTCCAGAAGAAAAACATTATAAGTAACATCATCTGTTTGTTCCCAATTTTTTCTTACCTGGATAAATTCAAATAAACTCCATGTAAAACACGAAACATTTAAAAATAAAGCACACAATTGTACTTTTTTAAATGGTATTTTTTTTTCTTAAGCCTGAAATTAAGGATTAATTTGAAGAGCAAGCTTTCTTTCTTTCTTTCTTTCTTTATTTCTTTCTTTCCCCTTTCAAGACAATGTTTAAACATTTTATATTTTTTGTAGAGGTAATAATGTATTTTATTTATGAATTTGGGCAATGTTAACATAAAGCGAAGTGAAACCTGAAGTATGCACCATGCTGCAGTGGTTAATGAGGCAAAGATAAGCAAAAGTCCCCCAAGGACCCAATTTGGTGTGGATGGCAACAAGAGCTGATTAAAAGATCCAGAGGTTGCAGGTGAATTAAGGATAGCCGTTCCATTATAAAATGTCACGATGAATGCGCCCAGGATAGATGTAATAGTACCCAAAGATTTTGATATGGTACTTGAGCTTCTAAAGTCTAGTTCTTCCATTCTAAGACAAATTAATTAGAGAGTCATTGAAGGTTGAGCTGATATGATATGAGACAGCATTGCACCATGAGGATATTTACACATGTTGCAGTGCTAATTAGTCTTTGAACTGGATGAGTTAACAAAAGCCCCCACCCGGCCTATCAGTGCTAATTTACACATTGCACCATAAGGATATTTTTTCCAATGTCATTAGAGTATAAATTAGTTTTCCTTCATTTTGTTAGGGATTGAAAAGCTGAAATTTATATATTTTTATCAAATTTTATGATTTATTTCTCTCCAAGATGTTCTTGAGTGCATTTTTCTCTTTTCAGTTTGGAATATTTGTTTATGGTATTAATATTTACCAAGTTAATACATGATCTTTGAGAAAATTTTATTGTCACACTTGCGGTTGCTAATCAGCTAATGCATCTTATCATGTGAGACTTTCACATTGCATGATTTTCAATTAACTAATGTTGAGATAAATATCACACCTTCGGGCAACCTAGGAACCTATGTAGATTCCAACTTAATAGTAGTAGGTTAAAGCTAGTGGATGTTGGGTTCCAACTTAATAGTAGTAGGGGAAACTATTTCAATCCAACCTTGAATCAATAACACACACATGGAAGGGTTAAAAGAGAATGAAGGGAAAATCATGTATTACCCGAATATAACAGCAAGGGCATAGGTGAATGCTGGAACCAGATTCAACATGGCTGTACTCAGTGTCGGAGAGCTGAAATTTATGCCAGCATAACTACCTATCTCTGCAAAGCATCTACGAAGAAAATCCAAGAACTTAATGAATAGGCATATCCAGAAAAGATCAAAGTATTTTCCATTTAGCAGGCTACACTTAATGCACAAATTCATGTCGATCTCTACAAATAACTAATACCAACAATTCATAAAGTAATAAGTCATTAATCGACCATATTTTGAAATACAAACACCACATATGGGATTATGGGAAACCAACTAAGAAACACTAATTACCAGCTTAGGCATAATGCAGCCTTTTATATTGGTCCCTCCTTGAAATTAATAACAAGTCTCACAAATCAACAGCTTAGCTAAAACATTATCTTCATTGTTTTTCAGGCATGTCCTACCCGACAATTGCATTTAAAAATTAATTGTTTTAACATGTTCCATTTTATTGATGCATAAAGAATACGTTTGCACACTTGTTTACTGTTACAGGATTGCAGTAAATGTTGAAGGCATAAACAGACAGATATCTACACTTACTATCGCAACAAAGGAGTTTATGATTCCAACCCATCAATTTCCTCCATTTCTTTAGCTTTTCCCCACAGCACAGCATAGAATCTAACGACCAACACCACTGCACCAATCAAATTGCAGAACAAAAGGCATTACGAATATTAGAAAACATTTCAGTGCAAATAAGGACTGAAAGGTTTTCCAATTAAGTCTTGCAGAAGTTTTTTAGTTTGAAAAATACCTTCCAACATAGAGACCATCACCCATGAAAACAACACCGATTACAGCAGCAATGACAATAGTCAATGGTTTAAAAAGGGAAACAAAGAATGGCCCCCTCTTCCATATGCACCAAGCCGCAACATAAAGCCTATATGCTATGTTAATGATGGCCTGCCATCACAGATTGTAAATTGAGCATGAATTAATTTGGGAGAATTAACAATGGTCTGGTGCTGATCATGCGATCAGACAATATTTCATCTATGGCACACATGTAGCACTGTCCTGTAATACACTTACCGAGTAGAGTATGGCGAGTAATCCAATCTTTGTTTCGATTCGCCATGCACTTCTATCCCTTTCTGCAATCAGAGTAACAATAGATGACCGGATATGACGAAGAAGCAGTATATAGCCACACAATCATTTCAGCTGGATACATCTTCAGTATGGCAGCCTGCAGTCCAGAAGAAAAACATTATTAGTAACATCATCTGTTTGTTCCCAATTTTCTTACTTGCTATAATCTTCTACAAATGATTATTATTTTGGTAATGTAACTTTATCCAGCAACTGCAGTATTTTATTCACCAACTCTTCGACCTTTTTGATATGTTGCTCGAGTTTTTCCTCCAGCTTCTTTTGTAGTCGGTCGAGTCTTTCCTCCAGCTTATTTTGTTATCGGTCGAGTCTTTCCTCCAGCTTCTTTTGTTGTCGGTCAAGTTTTTCCTCCAACTTATTTTATTGTCGGTCGAGTCTTTCCTCCAGCTTCTTTTGTTGTCGGTCGAGTCTTTCCTCCAGCTTCTTTTGTTGTCGGTCGAGTCTTTCCTCCAGCTTTTTTGTTGTTCATTCATATGCCACTTAATCTGAATATTTTTCTCCTCCAGCTTCTCCATTATTGTATTCTGCTGCATGTGTATCATATTTAGAGTCGGGGGCTGAGGCGGAATTTCGTTAGGATCCTGTTGAATAAACCTAATACATATAGAGAGAGTCGAAACCAAAATTAGTAAAAGTAAACTCCAAAATAGAATTTGAAAAAATCCGTAGTAAAGCGGCGTATAAAAGAACAGAAACAAATTGACGCTCCATATTATTGCTACTCCACTAATTTCGAGTAATTGCAGAAGGCGGTTGTTCTTCTCCGAAAATGATATTCCCACCGTAGCGTAAATCACCCCGGCAAACAAACAAAGTGCGAGGATGATGTCAATAGGCAAAGGTTGTTCATGTTCACAAGTTAATAAAAATGAGAAAATACCAAACTTCATTGATATGGACGCCTGGAGCGTAAACAAAATGAAACCACGGGAACGGAGGCCTGCCACAATCCTGCTCATTTTTCTGTTGAAGAAAAAGAGAAAAGATCAAACAAGGAAGTAAAAACATTTAAATAAGAAATTGATGATGTGAATCCCAAAAAATGATAGTGTTACATACGTGCATTTAATAAGCTTAACCGAACAGTAACATAATGCTACAATAAAAAAATAGTACACATTTCAGGATAATACAATGGTGAACAACAGTCTAAAAATAAAAACAAAAGCAAGAAGGATTAAGATTTCAAAGATACTGATATGGAGTAAGGGGTCGGGGTGGCACATCCACGGCCGTTGTTGGTCTACAGCCTACGACGTCAAGGCGAGCGGGCTGGGCCGTCAGTGGTTTAGTTATTTATCCTTATTATTGTATTATTTGTTATTGTCCTATTTTATTAGTTGTGGACGTAATTGTTAGACTTAGGGTTAAACATTATTTAAGTGTGTGGTAAAGACATTGTTGGAGATTTATTATTCTTGAGAAAATAAACAGGAGCCTTCTGGCTTTTGGACAAACGCGTTGCGTTTGATTCTTTGAGTGCTAACAATTGGTGCGGTGAGCATGAAACACTCACCGGAGATGACGAACACACGCAATGAACAGAGATTTGAGGATTTGGAGAATGGACAGGCGGGTATAAGGGAAGAGATGAAGCCGATGGCGGAGGATCAGACTAGGGTAACTAAGCCGTTGAAGGAGATCGTTCGTACCTTGGCCGGGCTGGCGGCTTCCGTCGCTTCCATCGCGGCTGCCCGTCCAACGACGGGTGGTGGCTGGGATGTCGAGCACCCCGCGACAGCAGGCGAGCGATGATGTAGTAGACTCGGCCGCGACCGAGGCGGGGTGTGAGATTAGGGCTGAAGGGAAGAGGGATCTGGCGCCACCATCGCTGCCCTCCTTCGACGGGGCAGACCCGATCGGTTGGTTGGGGAGGGCGAATCAGCAGTTCAAGTTGCATCATACAACCAAGGAGTCAAAATTGGCAGCTGCAATGTTGGCGATGGAGGGTTCGGCACTATATTGGTTTTCGTGGATTCGATCCAGAAAGTCGGATATAACTTGGGTGGAATTTTCTTGGGCTTTGACAAACCGATTCAACACTCATTTTAAGGGAAGCTGCTTCGAGAGGTTAGCGGCGGTTGCGCAAACGGGCACAGTGGAGGAATACTTCAACTTGTTTGTTCAGTTCACCAGTCAGGTTCCGGGATTGAGTGATGAACATTATTTGGGATACTTTCTAAAGGGTTTGTCAGATGAGGTTCGGGGTTCTCTCTGTCTCCTATAGCCACTAGATTTGGAGACGGCGATGGACCTAGCAAGAGATGTGGAGTCGAATTTGGCAATTGGGGGTGGGGGGCAAGATTGGAGGGCAAGCAGAAGTATGTTCACGTGGCCTGCTTTCTACGGCTGGTCTACGTCAGGGCAGGGCAGAGTTTTTCCTCTGGGCCGAGGCCTAGCGTGTCTCAGTCCGTGGGGTCCACGGGGTCTCCGGGCCCAAGACCCCCGCAGCGAATTCAGCCAGGGTGGTCGTTCTCTGGGGTGCAGTCAGCTGCTCCATCACGTTTCTCCCGCATGTCTCCTCAAGAAATGGCGGAACTTCGAGCGAAAGGTTTATGCTTTCGCTGTAAGAAAACGTATATGCCAGGGCATCAATGCCCCATGCAGCAACTGAATGTATTGATGGCAGAGGAGGACGAGGCGTTAGATCTACATTGTTTCAAGTTTCACGGTGATCCTGATTGGAAAGAGGGTAAAACAGCCATAGTCGTGCCGGAAGAGGGGGAGAAAGAGTAGGCCGTGTTGCCAATGTACTCGATGGCGGGGTTCACCGGCCGCGAACCTTGCGCTTCGTGGGAGAAATGCTTGGGCGTTGGGTTACAGTGTTGATTGACAGTGGTGCTAGCCATAATTTTATCTCGAGTTCCGTGGTGGCGGAGCTCAATTTAAAGCCTTATGAGTCGAGCCGGTTCAGGGTTCAGTTGGGCGATGGGCGGCGCTTGGAGTCAGTAGGGATATGCCACAATACCGGGTTGTCAATGGCCAGTCTCGAGTTAAAAGCAGATTTTCACGCTTTACTGCTAGGTGGAGTAGACGTTATCCTTAGGGTAGCGTGGTTAGCGACACTTGGGGAAGTTAAGACAAACTAGGCCAAATTGACGATGTCATTTGTTTTCTAAGGAACGCGAATGCATTTGGGGGGAGATCCAGCTCTGTGTAGGGGACCCATTGGGGTATGTGCGTTGGTTCGAATGGAGAAAGCGGAGTTGTTGGTTATGGTAGTATTGGGGGCACCGCTAAGGGTTTCGGAGCCTGCAGGGAGGCTATCGCGGTTATATCACAGTTTGAGATGGTCTTCGGTGAGCCAGAGGGGTTACCCTCGATTTCGCGGTACTGAGCACAGGATCAAGTTGGCGCCAAGTTCGGGGCCTGTATCGGTGAGGCCATATAGCTATGGCCAGGTGCAGAAGGATGAGATTGAGCGAATGGTTGCGGACACGCTCCTACCCGGAATCATCCAGCCTAGTTCCAGCTCATTCAGCAGCCCGGTGTTGTTAGTCAAGAAGAATGATGGTAGCTGGCGTTTCTATGTGGACTATCGGGAGCTCAATAAGGTAACAGTGCTGAATAAGTAACCCATTCCCGTTATTCAGGAGTTGTTATATGAGCTGGAGCGGTGATATTTTCAAAGATTGACCTTCGTTCCGGATACCACCAGATTCAAGTAGAGGATCGTGACATCTATAAAATAGCGTTTCGCACTCATAGTGGTCACTATGAGTTCCTGGTTATGCCATTTGGGTTGACTAACGCACCGGAAACCTTTCAATCCGCTATAAATAATCTTTTTCGACCTTCTCTAAGGAAATTTGTGCTAGTATTTTTTGACGACATTTTTTATTTACAGTAGGTCTTGGCAGCAGCATAAGGAGCACTTGAGAGAGGTGCTACAGGTCTTGCAAGATGATCAGTATAAGGTGAACCGGAAGAAATGCTCATTTGGTTGCTCGAAGTTGGAGTATTTGGGTCATGTGATATGAGCGGCATGGGTAGAGAATGATCCAGAGAAGATACAGGCAGTTGTGGAGTGGCATGGTCCTCGTAATGTCCATGATGTTAGGGCATTTTTTAGCCTTACCGGTTATTATCGCCGGTTCGTTCAGGGGTATGGGCAGATCACACGACCCTTGACAGACTTGTTGAATAAGATTGTTTATGTTCCGTTCGCTTGGACGGAAGCGGCCGAGGGGGCGTTTCGAGCGGTAAAAACGGCTCTGACAACGGTTCCGGTTTTGACGATGCCAGATTTCCGATAAGCGGTTTTTGATTGAGTGTGACGCCTCCGGGTCTGAGATTAGCGCTATGCTTATGCAAGAGGAGCGCCCAATCGCGTACTTCAGTAAGTCCTTGGCGGAGAAATCCCTTACGCGGTTGGCATATGAGAGGTTGATGATAGGGTTAGTTTTAGCAGTGCAGCATTGAATGCCGTATTTTGTGGGTCGCCAGTTTACGGTGAGGATGGATCATAGCATTTTGAAGCACCTCCTGAAACAGAAGATCGTTACGCCCTCTCAGAAAAATTGAGTGGCAAAATTATTGAGCTATGATTTTGTTATCGAGTACAAGCCTGGTGCGGCTAACACGGCAGAGGATGCGCTTTCTCGAAAGGGGAATGAAAGCGTCTTGTTAGCACTCAGTAGTACATATTGGGGTGAGTTGGCGGATGTGCTATCCGAGCAGGCACGTGATGGCTTCGTTCAAAGCATTGTTGCTGATCTCCGTCGGGATCCGAGCAGTCGACGGGGTTTGAGACGGTCGACGGAAATTGTTCTATAAGAGCCACGTGTTGGCTTCTGAGCCAGTGTGGATTCCGCAGGAATTCCACGATACCCCTTTGGGAGGCCATGGTGGAGCTTTGCGGACATATAAGTGGATCGCTTCGAGTGTTTATTGGAGAAGCATGTTCCGGGCAGTGCAGATTACGTGGCAAAATGCCTGATCTGCCAGAAAGCAAAATACGAGGCTCTGTCACCGGCCGGGTTGTTACAGCTGTTACCGGTTCCAGATCTCATTTGGGAGGATGTTTCAATGGATTTCATCACCGTGTTGCCGAAGTCTCAGGGGTATAGCTCGGTGATGGTAGTGGTTAATCGCCTCTCCAAGTATGGTTATTTTATAGCACTAAAAGGCAATCTCACGGCAAGGTCGGTGTCTGAGGCCTTCATGCGTGAGATGGTTCGTTTGCAAGGAATTTTGCGGTTCATTGTTAGTGACCGGGATCCTTTATTTGTGAACGTTTTCTGGAAAGGGTTTTTCAAGTTGTCGGGAACTCAGCTCAAGTTTAGTTCTGCGTATCATCCTGAAACGGGTGGTCAAACAGAGGTGTTGAACAGGGTGTTGGAGACTTTTTTGCGTTGTTTTGTAGGGGAGCAACAAAAGAGGTGGGTGAACTGGCTGTCCTGGGCGGAATATTTGTACATACGTTGTTCCAAACTGCAGCAAAAGTAACGCCATTCGAAGTTGTGTATGGGCGGCAACCCCTACGCTCTGGAGGTACTTGCCAGATGAATGTCGCACCGTAGCGGTGGCTGAAATGCTTCGGAGCCGAGATGTGATGTTGAGTCGTCTACATGACAATTTGATGGCACGCATCAAATTGTCATGTAGACGACTCAACATCACATCTTAGTGCGTGCGGCCAACCCTCATCGCCGCGATGTCAGTTATGAGGTGAGCAACTAGGTGTTCTTGAAGGTACGTCTCCATCGACAGACGTCACTGGCCGGCAAACACCACAAGCTCGCCGCCAAGTTCTTTGGGCCATTTGAAATGGTGGCTCGCATTGGCCTACGGCCGGAGACCAGCTGTATTCATCCAATTTTTCATGTTTCGCAGCTTAAGAGAGCGATTGGTGACCATGCAGTGGAGGCACGATATATTGGTCAACATAATTTTTTATATATGATTTTTTATTTTAAAAAATGATAATAAACTATTAAAATATATCAACTTATAAATATAATTAATTTTAAAAAAATGTATAATAATAACAAATATATTATAATTTATAGTAAATTAAAATTTAAAATCTTGTCTAAAAAAATAATTTTAAATAAAAATATTTATCATTAGTAATAAGTTATTTTAGAATATTAATTACAATAAAAATCAATTTGTATAAATTAAATAAATTTCAAAACAATTAAATTTATAAATTAACTAATTAAAATAATCTAATACTAATTCCAAACCAAAAATGAAGTAAATAAATGAATTTTATGCTATATTTACGAAAATTAAATTAATTGAGCTTAAACAATTATTTGGGCCATTTCCTAAATTTCTTTCAAATCCCTATTCTTCCCAAGTTCCATATATGAACTTAAAGAATTGAAAGAGAAAGACCTGCTGATATATATCTCAACGGGCACGGGGCAGGCCCGTTTCGGATCCGGATCCGGATCCGGATCCGGCGAACCACGCGTACCCTTCCAAAATAAGAATCATCATCGCTCAATCTTGCTAATAGTTCCAATTTTAAATCAAAGAAAAGAACAATCGAAGAAACATAGCTAGCTCTTCTCCTGAATCCTCTGAAGCAATTTAATCAGAAACTTAAAAATAACTCAATCGAATCACAACGAAATTAACGTTCTCACGGAGCACGAGAATCGCCCTTCAGATTCAAATTATTCGAAAATTAAAAACGCTTCGTTCTTTCTGCCGTGAATAAACTGCAAAGAACCCTAGCACATAAATAAATACGACAAGAACTAGAAGAAGCAAAAAACACAGAAAACGACCACATAATCGAAAGAAGAACACAAGTGAAATTCCAAACCCCAAGGCAGAAAATTCAAACGAAGTAACAACAAGTAGAGAGGGTAAACTCACGGAACGGAATCTTACGTTCCAACCGTACACTTCAGCGGCTAGGCGACGAAATTGCTTCGCACAGTTGGGTAGCAATAGAGGAACTCGGCGGTCGGGGAGGGCTTTGATTGAACTGCCATTGCCAAGCTCAAGCACCGTAATATTGCCCAATGGACTTGGAACATGCTGATGAGCCAATCTCCATGGCAGCAAGATCCTTTTCAAATTTTTATTTTGTAAGCCATTGTCACATTTATTTCTTTTCATTAATTGTGTTGTGCAATACCACATAGTTGTTTGGTAATGTAAATTTTGATATATATTGATATTGTAAAATTTAATTATTAAGGTTGTATACTAATTAATTTTATAATAAATATTAGGGTAAACTGTTTTTTTAGTCCCGTAACATGTCGCAAACTAGTCCTATAAGTGAAAACTTTTCGCTATTTTAGTCCTCCGGCGCCAGAGACGCCCGCGTGGCTCGCTGGAGGTGACGTGGCTCGCTGGAGGTGACGTGTCCGCCAGGTCAGCGACACCCAGCGGACATGTGGATTTTTTTTTTTTTTTCATTTTTAAAATTTTTTTAAAAAACTTATTTTAAATTTATTTTTAATTTTATTTGCATTTTTTATTTTTTTATTTAGTCCAATTTTTAAAAAAAATTAAAAATGAAAAAAAATAAATAAATCCACGTGTCCGCCAAGTGTCCTGCAAGGACTAAAACAACAAAAATTTTCCACTTATGGGACTAATTTGCGATAGGCTCCACTTACAGGACTAAAATGATAAGGAGGTACAGTTACGAGACTAAAAAACAGTTTACCCTAAATATTATTATGATGAAAGTATCAAATATGTATTTTTTATTATTATTAAAATTAGTTTATTTATGAGTAATGACACTTAATTTGTGTAAAGGGAAAAAAAAAATAAAAGTTATTGGACAAAATTCAAATCAACACTTTTAAATTTAGTATAAGAATTAATAATGCTAAACAAAAAATGCTTGCAAAGACTACAAAACTTTAAATATATATATATATATATATATTTATTGAGGAACTAATATCATAATAATTTTATTGAATATATAATTAAAATATAAGCAAAATTGCGATTGTGAATTGTTAAATGGAGAATGAATAATTAATGGAAATTATAAGTGTTTTGCTTATAAAGCAAGGAAATTGTTGCTGCAATATTTCAAATACCAATATTAATTACAACAAATGTTTAATATTTTATCCTTTACGCGTTAATATATACAATTTTTTTATTTTTTTTATTTTTATTTTTATTTTTTTATCTTGCATTAGTTGTTATCCAAAAATTATGTGAAATAAAATATTATTTGACTTTAGATAGTTTATTAGCACAAAGTAGTATGTAGATTATTTTGAGGGACACCGTTACCGTATTTTTACTCTCAATTTTTATACAATTTACTTTTCTTCTTTTTTTTGCTTTCCTTTTTCTTTTTTATTTTTCTTGCTTCGATTAATTTCTTTTTATTTTTATTATTTATTTATTTATTTATTTATTCTCTTCGCCCCTTCTTTCGTTTATTATTTTTGTTGCGAATACGATTCCGAATTCTTTATGAAGGAAGCTGAAGAACCTATTCAATTTTTAACCTGCTCGTTCCGATAAACGGTTGAAGGAGATTTTCGAGCGATAACAGATTGATATGTCTGGTGGAACACGTCGTGTTCTTCTACATTCATAAACTTGCAAAGTCATGCATCGAGATGAGTTTCAAGAATAGTCAAGAATTCAAAGATGAAACACCGATCGGCGAACAACCACCGACATCGTTGAAGAACGTCCCGTACACGGAGGCCCCTACTTCAACGGAGGCCAAGGGGCAAAATCCATATGCGCCGCCACCAGCTATTCCAACGGTGCCTTTACCCAAATCGGTGATCGTTCCGGGAGCTCCGCAGATTATTTTTCCACCAATGATGGTAGCCAACCCGCAGCCACCGCCGCCAACCACGGCAAAATCCATGCTACCGCAGCTGCAAATTATCCCGGAGCAAAGATAAGAGACTGCTTGGTGTGGTTGGCCTCCGCCGCCGCATTCCGCCTATTTTACAACGTTCAGGGTGGCACCTACATAGTTCCTAGTCGGCCCGATATCTGGATATGGGGATAGGGGGCAGTTTGACAGTCCGATGAGTTCATTTTCGCAAAAGATGCAAGGTTTTCGAGCTTCGCAGGCACGGTGACGGGTTCAACTTCAGCGCAATGAGCTGCGTCGTTTTCAACAGGAGTTTGTGTGGCTTTCCAGACCCCGACATCATAAGACATACCCGAAGGACGCCATCTTTACAATGCACATCGAGGAGCTGTCCGACAGCTAGTATTTGCGCAATCAGCACAGATGCCCGCTCCTTCGATTGCACAACCGTCAAATGCTAGTCTTCGGATTTTCTGAGGCCCTCCTCAAAGTCATGGACCAGCAGAGAAACCGCCGAATTCTCCAATCCATCTTGTCCGAAGCAACCACAAAGTGATCATGGAAGACACGCAACGACGCACATGTTCACTGCCGATTCTAACGCCCCCGGCCACATTGCACAACACTGCAACCATGATCGAGGCATCTGCTCATCTGCGAATCGTCACAAAACAAATCTGCCATGACGCACAAGCTAATCGATACCAACCTACTTTCCAGACGATTCATTTTGTGCAGGATCAAAAGAATGAGCCGGCTTTCGACGATGAAACCGATGACATATCCCTCGCTGAATTTTCACCAGAAGAGGCATACACTTGCCCAGCTTCGTAAACGGCTAAGAAAAAAAAACAATTCGAAAGGAAAATATTTATAAAATACTTATTTGATATCACCAAATTGAAAAAAATATTTAGCTATTTTTTGAAAACAAGCAACTTTGGCTGAAAGATGGGAATAAATTTTCATCCGATGAGGAGTTAAAAGGGAAGGAATTTTATAAATGACATAGAATTTTTTTCCATACCGTTGAAAATTGCATTGCATTCGGAAATACAGTACAAAAGGCAATCAAAGAAGCCCGATTATGCCTCGCCGATTGGCCAAAGGTGAAGATCGATACCAACCCATTCCTTACTCCTATGAACATGGTGGAAATTTATCCTCAGAAAAAAAAAAAAAAGGGTCAAAAGCGCCAATAGAGAAAACCTATTGTCAAGCATTTAGGCCGGGCCTACGGTCCTCCATGCTTAGCTCATGTATGGGACAGATTGGCACCCTCGAATACCATGGCCGAAGTGAGTTTCGAAAAGAATATTCATAGAGATTTGGAGGGTGTCGTCGGTATATTAAGTCGTCATTTTTCCTCACCTGGCTTGGTGACCTGAAAGAGGTCCACAAGATAGGAGCTGGACAATTAATCAAGGTTGGAATAAATTTCAACAACTGTCCCGATCCTTGGAAAGGCGCCGATAGCGTTGACGTCAAGCAGTGCGGCTGGCGAGCGAGCAAGGTCCGAAACCGATCTCCGATGTGCTGCTTGGGCAGGGGCGTCACGCAAAAATCTTAAACAATATTTGAGTAAAGTCCGAGCTGGGCATGTGATCAGGACAATCCCCGAGCAATCTATTCAGTTCAGAAATCTTCAGCACAACTTAAATAGCCGAAAAAAATGGAGACAGAAGCATCAAGCCGAAGCTGAGCACTTGACAAGTTGTGCCTAATAAGGATAAAGGGAAAATACCAATGGTTACGGTGATTTGGAGATACATAGTAGGAAACTAGGATCAATGCCCATGATGAAGATAGTTTTTCTGAGGCTAGTTTGAATATTATTGCCTCGGATCATGACCTTGACCTCGCACTTCAGTTCCATGGCGATTTTATGGTAAATACAATTGGATTTTTCATTGCCCATTGAAATCAGCCCCGATCAGATTAGAGTGAAATCATGATAAAAAAGATAATTCCGTTGTATTGATGGAGTCGAGTTGCAAGAAGATGAATAGTCCCCGAATCCCATCCGTAGGACAATTCTGCAGGATTCACTTGACGAAATTAATTTATGGAGTAAAGTGAGTCCCAGGACTATTCGAATCAACACCTTGTCGGATGACATCTCCAGAAATTATCTCATCAAATTAATTAACAAGTTTTGGAATTGTTTTGCTTGGAACTATGACGAAATGTCTCTATTAGCTCGGAATCTTGTCAAATATCGACTACCGAAAAGTCCAATTACTGGTTATACAGGAAGTCCAATGAATGCTACAAATCAAGCTCAACAACAAATGTATATATCTTTTTTAGTAACTATGAACTCGATTTTTTCTACAAATACCTCTATTTTTACCATCATATATTCATATAATTATATGTATATTGAAAAATAAAGGCAAGATAGCAAAAAATTCCTTTGTGGTGTTTCGAATTTGCTTAAAACACCCAATTGTTCTAAAATTTCAAAAAATATACTCATGGTTTCTAAAATGTTGCAGAAAAATCTCTCTCCGTTAAGACTTAACGGCAATAGTATGTATGAAATGCGATTTTTGGTTGATCAACTGACATATCTCTATATGAAATTACTAAAATATTCTCTTTGGCTTTATTAAATGTATTTTTTTGTTCCTCCACCTTCTTTCATGTATTCTACTTTATTTTTGCAAGTCTTCTTTCTCTTTCTTATTTTTCTGAAAGTTTTTTTTAATATAATTTATTAGAAGATTAAAAAAATTTCTTTTCATTTTGTTATTATTTTTTTAATTTTTAAGTCAGAGAATTGTGCTCCCAGAGCTACCAAAAATTGAGGGAAAATCAAATTTGAATTCGTAAGGGATGGCTTGGTGGCGCCTAATTTGACTTTTCCGTCAGACCTGATTTGCAGGGTATTAGGTTCGGATGGAAATCACCAGTAGATTTTTTGAAATTTTAGAACTATAAAAAATTACAAAAGAATATTTTGCTATTTTACCAAAAATAAAAACAAAATTTTTCTCTACTTTTAACTACCACTGCCACTACAATTAAAATATAATTATTTTTTAAATTTCGTACAATTGTACCCCTTAATGGGGAAGGAAATGAATAGTAATTAAAAAAATACATAATTAAGTAAGAAATTCAAAAACCAAAAAGTAATAACACGAGACTGTAAGAAGAAAAGTTTAAAAATACTATTGCATGTATATTATAATTTTATTAAAAGGAAGCACTCCCTCATTTTATTATTATTATTTTATTTTTTGTCTACAAATGATGGTATCTATGATTCACATTTGGTAAATGTAAAACTATAAGATATATTAAAGTATCAAAATATCTAACATTATTAATATATGATTTAGATGGACATCTTTCAATTTAAATGATTGCAAAAGTTTAACATTGTATTAATTTGAATATCATATAATAAAATCAAATTAATAATAATAATAATAATAATAATAATAATAATAATACAATTGGATGCACTATTTATATACATTATTATATCTTATAGATTTCGATATAAATATGTATATAGTGTCACCGTGAAATTATGAATTCAAATTTTCAATGCATTACCTGACACACATAGTTCGCATGATTTGCTTTTTCGGGCCTAGGTTCGGCCGGTAGTTTACCCCAGTACACTTTCTGGTAGCGACTGCGGATTTCCACGTCATTAAAAAAAATAATACTAATAAAATAAAAATATGTATATATATATATATATTTAAAGTGATTGTCATTCAACCAATATTAATTATAATAATAATAACAATAACTAATACTGATAAAAAAAAAAACAATAATTAATAATAATATTGCAATGTACTCTAATCATACTATAGTACTTTTTTTACTTTAATCATAACTCTATTTTTCATTAATATTCTTTAAACATTCTATTTTGTACATTATTTCAAACAACTTTTTATATTTATAATGGACAAAACCATTCGGATAAATTCTCCAAAAGAATAGAGATTGAATTTTTTGCATATATTATTGTATCAAACGAGATGCTTGTATATGTAATGGATTAAAAACGCAAGTTAGTTCTAAGTTAATTGTTTGGTGTTTCTTTTCTTTTCACACGGACAAAACCATTAAACATGGTAAGAACATGAAGAGAACTCACAAGCTTAATAATAATTAATGCCAAAATCAACAAATTCAAATCGATCAGAAAACTCAAAAGTTTAATTCTAATTACCGCCAAACTCACAAATTCAAATCGATCATATACATTTTTCACGAAGAAGAAGAAGATAGAAATCACTGAATATATAAAAATACGTTTCCTTTAATATTTGTAATGAAAACTATAAATACGTATTAGCAGCAATGCGGGAAATTAATCGAGAAATAAACCAAACTAGCTGTCTTATTCCTTTTAGCACCAATCACGCCATTGCCGAAGGCGTGACATTTGGCATCAGAGCTAGTATTCTTTGCTGTATTTTCTGATGACGCAATCTTATACGCACCGCTTGAATACTCTAGAGCGACAGACGAAGAAGATGACGGAAGGACAAACTGCAACGTTGCAAGGCCAAATTCAAATGGAGGCTAGGTTAGAATCGAAGTTGGATGCGAAATTGGAAAGCCTAGGGAAGACGTTGAAAGCTCAGTTCTTAAGCTTGGTAAAGAGCCACAATCAGAACCTTCGGCTAGGGGTAATGAACCTCTTAATCCCTCTTCTTTTGACTATGATTGGGCACTACAGTGGTAGAATCGAGTACTTTTTTCCTCTGAGTTAGAAGGTTGTGATATGGTAATTGGGGTGGATTTACTTAGCTAACTTAGACAAGTAATTATGAATTTTGCGGAGTATACTGTCCGATTTCATTTCAAAGGAAAGCTGATCAAACTCAAAAGAATTCAGCTTGGCTCCACGATGAATAGGAATTAGTTTAATGAAGAAATGGATAGAGAGGACACAAGAGGTTTCTTATGTGTTAAAATTAATGTATATATATTTTTTTTTATTAAAAATCATATAAAATAAATAGTAAAATTTTTGCTTTAAAATAAAAAACAAACACTGTTTATATTGAATGAACACATTAGTTGTTTATGTATACATTTTTATTTTTATTATTTTATATTATTTAATAATAATTTTTTTATAAACATTATTATATTAAATATTTATTTAATCTAATAACCAATTATACATCAAATCTTAATTTGTAGTATTATCAAATTATTTTTAATGTAAAACTTTCAAAAACATTTTTAAAATGAGAAAAGTCCCCATTTACCTATTGAGTGAACACATGTATACATTTTTTTAACATTATTTATTAATATATATTTATAAAAAAATATTGTATTAAATATTTATTTTATGTAATAAATAATTTAACTTTTCGGTATTATTAAAATTTTCAAAAATTTAAAATTATTACTCTCTTCTACATTTAAATTTATACTCATTTTTTATTTTGGGTTGTTATAAAAAATAATTGTTGAGGACAAATAATAATAATAATAATAATAATAATAATGGCAGTAGGATTTCGGATGAGTCTGAATATAAGCCAAACAGCCCAAAGGTCGGTTGAAAGAGGAAGTCGGGCGAAAAGGAGATCGGATGGTACGCAGTCGGATAAGCAGGTCAGTTGGTTTGCAGTCTGACCAAAGGAAATTGGTCGGTTGGTTTGCAGTCCGACCAAAGTAAGTTGGTTGGTTAACCCACGGACGGGCCAAGGTAAAACGGTATGGTAACAGAGTCAAAAGGAAGTCGGTTGGACCAGCCGTCCATCTAAGGAGATAAGGCGACCGGAGGTGGTTGTTTCGCCGTCGGTTGATCGACGGTCGATTGGTTCTTAGTCGGCTGATCCGCGGTCGGTTGATTCTCATTCGGTTGGTTCTCAGTCAGTTAAGTAGGTCGGATGGTCCAAAGTCGGTTGAGCAGGTCGGGCGGGCCGTAGTCGGTTGTGTCGGATGACACGGAGGTCGGCTGATATGGAGGTCGGTTGATACGGAGTTCGGACCAAGTGAGGTCGGGCGAAGAAGCAGATCGGCTGATATGGAGGTCGGGCGAAGAAGAATGAGACAGACGACACAAGGTGGGACAAGAGACCAGATGGTGGTCGCTTGATGGGGCGGCCAAGGAATCGTTTGGTCTAGCGACCAATTAGTCTCTGGATTGGTCGGGTAGCACATAGGTAGGGCGAAACGAAGTCGGGCAAAAGAAACATGGCAGTGGACATGCAGGTCGGGTAAGAGGCAAGTTCTGAGTTCTGCAACTGGTGGGAACGGTTGGTGAAACGGTGGAGACGCGTGTCAATGAAAGAAGAATTAATGGGCGGTTGACGGCGGTTGCTGTAATCAACCAGGCGACAGTTCCGAAACGCTTCTTAGGGAGTATTTAAAGAGTTGGTTCCAGTATCTTCAATCATCTTCAATCGACATCAAATAAAAAAATGCTCTTTAATTTCGAGTATTGTAGCATTTAGTTTCTATTTTACTTGTTTTTACATTGTTTAGAGCTTCTAGCACTAATTGTACCAAATTCGAAGATATTTCTTATTTTCGAATTTCACTTTTTATTTGTTGAAAAAATACATCAACAATAATATTTTTAATTTCATTTTTAATAAAATTTATTACACTTTTCTATTTTATTTTATTTTTTACTTTAAAAAAAATTAATAATTATTATTCACTTTATTAAAATATGTAACGAGAGAGTATTATTTATGAAAATCAAAATTTAAATGTAGACTATTCAAACTTTCCGAGTCTTGGAATTTTGTCAATCAGATACGATTTGATTAAGTATGATTTGCTTTGTTGTTCTGTAGAGACTATGACCTAAGACAATATTTATCTAATAAAACATGATCAATGCGCGATCGTCACTATTATAATAATAATAATAAAATAATATTTCATTTGTCTTGGATATTTTATCTGCCCGTAGACACGATAATTTAAAAAATATATTAATAAAAATAATTAAAAATTAAAATTAAAATAAATGATTATTATATTTAAAATTAAATTTTTAAAATAAAATTAAAATATATAATTTTTTTTGTTTTAAAAAAACTGACTGGAACAAACGGAAAAAAAATAAATAAATAAATAAATAAACTTGAAAAGTGGGACGGACTTAGCAATAAAATAAGAATAATAATATTAAATATATACGACGCTGCAATTAGCATAAATATCAATTCATTGATCCCTCCTTCCAGCCTCCTACTTGGAAGTTGGAAATCTCCTGCAGAAGAAATGGCGACTGGGCGGCGGGCATGGCTTCAAAGCTCCCTGCCCGTCCTTGCTATGGTGACAGCAGTTATAGCTTTAGCCTTCAACATGATTATCAGCAAATTGGCTATGTCCAATGGGGTCAGCTTTTACACTTTGTCCGTCTTCTCTAATGGCTTGGCCGCTCTCATTCTTTTCCCCACAGCCTTTCTAATCCACAGGTTCTTCTGCTCCGGCGATCTCTACTTCAGTGTATTTGTTGTTAAATTAGGTCTAATTTTAGGACGATTTGGTTGTGAACAGGTCACAGAGGCCCCGATTATCGTTTCCTGTCCTCTGGAGGATTTTCTTGCTTGCTTCTTTTGGGTTAGTTTAATCAACCCTCTTATTAGCATTTTGGATATAATAATAATAATGTTGATCTTTAATTTGCTGCTATGCCTGCAACATTCTGGGAAGATTTTGTTTTAGCTAAGTTGTTGATTTTTGAGACATCTTATTAATTTCAAGGAGGGGCCAATATAAAAGGCTGCATTATGCCTAAGCTGGTAATTAGTGTTTCTTAGTTGGTTTCCCATAATCCCATCTGTGGTGTTTGTATTTCAAAATGTGGTCGATTAATGACTTATTACTTTCTGAATTGTTGGTATTAGTTATTTGTAACTTTTCTTAGGCTTTCAAATATATATATATAGGAAACTTTTTCGAATTGCTTGTTAGGCTTCACGTGGCATGGTTTATTTCTGTTGTGGCATGTAGTAATTGATTAATTCCTGAGTTTTACTTGATGGGTGAATTCTTTGTAATAATGATATTATACTATCTTCTAAAACTATATCATAGCTTGTTAAGCTTCAATTCATGTAGAGATCGACATGAATTTGTGCATTAAGTGTAGCCTGCTAAATAGAAAATACTTTGATCTTTTCTGGATATGCCTATTCATTAAGTTCTTGGATTTTCTTCCTAGATGCTTTGCAGAGATAGGTAGTTATGCTGGCATAAATTTCAGCTCTCCGACACTGAGTACAGCCATGTTGAATCTGGTTCCAGCATTCACCTATGCCCTTGCTGTTATATTCAGGTAATACATGATTTTTATTCATTCTCTTTTAACTCTTCCATATATGTGTTGTTGATTCAAGGTTGGATTGAAATAGTTTCACCTACTACTATTAAATTGGAACCTACATAGGTTTCTAGGTTGTGCGAAGGTGTGATATTTATCTCAACAGTCTTTTCCTCATGATGCTCTATATTGTAGTGGGTATAGTGAGCTCGTTTTCCCTACCACAACCACCTCATTCAACATGTCTATGAATCCATCTAGTTTGAGAGGCAAATGGGTCGAAAGTTATGTTTCTCAATGGAGGAAATAGGCATAGAAAACGGGTCTATTCCAACATGGAACGAGAAAAGACAATATATAGGATGGGTCCAAGGATGTGAGATAAAGGTGGACCTTTTGACACGAGATTAAGCCACAACTTTGGAAATAGAGCGAGATAACTTTGCATATACATCAACAAAAGATGGAAAGATCTGCAATGCCAAGAACCAGGTTCAAATTCAGATTTTAGGCATACAATAGATGTCATTGTGATCAATTGTTCTCTTTGCTTTGCATGTCATGAACATCCAGAGTATTCAACTCCTCGTATACAAGTTTCACTTTTCCAAAGTAATCAGCAAACTCTCCTGTTTGGATTTAAAGAATTCAACTGATACATCATAGAAGTATGTTACTTGAATTAAGAAGTTTCGCACCATCCTGTGCCTGGTTGCACGTGCCAACATAAAAAAAACAGACATGAAATGTTAGGATTCATAGAATCAAGAAAAACATGCAATAAATGAGCATATTTGCTTCCAATTTTCCACCTAGGTTGCATCTCTAAGAAGGTGAAATTGAAGATGAGAAGACGATCTGTCCTTCTGAAAACCACTCAATGTTCTTAGACCACAATGAATAATTGTTTATATTCAAGCATTGATTGGTGATCATCATCCTACTAATCTGAGTTGAATAATAGAACATATATTCCTTACCATTGGCAGCCATTGCAAAATAGGCAACAAAGTCTACCGGATTTCAACTACGACAGTTGAAATTGAAATGAAATAGTGAAGTTGCAATCGATTGAAGTGTGAAATAGGACTATTTGAAATCAAAAGGAACAATGAGCTGACCATCCAAGTTTGATTGGTCTTGATGTTGATTGCCATGTGTGAGAATAGGCATGTGAATAGGATTCCAACAACACATCTGGTGTCAACATGTTCGCTGGAGCACTCTGGTGCATAGGTTATGATCAATTCAGGATTAGGATGTTAGTTAAGGATCGATTGAAGAAAAGAAGACCCAGCCAAGATTGGAGAATGGAGATGTGTCGCTCTTACTGTGTTGAAAGGAAAAAGGAAAAGAATTGTACTAACTTGAATTGAACTTTACAACAGTATTACATTATCTGTAGTCATCCTAAAGAAAGATGAAAAGATAAAGAGAAACCAAAGAGGTGGATAAGAAGAAACAAACAGACAACATTAAACAAGAGTACACAGAACTAACCTAATAGTTAATATCTTACAGTGCCTTAGAGAAATATTGGGTTATGTGGACCAGGAATGACAGATCATGCTTGGAAAGACTATAATTTGTACCAGATCCAAGAGATCATCCCTAATTCAGTAGCAAATACTTTAGCTGGTTGGTTCCATAAACTTTGTAGAGCCATTAAATGGTGAGTTTGAGCCCTTCTCGGGTACACGAGGTAATGGCATTGAATATATGTTTGGTCTTCCAATGTTTGGTGTACATTGCCATTCTTTGATACTTGTTAGAGTATTCCACTACGGAAACCAAAGATTCTCCGAATGTTTCTGCAATTCAGCAGGAGGAAGCTTTGAGATAATAAAAATCTGATCACAAGGGAGATTTTAGGGAAAATTTTGATGGAAGATAGAAACTTTGCAATATGTTCAATGGAACCACTCAACTTGTTGAAGGCCTTTGATTATCCAAGTCCCCTGCAAGCATGGCACATGACTCTGACAGTGAGACTATCTTTTCACTTTGGAAAATGGGAAGCACATGCCCAAAGTCTCTTACGACAAGCCACTGATAGGCAGGGTGGGGGCTTTTGTTAACTCTTCCAGTTTAAAGACTAATTAGCACTCGAAAAGTGCTAATTTACAGATTGCACCATAATGATATTTTTTCCAATGTCATTAGGGTCATAAAAGTTATTCTGACATTGTAATATCATGACTGCCACTGCCACTATGAAGATTTAGGGCCATTACAAGTTGGTTACTGAAGCTTGGTTTGTAGGAATATATCATGATGCAATATTTCTCGTGGAATAGGGTATAAATTAGCTTTCCTTCATTTGGTTAGGAACTGAACAGCTGGAATTTATATATTTTTATCAAATTTTATGATTTATTTCTCACCAACATGTTCTGAGTACATTTTTCTCTTTTCAATTTGGAATATTTGTTTCTGGTATTAATCTTACCAAGTTAATACATGATCTTTGAGAAAATTTTATTGTCACAGTTGCGGTTGCTAATCAGCTAATGCATCTTATCATGTGAGACTTTCACATTGCAGATATTTTTAATCAACTAATATATGGAAGTAGAAACAAGTTATTGTGAAAATGATTGTTTTTGTCAAGCTTTCTCATATCATATCGGCTCAACCTTCAATGACTCTCTAATTAATTTGTCTTAGAATGGAAGAACTAGATTTTAGAAGCTCAAGTACCATATCAAAATCTTTGGGCACTATTACATCTATCCTGGGCGCATTCATCGTGACATTTTATAATGGACCGGCTATCCTTAATTCACCTGCAACCTCTGGATCTTTTAATCAGCTTTTGTTGCCATCCACACCAAATTGGGTCCTTGGGGGACTTTTGCTTATCTTTGCCTCATTCGCCACTGCAGCATGGTGCATACTTCAGGTTTCACTTTGCTTTACGTTAACATTGCCCAAATTCATAAATAAAATACATTATTTCCTCTACCAAAATATAAAATGTTTATACATTGACTTGAAAGGAAAAAGAAAGAAAGAAAGTTTGCTCTTCAAAAGAATCCTTTATTTCAGGCTTAAGAAAAAAAAAATACCATTTAAAAAAGTACAATTGTGTGCTTTATTTTTAAATGTTTCGTGTTTTACATTGAGGTTAGTTGAATTTATCCAAGTAAGAAAAAATTGGGAACAAACCGATGATGTTACTTTTAATGTTTTTCTTCTGGACGCAGGCTGCCATATTGAAGATGTATCCAGCTGAAATGATTGTAGTGGCTATATACTGCTTATTCGTCATGATCCAGTCATCTATTGTTACTCTGATTGCAGAAAGAGATAGAAGGGCATGGCGAATTGAAACAAAGATTGGGTTACTCGCCGTCCTCTACTCGGTAAGTGTGGGCCATAGATAAAATATTGTTTGATCACATGATCAGCGCCAAACTATTGTTAAATCTCCCGAATTAATTTATGCTCAATTTACAATCTGTGATGGCAGGCCATCATTAACATAGCATATAGGCTTTATGTTACGGCTTGGTGCATATGGAAGAGGGGGCCATTCTTTGTTTCCCTTTTTAAACCATTGACTATTGTCATTGCTGTTGTAATCGGTGTTGTCTTCATGGGTGATGTTCTCTATGTTGGAAGGTATTTGTCAAACTCAACAACTTCTGCAAGACTTAATTGGAAAACCTTTCAGTCCTTATTTGCACTGAAATGTTTTCTAATATCCGTTATTCCTTTTGTTCTGCAGTTTGATTGGTGCAGTGGTGTTGGTCGTTGGATTCTATGCTGTGCTGTGGGGAAAAGCTAAAGAAGCGGAGGAAATTGATGGATTGGAATCATCAACTCCTTTGTTGCAATAGTAAGTGTAGATATTTGTCTGTTTATGCCTTCAACATTTACTGAAATCTTGTGACAGTAAACAAGTGTGCAAATGTATTCTTTATGCTCAATAAAATGGAACATGTTTCAACATTCAAGTGTTAATGTTCTTTAATTTAATTTTTAAATGCAATTGTCGGGTAGGACATGCCTGAAAAACAATCAAGATAAGGTTTTAAACTTTAAGGTCCGATTTGACTTAATATCTTGCGGTACCTGACCCAACACTGGACTTGGGATTGGGAGAAATAAAATTGGGTTTTGCTGGAAATTTACCTTTTAATGCATTCGAGTTCGTGATCAGATCACTGTCTAAGGCATTTGTGTTATGTGTCATGTATTAAGATTTGGTATTTATTAAAATACATTGATTTTATATGTTCATTTGTTAAATAACCCGTAATATTTCTTATGAAACGAGGAAGAGGGCATTGGAAAGTTTCAAAAGCGACAGTCTCTAATTGAACATAAGAGATCTACTGAATTTACATGAGCTATCCTTCAATAAACAATGTTAGTCATATACTATAGGAAAATCAAGTTCGTAACTGATGCCGTTTGGATTATATTCGATAGGTTGATTATGCCACTCGTATTCATTAAAATAAGGATGAGCTGGAGGTTGGTAAAGCTTTATGTTTGCCAAGTTCAGAGTTTATGGTGTGCCTGAAGTAACAATTTCTGATGAAGATCCGATCTTTCGATCTCACTTCTGGTAGATGTAGCAAAGTAATTTGGAAGACATACCTAAGTGATACAGAGAGGTGCTAGGGCTAGAGATGGTCAAGAAAATGATGGATCATACTGAGTAATTCGAGTCAAGATGAACATGCGGGAATATTGTCAGAAAAATTACACCAGAAAATAACTTAGGTGATAGAAGGGTCCTAGTCCTACAGATTTCTGAGAAATTGATAGATCTTATTAGAGTCTTGATGAAAGCAATCCAATATTGTCAGATAAGTTACACCTAGAAGGCAAGAAGAGACATTAACTAGAGCTTGAAGATTCTCTTGCTAAAGATAACTTAAAGATAAGTTATTCGAGCTATCTAGGAACATAAACAAGGTATAGATAAATTTTTGAAATAGGAAAGGAAATAGATGCAAACCAGAATATGTGCACAAGACATGTAAGTAGAGACTCAAATTATTAGGATGTTAGAAATAGAGAGCCTGAACTGTGAACAAAGAACAATGGAAACTACTGTGTGAGCTTGCAGGAATAAAACTGAGATTTTGGTGTAATGATCGGACAGAAACTGGACAAGTGCATTCCTTAAGGTGAGGGATTGATTACTTCTATTTGTATACCTATTGTAAACACTTTTTTTTTTTTTTCCCTAATCTTCGAATTTATTGTTTTCTTCCTCGTCATGCATCCACAGGTGATTACATGCCTCTCGAATTGATTTCAGCATACTTACTTTCTTCACTATTCTCACTTTTTTCATGTGGTGTTGTACACTGGGCGTCCCTGGGCCCGGACGAAAGGGGCGACCGTTCAGAACCCAATCTAAATTGGGGCTCATTATTTATTTATGTTATATATAAATTATTTATATATACAAATTATTTGACCATTAATGTATTAATACAAAAGTATGGCCTAGTGGTTAAGTTAGTACCTTCAAAATTTAAAAATATTTTTTTATGCATTAAAAAGAATTAAACAAAGTTAATATTAATAGTATTATTGATATTTTGCATATAAAAATATTAAGAAATTTATTTTATTTAATTATTTATATTTTATTATAGATAAAAAAAATATATTATTTATACTGGGCCCCTAATTTTTGTTTTAATATTGTTAATATTAATACTATTATTGATATTTTATCTAAAAATTCTGAAAAAATTATTTTATTTAATGACTTATATTCTATTATAGGTAAAAAAAATCGGAGTAGATCATTTATATATATTTAGGGGTCTTTTGTTTTTATTTTAATTATTTTTTTGCACTAAAAAAATAATAAATATTAGACAAAATTATTATTTTTATTAGGCAAAATTATGAATAACTCTTTTATGATTTCAAAACTCAGTGTAAATCCTCTATATATTTTAAAAATGATATGAACCCTTATACTTTAAAAATGTTCAAAATGTTCTATAAAACTCATTTTTATATTTTTTTGGTGATCGAGAAGATGACTTTTCATCTATATTTTTTGCATGGCGAGGGTTTAATACAGTGTTTGTTAAAATATAAGGGAGCATTAAACAATTTTTAAAAGTTATGCTAGAAATTTTTTATTTATTTATTTATATTTTATTATAGGTAAAAAATATTATATATATATATATATTTAAGGGCCCCTAATTTTTATTTTGCCCCGGGCCCTTCGAAAGTAAAAAACGGCCCTGGTTGTAGATTCATTGTTTATAGATAAAACATATTGATTGAGGTTATGGAAGATAGTAAGGCCCGATATATATATATATATATAGTACTTCATTTGTCCAACTCTTTTTTTTTTTTTTTTCATAAAAGATACTTTTTTCTATTTTTTTAATAAATTTATTTATTTTAAATATATTTAACAAATATAAATAAATTTAATTAAATTTTTAATCACATGTGACCTATTCAAAACATTTTTATTTCTGCAATAAACAAATATTTATATTTATTATTTAAAATTCCCTATTTTTTATAAAATTATTTTAATTAGAAATAAATAAATATTTTTAATATTTATCTGTATTATATAAAATTTTATTATTAATAAAATGATATACTCCTATATTGTATATATTTTATTAAGATATAATGCTAAAAATATTTAAAATACCAACAACACTATTTATGTAAAAAATAATAAAATAATATTATAACTTATTATTAATAACTTGCTAATTTATACTACTTAAAATATCGTGTATCTAACTAAAAGGGTCATCTAACTGGGGAATTTGACGCGGGACGGAGGAAGTATTACCGTAGCTAGGCGGAATTGTCATGGTAATGACGTGCAATTGATTACACACAATAGTGCAATGGATTACACGATAATACCATACTCTTTATACTGTTCATTTTGGGTGATTTTGATAGATAATATTATTATGTTCAATTTGATAATGTATTAATTATAAATAATTAATTCCATCTAGATGAGCTAGATTAATTTATCTCAAGTAATATTTGTATTAAAAGTTATTATTCTAAAATTAATCAAGTAAAATAAATATGATAGTGATAAGTTTTATGATTATATAATGTAGGAAAAATTATTTTTTTTAGTTTCGTAATTGACATATGGGCTAACTTCAGTAGCATAATTGGACTCTGTATAAGAATGGTCTCAGTAATTAATTCTTTTCGGCACACTTGATCTTCTGATGTGCCATAAGGGTGCTATGTTTGCAGCTTTTGTCAGATCAATTGTACCAAAAAAAATAAAAAATTTAGTTACAAGATTATTTCTATGCAGGTTCAATTAGGTTATTAAAATGATAAGATGATCTGTTACAAGAATTATAAAAATTAGGGTAAATTGTTTTTTTAGTCCCGTAATTGGATCCTCTATCATTTTAGTCCCGTAAGTGGAGCCTGTCGCAAACTAGTCCTATAAGTGAAAATTTTTCGCTGTTTTAGTCCTCCGGTGCCGGAGACGCCCGCGTGGCTCGCCGGAGGTGACGTTAATAAAATAACTATACGGAATATTTTCTGAGAAAATTAGTTCTGATCAAAACTTAGTACATGCGTTAATAAAATCAAAAAATTAATACTAAAAAAAATATAGTATATTTTAGTTGTAAATAAAATAACTATAAAAGTTTACCTTGAAATAACTAAAAATAAATCATAACGTGATTGCGAGTTTGTAAAATTTTAAGGAAGTTCAACTTCTTCAAGTGCACTTGACTCGGTCTCATTGCGTTCCTATAAAATAATATAAGAAATTTAATACAAATATATACAATGATCAAATATGAAAAATAAATAAATAAATAATATGAACTAAAATTACTTACATAAGAATTATTTTTGAGTCCATAATGGCTACGAATCCAATCATTTCCACACAATAGCATTTCCATAACCGGACCCCCTATCATTTCAACAGACATAGAAGCGCTTCGATCATCAATCACTTTACCTCCAGCAATAAAGGCATATTCTGAAACAACTGTTGTGACAGGGACAAAAAGTATGTCTGCAGCCATTCTTGATAAAATAGGAAATCTCAATCGTTCTCCTTTCCACCAACCAAGAACATCCAAATTTGCATTTGCATCACAAGCATATCTACCTTCTTCTAAATAAACATCCAAATCTGATTTTTCTGGAGGAGTTTTATCAATTTCACTCAAAAGCATATGAAACTTTTCCCTACTAATTAAAATACCTGATGAACCAAACTCTTTACCAGAAGAACTAGTAACTTCATTTATTTTCTTTTTTTTAGCCTACCTCTGTTGTTGATCAGATTGAGAAGACATGTGACTATTCACGTATTCATCATACAATTCATGAAGAATTTTTTTTAGTTTTGTCACATAATCTTCTGCTGCATTCTCACCATAAATTACTGGATAAGCATGATTTATAAGAACCATTTTGTACCTTGGATCCAAAATTGTTCCCTATGATAACAAAATATTGCTCTCCCCCCAATACTTATCAAACTTGGTAGACATACCAATTTCCATAGACTTAATGTGATCAGAGATATCGTCTTTTTTTTTTTTTTTTCATTCAACAACTCTTTAAGCCTATACAACTCTTTAAGCCTATACAACTCCACAAGAAAGATATTGGCCGATGGATATTCATATCCAGAAATCATATTAGTGATTTCATGAAATATCCCTAAAAATTCACACACTTCTTCCACTTTTTTCCACTCTAATTCAGAAGGATTATATCGAATCCAAAATCAATTTCTGCATATCTAGGAAACACATCCTTCAACTCTAAAGCTGAAGCCAACATCAAATATGTGCTATTCCATCTTGTTGGACAATCAAAATCAGTTTCTTAGATGACAATTGTAATTGTTTTTTAATCTTGGCAAATTGAATAAGCTTAGATTCAGAATTATTCAAATACTTTGTCATCCCTAACAACATCAATCACATCACCAAGTTGATCAAGACCATCTTGCACCAAAAGATTAAGTATATGCGCACAACATCAAACATGAAATTTTTTTTCATCAATATTTAATTTTTTCGAAGAGAAAAATCTTGTTTAAGCCTTATAATGCAGACATTATTATATGAAGCATTGTCTACAGTAATACTTGCAACCTTATTCTTAATTCCCCAATCAATAAAAAATTTGCTTAAAGCATCAACTATAATAATTCATGTGTGAGGAGGGGAGATATTGCAAAAATTCAACACTCAGCTTTTGAAGTACCCAAAATCAACAAAATGCGCAGTTACAACCATATATTGAATTTTTTTGACCAGATTTCCACAAATCAGTTGTAATACTAATCCTACTTGCACCCCTCAACAATGATTTCAATTTCCTCTTTTCAATTTAATAAGTACTCATGCAGTCTTCCTTAACCATTTGTCGGGAATTTGTTTTATAAAATGGAGATACTGCTTTCATGAATTTATTAAAAACAACATGATCTATCATAGAAAATGGATATTCATAAGTGAGTACCATGTGAGATGCAAGTTCCCGAACCTTGACATGATCATAACAAAAATTAGTGATAGAAGTCGTACCATCAGTGGATCATTCCGTAAACGACAACACTTTCTGTATGCTCTTATTTTTTTCCCCGAGAGCCAACTTCCTCTGTAAGCAAGATGTCAAATGTCTATTGTATTGAGAAGTAGCTCCAGTAGTACTCTTAGCAGAATGACCCTTGCAATGATTACACTGCACTTTGATTGTTCCATCTTCAAATGTAATCTTTATCATTTCATCCCAAACTATGAATTTCTTTTTCCTTTGTTTTTTCTTAGAATGCCCAATTTCATCATCTATATTTTTGTCTTTTAAACTATTTTCACCTTCCATAATTTCCAACTCTTCTTCACTCATTTCATCAGCCATTTCTTCAATCAAATTAAAATATTCCATATCTTCATTGTTTTGCTCCATTGTAGGAGTTGACAATAAACTCTGGACAAAAGAATTGTGCATACGTTAAAAGAAAAATTATTAACCAAAATTAGATTCTAAATAATCATAAACAAATAAATATAGTGAATGGTAAAATATAAAAATATCAATATAAAATAAATCTGTACGAATATGCAAAATAATAAAACTAAAATATTATATTCCACAAATATTTAATTTAAAATTATTTAAAAATAAAAAAATATAAATATTATTTTTATTATTTCTAATTATTAGAACGTTTAAATAAAAAAAAATAGTTTAGAAACGTATATAAAAAAAGACTACTAAATTTTCATTTATTTTAAATATTAAACTAATTCTTTAAAATTCATTCCAAATAAAGTATGATATATCTAAATATAGAAAAAAACTCTAACTAGAAAAAAAAAATAATTCATATAAAACAAAATTACTAACTACTAACTAAATCACCTATTTTATAAATTAGATAAACAATGCTCTGGAAAAATAATTGGAAAAAATTAAAGGAACTATACATACAAACTATATTAATACGGATAATAATAATAATAATAATAATTAATAAATAAAATAGGGTAAAACTAAGAAGTAATACCAACGCAAAATTTTCTGTCGTGATTTGTGGCCTGTGGTGCTTTGGTTTTAATCTCCTTTGAAAATAGAACTAAAAGATTATACTAGTGGAAGTTTCAGAATATAGTGGAAGAATCTTGAAAATTTATAAAGAAGATTATTTTAATGCCGATGATGACTGCGTGAAGATTGAAGAAGAAGAAAAAAGGAAATTAGGGTTACGATTACTACTTTTCCTATAAATGGGATGTGGTGGGAAGTTGGAAAAATTTTAAATTTTAAGAATGAAAATTAAAAAAATATGAAATAAAATTAATATATATTCAAATATATAAAATGACAAAAATGCCCAAGTCTTAATGAGTCTACTCGAATTACTCACGAGCCGAGCTCGAGCTCGGCTCGTTTATAGAGATAAACGAGCTGAGTCGAGCCGTTAACGAGCCGAGCCGAGCCGAGCTTGGCTCGCGAGCTATTCGATTCGTTTAACAGCTCTACCTAGAACTTTAGTGATTATGCATGTTGAACTTGCAACTATCGAATCTTGTATTTTGAAAATGATAAGGGCATTAGGTAACCCATTAAGCCTTTTTGTTTTTCATCACCCAGCACAATATATTTCCCCTAGTTAGCTCATTTGAGACTTTTTAGCCTATTTTTCTTCTATATTAAACCGTCTTTTAGTCTCATACTATTCCTTTGATAATAAGCCTTCTCCGATTTGAACCCTATGCTAGAAAGAATTATCTTAAGTTCACGTTGTGATGCACTTTATTTGTTCGACACCAGTTAGGAACGAAGTTTTAGTATAAATAAATAATGCATTCAGAAGTGTTTGCTTAAATGAGAACGAGTAGTGAAAGACGTATATATATATATTTTTTAAAAAAAAAAAAGAAGAAGAAGAAAAGAAAATAGAAAAAGACCCCAACAAGAAAAAAAAAACTAAATTAAGGATTAATTGCTAAACTAAATTAGGCGTCCGTAATTGCGTTTTAATTTGGTTCAAGTAGCAACTAGTAGCAGACACCATTAGGAAATAATAGAATCAATTTTAAACAATTTTGCATAGGTAATTGTTAAATTGAATTAGGCTCTTTTGGTTCGTAAGGGGGTTAGGCTAGTAAATTCATTGTGGCGTCACTAGGGTTCCTAGTCTAACTAGGGAAGCAGTTGAAGGGCGTACCTAAACTGTCGAGAAATTAAGGAAGAGTTGGTTATTAGACGCGTGTCGGTAACTATAACTAATTTATTTAGAAACTAATAAAATTAAATATTTATCGATGATCAAATCCACTACCCAAATTGTCAATTTCATTCATAAACTGAAAATTTATTTTTATTGAATTTATCTTTTAGTCATAGAGTTTTTATTTTGTTATTTTATTTTTATTTCCTACTTCCAAAATCCCCCTTTTATTATATTTATAAAATAAAAAATCGAAAATAAAACCCTTTTAATTCCCTGAGGAGACGACTCTACTTCATCTATACTACGTTATTTTTATTGTAGAAGTAGGTTTATTTTATTTAAATTTTGCAGCGTGTGACGCTTGTCATGTATTTTTTTCAACCAACTACTGTATTTTACTCTCAGACTCTTCGAACTTTTTGTTTAGCTGCTCGAACATTTTATCCACCATATGTTACTGTTGCTCGACTCTGTTGTTGTTGCTCGAGTATTGTTTCTTGAGTTTTATCAGCATTTTCGCTGATCCTCAAGTAACAAAAACAAGTCCATGCAAATTAGGGATGTCCATAAATTTACAATGCATGCAGAAAGCAGTTGTTCTTCTCCCGAAATAATAATGGTACGACAGTAAAACTAACTCCCGCAATAAAAAATACTACGAGGGCAATGTCAATGGAAATGGTTTTTTCCAACTTAATAGAAGCAAAAGAATGCCAAGCTCAATGGATAATGAAGCCTCGAGTGTAATGTATTAAAACCACGGTTACGAATTCTTGCCACGATCCTACTCATTTTTTCTTTTCTGTTAAAGAAAAATAGAGAAGATCAAATAAGAAAGTAACAAGAAGACCATAACTCATGTTAAAAACCTAAAATCTAATCCCATAATTAATATATATATATATTTTGTCTTCTTACAAAATAAAACTTAAAATATAAGATATAATTTTTGTTGGGACTGGCTCAACTAACATTAGTTAGGACCGATTGGGCTAAACCCTAAACTCAACGTTAGTATGATATTGTCCGCTTTGGGCTGAGCCCGCACGGATTTGTTTTTGAACTTACTCCAAAAGGCCTCATACTAGTGGAGTTGATTTAGGACTTATAAAATGTAGAATTTTCTTTACAATTTCCAATGTGGGACTTGAGTTTGTACCCCAAAATTCTCAATAATTTTTTATATTGCTGACACAATTCTCTATATTCCATATCAAAGCAAAAAATTCAAATCAAAACATTAAAAAAAACAAAAATAAGAAAAAATATAGAAAAAATTATTTCGCTTACAATATAACATAATGATGTTTATATAAGCATTACACACGAAGGTATATAAAACTAATATTAAAAGTATAGAATATTATAAAATATTTAGAAAAAATGTACTATATTCTATTTAAAAATATAATAGAATATTTTCAAATATCTAGAAATAAATACTTAGATTATTTTTAGAATGTATACAAAATACAACATAATTTTTTAACGATAATTTAATTCAATATCGTAATTTTTATTAATATATATATATATTGTGTTTGTTCTTTATTTGAAAAATTATACATATTTCACTTACAATATAACATAATTATGTTTATGTAAACATTACACATGAAGGTATATAAAACTATTATTAAATGTATAGAATATTATAAAATGTTTAGAAAAAATGTACTACATTCTTTTTAAAAAATATACTCCCTCCGGCCATTAAAATTAGCTTATTTGGGTTCGGCACGGGAATTTAAAAATAAATATTTTATTGAAAAATTGATAAGTAGTTGAAGGTATTTTTGAAAATTTAGTTAAAAAATAAAGTAAATAAAGAGAGAAAATGTAATAAAATTAGTGGTATTTGTTGTAAATAAGTGTTGAATATAGGGTAATAATTAAATATTGATTTGTTGACTTTGCCAAAATTAGTAATGAGATAAATTTAGTAGACAGACTAAAAGGAAAGTGGGAATAAATTTGGCAGACGGAGGGAGCGATAGAATATTTTCAAATGTCTAGAAATAAATACTTAGATTATTTTTAGAATGTATACAAAATACAACATAATTTTTTAACGATAATTTAATTCAATATCGTAATTTTTATTAATATATATATATTGTGTTTGTTTTTTATTTGAAAATTTATATTCCCTTCGTCCCATAACAAAGTATTCATTTTTCTATTTTAGTCTGTTCCATAATAAAGTATCAATTTCTTTTTTTAGTAATTGCACTATCTACCTAACATTACAAATACCTTTACAACTTACAATATATTACCCAAATGTCATTACATTTATATCACACAATACAAATAAGGTTATTTTTAATCATTTATACTTTATTTCTACTAAATTCCAATATAATACTAATATTTCTAAAACTCCCTCTAAAAAGCAAATTGATACATAGTTATGGGACAAAGATAGAGTACATATTTCAGTTACAATATAACATAACGATGTTTATATAAGCATTACACATGAAGGGATATAAAACTAATATTAAAAGTATAGAATATTATAAAATATTTAGAAAAAATTAACTATATTATTTTTTAAAAAAATATAATAGAATATTTTCAAATGTCTAGAAATAAATACTTAGATTATTTTTAGAATGTATACAAAATACAACATAATTTTTTAACGATAATTTAATTAAATATCTTAATTTTTATTAATATATATATATATTGTGTTTGTTTTTTATTTGAAAAATTTATACATATCTCACTTACAATATAACATAATTATGTTTATATAAGCATTACACATTAACGTATATAAAACTAATATTTAAAAGTATAGAATATTATAAAATATTTAGAAAAAATGTATTATATTTTTTTTTAAAAAATATAATAGAATATTTTCAAATGTCTAGAAATAAATACTTGGATTATTTTTAGAATGTATATAATTTAATTCAATATCTTAATTTTTATTAATATATATATATTGTGTTTGTTTTTTATTTGAAAATTTATACATATTTCACTTACAATATAACATAATTATGTTTATATAAGCATTACACATGAATGGTATATAAAACTAATATTAAAAGTATAAAATATTATAAAATGTTTAGAAAAAATGTACTATATTTTTTTTAAAAAATATAATAGAATATTTTCAAATATTTAGAAATAAATACTTAGATTATTTTTAGATTGTATACAAAATATAACAAATATTTTTAACAATAATTTAATTTAATATCTTAATTTTTATTAATATATATTGTGTTTGTTTTTTATTTGAAAAATTATACATATTTCACTTATAATATAACATAATAATGTTTATATAAGCATTACATGTGAATGTATATAAAACTAATATTAAAAGTATAGAATATTATAAAATGTTTAGAAAAATGTACTATATTTTTTTAAAAAAATATAATAGAATATTTTCAAATGTCTAGAAATAAATACTTGAATTATTTTTAGAATGTATACAAAATACAGCATAATTTTTTAACGATAATTTAATTCAATATCTTAATTTTTATTAATATATATTGTGTTTGTTTTTTATTTGAAAAATTATACATAGCTTAATTCCTAATAAAAGATTAATTTTTTTTTTTACATAAAACATTACATAAAATATCATTTAAATAAAAAGTTACAAAACATCTTATTTAGAATTAAAACCAAACAAAAATATTTTATTCGAAACTATTATTCAAACATTGAAATTTCATCTACCTCTCTACTTTGATCACAACCCGGGTCCAATTACCATTCCTACGTTTGAAAAACATATTTAGAAATTTGAACTTCATCCCTTCAATAATTTCTACTTGACATTTTTAGTATACAATCCGGGTATTGTTCAGGACCATCCTGAAAAAATATCAATCGTCCAATCAAAATTTTAATCAACAGATGAGATTGCAGTCATGGGTAGATATATAATTTGATTTTTATAATTAATAAGTCAATACTTTGTTTTAAAATAAATTAAGAGAATATAAATACAGATAGATGCAGGTCGTATTCATAATTTTAGTCGATTCACATAAAAAAAAAAATACCTACATCTTCTTTCACTGACATTCATCCAAAAAAATAAATTGCGAAAGAAGTCGGAGCGTAGAACAAGATGAAGCAAAATGATGTGCATTTCGGTATATTCCAGTGTATTGTGGACGAAGATAACGTTTTAGAAATTACAAAATTGGGTAAGTTTTTTTATCAATCGCGAAAGTAACGTATTGACGAATTTTTATTACATCATATACCAATCTTTTAAACATCATATTATAAATATATATGCATTAGTCAATCAACGTATCAATAGTTGCGCAAGAGAATTATTTAATCAATGGTTGAAACAATAGAAGACTTGCATGCTTCCATTAGTTCAATTAGATACATTAAATTTATCCTAATTGTCGAATCCAATATTTGTGCGAATAATATGTAGCCTGAAATTAAAATAAAATAAAAATTGTTTACATTATTTTTTTGAGACAATTTTAAATTTTTATTATATTTTTGTAGAATTTATTTAAGTCTCACTTAAAAATTTTAATTTTATAATATAATTTAATCGATTGTTCTATTAAATTATATTTGAAATCAATAAGATAAAGAGTATACTTTATCCAAATTTTAAAGTGTTTAAATTAAAATAATTTACCCTTAAATTTAAGATCAACCTCCTACAAGTTAAATTATATATATTATTATTTTCATTATTTAAATGGCTAAAAAACATATAAAATATTTATCCAATCATATACTACGTAAAAAAAAGGGAAAGCAAGTAATTTAGTTACATCAATATTCCGTAAACAATATTACATTAAAATAAACAACATATTTTATAACAATATATATCATTTGACTCTTCAGGTGACGACTATTGGACAAATGCATCTTTTGCAAACTCCAATGATACGTATAAGTCATTTTTTAGATATGCGTATAGACAAATATTTGCAGTGCAAAAACAAATGTAAAAAGGCAAAAAGTGATCATCAAATATGCAATACATTTATTATTGCCGCAATAAAAAATGGTGCAAAAATAATAGTAAAGTTTACCCCAATAATAAACGAACATATTCAGAGGAGGTTGCCACTCAGTTATACATATAATATAATGGTGAAAAATATATATATATATATATAACATAATCCATCATTTAAACCTGAATAATACATCATAACTATACAATATATGAATCATAAAATGAAATATATCATAACTATATGTGCAACATCCCTATAAATCCCTATAAGCAACTTACATAATTTATATTTGATGTATATCTCATGTCTACCTAATAAGTTATATATCATATTTATAAACATAATGGTGAAAGATATATTTAACATAGCCCATCATTTAAATCTGATCAATATATCATAACTATGCAATATGTAAATCATAAATATAAACTATAACATGAAATAAAAGTGTGCACAATAAGGTTTAGTATCATCAGTCTATCATGAGTTAAACAACATATGTGCCATGAATATACATCGTACGTGTCCGGAGGCCAACAAAAATATTTTTAGGAATAACTGTATTGATATTTTTTTCTAAAAGAGACTAATCAAGTACGCAGTATTGAAAACACAACCACCAAATCTGTCCGCTTGGCCGAAAGAGCTTATCGTTGTTGAATGTTCTTCGATATCTTCGTTTTGGGTTTAATAGAAGCCTCAGGATCTCGCTTCATTGAATCTGTCATTGGAAGATTCGTCAAATGTGAACTTCTAAATAGAAGAGGAATTGCGTGTTGTCGCCGACTTCCGTCAAGTGCGGATGGGCAGATAGAGAAGGAATCGATGGCGGTGGCGGTTATTTGATGGCGGCGGGCATGGCCGTAGAGGTCGGCAGCGGCAATGGGCGTGGCTGAAGAGGTTAGTGGCGGCGGCGGACTGTGTTATATAGACGGAGGCAGCACAACGAGAGAGAGGGTATCTGCATAGTGAATTTAGGGTTCGATAAATAAGATGGGGTGAGAAGGATATATATATATATTTTATTTTTAATTTATTTAAATAATTGTCATATCATAATCATAATGTATCATAATGCATCTACTTGGACATCATTTAATTAAATTATATAGGAAAAGTATTTCATGGAAAACATCACAATAATATTATAGAGATATCATTTTGTCATACTGTATACATCTTTATAATTTGAATTTATACGATTTTAAAAGTAATTATTTGCAAACGTTTTTGTTTTATTTAAGAAAAACTTAATCCCAAAATTATCGGAGGTAGCTATGATAACTGTTTTTAATTGATTTTTTTAATTAGATATCTTAATTAATTTTTGAATTACCAAAATACCCTCAATCAAACTCAATCGTTGAATTGTCAATAAAATTGATCCAACAAATTAAAAACATTCAGAATATTCCTAAATTTTAATCAACATCAAGAGGATATCAAAATTATTTTGTATATTTGTAAATTTTCTGTCTTGTCTTTATTTATAATTCAGCATTCTATTTTAGTTAATCTATCCTTAATTAATTGAAAAAAAAATAAAAAACTTTATCCATTCACCTCTCAAAAAGTTTACATTTATATTTTGAATGTTGATATTTAAATATTAATTATTATATAATTAATATTTTATAATAGAAATATAATGACATTTGTATAAGAATATATTTAAGAGTGTCTTTGTTTGGGGGATTTTACTCCAAATCCATTATTTATTCAATTTTTTATCTCCAAAAAATCAAATCAAACACCTATTTTTTATTTTTTTATATTATACTAAAAATCAATTTTACATTCAAAACATCACATCAACGCCTATTTATATCACATCGTACCACTATTCCAATTCAAATTTTTTATTATTCAAATCCCAACTCAAAATCCAAACTCCCAAACAACTCTTATTAATATTAAATACAAAATATAAACCTTAAAGATGGACGAAAAGAATAATAAAAAGACTTTCCAACAACGATACAATAATAAAAAATAAATATTTTATATAATATTTTTCTTAATAAATTATTATCGATGAATAACACCAAAATGTTAAATAAAATACATATATAAACAAACCCTCGAATTTATTAGTCCTCACATTGCATTGTATCGTAACAATAAGTAATAATCGGCCCAAGCAATCACTCATACAAACATTATTTTTTTTTACGTGGAAACTCACAGCCGCTATCGAAGTGCGGCTAAATTCTGATTGAACTTAATACCCTGCAAACTAGGCCTGACAATTCATACAAATATTTTTTAAAAAATCACAACTGTAGTATTAGAGTATTTTTCCCAGATGACGATGACAGCTGTTGGACTCGCTTTGGCTGTTCACGGGCAACTGCTCCTCCTACTTCGACTACGAACAAATCAACGAAGACTTCTCCGGTCATCTTCTCGACGGCATCTTCACCACCGCCGACAAACAGTTGAGCACCGATCGTCTTATCCGGAAACTAACCGAGACTGTCATACCTCCTATGTTCGATTCCAAGCAGCAAAAGCAGCGGCTCGAACAAATCCTTTGGACAGCTTCGAACAGAAACTCCATAATAGAACCAAACTATTTCGATTGGTGCTTTATTTATCCAATCTTTCTCCGGCTATGGGATATTGTCGTTTATCTCAGACCCAAGGTGATACGGCCCATAGTAACCAAAGCCTCTACATTAGAGGTCGGCGCATTAGTCTAAGCTTTAACATCTACCGAAATCGGCACAAAAAATGAGTTTTGATTCTCACCGGAATACCCACGGAAAAACCTACCGAATTCATCGGATAAACTTGTCAAAATCTCATTGGTGGGCTGACCCATCTCTTTTGTCTACCTCATTTCTTTATCTCAGTTTCTCACGCTCAAATTCACTCTAAAATTAAATGGGGTGTATTCCATTTAAATTTTAGTGAATTTATTTGAACTTTAAAAAATTTATAGATTTCAATGGATTTATCATTTCTTTTATTTATAGTTTTCACCGTAGGTAGTATGTCCTCCTTAATCCTTGTCCTCAATTATTTACTAATCATGATCAAGAATTGTACAAGATAATTATCTTTCACAAAGAAACAAAAACTTCTATTTAAGAGATTAACCTAAATTGGACTGCACAAATGTAGTAACTAAACAAATGATTTTCGCTCGAGTTTGAACCACTCTATTGGAAATGATCAATGAAAATTCTAATGAGCTTCATCAAATTCATCCATTTAGTTATCTTTAAAATAAAATTACATATTGGCTGTTGGAATACATGACTATTGCGAGAATAAATGTGAAACTGAGTCGATGATGAATCCTCTTTCCGAAAATTAGATACGTTCCGGTAGTGTCTGTTGGGGTGCAAACCCAAGTTCCACATCAGAAGTTGCGAAGAAAATTCTACACCTTGTAAGTCTAAGTGAACTCCACTAGTATGAGGCCTTTTGAAGAATATACAAAAACAAATCTGTGCGGGCTTAGCCCAAAGCGGACAATATCATACTAGGAGTTGACCCAGTCCCAACTCTGGTATCAGAGCCCGGTTAGATGGTGAAGTGGACTGGGTGGGCATTGGGCATTGGTTGTGGTGGTGGACTCGCTCTCGATTGAGGTGGTCAGACAGCGGGTCCCTTTGAGATTATAATAAATCTATCCAACGGATAATATTTTATCCAAATAATATTGCGACTTAGGTCATATACCCGGGTTTAATTTGGGGTTGCACAATTTGGTTTGTCTCGAGATAGACAAATAGTCAAAAGATTAACCAAACCCCATACACAATAAATAAATAATATTTATTTATTTATTCCAAATTAATTATATTAATTTGGTACACCGGCCCGTCGCATTTTTACTAACAAAATAATCAATTACAAAATAACCGATTATCCAACATTCGCAATATTCAACAATTTGATTTTCTACTGGCTCAACGCATAACTCCATTATAGCATTGTTGAGCCTATGAAAAACAGCATAATCATAGTATGGAATCACCTAAATTTGATCATAATTTAATATGAAATTCACTACCTGAAAACCAACTATTATTTGATTGGTCCCCAATAAATAAAAAAATAAAATAAAAAGACATTAGAAAGCTATTTCACCAAACAAAATGAAGCCAATAAAGGAAAAGGAACAATAACTTGGCTTTTAGAAAGTGTTTTTACTTCTACTTCTAAAAAAATATTTTTATGTTTGTATTGATTTCTTTTTAAAAGTACAATCAGTTTTTAGATTTCAAAAATATTTTTTTAAAGCATCTGACGGGTGCTTGCAGTTTTACTATCTAAAACAATAATAATAACAAATTAAATAATAAGATAAAATAAAAATAAATTATTTATATAAAATTTAAATATAATTTTATTTTAATTATTAATTTATATATTTTATTTTAATTAAATTTATAATTTATAATTGAAAATATCAAATTTTAAAAATATAAATTTTAATTATATAGTAGATAATTTAATATTTTTAAATATAATTTATAAAATTAAAATAATTTGTAGAATATTATTATTTAAATTTAATTATATTTTTAATTTTTATATTTATAGAGAAAAATATACAAATATAGTTTATACATAAAATTCAATAAATATATTTTTAATTAGTTTAGATAATTTAAAAATTTTATATATAATTTATAAAATTATAAATAAATTCGAAAATTTTAATAAACAATATATTATTTATATTACTATGCACTATTTAGTAATTTTAACAGTTAAAAAACACTTTCAACTTTATTATATCCAAATATATTTTTTATAAAAAACTATTTTTATAATTATTCATCTAAACATAAAATCGAATTGGTTCTGCTTTTGGCTTCTACGTCTACTTTATTTTTAAGTCAATTCAAACGGTCTAAACTCTTTTGATAAAACCGCTTTTTTTAGGAAGGGATAGATATGAAATTTTCGGACAAAATAAAGGGTAAAGAAGACTTTTCAGGTGTACAACGGTACGCCTTCGTATATACTACTTATTAGGTTTGAAATATGATGAAATTAAGAACCAATTTCTTTCTTGCTACTGTGGCCGTGTTTCTTCAGCCCAAGTTTGGACAAATTCACTGTACAAACACTTTTGTATTTTATTATTTGGACTCAATAAAAATATTCCATCAAATATTATTTTTATATCAAATTCAAAACAAATTTTCTCAAACTCAATCAAAAGAAACACACCCTAATATAACCTTCAAGTTAAGCAAACTTTACTATGTAATCATTCATGCAACTCTTGCAAAAAGTCCTTCGTCAAGTTCTTTGTCATATCATAACTCCTCAATTGTTTAATTTCATCGGCGTCGGTGTCGGTGTCGGTGTCGGTGTCGGTGTCGGTGTCGGTGTCCCGTTGATTTGCTGGCAGCTGCTTGGAAAGATCCCTTGTATTTGAGGGGCTCGATTTGGATCGATGAGTTGTCATATCGGCCCAGCCGTTCTTTGGTGGCGTGTCGTCGAGCTTCTTGCGCTTCTCCTACTGGACTAATTGATGGGTGAAGTCATCGCTCTAACTAGAAAGTTATCATTTTCTACTGCTTGTGCTTGGTGCCCTAAAAAAATCGTTTATTATTTTCTCTTACAGAATATTAAATCAAAATATTATTTACGGCAAAATTCAAATAACCACCCCAATTATTTCAAGTCAAAACCAAACAAATCCTTGACATTTATGTTTTCTCAAGTATGTAATTATTGCTATTAATAATATGAAATGATTAAAATAAAATTTGCAATATTCATGAGATTTCTTATACAAATATACCGAGATATTGAATATCCAAAATTTAAATTAGTGAAACCAATGTTACAAATACAAATCAATAAAAGAAGAAGAATATAAAAATTTTGAACTTGATAATTTTCATTTTGTCGCTTCACTTATATATTTTCTTACATTTTGAAAAAAACTCCCAAATTTTTATGCTAAAACAATAGAAGCAAATCTAGTCTTTCAAATATTGTCAATTACTATAATTCTTCTTTAAAAATTATTATTCATACTAATTCATTCATGTACATTTTGATTATCAATGAATTTGATCTTCATTTCTAAAGTAAATATTTAATATGTTGTGACATATGATTTGTTATTATAATTATATTCTATAGAATTAAGTAAAGGTTTAAAAATCGACTTTCTCGAGAATGTATGGTGTTTTAGATATATATAATTGTTTTATTCACTTTTGCTAGTTGCGATTATATGTCCACCCTTCTCTGAGTAGACTACTACAAACTTTGTTTGATTTCCCGATTAGTCCGGAGCTTTTGTATAATCATTTTTGGGTATTAATATATTCTTTGATTTTGCCGATTAGAAAAATAAAAAAAAAATAAAAAAAAATTAAAAATTATGTGTAAATTTAATTACCTTGACAAAAGATTAAACTAAAAAAGTAATATTTCAATCTAGTAAATTTTTGAAGATTCCATTCGTTAACAATTTTTATTTTGTTCGATAGCTTGTGCCTTTGTTTCAGCAAGAGCTTTTATTTTATTTTTTCGATTTTTTTTTTTTGGCTCGTAGGCTCCGGGGGCTTCTATTTTTTGCTGACTCTTAAGCTCTAGAGGCTTCTTCCGGGGTGGAGAACATTCCCAACTAAGCATGCTTCTTTGCGATCGAGTTGCAGATCTCTAAGAAAAGCTTCTCCGACACTCTCATCCGAACCCCTTAAAGTGTTTCTCTTTCAAGTTCACTTCCAAGACAATTATGTGAGACTTTGAGCTTCATTTTATTGCACTGATCGGACATGAAGATTTTCTGCATCATTATACTAAAGTACCACTATAGGAAAAAAAAAATAATATAGCTATAAATTTGTTGATTTGCCATAAAAATTAATTAAAAAAATAAGTTAAATTGCACAAAATCTTCGTACTTTTAAAATTGCGTCAAACTCTCTCGTGGTTTCATAAATTTTACGTCGGCGGCTCTCCTTATTTAACATTGTTTGTTTAATCTGCAAGCGCCCAAAATGCAAATAAATAGTTATTTTTAAATCCTTGAAATTATAAATATGGTTATTCCAAATCCTTGATATGGTCATTATTCTTATTATTTAACCTCAATAAACAATAATTATACAAAAAAATAGTTATTTTTATCTGATTTTAAAAATTCTTTTTTATTATTCTTTAGAGCTAAATATAAGATAATAAGTATTCTGAAGTTCATTTGAAGTCTGACGCAAAATTTATGAAACTACTGGATAATTTAAAGCAATTTTAAAAGTATAGGAGATTTAGCAAAAAAATATTTATATATATTTATTCATAACTATATTAAATATACCAAAATTTGTTATGCATTTTTTTCATCAATAATGTTAAGCAAATTAGCCATAAATTAATTTTATACTAGTAAATTTGATTACTTCTATTCACAAATATATATACACAACCAAAAATAAATAAAGTCAGGGTGCTGCGTGCAGGAGACAGGCGGCGGATGGAGTTGCAGGCTGAAGACGACGGCGACAGACAGCAGTAGGCGGGAGGTCGGAAAGAGCCGCAACCGCCGCTGATAGTGCATCATCTCATCCTGCCGCCTCCGCTGCATCATCGACCGCCTCCGCCTCCGCCTCCTCCTCCGCTGCTGATGCATAATGATCCGCTGAACTATCCGCAGCAAACCCTCGGTGATCCGCTCCATAATCCGCAGCAGATGGTCATCGTTCCGCTCCATAATCCGCAGCAGATGGTCTTCGCTCCGCTGCTGATACTGCACTATCACTGGCGTTATCTGCTGCTCATGTTGCGTCGTCCTCGGAGGCGGCTGGTGGTAGTGCTGGTAGATCATTTGACAAAATCGATAACAAATAAAATAAGCTGCCACGAGCCATATGCATCCGATCCCAATAACAACAGCAACTTTGTACCATCCGTGTCCAAGTATAGTTCGACCTAATACACTAAAATAAGCAGTCCAGATGGTGCCAGTTGCCACGACCTTTAAAATCTCTGAAAAATAGCGATTATGGCACCGGTGCCGCAAAGGAACAAGCCAATTCCGAAAAGCAAGCCAATCAGAAACTGTAAATATATCATCAGCGTGACTATAGGCTTCGGGGCCACCAACAATGTAAATGCTATACCGATAGGGACAGTGGTACCGAACGTCAAGGAAGAAAGATAATTCCACATCTTCTCCGCTCCGCTGTGGAAGGAAGAAACAGAATTCCACAACAATAACATGCATACACAAAAAACACTACCAAACAATCCATTGAAAATTGCAAAGCCAATCGATTATTCACTCCAAACAAGTAATTAAAAACAATCTCGTACAAATTAACATAATCTAAGAGTCACGTACTTGATGTAAATCCGGTATTTTTCATTTTTTATATTATACTAAAAATCAATTTTTACATTTAAAATATCACATCAACACCTATTTATTTATATCGTATTAAACCATTCAAATTCAAATTTTCTACTATTCAAATCCCAATTCAAAATCCAAAACCCCCAAACAAACACACCCAAGTATAATTAATTCTATACATAATCAAATAAGGATGGTGGCCAATGAGATGATCTGTCTCAAAAATAAACTTTATCCCTCTATTTCCACACATATGATGTATATACATACACACGGTGTATATATGTACTATAGAGAGTGCTAATGGGACAAAGGATCGATGGTCGATCTTTAATACTTCTTCCCCACCCGTGATCAATCTACCTCAGGTTTTTCACCAACAGAGTTAGTTATTTTTTTCAAGATGATCATAAACATAAATTACTATTGCTGCAGTGAAAAACATCGTCACTTTTCTCCCCCAACCACATTCAACTCAACAAAAACATAAATTATAGCGAGAAAGTAAAAAAAATAAAAATTGAAAAACTACCTTGAGAGAACGAAACAAATAAGGATTTTTTATTTTTTGAAAATATATACTCTATATATATTAACCTGGTGGGTGAAGAAAAACGAATAAAAAAAAGAAAGAATCGGAGAAGCAGATAGAGGAAGAACCTGGCGGCTCGTGCCGGCGGTGGCGGTGGCGGCTGTGGATGCATAGTATTGTATAATGGATTGATAATTGATCAGGGAAAAAATATTTATTATTATATATAATATAATATAATAATAGTCTGAATGTTTTATATCCAATTTTGTTTCATATATAAAAATTATATAAGTTACTAAAAGATTATTTTTATAATCATATAAAATTGACGTTCAATAAATAATTTAATTAAATCTCAAAAAGATTCATATAAATCGATATATAAAATCAATCAAATCTGCATGATTTTCTGGATCTTTTAAATCCACCTAAATTCACAAATTTTTTAAGATTTTAAAAACATATATTAAAATTCCAAATGTACCCTTTAATTTTTTAAAATTTATACTATTCCTCAAAATATTAATTACTCCTTCGTCTTCAAACGGTTGGGGTGATATTTATTATTTAAATATTTTATAAAAAAATAATATATATTTTTTAAAAAAAACATAAATAAATATAAGCACATATGCAGCAACTGGAGTACACTACAAAAGCATAAATATAAGATATAGCATCAAAAGCATAAATATAAGTTCAATCAAAGAAGGGCACACTAAATACATAAATCTTGAAAAAAGCAAGAATCAAAGTTTTGATATATTCCAGATGCTCTGCTCTGCGCAAAAAGCAACCAAAAAACAAGAGGGAAGAGTGTTGGAAGGGAAGAGTGAATTTTCAGAGGAAAATCGACAGAGGCATGAGGCTGTCAAGGATAGCCATGCTACCATTAACCTCTTTACATAGCATAATGCATAATATGAACTGATAGTACGTGACAATAATTCATACAATATACATTATTTTAATTTTAAACATGTATTTACTTTTGTATGTCGATATTTGAATATTGATTATTACAAATTAAAAAAAAAAATTATAAAAATACTTTGCGTTTTTATAATACTAATAGAAATATATTTGTACAGAAAAAAAATTATACAAATACAATAACGCAAAAAGGTAAATGTGACCATTAGAGCGGACGGAGGGGGTATTATATATACTATTACTATACGCCGACTAACCCTAATCAACATGGTAACTAACTGCCCTACTATTTAAGCACAATATACAAAGACATTGTAGTCTAAGAGGCTTCTTCAATCCTGTCATGTAATAAGGGTACCTCATTGTCTGTTGATTCTACGTCGACTCCATTGACCTTGCTAATCTTGCTTTCTTCCGACTTTCCCCAAATGACTGCATAGAACCCGATAACAAGTACTGCTGCTCCGGCCACGCTGCAAGAAAGAGCCAAATAAAGTTGTCGATGCATGTAATGTTCAGACATCAACAGAACAAATGTTTTCATTCGACAATAATACCTTCCCAAATAGAGCACTTCGTTGAAGAAGAGGACGCCGATGACAACAGATATGACGATTGTTAAGGGATAAAAGAGGGACACATATAAAGGCCCCGTCCTCCACAGACACCACGACATCATGTAGAGTCTAAATGTTATATTGATCACTCCCTGCATTCGATGGCTCGTTCAATAAGAGATCCAACAATAACAATAGCATTCTTCAGAGACAAATTGATGCAACTATTTTAGCATAATATAGGCTATATTTACATACGTAATTTTGGAAGTATTAACACTATTCATACCAAGTAACTTTTACAAAAAAAAGATATCACATCAAATATTTATTTACCCTTACAAACATCGCATCTGATGCCCCCACTTTTTTAGTATTTTCAAAATTTTCCAAAACTCTAGAAACCTCTATCTACACGGAGCCATATATTTCAGCCACTTGTATAAATCTCTAGGAATTATGCCTAGCACATTCGATGAAGGCTATCTCCTTGTACAAGCAACGATTTATTCGGAAATTAAAGGGTGCAAAGCTATTCACATACATACTTTCGGAAGTTTTGCCACTATTAACAATAGCTTTTTCAAAAAGCGTGAACTTAGAAAAAAACCTATTTTATCTCACAAAATATTTCATCAAATATCTATTTTTTTTACTCCCTCCGTCGTTGAAACTTATGCCCATTTCACCGAGCATAAATTTTATGAAAATTGGTAAAAATTGAAATTATTTTCTTTTATTTTTACTAAATAAGGAAATGAAAATAATTTTTTTTACAACTACCGAAAAAAAAGTGAGCATAAATTTGAAAGATAGTAGGAGTACTATTTTTAAAATTTCTAAAATTCCCAAATTCTAAAAACATCTATCTAAACGGAATGCCTCAAACTATATAAATGCTTGTTTAAAATTTTAATGAGCTTAACCAAAGATGTAATACGGATTGTCATTTTTCTTGTCTTATAAAAATAAATGAATATCATCTAACTATTCCTCGAATCCATTACAACATTTTCCAATTGAGAACTTTTCTTCAATCCAACTTTAGTCAGAATTAGAAACCATTTACTTACTGCATAAACTACAGCTACCAAGCCCATGTGTGCTTGAAGTTTCCAAGCCATTGCATCCTTTTCTGCAATAAGAGCGACGGCCGTAGATTGCATAGTCACGAATAAACAGTAAAATGCCACAACAATCATCTCTGCTGGATATATCTTGAGTATTGAAGCCTGCAATTTTTTCGTGAAGGGTAAATCCATTCAAGTTTCATTCATCTTCATGATGCACAGCTTAGTGTAACCTTTCAAAAAACCGAACCTGAACAATAGACCATGCTGCAGTCGAAAGACCAGCAGTTGCAAGTAAAATGCCGCCTACGAACCAATTTTGTTGTGATGGTGAAATACTTTCAGGTGTGGTCAAAGTTACCATTTTATTCATAATTTCCGGCCCCTTGAAGAATGTTACGACAGATGCACCAGCAATAGACAGTATAGTTCCCAAGGACTTGGCTATATCACTCGATCTCCTCAAATTTAATACTTCCATCCTGTAGAGTCCAGTTTTTAATCAAATCAGAAATGCACACCATTTGTAAGCTGAGTTTGACATGCTGCTGTGATTTCCAAGAATCGAACCTGAAAATGATGGCGATAATGTAAGTAAATCCGGGAACAAGATTCAACAGCTCTGTAGCAAGTGTTGGAGAGCTCTTCTGTATGCCTGCATAGCTTCCAATGTCTGCTAAACAACTGGAATCACAAACTAAATCAGCTTGAGCAAATCATAAATCCTGGATATTGAAATACAAATTTCCTGGCAATTAGATTCACATAATTAGGATCAAAGTAATTCAGATAGAAGTCATCACTAACTTCAGCAAAAGTGATGCTTACAATTAGATTTTACCAAAAGAATTTGCAATTGTCAAAATAAATCCTTCGATGATAGTAATTCTGTAGAAAAATAGAGAAAAAAAACATCTATTTTAAGACAACTGAAGGTCCAAAAGGCATCAAAACTAACATTTACATCTCCCCGTGGAACTCTTCTCCAAATTTTTTTTTCTCCATCTATGATACAATTACTCAAACTATCACATTGTCACACATTTTAGAAGTCAGAGTAGAACGTTTCATTCCACAAGACATCTCTGATTCAATTTAAGATCCATCGAGCCACAATCTTCGATAATGTCGGCTGACTATAGGCGAAACAGAATTTTGAGTACAAATTCTAAGTCTCGTCTCTCTTTTTAGCACTAAAATTGATGAAAAAGAATGCTAACTATGGTTACAATTTGTTCCAACTTTTACAACAAAAACAGAAATGTACACAAACCAATGTAATTTCGATTCCAAAGACTGGTTAAACTTCGAAATGAGACTTTCCCATGGCCCAAAATAGTTTTTCTTGACCTCAAAACAACTAAGCAAGTACAAACACAATTGAAGCATTTCGTCGGAACAATAGCAGGATGATTGAAACGTGATGATTCATTAGCTTAAGCTCAAAATCTGCAAACCTCCATATCTAAAATCGCCATTTCCCGTCAACATATAATGCCAATTTGTGCAATAAATTACACAATTCATGAAGCTATTGAAATTAATACTAAAACTAAACCCCAACATCGAAGTGATTAAAACCTGCTTACACTGTACTGACCCAAAGAAAGCAAGCAAAAAAATCCGGCAGAGTACAGGGAAGGTCAACCGAGGACGCTTCGACCTGCTGCAAACAATTCAACCAGATTACGATAAATCTCAAAGCTAAGAAACTTTTTTATAGAATTGAATAGGAAACTGTGTAATAAACAGATCTAGAGATACCTGTGGAATAGAAAGCCACAAGGAAAAAGAATGAGGGTAGCCAAAGCATTGGAATAGACTGATAAAATGAAGAAACTAGTGCCGCTGGACATGGCGACTTTGCTCACAATCGTATTTACAGCTAAAGCCGTCACCGCCAACACCATGCCTACGAATGGAATTAGTGAGCACCCCCCTCCCATCTTCGGTTGATTTAGGGGGTCGATCGAATTGATTTGAATTTCGAGATCAAGGAGGAGTCTTCTCTTCAGCTTATGCTTATGTTCTTTGAATTTGTGGTAGGTTTCTTCCTTGGCCCGCCGGTGGGGCATTAACGTCAACGCGGGCGGAGATTCGTTTAAATATTCAAAAGCGGCCTACTAACATTTACTTATCATTGCCATGTACACCTTTTTATTTGTCACTTTTTTTTTTTATTAGAAAAAAATTACTCCCTCACTCTCAGATAATATATGCAAAAATTAGGTAAAAAATAATTATATAATAAAAATAATTATAAATTAAAATTAAAATAATGAAATAATTTAATTAAGATTTAAAAAATTATAAATTTTAAATTTTAAAATAGAGAAAAAATTTATCAATTTTGGTTTAGTTCTATTATAAACAATTTCAATCCATTTTGGTTCCATTATAAACAATTTCAATCAATTTTAGTCTCATTATAAACGATTTCAATTAATTTTGGTCTCACCGTTAAAAATTAACGAAAATTGCTGACGTGGATACAACGGAGGTGACGTGGCAACTGACCTGACCTGAAAATTTTACACGGCCATGTACATTTCTGTTTTACTCCAAAATTTTATTTTTTTGTTATATTTTTTAAATAAAATTATTTTGAATTTAAAATACTCTCTCCGTCTCATAACAAACTATCCATTTTTCCATTTTAATATGTCACGTAACAAAGTATCCATTTCTTTTTTAGTAACAGTATTATATATTACACAAATGTCATTACATTTATATCACACAATATTAATAAGGTTATTTTAGTAATTTTCACTTTATTTCCACTAAATCTCAATATAATACTAATATTTCTAAAATTCAGTGCGACATGCAAACGGTTACCTAGTTATGGGACGGAAGGAGTAGTTGATATAGTTAAAATGGACAAAATCAATAGTAATCATAATATAACTAAAATTTATTAATTTTAATTTAAATATAAAAATTTATAAGATATATTCTTTTAAAATATTTTTTCTAAAATTTTATTATTCATTAAAAATATTCCTCTTACAGTATTGAAATAATAAATTAAATTTTAATACTACTATAATATACAAAATTAAAAAATAGGTGTGTAATTGGTGTTTGTAAGAGAAATTTTTTTGATAAATGGTATAATTTTAGATAAAATCTTGTTAAAAAAACATACTCGATAATATTTATATTTGAACTACAATTGATACATTTTAATTATATCATGATTATTATTGAATTTTTTTTTCCATTTTAACTACATCAACTATTATAAATTCAAAACATTTTTTTTTAAAAAAAAATATAACAAAAAATAAAATTTTAGATCAAAACAGAAAGGTACACGACCATACATGGATGTGTAACAACATGGTCATGTATAATTATACATTGAAATATCCATGACCATGTAACAATATGGTCGTTTATAATTGTGCATGATCATGTAACAACATGGTCATGTATAATTATACACTGAAATATACATGGTCATGTAACAACATGACCGTGTATAATTGTACATGGTCGTGTAGTTTCCAGGTCAGCTACCCTGTTAGTTCCGTTATGTCTACGTCAGCAATTTCCATTAGTTTTTTAACGGTGGGATCAAAATTGATTGAAATTGTTTATAATTGGACTAAAATTGATTGAAATTGTTTATAATAGGAGTAAAATTGATGAGTTTATATTGAGACCAAAATTGATTTTTTCTCTTTAAAATATGATCAAAGTGTATAACAATTTTTTTAAAAAAAGAACAAAAATAGAAAATAGGAACAAATTAAAGGACAAATGATGTGAGAAGAAGTGAGTATATATTATAATATTATTTTAAAATTTTAAATTATAAATTTGTTAATTTTAATTAAATTAATTAGCTATATTAATTTTAATATAAAATTATTTATATTATACAAATAATTATTTTAATTAATAAATTCTTAATTATTTATTAAGGATGTGTTTGTTTGGAGGTTTGGATTTTGAGTTGGAATTTGAATAGTAAAAATTTTGAATTTGAATAATTATATGATGTGATATAAATAAGTGTTAGATGTAATATTTTGAATGTAAAATTAATTTTAAGAAGAATATAGGAAATAAAAAATAAATGTTTTATTTAATATTTTTTGGAAGAAAATTTTAAATGAATAATAAAATTTTACAAAATTTCTCAAACAAATATATCATAATTATATTTATTCTAAATATTTTTGTGAAAGACCTAGCCTAGCCGAAACAGAAAGAATAATACTCCATCCGTCCCTATACAACAATTATTTTTACCATTTTTTTTTCTATTTCAAAACAATAATCTCATTTTCATAAATAATCATATCACTATAAAACTACTCTTACTTTTTTATTATTATTACACGATTGCCACTACTTTTTACACTAATACACTCACAATGGTAAAAAAAAATCTTACCCATATTTTTTATCTACTACCAATATAATATAAATATTCCTTAAATCTCGTGTCAATTACGACGCGGACTATATTTTTTTACTAGGGTAAGTACAACAAATTGACTTTCTGGTAGACCATACTCCTGTGAGAATAGGGCCAGTGATGTGCTGCCACGTGGCAGTGCATTTTAATACTTCACAAATTTATTATCCTTATTTGAATAAATAATGATAAAATTTATAACTATTTTTCTACTTACTCACTATAATATTCTTAATTTATTTTTTTTAACTACTCTACATTTTCATTAAAATACTTTTATTTCTTAGTCTTTATATTCGAATAATATAACACAAAAAATCTGAACGAATTGAATAAAAAATAATGCATAATCTACTTGTTTATTTTATATTAAATAATATATATTTATTTTAGTTAATTTAAACGTTGCTGTCGAAAATTGACTTCATCAAAAATTGGTTTCATCATCTACTCAATATATTTATTTTGATAGATTTTAAAAAATGGTGAAATGCTTTCTTGCACTCCAAGTTACTAATATGTAAAATTGAATAAAGACTTACTCTTTTAGATAGAAAATTAATATATGTAATATGTGAAATTGATCAAAGCTTACTCTTTTTTGTAGAAAATTTATCAATATATACAATCTACTTAACTTGTCCACGTATATATACAATAAGCTAAGGAATATGAAAGGTTTAAATAAATAATGCTTTAGTAGATTTTTTTTTTTTTCGGCAAATTGGAGTAAAATCCCTCTGCACAATAATAGGTTGGAATTCAGTCTCTATTCAAATATATTTAGTTTGCACTTCTTACTTTACATAATTAATTTCATTCAACTTCATATTCTATCTTTCACCTCTCTATTTTACCCTTAACCTCTTCCCCAGTCTTCCTCGCATCAATTATTTTTTTTACGCAAAAATCTGAAATCAATCGTGACACTCGAACTCGGCACCTCTCTAAGACCCATTTTCTCTCTCCCTTTAGTTTTTTTATCACCGACCTCATTCTATTCTTTAGTCCAGTTTGCTCAATTATTGTTTCACGATGCGGTGAGCCATTGGAGGAAAAGTTTAATCAGACAGCCGTCCGCACGCAGACTTGCTCGCTATCCTAGTAGACGCCCTGATGCAACTCTGCGCTGTGGCCCGTCTGCCGACGCCTACTCATAGTCAACCAGCGCTCGCCGTACCACAACTTGCTTCCCTTCCGCGAGCGCTGCCGACGGCGACTGCCTCTGTCACGCTCAGGTCCGCCGGTTCCACCGATTGCATATTCACCATTTACTTTGCGTAATTTTCAGAAGTTTTCGTAATCAGTATTTATCAAAGGTTTTTATGATTGTATTTATTAATTTTTTTTTTTAAATTTTGGATTATGAATTGGTTGAAGTTTGACTAGAGCCTGTGCTTATTTTTGTTGAAATTATTGGTTATCTAAATCTAATTAGGACACAGGATTTCGGAATTTATGAATTTTCATTCTTTTTATGAATTATATTTGTTTAGAAAGTTGTAATTGAGCTACACAGTTTGTTCATCAGTTGGGAAATGATCGGTTGTTGTTTATATTTACGACTGGATATTGTTTATTCGCATATAATAATTTATTATTTTTAAACTGGTTATTGATACGAGGACTGTTATGAATACTACAAACAAGGTTTTTATTTTAAATTCTTACCTCACCACATTGTTATGCTTAACTCTAGTTAGAAGCACAATTTCATTCTTACAATTTTTCATAATTATTGTAGCTTAAACCATTATTCCTTTCAATTTCACCATTATTATGGTCTTTTATATCAAGCATGATTCATATTTGATATTGTTGTAAAAAGGATTTGACACACATTTAACTTTAACAAGAATACAAATGATCTTGTTGTGAAAGGATTTTGCACTCATCAACCCAATACCGATGCATGATGTGAATATAATTGTGTAATGAATTTTTTTTTGGAACATTTGATTTTAGTATTTTTTTCTAATAGTAAGATTTGTTGGTTTGGTAATATCATTGTAAATGATAAGGAAAAACGGTTGATTTATGTGTAGGATTTATCATTTATTATGGAGGAAGGAAAACAGTGAAATTATTTCGATGGAAAGGGAAGAAATCAGTTTCAAGCACAATCGATGAAATTGCAATGAGCGGGTATCGTAGAACTTTTATATTTGTAACTTTTGGTTTTGATATGATTTGAATCAATCATTTGTTGTCAATGTAGTTTCCATGTAAAGAAATAACATTATGAGTCTCAGTAGGTAAAACAGTCACAAAAATACAATTGTTGTAGCCGTCTCGGACACAAAAAAAGTTGTAAAGAGCGGAGATTGTAGACTTTGTAAAGGGGTAATTTTTAGTTTTGATAGAATGTTCCTTTTGATATGTAATTACTTTTTCCTTGTTGGATACAATATATTATTGTAGGTAAATATATAACACCAGAAGCGTGGTTGCATAGAACCGCATTTGTAATTTATATTACTGTGGTATATGAACATGACCGACAGGTTGTGAAAATGCTCTTTTATATGTGATACTATGATAACATAGGTTTTCGAAAACATAACAGAGGTACACGAATGACCGGTGAGTAAAGTTTTATTATTTGAGGGAGTATATACTTTGATGTCTCAAAGCACATAAACGTGTTAACATATTGCCAACCTTAAAAGTAACCTAAATATATTCTAATCAATTATACAAATGGGAGAAAGTAAGTGCTAACTTTTTGCATTTGTTAGACCCGTATGAAGATGATTATAAACTCTTTTTTTTTTTAATCAGAATTTATCAAGCTCACTTTTGGTCCTTGAGTAAATTCACACAAGTATTCACGAAAAGTATGTAAACTTATATTAATTAATTTTCTAAATGGAAAAAATAAATAAATGTTATATTATGTTGCACCCGTTAGACTCATACAAAGAGGATTATAATTTTTTTTTCTTGTTGGAATCTATTGAACTCACTCTAGGTCCTCGAGTACATCCACATAGTCATTCTTTTGAAGTATGTAGGTATAGAATTACTCACCTCTATCATTATAAGGTATATTCTTTATTTATATGAAAGTAGAACTCAAGTACATAATTCAGGAAGAACTAGTACATCAAAATAAATATGGAGTATATAAGAGCCGTGCTGGAGTACTTGCTTGCTCAACCGAGTTACTATTTTTTAAAATGCTCTTGACTTGTTACTTGAGTATGTGAGTGTCCGATAATTTGGATTACTATGTTATGAGTTAAAATATTTCAGAAGAAAAGTGTTTGTCCTATTATGTGAAAAACACTCGAAATCTTAGTAGTATATTACAACTCGCCCTTTCGAGTAAGTACTACATTTCCTTTGTGTTATTTCGTGAGAGCGAATACAAGTTGCATCACATGTTAATTAATTTCATAGTATCACTCATGTAGCCTAATAATGAAAAATATTTTAACTAACTGGTTTATGACTTGGTTTTCCATCCACAAGTAAAGATTAAATATTTATTGAATATGTATGATAGTGTTCCCCCGTGATTGTTAGTATGTGTTTTTTACATATTCGTTACATATCAGGGAGTCGCGGGAACATTATCATGATGAATTTATCATTGGTTACCAACATCAATTGAATATTTCGAATAAAAATTTCTCAATTTTTCAAGCACAAATTACTAGGACATATGTACACTTTACTGAAGCATATGACACTATTATAATAAGTATGTAAGATCTGCGCCAGCGTATGTTGGCATTTGATGCAGGTATGTAAGTATGTACTCCGGATACAAACACCGACATTCAAGGTATGAATGATGGTTGCTTAGGTATTATCTGTGTAGTAGCAGATATCCTTAAGTATAATCGATTTCAATCAATCCTCTTACGGAGAAGACAATTAATAGGCTCGGTGAGAACATTTCCTCTATTAGCCCCGCTGAAAAAGTTTGTGCATGATACGTTTATATTCAACAACTCATGTTACACTTTTCAATGGCAAAAATATAAAGTATGTAACGTTAAATTTTTCTTATGTATCATATGTATCATTCCTCCTGCATTTTATGCTCTGCATAAAGTTGTTAAAGAAAATAAATATTAATTTTCCATTTAAAAACAATGTGTATAAGACGAATGATAACCACATACAGAATCAATCATAACATTTGGTCTAATACATTCTAATGTCTAAAAACTTCTCCATTGAATTCTTGTAAATATGTACTCTTTTATTTTAATAATCTCTATGAATATATAAAAATACTATCATGTTGAATTTATCCTCAGTTACTACTAACAAGGGAGTATATGATATCCAAAATTATCAATTTTTCAAATACTAGTTCCCCGGGCAAAGATACTCGTTACTGATGCATATGACCCCATTATTACAGGTACATACGATATGCGCCCGGGTATGTCAGTATGACGTGGAACCGAGGGGGGTGGTTCACGTTTTGTTATGCCCAGTCGAAATAGATATTTAATCAAAGGAAAATTGCAGTACCGAAGTATTCTTGCTTGCTTAGGAACCTAAGGAACTTGTCTTAGACCCACTAAGTCGAAACAAAGACAACTCGAATGAATATGCTAAACCCCTGCGAAGGTTGGAAGCAACGAACCTGTGGACTTAACCAAAGACCCAATTTGATGGATAAACCAAAGTGCAAGGAATTGCTCTCAAACACTTAGTTTAAAGAAAGAACTAAAGTTCAAATATTCAAAAACAAGGATCCTCAAATTACATCTAAATTTTCCCTTTTATAGACAAGGGAAAATAAATGCAATAATTGGAAACTATTACATTCATTCTAGGAAATAGTTAAAAAAAATTAATGCAATCAGCCTAGGAAACATACTAGATTCAATGCATTCAACCTTAGACCTTTAAACTCATCTTGGAACTCCACACCCTCATTGATGTCATCTCGGAAATCCACTCTCATTGATGTCATCTTGAAAATCTACCCTTATTTATGTTGTCTTGGAAATCCACCACCATTTAAGGTTTTTTTTTTTTAAAGTTCAACAATATTTAATTCTTTTTGAAATTTCCAAAAATCACATTGGAAATTCAAGTAGCATTAAATAAATTGTTGATTGGACTTCTCTAGTGGGGCCAACGAAAATGCACCTTCCTGAAGTTCGTCTTGATCTTGGCTCGGTTGGATTAAAATCAGCAAGGGCGAAAGAGGCCTCCATGCCTGTGTTTTGAATTTATTTTCTTCGTCCAATTGAATTGCTAAGGCTGAAACTTGATCTTAAAATTTTCGTGCTTTGCTCTGAGTTATTGGTCCCGGGGGTAGTTGAGGTGCTTGTATGGTTTTTCTTAAGACGGCCTCGTCATTCCCTCCCTCTTTAAGATTCGAGTCCGGTGTGATGAGATGTTCGTCTCCTGTATCAAAAAGAGATAGATCAGCAACATTGAATGTTCCATGAACTTGATACTCACCGGGTAAGTCAATGCGGTAAGCATTATCATTGATACGCTCAAGTACTCTAAATGGACCATCTCCTCGTGGTGTGAGCTTGGACTTTCTTTGTTTCGGAAATCTCTCCTTACGCAAATGTAACCAAACTCAATCACCGGGTTGGAACACAATCTTCTTCCGGCCTTTGTTTGCATGTTTGGCATAATTGTGAGCAGCCCGCTGTAGATTTTCCTTCACTCGGCTATGTAATTGCTGCACAAATTCAGCTCTTTTCCTGCCATCGAGACCTTTGTGCTCATTGCATGGGAATGGCAAATGATCCAAAGGAGTCAGGGGATTAAACCCATAAACTATTTCAAAAGGGGAACAGTTAGTAGCCCTATGAATAGTTCGATTGTAAGCAAATTATGCATGAGGTAAACATTCTTCCCAAGATTTCATATTCTCACGGACTAAGGTACGCAGTAAACTCCATAAAGTCCTATTCACAGATTCAGTTTGACCATCCGTTTGAGGGTGGTGTGAAGTAGAGAATAACAATTTAGTGCCCAATTTTACCCACAAAGTTCTCCAAAAATGACTTAAAAATTTTGTGTCCCGATCAGAAACAATTGTCCTCGGCACACCATGCAGTTTCAAAACATCTCTAAAAAATAAGTTAGCAACATGTGTGGCATCAGTGGTTTTCGTACATGGGATGAAGTGTGCCATTTTCGAAAACCTATCAACAACAACAAATATTGAATCCTTCCCTCCCCGACTCCTAGGCAATCCCAAAACAAAGTCCATAGAAATGTCAATCCAAGGTGATTCGGGTATGGGTAGAGGAGTATACAGCCCATTGGGTTGGACGGTGGACTCGGTTGTTTTACACACAATGCATTTATTTATAAATTGTTCAAGATCAGACTTCATGTGTGGCCAGTAAAAATGTTCTTGCAATATGTTCAAAGTCTTAGACCTACCAAAATGACCCATCAAACCTCCATAATGTGTTTCATGTACAAGAAGATTCCTAAGTGAGCATCTAGGAATGCATAAACGGTTCTCATACAACAAATAACCATCATGTAAATGATACTTATTATGACCATGCTTAGCAACGCAGTATAGATGTCACTAAAATCAGAATCAAATTCGTAAAGCTCTTTCAAATGAGAAAAACCCATCAACTTGGACTCAAGTAATGTAACAAGTGCGTACCTTCGAGATAGAGCATCGGCGACCACATTCTCTCTACCTTTTTTGTGTTTGACAATGTATGGGAAGGTGTCGATGAAGGCGATCCAACGTACATGCCGTGCACTCAACTTCGTTTGAGACTTGATGTGCTTTAGTGACTCGTGGTCTGTGTGCACCACAAATTCTTAGGGCCGAAGATAGTGCTGCCAAGTTTGAAAGGCTCGAACCAAGGAATACAGCTTCTTGTCGTACGTTGAGTAGTTCAATGCAGCCTCATGTAGCTTCTCGCTGCAATAGGCCACTGGACGTCGTTCTTGGGACAGCACAGCTCCAATCCCTACACCAGACACATCACAATCAATCTCAAAAGCCTTAGAAAAATCTGGAAGTGCAAGTACGGGTGCATGTGTAAGTTTATGCTTCAGTGAATCAAAAGCTTGTTGTTGCTCTACTCCTCAATCAAACTTGTCATTCTTCTTGGTGATTGTTGTGAGAGGTGCTGCAATGGTGCTAAAGTTTCGTACGAAGCGCCTATAAAAACTTGCAAGCCCATGGAAGCTTCGTACATCTCGAATGATAGTAGGAGTTGGCCATTCTTGGATGGCTTTGATCTTTTCTTCATCCACACTCACTCCTTCTTTTCCTACAATGAAACCAAGAAAATTGCACTTGTCGACACAAATGTCGCATTTTTTCAGGTTAGCATACAATTTCTCATCACGCAGTATACTCAAAACAGCTTGCACATGTTCGGTATGTTCATCAAATGATTTACTGTAAATTAGAATATCATCAAAATAAACTACTACAAACTTGCCAATGAAATTTCGAAGCGCATGGTTCATTAATAAATGTACTAGGCGCATTTGTTAAACCAAATGGCATAACAAGCCATTCATAGGGACCAAAAGTGGTCTTGAATGCTGTTTTCCATTCATCTCATTCTTTCATGCGAATTTGATGGTATCCACTCTTTAAATCAATTTTGCTAAAAATAGTAGAACCATTTAATTCATCTAACATATCATCCAAGCGAGGTATAAGGTGTCGATACTTTACTGTAATGGCATTGACAGCTCAGCAGTCAACACACATCCTCCATGATGCATCCTTCTTGGGTACAAGCAAAACCGGAACGGCACATGGGCTAAGGCTCTCTCGAACCCATCCCTTGCTCAACAACTCTTCAACTTGCTTCCTAATCTCCTTGACCTCCTCCGGATTAGCACGATAAGCTGGACGGTTAGGAATGATGCTCCGGGAATGAATTCAATTTAATGCTCAATGCCTCGAATTTGAGGCAAACCACCGGGAACATCCTCGGGGAATACATCTTGGTATTCTTCAAGGAGGGTAGCAATGCTTGGGGGAAGCTTGCTCATGTCCTGCACAGATAGACAATTTGGTTTGCATATTAGAAGAAAGAAGTTAGTCTCACCGTCGCTCAAATGCTCAACTTCTCTCAAACTCAAGAACAACTTTGGGGGTGGATGCTCTACTTTTTCTTTTTCGCTCTTTTTCTTTTCTCTCGGAATCATATGTTTTTCTTTCTCACTCAAATGTTTAGCACTCAAAGTATCTTCACTCTTTTTAACAACTCTCTCTTCACTTTTCTCTCGCGCTCTCCTCTATTTAGCTTCCTCAACAAATTGCCGGTGCAAGTACTTTTGGTCGGCATTCACTTCATTGGGACTCAATGGTTTGAGTGTAATCTTCTTTCCATTATGAACGAGTGTATACCGGTTCAGGTGCCCATCATGCATTGTCCTTTTGTCAAATTGCCATGGCCTCCCAAGCAAGATATGGCATGTCTGCATAGGAACCACATCACACAATACTTGGTCCTTGTAGTCCTTGATATTGAAATCAACATGGACTTGTTTTGTAACCTTGACCTCACCACAATTATTAAGCCATTGCAGCTTATATGGCTTTGGGTGGGCTTCAGTTTTCAGCCCCAATTTCCGAACTACAAGATCACTTACCACATTGGCACAACTTCCCCCATCTATGATCATGCTACAAACCTTGTTGGCTATCTTGCACCTACAATGAAAAATATTGTCCTGTTGTTCATCGTTGTTTATCTCCTTAGGTAATGCACTCAAGGCCCTCAATGTGACCAAGGTTAAACCAGCTTCAAGATTATAGTCGGCCTCTTCTCCACATTCATCTCCATCAGCCTCACTATTCTCATCCGAATCGGATTCATACTCTCCACTTGCATTTAGAATCATTGTGCGCTTGTTTGGGCATTGGTTAGCAAAATGTCCTCGACCTTGACATTTAAAACATATAACATCACGACTACGGTTACCTTGAGATTTGGGCTGTTGTGAAGCACTCGACTTGGCCACTTCAGTTCCCATGATTGCCTTCCCTTTGTCATGTCGTGGTGCAAGAGGTGTCTTATCTTCACCCTTCTTTGGGTAGGTGGGTGGGCTGGAGTTCTTGTGGGTAGAGCTCCCAATTTTGTTCTTCCTCCGTAGTTGCTGCTCCACCTTAATGGCCAAATGTAACATTTCTTCCAAGTCAAGAGAAGGATACCTATCAACTTCATCGGCAATATCCCTGTGCAATCCATTGAGAAATCTACTCATGGTGCCCTCCGGATCTTCTTGCACATCTGCCTGCATCAAGAGCATTTCCATCTCTTTGTGATAATCTTCAATAGTCCGGGATCCTTGGGTAAGGCTTTGAAGCCTACGGAATAGATCTCGATGATAATATGATGGCACAAATCGCTTGCGCATCAATCTCTTCAATTCAGTCCATGTCCAAATGGCTGGCTCTCCATTTCTTCTTCTGGATTGGCTCAATTGGTCCCACCATGTTAGTGCATAGTTTGAAAACTCCATTACCGCAAGCCGTAGTTTACGCACCTCGGACAAGGGTTGAACATCAAAGACAAGTTCAATCTTTCGTTCCCATTCCAGAAATGTCTCCGGATCAGATTTCCCATAGAATGGAGGAATTTGGAATTTGATAGATCGCAAGGCATCATCCTCTGGTCTCCGCTGGTCTTGACGATTCCAATTTCTATGATGGTTATGCTCATACTCTCCTTCATCCTCATAAGGTGGTAAATGTCTACCATTTCTTCGTGGTGGGTGATTGCTCCTTGCCAGCAGTACCTCTGGGTCATGTTCTCCTGCATGAGTAGGAGTGCCTCCCTGAGTTTGGCTAAGTTCGATCTGATCCAACCTATTGTTAATCGTCTCGAGAGATGCATGGTGCAGATTGCGCATTTCTTTTAGCAAGGTGTCCATGAGAAACTTAGGATCAAACCCATGAGGGTTGTTGTCTTCACCTGCCATTAGAAAAAATATTGTAGATATATGTATAATTTGTTAGAAAAAATCCTTCACGACCCTCGTGTATCACTTCGCTCGTAACAAACCTCTCCGTCTTACACTTTAGCCAAATCCAAGTCGTTGGTAACTAATCCACAGTGTCGCAACCAAATTTCACAAGGAGTAAAGATGTATTTAGACAAGATCGAAGACAAGGGAAAGGGAATTCTTCAAATATAAAAAAAAAATGGAAATGAGAAGAAAGGTTAACTCGTTTCTACCCGGATGACTTAGTACCGTCTTTTGATTGGTACCGACTTTTGAAATTCAATCATTTTCTTTTTTTTTTTTTGTTTTTCTGCAGATTTTTTTTTTACAGATTTTTTTTTGTTTTTCTGCAGATTTTTTTTTTAAACACACAAAGATTCAAGTTGAGAAACCTGAATCATGTGGCTCTGATACCAGATGACGTGGAACCGATGGGGGTGGTTCAGGTTTTGTTATGCCCAATTGAAATAGATATTTAATCAAAGGAAAATTGCAGTACCAAAGTATTCTTGCTTGCTTAGGAACCTAAGGAACTTGTCTTAGACCCACTAAGTCAAAACAAAGACAACTCGAATGAATATGCTAAACCCCTGCGAAGGTTGGAAGCAACGAACCTGTGGACTTAACCAAAGACCCGATTTGATGGATAAACCAAAGTGCAAGGAATCGCTCTCAAACACTTAGTTTAAAGAAAGAACTAAAGTTCAAATATATTCAAAAACAAGGATCCTCAAATTACATCTAAATTTTCCCTTTTATAGACAAGGGAAAATAAATGCAATAATTGAAAACTATTACATTCATTCTAGGAAATAGTTAAAACAAATTAATGCAATCAGACTAGAAAACATACTAGATTCAATGCATTCAACCTTGGACCTTTAAACTCATCTTGGAACTTCACACCCTCATTGATGTCATCTCGGAAATCCACTCTCATTGATGTCATCTTGAAAATCTACCCTTATTTATGTTGTCTTGGAAATCCACTACCATTTAAGGTTTTTTTTTAAGTTCAACAATATTTAATTCTTCTTGAAATTTCAACAAATCACATTGGAAATTCAAGTAGCATTAAATAAATTATTGATTGGACTTCTCTAGTGGGGCCAACGAAAATGCACCTTCCTGAAGTTCGTCTTGATCTTGGCTCGGTTGGATTAAAATCAGCAAGGGCGAAAGAGGCCTCCATGCCTGTGTTTTGAATTTATTTTCTTAGTCCAATTGAATTGCTAAGGCTGAAACTTGATCTTAAAATTTTCGTGATTTGCTCCGAGTTATTGGTCCCGGGGGTAGTTGAGGTGCTTGCATGGTTTTGCTTAAGACGGGCTCGTCACAGTATTTGATGCAAGTATGTAAGTATGTGCGCCGAGTACAAACAACGATATTCAGAGTATGCATGATGGTTGCTTAAGTATTATCTGTGTAGTAGCAAGTATCCTTATGTATGATCGATTTAAGACAATCTCTGACAGAAGAGGCAAAATTAAAATTCATTGAGGGTACTTTGTCTATTAGCCCCAGTGAAAAGGTTTGTGTACAAGCGTAGCACTCCTCATACTCACTGTCTATTGTATATATATTTTCTATTTATAAGTATTTTATATAATTAAAAAAAATATTATTATGTATTTTAAATATTTATATATATATTTCAATATATTGTATTATAATTAAAGTAAATTTTATGATATTACATTTAGAAAAATTTAATATTAAATTAAATAATATATATCACAAATATATATTTTTTGGAATTAATAAAATAATTTCAGAAAATAAAATTTATATTTATATTACACAATTTAAATATATAAAAAAACAATTTAATAAAAAATCCTAATTTTAATTACAAATAAAAAATCAATTACAAATATATATTTTTTAATTTCTTAAAATAAAAATATATAAAAAAATCAATTTAATATAAATATTATGCAAATTATAAAATTATTACTAATTTTAATATAATTTTAAATTTTAAATATAAAAAAGTTAATGTATAATTTTTTTACATTATATTTATTAAATACTTTGTCCGTCCCGGCTAATTATGCATTTCACTTAGGCATGAAAATTAAAATTTAATTATATTTTTATATAAAAGTGAAGTGGGTAAGAAGTAAAATAAGAGTATTATAAAAAATTTATTAAAAAATTGATAAAAAGATTATGTGATAAGTAGGGTGGGTAAAATATCCGAGCAAAACCATTAAATTGCTGAACTTAGCTGAATCGAACCAAATTTTTAGTTAATCGAGCAAATTCAGTTCAAAATACAAATATTTTATACTTGATATTTGTTCGGTTCAATTCAATTTCAGTTTTTAACATTTTTTTTTGGTTTGATTAAACGAACCAAATATATTTATATTATTATATTTTTAAATTTATATTAATAATTATATTATATATGGATTTAGTTCAATTCGATTAGGTTCATAAAAAAATAGTGAGAAATTGGTTGTTATTTATTAAAATGAAGATAATAAAATTGTGAGTGAATAAAATTGTTTATTATATATAAGTTTAACGGACAATCAAACAAAAAAAACTGACATAATTATAGCGAGCGTAAGGAGTAATATATTTAAAAGGTTATACACTTTAATTTTAACTGATAAATAAGATATTTTTTTAACTTTTAATACCAAAAATTTAAAAAATAAATAATCACATTTATAAATATTTAGAATTGTAATTGTTGTTCATATTTTATTTGATTTATTTTAACACAAGCAAAGATACCTATAAAATAAATAGAAGTATATTAGTGGAACAATGAAATAGAGCATAACATAGTATAGGTAAAACGAGATATCTTATAAGTATATAAAATAACGTTGAAGCATTTAAATATAATTTAAGAGCACATTAAATTTATACCAAACAGATTGAAAAAGAAATATAAAATAGAGATCAATATTATATTAAATAAGTAAATAGGGGAGTGTAGAACAATTCTTTTATCATATGAACTGATTTGAAACTTAATTTATCTCTTTTTTTTTTTTAGGTGTAATATGTGAAAAAGTCACATCATAAATACATAGGCATATTTCATTATTTGTATATTAACGGTCATATCATTGATGACAATACTAAGCTAATTATTATTATAAATAAAAAAATAAAAAAATAAAAGGAAATATAAAAATGTTGGTAGTGTTATAAAATATATAACAAAATATGAAAATACTACTATAATATATAGATATTGTAATATATGTAAAGATATGTAATAAAGTATATATGTATATATAATCTAGAGAGAGATAGAGAGACGATAGAGAGAGAGAGGAATATATGAAGAAATGCAAAGTCATCTCATTTCCATATACAAGGCTTATTTATAAGTCATTTTTAATACAATTAGTCATCAAATATAGACATATGTTACGATAATATGATGACACCTACCATAAATAAATAATGACTCATAATACTCCCCCGTAGGTGTCATTAATTCCAATGAATACACCTCATTAAAACTTTACTAGTAGAAAATTCAACGGGACAAAAATACTGGTAAAAAAAAAGAGTACGTCATTCATGCATTAAAAATACTTCCCCTAATGTGGACATCACTTGAAATATCGTTCCCTCTGATGTGAACATCATTTGAAATCTTCCAACCGACGCATCCCGATGATCTTTACTAATTTCTCGAACGTTGCGGTTGGTAAAGCCTTGGTCAACAAGTCTGCTAAATTTTGGTCTGATCGAATCTGCTGCACATTTATTTCACCATTTTTCTGGAGATCATGAGTAAAGAAAAATTTCGGTGAAATATTTTTCGTTCTATCTCCTTTGATATATCATTCTTTCAGCTGCGTTAGACAAGCTACTTTATCTTCGTACAAAATAGTTGGATGATTATTATTTTCAGATTTCAAACCACAATTCTGTAAAATGTGGTGAATCATTGATCTTAGCCAAACACACTCTCTATTGACCTCATGAATTGCTATTATTTCTGCATGATTCGAAGATGTGGTGGTTAATGTTTGTTTAGTGGATCTCCAATATATCACTGTACCGCCACAAATAAACATATAACCAGTCTGAGACTTGAATTTATGCGGGTCAGAAAGATACCCAACATCTACATATCCAATCAATTTATGTCGAGATCCTTTCGGATATAATAGACCAATATCAATAGATCCTCGGAGATAACGAAAAATATGTTTGATTCATTTCCCATGTCGTTGTGTTGGCATTGCACTAAATCTGGCCAATAAATTTACAGCAAACGCTATATCTGGTCTAGTACTGTTAGCCAAATACATTAGTGCACCAATAGCACTTAAATATGGTACTTCAAAACCAAGTGCTTCCTCATTCTCCTCTTTTGGTCTAAAAGAATCTTTAATAGGATCTAGAATTCTAACGACTATTGGAGTACTTAATGAATGTGCTTTATACATTGCAAATCGTTTCAATACCTTCTGGGTATATGCAGATTGATGTATCAAAATCCCATTTTCCAAGACAAAATTTCGTTCTCCCGAAATTTTTAATTTCAAACTCCCTTTTCAAATATTCAATAGCTTCTTAGACCTCTCCAAGGGTTCCAATTAAATTCAAGTTATCCACATAAACAACTATTATAACAAAATTTCTCCCATATTCTTTTATAAAAACACACGGACAAGTAGAATCATTGGCATATCCCTCTTTCAATAATAATTCACTGAGATGATTATACCACATGCGACCAGATTGCTTGAGCCCGTATAAATACTTTTGTAATTAAATAGAATAACGTTCTTTTGGCTTTGATTTATATGCATCGGGCATGCAAAATCCTTCAGGAATTTTCATGTATATATCACTATCCAACAAGACATAAATTTGCAGTTACAACATCCATCAGACGCATTCCAAATTTTCATGTACCGCCAAATTGACAAGATATCGAAATGTTATTCCATCAATTACTGGAGAATATGTTTCATTAAAATCAACTCCATGTCTTTGTGAAAAACCTTGGGCAACAAGTCTTGCTTTATATCTGGCAATTTCATTATTCTCATTTTGCTTTCGAACAAATACCCATTTATAGCAAACAGGCTTAACACCTTCAGGTGTTTGAACAATTGGTCCAAAAACTTTTCGTTTTTCTAGTGAATTTATTCAGACTGGATCGCATCTTTCCATTTTGGCCAATCTATTCTTTTCCGATATTCATCAACTGATCTAGGTTCTGGATCCTCGTCATTTTCCATTAAATCAAGTGCTACATTAGATGCAAAAGCATTATCCATAATTGTGTCATTTCGGTTCCAATGCTTTTCAGTAGTAACATAATTTATTGAATTTTCAATAATTTCATTCTCTTCAGGAGAAATTCTATTAGGATAAACGTCCTCATCAAGTTTATCAGGATCAATTTCTTTAGAAATCTTATCCATGTTACTACTTGTTTCTTGAGGATTCAAATCCTCAACCCTTTCATTTGTTACTCTTTTTCTTTCGAAGAATTTATCTTTGGAACCTATAGGTCTAGCACGCTTTAGGCGTACATTTGATTCATTAGTACTTTGTATTTTGTCTCCAGGAATAACAATTTTAGCAGGTACATTTTCAACAGCTATATAAGATCTAGTGACCCTGTTGGCGTCACAAAAAGCATCAGACAACTGATTTGCTATTCGCTGCAAATGTAAAATTCTTTGTACGTCTAATTCACTTTGACTTGTACGAGGATCAAGAAAACTAAATGGAATTTTCCAAGTAATTTCCTTTTTCGGTTGATCAGTTTCTCCCTCTAATATCAGGAAATGCGACTCATCAAAATGACAATCAACAAAACGAGCCGTAAACGAATCACCAGTTAATGGTTCAACATATTTAATGATAGATGGTGATTCATACCTGATATATATCCCCAATGTCCGTTGGGTACCCATTTTTGTACGTTGGGGCGGTGCAATTGACACATAAACAACGCACCCAAAAGTTCTCAAATGTGAAATATTGGGTTTTTCATTGTACACTAATAGTATTGGGGAGTAGCAATGATAGCTTGTCGGTTTTAATTTTATAAGTGTTGCTGCATGCATAATTGCATATCCCCAAGCAGATACGAGAAGTTTGGATTTCATTAGCATAGGTCTTGTAATTAATTGCAGCCTTTTTATAAGTGATTCAGCTAGACCATTTTGAGTATGTACATGAGGTACAAGATGTTCAATGTCAATTCCAATAGACATGTAATAATCATCAAATGTCTTAGATGAAAATTCACCAGCATTATCAAGATGAATTTTCTTTATTGGGTGATTTGAAAACTGAGCTTGTAATCTACTTATTTGAGCAAGCAACCTCGCAAATGCCGAATTGCGGGTGGATAATAAACACATATGAGACCATCTAGTAGATGCATCGATAAGTACCATAAAATATCTAAATGGTCCGCATTGTGGATCTACAGGCCCATATATATCACCCTTAATTCGTTCTAAAAATGAAGGGGATTCAGTTCCCACTTTTGCTGGTAATGGTCTAGTTATTAACTTCATTTTTTAGCAAGCAACACATATAAAATCATTTGGATTTAATATCCTTTGATCTTTCAAGTTATGGCCATTGGTATTTTCAATAATTCTTCTCATCATAATATTACCGGGATGCCCAAACCGGTCATGCCAAATCATAAAAGCTGTAGACTTCTAGTCTACCAGATATGTTTCAACCACATTAATCCTTGTGCAATATAATCCGGAAGACAATGAAGGCAATTTCTCTAATATATATTTATGTCAATCAATGAATTTTGTAATAAACAAAAATTCATTATTTGACCCACATGATGTCTCAATATGATATCCATTTCTACGAATATCATTAAAACTCAACAAATCCCTTTGAGATTTACTACAAAATAGTGCATTTTGGATATCAAATTTAACTCACTCGCGGAGAAATATTATTGCTCTTCCAGAGCCCTCAATTAATTTCGCACAACCACTGATAATATTCACCTCAATTTTTCCCAACTTCAGGTTGGCAAAATATTTCTTATATTTTAGAATGGTGCGCGTTGATGCACTTTAAATGAGACATGAATTGTCTTCCATATTATTCATTATAGCGTGCTCTGTATTCATATTTCTTCTTCTTTAGGTTGTTCAAAATATATATCATCGGAAATTTCAAATATATATTATCCCACTGCACCTTCAGGATGCTTAATATGCATCTCAATATACACCCCCATCAGAGGTTTTAAAATATGAACCTTCAGGGTTCTCAATATACACCTTCAGAATATTCAATATACATTATCGGGGATTTTCAAAGTATAAAACCTTCACGGTTATCATGTACCTTCTGGGTACATAAAAAAAAAAATAACACATATCATTGTGTGCTAATAAAAATATCACCATCACTCACATTATTTCAGATAAATTCATTTACTAAATATTGACATCTTTGGGTGCCGTTTTTGAGTAACTAAAAAATCATAAAAATACGTTATCTTTACATTGGCACTTCCTCGGCAAAGCCTCGTGTTGATAACGTGTTATAAAATATATATCTGTTGAGTAAGGAAAACCAATGTGTAGGGTGTTTCGAGAATAGGCTTATAAATTAAACTATGGGTTTAGGTATAGGCCCAATGATCAAGGCGTTATTAAGAAATGGCCTTTTCGGGAGAACTTGTGACTAGGTGATCGGTGGATATAGAGATCGGACAAGGAAAGGTCGGACGAAGGAAAGGGAGACTGTAGGCATTTAGGTCGGTTGGCATGGAGGTCGGACAAAGGGAAGTCGGGCGAAGAAAGATGAGGTGGCCGATGCGGAGGTCGGGCAAATGGAAGACGGGCAAAGGGAGACAAAGTAGTGGACGTGCAGGTCGGATAAGAAGCAGTTCCAAGGCGGTTGGAAGAAGTTACAACTGGCAATCGGATGTGAAGGCACGATCTGATAACGATATTGGGGCGGTTGACATGGGTTTTTAAATAGGTCTTTTCACGAGCTGAAGGGGGGATCTTCAATCGACATCAAATTTAGTGAATTTCTTTTAGGGATCATCCTTTTACTTTTACAATCTGTAGTGTTTCTTTTTTCAATTCTTCTTATGTATCGTACGGTGTCTAGGGATTCTTAGTCTCAGGCATTTATTTAATCAAATTCGAAGATAATTTCTATTTTCGGATTTTACTTTTTATTGGGGCGGTTGACATGGGTTTTTAAATAGGTCTTTTCACGACCTGAATGGGGGATCTTCAATCGACATCAAATTCAGTGAATTTCTTTTGGGGATCATCCTTTTACTTTTACAGTCTGTAGTGTTTCTTTTTTCAATTCTTCTTATGTATCGTACGGTGTCTAGGGATTCTTAATCTCAGGCATTTATTTAATCAAATTCGAAGATAATTTCTATTTTCAGATTTTACTTTTTATTGTTGAAAATTTGCATCAAAAATTTGGCGACCACAGTGGGAGAAAGGCAAGATTGATGATCTTACGTCAAGAGAGAACTTTATACGACTGAGGTCTGGCCGAATCATCGGAAGGATCCATATGACAGGCTCACAGTCCCAAGTATCTTCAACACTTGTGGGAGATCCAATCTCACCACCTGCCATGCTGAATGCAGGGGAAGCACCACAAGCACATGTCGATTGGGTGTCTTATGTTCAACATTTGATCAATCAGCAAACCCTGACTATGCAGAACATGTTGCGTGAGCAACAAAATCTCATGCTGAATATGTTAGATCAAGCTCTATCAAGGGTTACTTTTCAATCCACCCAGTTACCTGCAGGGATGTCACCATCTAGGTTACAAGCAAATTTTGCGGGGCCTTCTTATGTAGACAACACCCTTCCTAGTGCCACTGCTTGGGTTGATAAAGGAAAAACTCCACTAACATACCCAAATAATGTTCCACTGGGTGTCAGAACCGAGCCAACCTTCTCCAGAGAAGAGAGAATGAGAGGACAAGCTCATAATCCCATTCTTGTGTTCGAACCTATTCCACCCAAAGTAGATGCGGAAGACATCGCTCAAGTTCTGAGGGTGCATTTCGGAATGAATCCTCAAACAGTGAACAGGCCGGCACATCAGAGACCATTTCCAGAAAGAATCATCAATGAGCATCCCCTTCCGAGGAATTATAGGCCACCTGATTTCCACTCCTTCTCGGGAGAAGACGGAGCTTCGACCATTGAGCATGTGGGACGTTTCACGGCTCAACTAGGGGAAATGGGCAATAATCCTTTTCACAAATTACAGTTGTTCGGGTTGTCTCTCATAAGAACAGTTTTTTCCTGGTTTGCCAATCTTCCGCCAGGACAGTTGCAGACCTGGGAGGGTTTGGAAGCGGCTTTTCATGCAAGTTTTTTCAATCCTCTTCCAACAGTCTCACTTACCGACCTTCTGGAGATTAGGCAAATACCGGAGGAAACTGCCTACCAGTTCATAGAGCGGATACGACTGATGAAAGGACGTTGCCCAACAGTCATCAAGGAGAGCAAAATGACCAATTTGGTGGTCAGGAATATCCATACATGGCTGCGATAGGCTTTGACAACCCATGATGTCGGAGATTTGGCCAGTTTAGCATCCAAAGCAGGGAGACTAGAGTCTCTCTTTAGAGAGAAGGACCACAACTTCCGGCGGAACAAGGTCCAGCAGATGGCCAGTGTTGATACAGAGATGTATACACCTGATGATGAACAAGGGAAAGGTGTTGAAGAAATGGCGGCAGAGATTGTGAATGGCAAGCCTTATGTATGTTCCAAACTGAAACCCCTCTCAGGGGCGGAAGAGCGGGAGCAACCAACGTTTGACGTATCCAAAGCAGACGAGATCTTCCATATTCTACTAGCGGATGGTCAAATTCGCATTCCTAAAGGGCAGCGGTTGGCGACAAAGGAAGAAATAAAGGGAAGGCCGTACTGCAAGTGGCATAACTCCTTTACGCATTACACTAACCAGTGTACGCATTTCTGAAAGGAAATTCAGAGGGCTATCAAAGCTAGAAGGTTCAAATACGTGACGATGGGAGTAGAACAACAGCCCTTCCCGAAAGTAACTACTGCAGTAATCTCTGTGCGTTCTTCACAAGACACACAAAGAGATTATGAAAGAGACGCCAAGCGGAAGGAGCGTAAGCCAAAAGAGCGAGAGCTTGATCAGGAGGACAAGTTCAAGATCTGCGAAACCAGAGTGGCAGAGAAATGGGACAAAAAGAATGGCTTCTTCAAAATGGAATTTGAGGACAAATTGGTGGTGCAAGATCGACCAACGCGTAAGCCACAACCAGTCCATGACAAATGGAGTCGGAACAGAAAGCCTTTACCCGTAGATATAGATCCCCGATTTCCAGGTATGAATCGTATGCAAATCCGTAATACTAAACGCAGATATGCAGCTCGGCATGGGAGGCAAGTAGACAAAGGGAAGGAGAAGAAGAAGACATCACCCAAAAGGAAAAACTCGAGCTGGGAGATCGAAAGGCCTATCAAGAAGGCCAGGTGTTTCCGGTGTCAATTCTGCAGACGGATCAACATTGATCCCAAGATAGAAGCAGCCGAAGAAGAGGCACCTGAGATAATCTTTGGGTCATTTGCTCCAGAGGAGACGAGGGCTTTACGTAGCGAAATAGTGAAGACCCAAAAAACCGGGTTCGAAATCAGGATGACTGGTATGCGGTGGTTCGAGGAAGAAGATGAACCTATTTGGGCAAATCTGAAAGAAGAGGAACTAGAATGGGCGGCAGTCCCCGACCTATGGTTTTTCCACCTATACCAGAAGGAGCAATCCCACACTTGAAACCATTATATGTTAAAGCTCACATCTGTGGTAAGTCGATTAACAAGGTTTTCATCGATAATGGAGTTGTCTTCAACGTTATGCCTTTCAAAACGTTGAAGAAATTGGGAAAATGAATTGGTGATCTGTCTCCAGTAGATATCTAGATGACAAGTTTCACGGGGCAACCGACGGAAACAGAAGGGATGATGCTAGCCCCTATTGAAGTCGGACCGAAGGTGATTTCAACGGTGTTCTTTGCGGTAGATGCCAACACCACTTACTCGGTCCTTTTAATGCGAGATTGGATTCACGCTTCCAAATGCGTGCCCTCTTCTCTCCATCAGCAGATCATGTTTTGGGAAGGAGATCAAGTGTTCAGAATGAATGCCAGTACTAATCCGTTCGGCTCCACAGAAGTTGTGGAAGAGTCCGTACTTTATTCTGAGTATGTACCTCCGATCTCATAAACAGCTGTGGCAGATGAGTTTTCCTAGAAGAGTTGTAAGCTCACTGCGCAGGAGTATGTGTTTCATTAGAAACATTTTTCTTTCTTATGGCTCTGTTGTTAGCCAAAAACGGTAAATTTATTAAAGTTTAATTATGGAAGAGATAGGTGAATACAATTTGTTGATTAAGCTGTTTTATTTAAACCAATTAATAGTTAGACTAAATAGCAAGGAAGGTTCCAGCAATAATATTGATAAAGAAGAAGGCTTTCGCTGGCCTGATATGTTGAAGAAAACAGAGCCTTCTTTGTCAACTCAGGATCCGCTCATTGAGTACAATGTAGGAACTGAACGGATACCCAAGATGGTTAGGGTTAGTGGTTTGTTGTCTAAAAACCAGCAGAAGCAAGTGGTAGCCGTAATTCGGGACCATGTGGAGTGTTTGGCATGGGATTATTCCGAAATGCCTGAATGGGCACGAGATTTAATAAAACATAGGTTGCCTATTAAGAAGGGGTTCAAGCCGTATAAGCAACCACCAAGAAGGGTTAGTCCAGAACTGCTTCCACAGATCAAAGAAGAAATTAAGAAATTGTTGAAAGTAGGGTTCATTCGACCCTGTCGATATGCATAATGGTTAGCCAACATTGTCCCGGTAACCAAGAAGAATGGAAAGATTCATATCTGCATTGACTTCTGAGATCTCAATCTGGCTACTCCTAAAGATGAGTATGTAATGCCCATAGCTTATATGTTGACCGATTCGGCAGCAGAACACCGAATTTTAAGCCTGATGAACAGTTATGCGGGGTATAATCAGATCTCACTGGCAAAAGAAGATATACCCAAAACCGCATTCAGGTGCCCAGGAGCCTTGGGGATCTACGAATTGATAGTTATGCCGTTCGGTTTAAAGAATGCTGGAGCAACCTATCAACGGGCAATGAATACTATCTTTCATGATTTGATTGGGCAGTCCATGGAGGTATATATTGATGACGTGATCATTAACTCTACTGGCTTTGATACACATCTGGTTGACCTAAAAAATGTTTTCCTACGGATGAAGCAGTACAATCTGAAAATGAACTCAACAAAATGCGCCTTTGGAGTTTGGTTTTTTAGTGCATGAAAAGGGAATAGAGGTTGATGCAAATAAAACTAAAGCCGTTTTGACAATGCGACTCCCTCGGACGGTCAAAGAGGTTCAAAGTTTGTTGGGTAAAGTGAATTACCTGAGGAGGTTCATATCAAATGCTGCAGGAACATTAAAACCCATCACAAAGTTGCTAAAGAATAAAGCAACCGATTTCTCTTGGGGTCCGAAGCAGCAGGAGGCATTAGAAGAAATTAAGCAGGCATTAACAAAACCACCCGTGTTGGTTCCCCCAAGAGGAGACCGACCTCTCAGACTGTATGTGGCAAACAGTTTCGATGTGTTGAGTAGTCTGCTGGCGCAAGAATGGGAAGACGGTAAAGAAAGGGCTATTTACTACTTAAGCAAAACTTTGGCAGGGCCGGAGCTGAATTATACCATGCCCGAAAAAATATGTTATTCTTTAGTCTTCGCATGTACTCGATTGGAGCACTATATACTACCAAGAGAAACCGATGTGGTTTCCAAAGTGGATCTGATCAGATTAATTCTGCATAGACCAACCATGCAAGGAAGGTTAATGAAATGGGCGATCAGATTGGCTCTCTTTGCGTTGCGACATCGACCTATCAAGGCAATAAAAGGGTAGGTAGTGGCCGATTTATTGGCTGAATTTACGAACAGCGAACCAACATAAAACAGAATGGTACCCTATATAGGTACTAGTCCCTGGAAAATGTTTTTTGATGATTCTCGTTCAAAAAGAAGGTCAGAAGCAGGACTTATATTAGAAGGACCAGGAGCCCGGAAGATCAATCTGCAACTCCAAATGGATGATATGACTCATAACTTTGCAGAATATGAAGCATTGATTTTGGGTTTGAAGGCACTTGTGGCTAAAGGCGCACAGACGGTCATGATTTGCGGACATTCTCAATTGGTCATCAATCAAGTGTTAAGACGGTACACTTGTAATTATCCTCATTTACGTCAATATAGAGATTTAGTATATCGCATGTTATATAGAATTGAGAAGGTGGTTATTGAGCATGTACCAAGAACAGAGAATCGACAAGCAGATAATTTGGCTCAGAATACGTGTCAGCAAATAATTATTGGCAATATTGATACGAGTACAGATTGGAGAATAAAAATTATGGTCTATCTGGAATCACCAAATTTTGCGACTCATGTGGGTATTCGATTGAAAGCATTACGCTTTCAATTTATTGAAGGGGTTCTGTATAAGAGAACCTTCGAAGGAGTTTTATTAAGGTGTTTGGGACCAGAAGAATCCATCAAAGTGATGGAAGAAGTTCATAGTGGAATTTGTGGAGCACACCGAGCATGACTGAACATGCGATGGGCTATTCATCGTTTGGGGTTTTATTGGCCAAAAATATTTGATGATTGTATCAAATTTTCTAAAGGGTGTCAGAAGTGCCAGAGACATGGCCCATTAAGCCATCTGCCAGCAGTGGAACTCCAAACGATGATTAAACCGTGGCCATTCAAAGCCTGGGTGTTGGATGTAATAGGGAAAATTCATCCGGCTTCATCGAAGCAACATTCGTTCATCTTGGTAGCTACTCACTATTTCACCAAATGGGTAGAGGCAATCCCTTTGAGGAATGCGACACAGAAAGAAGTGATCGAGTTTGTGCTTAATCACATCATTTATCGGTTTCGGATCCCTTACACTCTTATGATCGATCAGGGTTTGATGTTTACCGGGGAGAAGTTTATCAAGTTTTTGGCCGAGTTCAACATCAAACTGCATCATTCTTCGCCTTACTACCCGTAGGCTAATGGATTGGCCGAAGCGGCAAATAAAATTGTCATCGGCATTATCCAGAAAATGATGGAAGGAAATCCAAGGAAATGGCATACATTGTTGCCTCAGGCATTGTGGGCCCATCGACTAGATTTTCTCCCTACCAACTCATGTTCGGGCAAGATGTTGTACTTCCTACGGAATTTGTTGTATCTTCACCCAGAATAGTTAATACGATAGTGAATAATGATGAGGCATATGTACAAGGGATGTGGCAACGAATGGAAGAGGTGGAACAGATCGATTGAATGCTCTGGATCGAATGGTTAAACAAAGTGAGATCAGAGCTAAGCATTATGGGAAAAGAATATCTCCAAAAGTTTTTGCAGAAGGAGATTTGGTGTGGAAAACAATTCTTCCTACATATAAAAAAGTGGACCAGTTAGGTATATGGTCCCCCAATTGGGAAGGTCCTTCCATTATTCACAGAGTAAATGGAAACGGAGCTTTTATTATTGTGAATCGGGAAGGGAAATTGGTACATGAGAATATTAATGCTAAGTTTCTGAAAATGTATTTTCCTGTCTTTTCAGAACATTGTCATTAATTTTTATTACAAGAGAACTGAGAACCCTTCAAGGGTTCGAACCCACAGAAGGGGGTTTTATTCATCATCTAAAAGGGTGACACAAAAATGATCATCCTCTGGTTCAGAAACTTCATCCCAGTTTGCAGAAACCATCTCAGGTTCTTCATCCAGAAGGTCTTCTAAATCCGGACGATAGCGATCCCATTGATCTTGCATTTCTTGAAGGTCTTGTTTGGTGCGAACTTTCATATATTGTAAAGAATAACATTCTCGTTCAGCAAGTACATGCAGCGTGGAAAATGTTGATCTTTGCTGGCAAAAGATGTTGTTCCAGCTAAGGTCAGGAAGAATGGCCATAACATGATGGTTTATTATATCCATATGATGATCCAAGTCCGATATGCGGGTAAGAATATCAGTAAGGGGCTCACAGCTGGTAGACACACGTTCCATCAGGCGAATCATACGATGTATGATCTTCCTACCTCTGCCAGAGAACTTAAATTTAAAGTCCAGCTGTTTCAGTATCTGTATCAGGTCCTCGGCATGATGGCCTATGGGTGTTTTCCCACAAGGAATGGTTGCAAAGAACCCTCCTAATTGGATGAAAGAACACGAATGCGAGGAGAAACCATTTGGATGTAAGTGTCAGTTTGTGTTGGTGACATTCATGGTGGAGAAGTATAAGTTATATATATTGCAGTGTTCAGTTTCTAACTTAGCTGAGATGCAAAAAATATGGATATGTGTTCTGAAAATTAGGATATTATATATATAGACCAAGTCTGGAAGTTATATACATGTCACAACAAAATTAGGGAGAAAGAAGGGCCCGAAGGGCAGCTCGGAGGTCGGCCCACTTTAGCTCCGATCGGGTTTCCTGACAACGCTAGTCGGCCTCCTGGTGTCCTCTAACGAGTCTCATTCGTATGCTCGATTGGAGTTGATCGTAGAGGCTCATTTGTGTTTGGCGATGTTCCTCCACTAGGCGACCTCCTTCCTGGATGTTGTCATCTAGGGAATCCAACTGTTGTTGAAGGCGTCTGAGCTCTTCCGTCTTTTGGGAGATCTCAGCCGCCAGCGTTTGTCATGCTTGTTGGAGTTCATCCAGCGTACCCTTGGCAAGATCAAGGTCTTCGTTGACCTTCTTCAAGGATACTTCAAGGCTAGCCGGATCAGCGGTCGGTTGAGATAACGTGGCCTCGGATGACAGAGGTCGGATCAGAGGCAGTTCGGCCTGGAGTTCTGTTCTCCTTTCCATCACCCGATCGAGGATGGGAGGAGCTTCCGACTCCAGTGGGTGCTATATTAACAAGTTTATCACGACCTGAACCAAAGCCTCAAGGTCGGCCGGATTCAGGTCGGCGAAAGGCAAGTCAGCACAGCGTGCTATGATTGGTCGGGCGGAAGTCGGGAGAGTAACTCGGGCCAGTATACTCATCTCTTGGGCAGTCTAAAATGAAAAGTGTCAGAGTATAGAGGAACAAGAATGAACTCATCGAAAATAGATACAGGTTTGAAATCTACCTGATTAAAAATGTCCGTTGCCTCGGAAGGAGCCATGACCCGAAACGCCATAGGAGTACCTTGGCGGGTCGTCGGGCCGATGGCCGACTCGTCTGCTGGTTGCAGACGATGGGCAGCGACCAACTCCATATCTTGAAAGGAAGTGTTAGTTAAGGAAAGGAAATAAAAGAATCAGAGGGTAAAAGATAAAGGAATACTATCCGAGCCCCTTGGGATAAAATTTACTGAAACTTTGCCCGACTTTGAGGAAGAGATCTCCTCGATGTCGTGAGGCGGTGGGATCGGTTGGACTGGTTGAGGCGCTGCGGGAGGTCCCTCGCCCACGGGTTGGGCGGCTGGCTGCAAAAGCAGCACATCATCTTGGTCGGGCGGTGCCACGGCTTGGTCGGGCAGTACCGCGACTTGGTCGGGCCGTGCAGCAATATGGTCGGGCACCGCCACGGCAGCTTCAAGTTCCTAGTTGAGTAATAATAAATGAGTTAGGTACTTCTAAGGAAGGATCATATGAAAGTTTGGAAAAGAATTTTTTAGTTACCTGTGGTGGTCGAGGAGCAGGCAAAGACAAAACTGGAGGAGAAGTTTGCCTCCCCGCCGGTTCCTCCTGCCTGCGGATCATCGCCGGTTCCCCCTCTACAACAATGGGGTCGGTTGAGAAGCAACCGACGAAAGACTTAATTTGACCTGTAGAAAGGAGAATTGAAATTAGTGGTGAAGTTGGATAAGTGTTTTCTTTTTCTTAAAGGTATTAGGAAATACTTTACGTCAACCGGCAGAGGGGTCGGTTGTGCGATGGTCGGTCGCCCAGCGGTTGGAAGGTTTTCTGGTGGACCGACCGGTTGAGTGGGCAGTTGTTCGATGGGTGTGTCAGATGGAGCGGCGGTCGGTTGATTGACAGTCGGGACTGCGGCTGGCTGAGGAGAATCTGGAGTAATGGTCGGTTGAGGATCGATCGGGGTAATGGTCAGCTGAGTTGCGGTCGGCTGAGAGACAATCGGAGCAATGGTCGGTTGTAGTGAAAGGGTCTCTGAGTAAGAAATGTTAAAGTGAAAGAGGGCATACATTGGAAAAAATAAACACTTTAAAGGGAAAGAACTTACCGAATTCCTCTCTCAAGTATTTTGGTAGTCCGCTTGTGTCCACTGACAGAGACGCCAGGTACTCCTCGATTGTCTGCCTGTCGATGGCGGGGGTGGTCTTCTGTTTCTTCTTTTTTGCTCCAGATCCGCCTTCGGCAGGCGCCGGCCTCTTCCTTCTAGAAGCAGAGGCTAATGCTAGGGGCAGAATAAGTTTTCCAACCAACTGGTCGGTCGGGGGAGCAATAAGAGACCAAGTGGTTGACCACCAAGTCGGGAAAGCCTCAGCCGCCGAAGGTATAAGGCGGAAAGGTAAGTAGGAATTAGAAGTAATGTAGTTGGTGAGTTGGGAAAGGTAAGGTGGGATAAGCTCGGGGATCACTAGCCCTTCCGGCCTTTGAGGTATAAGGTGAGGTCGGGCTAACGGTCCCAGCAAGCCCTGACAGCAACCGAACTGTCGGGCCAGAAACTGGGGCTGATAGTTAAAAGTATAAAATGATCTATAATTTTTCTTGTCCGACCTCTTACTTGAAAATAGAGATCGGGGTTTCAAAGCAGAATCCCATGAGAAGGGATAGGTCGGATGGGGAAGAGGATCGGGATAAGAGCGGGGGTACGGAGTGTCGGGATAAAGCCAAAAAGGTTCGGTAGTATATTGTATAAGGGTTTCATAGGCATAATAACGAGAGTTACTACGGTCTTTAGTCAAAATTTGGGTAATGACGGGGTCGGATGGATGGAGGTTAGAAGAGCTAGGGGTTAGTTTGGCTAAGGCAAGACCTATCAACCTTTGAGGATTCGGGCTAATAGGTAGTCGGCCAAAGAAAGCATTCGGGAAATATAAGCGTAGCCACAGCTCCAGGAACCAAAATGGTCCCGAAGCAACTGTGTCCACCTTTTTGGTATTGGTTAGGCGGGTGTTCACTCGGGATAAGCCCTCAAAAAGGTTGGCTAGAAATAAAGTTCCTAAAGAGAAAAATTGGCAACTGGCCAGATGAATGGCCAGATCAACCTGAGAGGATAGAACGAGCTTGGAAGGAGAAAGAATGATATATTTGTGAAAAAAGAAGAAACTTAACTAAATTTTCAACTTTGAGGTTATATGGAAAAGCGTCAGGAAAAGAAAGTGTACCTGCATCGCCAAAAAATAAAGAAAGCTATGTGTTCCAATTCGGAAACGGGGGTGCCTTCTTCGCCCAAAAAATTAGTAACAAAGCTGGTCCAGCTTCTCTCTTTTTCGGCAAGCTTGGTGAGGGCCCAACCAGCATGGTCGGGCGAAGGTTCCCGACCTTCAAAAGAGACCAGAACGGGATCGTCGCCCACTATGGGTAAGTGGGCGATGATGGCCACGTCCATAAGGGTCGGGCCAATGGGGCCAGAGTGGAGAAAGAAAACTCCCATCTGTGAATGCCAGAAGGCCACCATTGCCAACAGGGCCTTGTCATGAAGGTGGAGAGGTTGAGTTGAAAGAAGGATGGCCTTGTCGATGCCCTGCCTCCTCCACTGCGCTTCGAAGTGAGGGAGGAGCCTCGCATGCCATTTGCGGTAGGCATCTTTGGGGTTAGTAAGGTAAGTCTTGATATTGTCCAGGAGTCTCTCCGGCTTGAAAGCAGCATCATTTATGGCCATCGGAGAGACTTGGGAAATGAGGGATTTCATTCGATCGGCCTCTTCGGCAGTGGTGCAATAGGGGCGAATGGTAAGGGTAAGGACCCTCGAAGCTACAAAATGCACCGACGGGTCAGTCCCGTCGAGAGGGAGAGCAAGGACATATTGGTTGGCCATTTACGAAGGATAGGCAGAAAACGAAAGAGACGAGGTTTTGGAGGATATTCGCTGGAGAGAAAAATGAAGGATTTCAGGATTCTGAGTGCGTGAATATGGAAGAGTGAGAGAAGAGTTTTACATAAACCCTACGATGTGACATAAAATAGTGTAATGATAACACTGTGCTACAAACCCCTAAACGTCACGTCTCACACAGTCCGAGAAGTGACGGTTAGAAGTGGGGTAGGAGAAGGCAAGTTGTTGAGTAAGAAAAACTAATGTGTAGGGTTTTTCGAGAATAGGCTTATAAATTAAACTATGGGTTTGGGTATAGGCCAAATGATCAAGGCGTTATTAAGAAATGGCCTTTTCAGGAGAACCTGTGACTAGGTGATCGGTGGATATAGAGGTCGGACAAGGAGAGGTCGGACGAAGGAAAGGGAAACTATAGGTCGGTTGGCATAGAGGTCGGACAAAGGGAAATTGGGCGAAGAAAGATGAGGCGGCCGATGCGGAGGTCGGGCAAATGGAACACGGGCAAAGGGAAACGAAGTAGTGGACGTGCAGGTCGGATAAGAAACAGTTCCAAGACGGTTGGAAGAAGTTACAACTGGCAATCGGATATGAGGCACGATCTGATAACGATATTGGGGCGGTTGACATGGGTTTTTAAATAGGTCTTTTCACGACCTGAATGGGGGATCTTCAATCGACATCAAATTCAGTGAATTTCTTTTGGGGATCATCCTTTTACTTTTCCAGTCTGTAGTGTTTCTTTTTTCAATTCTTCTTATGTATCGTACGGTGTCTAGGGATTCTTAATCTCAGGTATTTATTTAATCAAATTCGAAGATATTTCTATTTTCGGATTTTACTTTTTATTGTTGAAAATTTACATCAATAATAACAAAATATGAAAATACTACTATAATATATAAATATTGTAATATATGTATAGATATGTAATAAAGTATATATGTATATATAATCTAGAGAGAGAGATAAAGAGACGATAGAGAGAGAGGAAGATATGAAAGAAATGCAAAGTCATCTCATTTCCATTAAATACAATGCTTATTTATAAGCCATTTTCAATACAATTAGTCGTCAAATATAGACATGTGTTATGATAATACGATGACACCTACTATGAAAAAAAAAATTACTCAGTAACAGGTAATGCATTATTGGCTATATAAAAATGGTGATTGGTCTATATATATATATAATAAACAAATTAAAGAATATATATAAAAATGCACTGCCATGTGGCAGTGCATTATTGGCTAAATACATAGAATAGTGATTGATTTCTATATTTTTATTTTAAATAAAGTTATTTTAATCTTAATTTATAATTATTTATTAAATTATAATTATTTTTTTACTAATATATTTTTTAATTAATTATTAATTATTCAATACTTAAAATTCCGTGCCTAAACAAAATAAGACAATTTAAGTTAGTGGAGAGAGTAATATTTTGTGGTGAATGGTTGACTTACTTTGTATGAGTAAATAATATATATTATATTAATGTGTATGTATATTTGCATATCTTTAATACTCCCTCCATCCCAAATAAGGTGCAATATTTGTTTTGGCTACGAATTTTTAGGTGAGTAGTATTAAGTAGGATAATTTAGAAATTAGGTGATGTGATGGAGAGAGAAATGTATATTTTATTTTTTTATTTAGGTAATGTAATGAGATAAAGTGCAGAGTAGAGATTAAGTATAATTAATTATTTCTTATTTTAGAAATGTTGCAGGGTGTTTGGGACATACAAAAAAGAAATGTTGCACGGTGTTTGGGACGGAGGGAGTAATATTTATGGAGAATTGTTTTATTGAAAAATGTAGACAGAATATATACAACTATAATACTATATTTTTACATAATATATTTTTTATAATTTTTTAAAATTTTTATACAAAAATTAATAATAATCCTAAATTAAGACGGCGATTCTCTTTCTCTCTCTCTCTTTTTTTTTTTCTTATATTTTATTTTCTTCAGTCATTTTTCATTTTTATTTTTCTATTATTCTATTTTTATTTTTTTCTTATTCTACCATTGATGCTGACACAATTTAAGAAGAAATAGTGATGATGTTTCCTTTTTCTTCGACTTCATCCTCATCTTTCATTTTTTCCTATATTTTAAGATATAAAGTTATCATTATTGAATATAAATATAAATAAATACAAAGTGCAATAATTTATTTTATTCATAAATATAATGTATAACTAAACTAATGTTCATTTTAGTTTTAATAAAAAATAATTTAAAAATAATATTACAATATAAATTTATTGACAAGGTTAATTTTAATTAAATTTCAAAATCAAGCTCTAATCAAAACAAATAAATAAATTATTTAAGGTGTTCAGTAATTAATTTATTCAATAATTTTTAGTTTATTGTCAAACAATTATTTTAAATGTTTGATAAATTAGTTTTTTAAATTTTTTTATTGAATTTCGAAGTTAACTTTCTAAAATGTTTTTCCATATCAGTATATTATTTCATTTCTTTTTATTCTTAATTTATCCACATAGATTATTATTTCATTCACAAATATATATATATATGTCTATTAATATATATTATTATTATATTATTTATTAGTTATGTTAATATTTTTTTTTCTTCGTAAATTATAAATTTATTTTTATAAATTTAAAGTAATAAATTAAATAATTATTATTTATATGTAAAATATTTAATTTTATTAAAATAAATACAAAGTAAAAAATATAATATTACTGTATTAATATATTTATATATATCTTTTATCATATAACTTTTTTATTCAAAATAAATATTAGAATAGATTTACTTAAAATAAGTTTATTAAGAAGTAATCTAATAAAAATAAATATACGAAGAATTTCTATATATTATTTCTAATGAAAATGAAAATTCATATGTTAGAATGATAAAAATTAGATATTATATTTTTATAAGAAAACTATATATATAATAAATATAAATATAAATATAAATTATAAAAATATTATCATTTTGTATACATAAAGAAATTTAAATAAATTTAAACACAAAAAAATCAAATCTATAAAATTAAAATACACATAAATAATATTATTACAAAAAAAATAAATTTAATAATACAATTAATAACAATAAGTATAAACAAAAAAATTAATAATATAATTAGTCATAGGACTAGTAATTCTAAATACATCAATAAATAAACAAATTCTAACCCCAAACTCTTTCCACCGTTTCCCCAACATTCTCCTTTCTTCACCTTTTCTTCTTTTCTTCTTATCGGTTTCTTCCGTTACTTTTCGATTCCTTCTTCACACTCATCTCTTTTTTTCACCGCATTTTTTCCAGAGATGACGTCCGCTGCTGTTAGAGTATCCGGTGAGTTTTTATTTTTACTTTATTGTGTTCTTTCTTTTTTTCTTTCTTTATTTTTTTCCATTTGCAACTTCTTCCGGAATCATTTGTAAGATGTGACCTTGTGTCACGTATTAATTATTGATGATTTAAATAAAATTAATAATAGATTTAATAATAATAATAATAATAATAATAATAATAGTAATAGAATTAGTTTGGTCAAATTGATAGTGGTCCACTTTATCATTATCCATATAGAGCGTGAGATAATGATTTTTTATGTAAAGGATTCTGGTCCTCCCTCTGCCTATAAAAAGGCCAGAACAAATCGATTATATCACTCACAGAAATTAAATTTATGTGTTCTAGCATTGAGGCTAAGAGGGAGAAATCAGATATCCAACTATCGTTTCAACTAGAGGATCCAACTCATCGTTCCAACCAGAGAATCTAATCCATCGTTCTGTATGCGAGAATGGTTTCCAACCAATGTCAGTATATAAGTGTATATATACATATTTAATTTATTTTGTGAGAATCATAAAGTTCAAAGTCTGCGAATTGAAATCGATTATATTTTATTTTAAACTTATATCGTTTTCAAATACTCACAAATAGTAAAGCTGTGCACAGAAGTTTGTTTGCGTCTAATGCGTAGAGAATATGTGCATGACTTTTAAGATTTAAAATTTCGAAACATGTAAAAAAAATCTTGTGAAATCTTACGAACAACATGTTTGTTAATTGTTTTTTCTACTTCCGGCACCATCGTCGTCATCCATCTAGAATTTTCTTCTTCTCCTTCCATTCATTCTTCTCCTTGTTGAATATTGTCCCACATTGCTAAATGTGTGGAACTCCCCTAGTATATAAAGGTGAAAGGGCCACTCCACCTATCACCAATTTGTTTTAGGTTGGAAGCTCAAATCCCTTCTTAACATGATATCAGAACCACAGTGCCCGTATTGGGTTTAGATCCTGTATGGATTTTCGAAATTATCATCTCGAGGGGAGAGTGTGGATTTTCGAGAGATGGGGGAGTGTTGAATATTGTCCCACATTGCTAAATGTGTGGGAACTCCCCAAGTATATAAGGATGAAGGGCCACTCCACCTATCACCAATTGATTTTAGGTTGGAAGCCCAGATCCTTCTTAACACTCCTTCCCTGTTGCTGGCGAGCTTTATATTATGGTGAGCTCCACACCTAGATATTAGCGGAAGGCCCGTGCTACGCACAGTGCAATCAAACAAAAAAAAATATATTTAATCTAAATTTATTTTAATTTTCTTTTTTCGGTTGTTATATAAATTTATAATTTTGATTCATTTTTTAATAAAAAAAATAGCATTTTTTCACTTTTTTTTTATCCTAAAAAGCAAAAGTTGTTATTTTTATATATTTTTCTTAAAATGGTCAAATAAGCATATATTTTTCTTTAAACATAAATTATAAAAAATAAATTTAAAAACTACAAATATCTAATAATAAAAATTTATGATTCATTTTATATATTTTGAAATAAAATATGTAATATAACTAAAATAATAGTATAATGTTATAATAATATTTAATATGTAATAAATAGATATTAAATAAATATTACACTTTGCATAATTTATAATTTAATAGGTGGCTAAGAAGTTTATTAATAAAAATAATCATAAATTATGATTAAAATAAATAATAATTTAATTAAAATTAAAAATATATATATTTATTAAATTTAAAATATGATTAAAATTATATTTTTAAAAAATAAAAAATTATATAAAACGGACAAAATAAAAAGTACAAATAATTTATATGAAACGAAAGAATATATATTTTTAATATAATGTCTATTAATAAAAAAAAAATGATAACTTGATTATCAAATGTTATCTGAGCAAAAAGTTATTTGCATAGAAAATTTGCAGTAAAATAACAGCACTCCTGTGGTGATTGTTTATTCTCAGCAGTTGTACTGATTAATCAAATGTTATTATCTTAATTATATTTTAAATTTTAAATGATATACATTAATATAAAAGAATTTTTATAGTATTCAGTGTAACAAAATATGTGCAGCACCGTGATCCATAGGCATAAATGAATTTTTTGATTGTTTTCTTTCTTTTGTTTCTTCTCCACCTGCTTAATCAGTAGTATTGAAGCTGTAGTACCAAAAAAAAAAAAAAAAAAAAAAAAGAATTTGTATTGCAACTGGAAAGGTCATGTACATCTTACATATATGCATAAATGTATATAATCATCTAAAATACATACATATCCAAGCTTATGTTCTATAATATGATAATAGAACAACCATTCAAAATTAAATAATTTTTTTTAAAAAAAAAATTGTTAAGAATTCACTTTTTATAAAATGGATAAATACTGAATTCAAATATATATATATTAGATATAAAATATACATAAAGATTTACACACATCTTATACAGTGCGATGATATAATAATAATAATAATAATAATAATAATAATAATAGTTTTATAATAACAAAATAAATTGCACAATTAATCAAAAGAAAAAAAACAAATATATAATAATTAGAACCAATAAAATGGCACGATTAATTTAAAAATATTAACTATATTTTTATTTATTTTTATATTATAATAAAAGATTTTCATAATATAAATCTATCTATTGAATTGATGGACCCATAATAAAATATATTCAAGTTAAAAATTTGTAATATACTTCTATTATATATACATATGTAGCTACAATAGCTTTAGTTATAAAAATCAAATTAAATAAGTTAAAAACAATTTATATTTTTTTGGATAACGTGGGAACCCGCAATCGCTACCTTGCAAACCAGGCCCGATTGGAAAGTCACACTAGACGAACCATGTGTGGCAAGTGACCTGAGGCGTCGAGTGTTTAAACCCATGACCTCACGGTCACACGTCCAACCCCTACACCACCAAACCATCCACGGGACAAAAACAATTTATATTGTATACACAAATTATAAATATTAGTTATATTTAAGAAATAAATAATTCTAGATATTATGTGTGTGTAAAAGTTAATTAAAATATATATCTACAAATAATCATTATATATTAACACATATTTATGTACTAGTCAATCAAATATTAAGAGCAATAAAAATTAAAGAAAAAAAAAATATTAAAAATTCTTAAAAATATTAAAAATTCTTACTTATATATATATATATATATATATTACCTAATCAAACATTCTACCAATAAAAAAAAATCAAAATAATTAAAAATTCATACTTTTTTAGAAATATAAGAGCCACAGTGAATTTAAATATATATATATATATATAAAATAAGATAAGATACAAATATGTTTTCATTTTATTTTATTATAAAATTTTTTTTATATATAATGTAAATTATATTTGATTATTAACCATAGTTCATTAATTTATCTATTAATCTTTTATTTGAATCCTTCAAACTGAATAAAAGATATTATTATTTTTACATAAATTTTTAATTATTATATGTTATTAGATAAATACAAATAAATTAATATAAATATAATATCATAAGTTATAAAATTTAGAAAATATATTATATACTTTAAAGCAAATCATTAATTACCAATAAGTTTAATATAATATAATTTACAAAAATATTGATATATTAATCATATATATATAAATATAATATAAATTATTTATATAAAATAAAATCACGTATATCACGAATGTTAAAATAATTAATTTAAATTTTAAACTAATTAATAATTTTCTATATAATTCTTAGACTTGAAATATATTAAAATATAAATATGAATTAATAATAAAGTTATAACATTAATATCCTGCACTATGAATATGTATTAAATGTATTAAAAATATATTGAAAAAATGAATTTATAAAAAATTGATCAATAACCAATTAAATTTTATAATTAATTAATAAATATAAAATAATCAAATCAATCAAATTGTACGATCAATAAAAAAAAAATACAAAATAATTTCAACCAATTAAATTACACAATCAATCAAAAGAATTCTAATAGAAATTCAAAATTGCTCTAAATTCATACTTTACACTGTGGTGGAGGACACAATGAGTTCAAATATATATATATATAAAAGATGATCTTATCTTATCTTATATATATATATATATATATTTGAAATCTCGTTTTTTATTTGGTGGGATCCATAATGGGTTCAAATATATATAAGATATAATATTCTAGCTATTTTAAAATTTTTTCTTTAATTTTTAATTGATTGGAGATTTTGATTAATTATATGAGTGGTAGATATATAATTACTGTTATTTATATTTTTTAAAGTTTTTTATTTTATGCATGTATATATATTTTTACCATGTATAAAATTTATATGTACCACATTGAATTTTAACATTTTAACATTTTATATTATAAAAATACTTATAATAAAATTTTGATAAATACTAATTATATATATATTTAATATATTAAATATAATTATAACAATTTATTTATTTTTATTGATATATCAATCTTCATAAAAATTAGATAATTTATTATTTAATAAATAATAATATTATTTTGAATTTAGTGTTGTTCCATCGTAAATATAAAATAAGAATTTTTATTTAATATATATTTTTAATAAATTATTATATATAATTATTTTTTATATATATATTTATAATTTTTAATATTATACAATTTAAATATAAACGTTAAATATTATGTAATTTAAATAATAAGAAATTATACGTTATTTTATTAAATACAATCATAAAAATTGTTCAATTTAATACATATATATTAAGAAATTTATATTATTATGTAAATATAAGATATATACTCCATATATTATTTTACTGTTACAATTAGTATTTATATTTATTTATTTATTTATTTTTATTTGTATATATTAAAGGATACTATAATTTTTGTAGCGTAAATAAACGATAGTAATAAATATTACTGAAGTGTAAGTATATTTATTTATAAATATATAAACTTTGTATTCTATTTTTTATACATATATTTTTATTTTTAAAAATAATAATTAAAATAATTATTACAGTTGCAGCTTTTCAAGCATTTCTTTGTGTTCCATCAGCTTTTTACTTCAATGCAACGTTTCATCTTTTCCTTCTTTTATATATATATATATATATGCAATTTTAAAAATTATATTCATTTTTTAAGTTTTCATCTCTCTTTAACTTTAATATCTTTATTGTAGTCATTAAAAGTCGCCATCACTGCCGAGTTTCCGCGCTTAAATGTTAAACAGTTTTATGTATATATATATTTATTTTTTTTTTGATTGATTTTGATATTTAATTGGGTATTACAATTCTAAGTTATTTATAATAATTATTGCATATATATTTTTAAAATTATTTGTTTCATACTTATACAATATATTTATTTTAACATATATAAAAAGTTTGTATGTAATGTTATTGTATCTTTAATCTTTTTATTTTTTTTTATATGTAATGTAATTGTATTCTAATTTTTAGTTTTTTTTTACCTATATATATTGTAAAAAAAAGTCACAATAAAATTTAATAAGTTATTATTAGTTTTTATTTATAGATCTATCATCATAAAATTAAATATTGTTTGTTATTTAATAAGTAAAAGTATTATATATGTAAGTGTAAGTAGTATAATAGTATATCTTAGAGAAAAGATTAAAATTGATTCCAATCAAATTTTCTTTTTCTTTTTTTTTTTTATTTTTTATTTTGAATTCCATTCAACAAAATAATATTAGGATTTATAAATATGTATTGTGTATATGTTTTTAATTATTATTAATATTTCATGTATAGTTATTAATGTTTTAGAAACAACTTATTTATTTAATTTGATGTGTATTAATGTTTTTAGATATTTATTTAAATTTGATAAAAATAAGTTTGTGTTAATATATTTGAAAAATTATATAATTGAAGATGTTACTATTTCATGTTTTATTTAATTCATGTTCCTTTAATTTTATGATAAAGTAATTTTAACATTATTCTTATAAATTTGAATAGATTATTTTATTTGTGTTCATTAAAAATTTTAGTCATTGTTATTTATTAATTATCATTTTTTTTATAAGAGAGTTTTATTCTTAAAATTATGAAACTATTAAAATATTTGAAAATAAAATATAAAATCCATAAAAATTTTGAATAATGTATTTTAAAATAAATGACAAAAGTTCATATACACTGCAAATTTTCAATACTTGACAGAAGGTTATGGAACCATTTCTTGTTGGCCTTCTATATTTCTTTATTATTATTACTATTATTATTTTAATTTTATAAGCAACATTTAAGCTGACAGACCACATAGGCAATTCCTAATTGAAGTATATACATTGCTCTTTTAGAATTTACATCTAAGGTGTCTTTACTTTCGATGATTATGATGGATAATTTTATTTTATCCACCGTAATCACATATTTACTATAATGGATTAAATTCCGATATTGATAAAAGTCCGCTATACTAGTACGCTCATTAAGGATAATTAATCCTATCTAGATGGGTAGAATTAATTTATCCAAGTAATATTTATACTAAAGTTTATGTTATCTTATATTTAATCAAACAAAGTAAATATTATATTAATTAATCCATGATTATTTAATCCATAAAAATAATATAGATATTATAATATAATCTTTCAAAGTTAACGCACCCCTCGAATAGATTTGCCATGTACAAGTCTAGTTCACACCATTTACAACCAATTATCAATAATCTATATAATTTTTGAAGAGCACATTATAACACATTTCCCAAATTTATTTGAACTTTATCTAATAGATATCTATCAAAAAAAATTTTCTAATACTTCTATGAAACATATTTTTAGCCTTCTGATTGTTCAATTTGGGGCTTCGATCAAAATCATATTCATTTTTAAATTTACCAAATCACAACAATCATGTGCCTACATAGTTTATGTTTATTCAGTTTAGAAAAATAAGTTTGATTCATTCATTTCAAAGCTATAACTTATTTAAGCACTCAAAATAACTAAAGCACACAACCATAAACTACAAAAAAAAATAGTTTATTTGTAACGAAATTCCGTTCCTAAAGTTCACATAGCTAATGTAATTCCATCCCAAATTCCGTCTTTAATATCATTAGTAACGGAAAAAGTGGATTTAACAACAAAAAAATCTTGTTACAAAATTGATACTTTTTTGTAGTGATATATTTAGAACTCAAGGTACAATAGGTCGAGCAGATCCTACCAAGATTTTATAAGCAAATATAAATTATGAATTCTGCCATAGATAAACACACATGCATAACCTATAGGTCATTGTTTATAATATTATTCATCTAATTATGTTGTCATCAACCCTAGAAAGGCTCGAATTTGATTTCTTATCACTTGTAAACATAGTTTAATTGCAAAACTATATAGGTTGAATTGCTAGATCGTGAGTCAAAGTCATAACTCTACAATTTTGCATGTTTATATAACATTTATATTTTGAATGTAAAATTGACTTTTATAATAATATAAAAATAATAAATAAGTGTTTAATTTAATATTTTTTGAAAAAAATTTTGTATGTATAATACAAATCCTTCAAACAAACACACGTTAGATTTCCTATAATTCTATAGACCGGACAGGATTACATCAAGAACTAAAAATAAGGCTGCCCAATCAATCAATAATGTGTAGGCATATCATTTATATGACATGCTAAAGACTAAGGCTTTGTTTACACAATATATTTTCACTTATTTGTCACTATTCATTTTTAAAAAAATATCATATCAAATACATTTTTTCTTTCACCAAACATAAAATCAAATACTAACTTTTTATTTTTTCCAAATTTTCAAAAACCTCCAAAAACCCCTATCTAAACAAACCCTAAATAATCTTAATCTAAATCTCTTTTTTTATAAATTTTTATAGGTGATGGTGCTCCCATTAAGTCTAAATGATCCATCCACATCCCATGATTCATTGGGGGAAATAGAACTATATCTTTTAGGAGGTTTTTGAAATCATTACTAATGCTTTATGAACTAGTTCTCGACTTATATTTTAGACTCAAAACTTATTTGTTTATATGGTAAGACATTGCTCTTTATCTTTTAAATTTCTATTTAATTGCTTGTGTTGGGTATTTTAGCATTTGCTACAATGTGAGGCTCATTGGTTAATGAATGAGTATTTTGTGTAGTGTGGTGGTGATACTTTAACTTGAGCGGGTCAAAGTGTTACAGTTGGAAAAAAAAAAAATACAAAGTATACAAGATAAAATAAATTACGTTCTTACTTTGATTATTCAAGACCATTGATAATATATATCTTTTTATAAGTCATCCCAAAATTAATGCACCCTAATTTGTGAATAGTACAATGGAGAAACAACTCTCTTTACAAACCAACTCAAGTCCAAAGATGAATATATAATAATGTATTGTATATAGAAGAAAGAGTTTATAGTCCAGAAAGAGCTTAAATTGTCCCACAAAGCCAATTGAGCCAAATCATTGATGTCAGGCACAGTCAATTAATCTCATAATTGCACATGCATATTTTTCTTTACCACAAGATTGGTCAATTCATTTCTCTCAATCATTTTTGTTAGCAACTCTTTAATTGACGAATTCAATGGAAATTGAGGAGATGACATCCGAACTCGTAAAAGAAAAAAACATATATACTTGAAATTAAAGTCAATACCGGGGAATGAAGTGAATAAAGATCAAACCCTCATTCGATGTATAAAAAACATGTGGTATTTTTATATTTTGTTAGTAGATAGCCAAATTCAGATTTCTATGGGTCAAAGGTTAGCCTCAAAAGAGAAAATGAAAGGTATACTATATTGTAAATGACTCACTTATCTACCCACAACACCAATCAATGCACTTATTTCCATTAAGGAATACAAAAGGCACTTAAAAGAGAAAAGTTAAAATAATTACATTGGGAGTGGAACAATAACCTTTTTACACAGTTGCTATGTCTATCATTTCAGTTAGAAAAAGTAATATGAATTCCATAATTTGAAATATAGAGAAAAAATGATTAATTGGAAAAGGACATGAAGAATCAAATAAGGACAAAGGCAAAAATAAAAAATAAAAAATTGAGATTCGACCGTCCTATAATAAAAAAGGATAAATATCGGTCTACTAAGCCATACTCTTGTGATCGAAGGGAAAATGAAAGTAGATATAAGACAAACTCAAGGCCAGTGGCCAAAAATTGGGATCGGTCATATCATACTTATGAAGTGGATGTGAAGAATGAAATCATTGTCTGAAAAAATTCTATGTGCCGTCTCCCAATGTAGAACAAGCATGTCATAAGTAAACTTCAAATAAAAAACCTTTGACAATCAATGTAGATGGATATTTTCTGAGAATGAATTATATATAGATTCAAGAGGCAAAAAGACAATATCAAGTGTTAGATCGGGGACGAGCATGGCCTCATGCTAGAAAGTACAATGATTATCGTCTGAACTTAATGTCACTATAGATCGATAAAATAACAAAGGATTGTGAAAAAAAATAAAGATTAAAGGCAAGTTAATTTAAAATGGAGAACAAAAGATAGATAAAAAGAAAAAGACCTCAAAAAGGCCAAAGTCAAATATATTGAAGTAATTCTAGTGCAAATTCTATAGCTAGATCAATATCGACCTAAAGTTACACAATTGCGATATTAAAGAAAAGTCAATAGTTACCTTTGGTTCATTTTCACCGTAAAATATTGCAAGTACTCTTGAATGAAAATATCTTAAATAGTGTGAGAAAGAGTTCAAAGAAAGACAACGCTAGAGTTGTTGATTTTTTTTTTATATAATGTGGGAATTCGCAACCGCTACCCGAAAGTGCGCACTGGGTAAACTCCCGGCCGAACCTAGTACCCTGCAAACTAAGCCTAACAAAGTAAGTCACACTAGGCGAACCATGCATGGAAAATGACATGGAGGCGTCGGGGGTTTGAACCCATGACCTCATGATCATAAGTCCACCCCCACACCACTAGGTCATTCCTTACAAGACGAGTTATTGAATTTTGAAGATGAAGATCTTGAGCTATCCAATAATGACATTTATATGGTTGAATTGCAAGTCAATACCCCTTCAAATGAGAAAAAAAGGGCATTCAATAGCCCATAATCGCATATTGGGATGTATGGGTTCAAGTCATTTGATGAGGAACACATCTAAGCCGAATTAGAAGTAGAAGATGGTTGATTGGATTGTGATGACAATACATAGCATGGTTCCGTTGCGCATGTGAACAAAGAGAAAAAAAAAACCCAATTTCCTTCACGCCCTTTTCCTAATGAGGGTGTCCCTCATCTAAAGTCGTTATATATGAATGCCTATGTTTGAGACAAGCCGATCGAGAGCGTATTCGTCAGTAATTGGGATATCTTTAATATGATACATTTGAAGACATTGAGGAAGTTGGGCAAAGATGTGACTAATCTAACAAAATAGACATTAAAATTACTAGCCTCACAGGTCAACCTATAAAGCCTACTGGGATAATGGTCACACATATAGAAATAGGACTTCGAAAATGATTTTTACGATTTTCTTTTTGATTACGAAGCATTGTTAGGAATAGATTGAATTAATATTTTGCAGGGCGTATTACAAAAGAATAAATGAATTTGATTGTCTTGATTTGATAGAAAAATTGAACCATCTTTTTTGGCCAAAGATCCATTGCTTTAATACAATTTAGGTGTTGAAAAATATCTAAACAAAGTATTCAAATAAGTGGTTTGTTAGCGACAAGCCAACATGAACAAATACTAGAAATGATCAAGCAATTTTTGGATTGTATAACTTAGGTTATACCAACATGTAAAATTTTGACTGAAATTTAATTGAACATAGGTTATCTATTAAAAAAGAATATAAAATATACTATATACATATATAAATGTATAAACCCATAAATTTGATGCTATAGAACATGGAAGAAATTGAAAAAATTCTTAAGATATGATTTATTTAGTAATGTTACAAAAGGTTTGCCAATTTAGTACCAATCACAAAGAAAAATGAAAAGATTAGAATATACATAGATTTAAAAAATCTCGATTTAGTAACTCCTAAGACAAATATATTAAACCTATGACCGATACGTTGGTTGACTCATTTGTTGGACACAAAATTTTATCGTTCATGAATTGTTAAACGAAATATAATCTTTTTTAATATTGAGATAAAATAAATAAATATAAATATAAAAATAATAATATTATGATACTCCTTTCGTCCCATATCTATATATCCATTTGGTTTTTGCACGGAATTTTAGAAATATTAATATTATATTGGGATAAAGTAAAAATAAAGGTAAAAAGATTAAATTAATCCTATTAGTATTGTATGATATAAAGGTAATGACATTTGTGAAATATATTGTAAATTGGAAAGGTATTTGTAATGTTAGGTAAATAATACAATTACTAAAAAAAGAAATAAATATTTTGTTATGGGATAAACCAAAATGAAAAAAATGATCAATAGATTATTAAGGGACAGAGGGAATATAATTTCTTAAAAATTAATAGAGTGATATTGTATTAAATAAAAAAGAATAAGATTAATTTTCTTTTATCATAAATAAATTATAAAATTAAAAAATAATATTTTTTCCTCTCAATTCAAAATACATTTTTTATAATTTTCGCTCGTCTCACTCAAAGTTATTCATTTATAAAAACAATCATTCATTAATATTAAGTTACAAGTAATACTATTATAAATATAATTAATTTATACATAAATTCATAAAGTCAAAGAAAGGTTTCTTATAAACTGTTTTTTAGTCCCGTAACTGGACCCTTGTCATTTTAGTCCCGTAAATAGAGCTTATTGTAAACTAGTCTTATAAGTGAAATTTTTTGCTGTTTTAGTCCTCCGGCGCCAGAGACGCACGCATGGCTCGCCGGAGGCTACGTGTCCGCTTAGATTTTATTTATTTTATTTATTTTTTTAAAATTAATTTTTAATTTTATTTTATTTTTTTAATTTTTTTATTTGGTCCAATTGAAAAAAAAATTAAAATAAATTAAAAAATAAAATAAAATCCACGTGTCCGCCAAGTGTCGCTAACCTGGCGGGACACCTGGCGGACATGTGGCTTCCGGCGAGCCACGCGAGCGTCTCCGGCGCCGGAGGACTAAAACAACGAAAATTTTTCACTTATGTGACTAGTTTTCGACAGACTTCACTTACATGACTAAAATGATAAAGAGGTCCAGTTACGCGACTAAAAAACAGTTTACCCTATATTTTTTACTGATTAATAAAATATTATTTCCTCCGTCCACTTAATAAATTTATATTTACCTTTTAAATCATTGTACTTAATATTAAAAATATCTTTATATTTTTATAATTTGTTGTATAAACGTCATTCTATTAGTATTATAAGACACTAATATAAATATTTTTGCTTTTTTTTCTTAATTTGTTTTACGTTTTGATATAATAATTAATATTCATAGGTCAAGATACAAAAAACATACATAAACTTTTAAGGTGGACGGAAGAAATATTATTTATTAATATATTATAAAACTAAAAACAAATAGAGAATCAAATTTAAAAATAAATAAATAAATAACAGTGGAAAGGACGAACTCTTAGGATATGTTTCTTTAGGGGAGTTTGGGAAAAATTGAGTTTGAGTTTGGTTTTTATTTAAATTTTGGGATGAGTTTGGATTTTGTTGTTTCTTTTGTGTTTGGGTTTGGTTGGAGTTTCGGGTGTTTTGATGTGTATTGATTTGATGAATAATGAATAAAATAATATAAATGTGTATTAAATTTAATTGATAAAATTTATATTATACATAATATATATATATTTAAATTTTTATTTATTTGTATTATAGAAAATTTTATTCTCTACAAAATGATATATATATTATATATATATATTTATTTTCATTTAATTATAATAAATATTAAATAAAATTTTAATTTTGTTTTTTAAAAATAAAAAAAAAAAAGAAAAAAAAGGGGGGGGGGGGGGTGTTTGGCGCCCAATGTGTACAGTAAATTGGGGCCAAACCCCCTTAAACATATTTGTTTGGCTAATTTTTATTATTTATAATTATTTTTATAAAAATTATTAAATTAAATATTATTTTTATTTATTTATATTATATTAAAAATTAATTTTAAATTTATAATATATTATTTATTTTTATTTATAACTTATCAAAATATTATTAAATTTAAAATTTTATTATTTAAATCAAAATTAAAAAAATCAAAAGCCCTACACAATTAAATTGTTTGTAAGGAAAAAATGTTTCGGTCACAGCAGAGTCACTCTGTACCGTCAGACCTGAAAAAACCCTAGTCTCGTGTTCAATGTCTTCTTCTCCCACCAATCACCACCAGGCAGCCACCCCCACCCATTTTGCTTCTCCACGAGGGATTTGATTTCACTAACCTCCATTCTCATCTTGATAAATTAATTGCAAGAGGAAGAAGAAGTTTTTGGTGCGAGATCTACATCCTCAAGTGGGATGAGTATGGCTTCTACATTGAAGAGAGCTTCTTCGACGACGAGTGAAGGGGATGAGCTTATTATTACACCTCTTGGGGCGGGAAATGAAGTCGGCCGCTCTTGCGTTCACATGTCTTACAAGGGCAAAACTGTTTTGGTATGCGTTGCTGCCATGTTTGTGCTCGCTCGTCTCTGTGTTTCGCTTCGGATTTCGAATTATTAACGGGACGTATTTGTTTTTTACCCTTAGTTTGACTGCGGCATTCATCCAGCTTTCTCGGGCATGGCTGCGCTGCCTTACTTTGATGAAATTGATCCTTCAACAATCGATGTTCTTCTCGTTACTCAGTATGTTTTCACTTTACTTTATTCAATTATTCACTGCAATTCAATGGCAATTATTTTGCTGAAACTGCTTAAAGAAAATTGTACTTCAATGTTAGCTTAGTGATCTTTATGCATCAAAATGATCCTTAATTACTCGGCTGTAATATGTTTTTGGCTTCTGTGTATGCACTTTTGTAAACTTTGATAGTAGTTCTTTTGATAGATTTTATATTATTGTAGAATCTTTGAATGATTTTCTAAGTGATTTTGAGGTATCAATTTGGTTCTTGGCAATGGCAAGCAATTTATTGGCATCTGGATGGTGGCTTTAGATTGATAGTAGATATTGTGATATAACTTAGAGATAAGTTTAGAATTCTGTTGATCACACTTTGTCGAGTGGCTTATCGTATATGTGAATAATTCACTTAAGAACCATCAAGTTTTGGTTGGCATTGTGAGTTTTTAGTTATTAGTTTTGTGCAAATGATTAACAGTTTACTTGAGTTTTATTTTTAAATTCAATTAATTGATTTATATTGCACACTACGTATTGTGGTTCTATTTTCATGTTGTGACCCTGGGAGATGCTTTTGTGCCGTGATTGATCTTATCTTTGTATACTTGGTTGCTCATTAATCTTGATCAAAATCAAATATCTATACCTGTTTCAGTGATCATAATATTAATCCAATTTCCTCAAGTCTTTTCTCTCTCTTATGGACTTGTGGTTATTCGAAATGTGCAGCTTTCACTTGGACCATGCTGCGTCGCTTCCTTATTTTCTGGAGAAGGTCTGGTTGACTGTAACATTATTACATTACATTCTGCGTATGTTACTAAAATATATGCTGATGGATTCAGCTTCTTGTTTTTGTGTTTCAGACTACATTCAGGGGAAAGGTTTATATGACTCATGCTACTAAAGCCATTTATAAGTTGCTTCTCTCTGATTATGTTAAAGTTAGCAAGGTCTCAGTTGACGATATGCTATATGATGAACAAGACATACTTCGCTCCATGGACAAAATTGAGGTTTGTTGTCTGTCCTAATTTGAATGTAGATGTTAGTTATATTTGGATCTGGTAGCCTTGGGAAACAGTTACTTGACATTCTTTTGTCTGCACCTTAATATATGATTTTATTACTTTGGTTGGGGGATGACTCGTCTTAACTTTTGTACATGTTAGTCATATTTGAATGGAATCAGGACCCATGTAGCTTCAGAAAAATAACTTTACCTGCCCCTTATTTTATGATTATTTTATCTAGTTGGGAATGATCTGTAGATCTGAAATAGTTTTGGAACAGAATTTGAGAATTCAAAAGATTTATTGTTCGCATACAAAGCATTTGAAATTTTGTCGATTTTTTATGCATTAACTGCTAATAACCTGAATTTGACTGCTTGATAAGTAACTTGTAGTAACAAGTGTCTTTTTCACGTTTGTGCACCTTCAGCCTAGCATTGTCTTGACACTTCATGTCTAGTCAAGAAGAGCTCAATCCAAGCTGGAGGTATTGGATAAACCTGTTGCAGGTTTGAACCTCATGCCTCCCATGGCATGGAGAAAATATCAGGATAGATATGTGATTAAACTCATCAGGCTGTGAGGGTTGATTTAAATTTATTTCAACTGACCAATATGTTTCATCTGTTGAAAGTGAAAACTAATTCTTAACTACTTGTTTGGATAATTGGTTCCCCCTAAATTGCCAAATGAAAGTAGTTACGGCTGACAAGTGTGCAGACATAATCATTCCTGCTTTCTCCATTATTAATGGCTTAAATAACTTATAATTTCATAGTTTTATGATATCTGAAACTTAAACATCAATTTCAGCTCGTCTAGAAAGTTATCATGTGGTCCAACATAAAGATGATGTATTATCTGCCTATAGTTTTACTATGATCAGCTAAGATTTTTTGTGCTTCAAATTACTTTAGAATTGATATTGTCAGTTAATATGTGGAGAATGATTTTCTATTGATATGATTTATATAAATGTCAACTGAATAAATGACATTGTGTGGTTTTACTTTCAACTATTAATCCATGAAGTTATAAGTAGCAATTTTAATTTTTTTCTCGGATTTCAGGTTATTGATTTCCATCAAACTCTGGAGGTCAATGGTGTCCGGTTCTGGTGTTATACTGCTGGGCATGTGCTTGGTGCTGCTATGTTTATGGTTGACATAGCCGGTGTCCGGGTCCTCTATACCGGAGATTATTCACGCGAAGAGGACCGACATCTTCGTGCTGCTGAGCTCCCCCAATTCTCCCCTGATATTTGCATTATCGAATCAACCTATGGTGTTCAAATCCATCAACCACGTCACATAAGAGAGAAGCTATTTACGGATGTTATCCACTCTACTGTTGCCCAAGGCGGTCGTGTTCTGATTCCTGCTTTTGCCCTTGGTCGAGCACAGGAATTACTCTTGATATTGGATGAGTTCTGGTCAAGCCATCCTGATCTCCACAACGTGCCAATTTATTACGCCTCCCCCCTCGCGAAAAGGTGCATGGCAGTTTACCAAACTTATATTAACTCCATGAACGAGAGAATCCGGAATCAGTTCGCCAATTCAAATCCTTTTGATTTCAAGCACATCTCCCCTCTGAAGAGTCTTGATGATTTCCGCGATGTCGGCCCGGCAGTTGTAATGGCAAGCCCTGGCGGGCTTCAAAGTGGATTGTCAAGACAGCTGTTTGACAAGTGGTGCTCGGACAAGAAAAATGCTTGCGTTATTCCCGGTTATGTAGTGGAAGGGACGTTGGCCAAGACGATTATTAATGAACCCAAAGAAGTCACTCTAGCAAGTGGTTTGGCGGCTCCTCTCAACATGCGGGTACACTATATTTCCTTCTCTGCTCACGCCGATTATAGCCAGACGAGCACTTTCCTGAAAGAGCTTATGCCTCCTAATATCATATTGGTTCATGGTGAAGCGAATGAGATGGGAAGGCTCAAGCAGAAGCTTCTTTCCGTCTTTGCCGATGGAAACACAAAGATTATAACCCCGAAGAATTGCCAGTCTGTTGAAATGCACTTCAACTCTCAAAAAATGGCGAAAGCGATCGGAAAATTGGCAGAAAAGACGCCTGCTGTTGGCGAAACCGTCAGCGGTTTGCTTGTCAAGAAAGGCTTCACCTATCAGATAATGGCTCCCGAGGATCTTCACATCTTCTCCCAACTCTCCACCGGAAATATCATCCAGAGAATCACGATCCAATACTCAGGTGCCTTTGCGGTTATCAAACACAGGCTAAAGCAGATATACGAAAGCGTGGAATCCTCAACAGACGACGAATCTGGAGTACCAACACTGAAAGTTCATGACCGGGTGACAGTGAAGCAGGATTCGGATAATCACGTGTCCCTACACTGGTCAGCTGATCCTATCAGCGACATGGTCTCCGACTCAGTCGTGGCGCTAATTCTAAATGCCAGTAGAGATTTGCCAAAAGTTGTTGTCGAATCCGAACACGAAAACACTGACGAAGAAGAATCCAAAAAGGCTGACAAGATCATACACGCACTTCTCGTGTCTCTGTTTGGAGAAGTGAAATATGACGAGGAGGGTAAGCTGCTGATCAACGTCGACGGTAGCTTGGCGCATCTAAATAAGCAAACGGGCGAGGTTGAAAGCGAGAATGAAGGTCTAAAAGAACGAGTGAGGACAGCTTTTCAAAGAATCAAAAGCGTCGTGAAGCCAATACCGCTGCAGGGATCTTAAGAGTACGTTTCCTCCCCTCAAAATTCTTCGAATATAAATACATAGTCGTAACTAACCTTTGTGTGCAACATGCTCTGCTCGCACGTACTGTTAAAATGCTACCGACTAAAATGCAGCTTGTTACTAATTCAATAGTTTTAAACTGAATTGCGTTCTTCCATTTTTGTGGATCTGTGCATCTTACTAGATCGATAGCTTTCGATAATTTCTTTTCCGGCTTTCATTTCCGTAGAATGAGTCGACTGATCGGTTATTGACAGACTATTGTTGTGCTTTAGTTGCAATTCCTTTTACGCAATGTTGGCGTTTCCTATAGGGGTGCCAATTTCCGGCCGGGCTGTCGGGTTCGAATCGAATTTTTGGACCGAGTTTTTTTTGGTAGCTCTAGTCTCGTAGTCTGTTGTGAATGTATTTGTTTTTGGGTAATTCTTAAATGGGTGAAGTGTTTTAAGGTTCATGTGAAAGAATTTAGAGTAAATTATGTAGCACCCTCTGTCTTTTCAATAAAAATGCACAAGTCAACAGTGTTTTATTTATTGCTTGAAATCTCTTTGTATTAATATAAAATTTGCACTAAATACTCTCTTGTTCAAAATTGATAATTGATTCTAAATAAAGACTCAATTTTTATATAAATAAAAATGCAAATATTTTAAATATTTTTTTTAATAAAATAAATACATATATAATTGATTAATTTTTTATTTTATAGTTTTTAGAGATTGACTGTTATCTTTTTTATAGAAGCTATAAAAATAATTGATTGATCAATTATTTATTTATTTATTTTATTCAAAAAATTATTTAAGATATTTTACGTTTTTTTATTTGTATAAAATTTATGTAATTTAAATTTTTATTTATAATAAAATATTATTTTTGGACAAATAAGGTATTTTACGTAAATTTTATATTAACACAAGATTTTTACGTAATAAATATAACACTTGTGTATTTTTACTAAAACATAAGGGTATTATATAATTTACATAAAATAATTTATATTGAGATGTGGGCCGATACTGCTCTGGTGAGGCGTGTGTGTTTATTAGTATCAAAGCCAGCCTTTGATTGCATTATTCATGCTCTTTTAAGTTGTGACTTTTTTGATATCACATTATTCATAAAACGTTTTTTCCTGCATAATTATTAAATCAAGTATTTATTCTACCCGTCCATCAAATTTATGTTTTGTTTATTTTTATATTTTTTTATTTATAACAAATAATTCTTGTTTTTTCAATCATGTTTTAAATTTTTTAATTTTAATTTATCTAACATTACAAATAATTTTCAACTTACAATATATTATATAATACTAATAAATTATTTTAGTTATTTTTATTTTATTCCTACTACGTATCAATTTAATGCTAATATACCTTAAATTTTGTACAAATAACAAACGAATATCTACTTAAGGGACAGAGGAAGTATAATTTTTTAGAACTAATGTATTTTTAATTCACAATTCTATAAATTTTAATGAAATCTTTGTAAATCAATAAGCACTCCAATCAAATCTATTAAATTCATATAAATCAATAAATAAAATCAACCAAACTCTGCATAGTCTATAAATTTTCAAATTAACTAAAATTCACTTATTAAAATTCAAATAAATCTATTAAAATCGTAATTGAATATACCTCTAAAACTCACAAACAAACACCTAATTATTTTAAAATTTTAGTTATATACTCCCTCCGTTCCAAATAATTTGTTCCTATTTTCTATTTTCGTCCATCCCACATAATTTGTCCTTTCTATTTTTGAAAAATTAATTATACACTTTAATCATATTTTAAAATTTAAAATTTAAATTATTTTTAATCTTAATTAAACTATTTAGTTATCTTAATCTTAATTTATAATTATTTTTACTAAATAATAATTATTTTTACTAATATATTTCTTAATTACTTACTAATTATACTTTACATAAATTTTCGTGTCTACAGTAATACACTCATATTACATGAGAAGGAGGGAGTAATTATTATGTGTGTTCGTTGAAAAGTTTGTGGCAGGACCAAATATAATTAATTTTATCGCAATGAAATCAAATACAATAAAAATATTTTAATAAAATTAAATATAATCATAATTATTTATGGTAGCACCAAAAATCTAAATATAAGTTGTGTTGAGATTCTCAAGTTCAGAATAATATATTTTTGATGTGATTATATTATATATATTAACGTGCTATTTACGAGTTATTTTCATATAAATTATATATTGATTTAATATTTTTAATAAATAATACTTATAATTTATATATATAATATTATCGAATCAAATCAATTTAAAAAATAATATACACAAAAAGAGTTAATTTATAAAAGATAAGAATAATAAAATAGATAATGATAAAATACATACACAATAAGAATAAAATTACTACAATAAAAATAAAATTTGTTCGTATGAATGTTTTAAATATTTTTTCAAATAAAAAAAATTCAAAATTTAAATATAATCTACAAAATTGAAAAATTTATTAAAATATTATATTAAAAACTAAATGAATTTGAGAAAAATGCATATACAATAAAAATAAAAATTTGGTTAGTAAAAAAACTCAATAAAGAAGTAAAATTAAATACATACATTATATTATGTTTTTGCTTCTTCGTCATTTTTGCCACATCTTTTTTCTTTTCTTTTCTTTTTTTTTTTTGATGATATGAATATTATAATTGATTAGTAGAAACAAAAAATAATATATAACAATAAGAATAATATAATCAGTATAATACGATATTCGTTATGCATAATTAAGTATAAAATTTTTAAAATTAAAAAAAAAAGTTTTATTGTAAGAATTTCACTATATATTAATAAAAAATACAATCCCCTTGCAATAATATGGAGAACGATAATAAATTATATTTGCAAATAAAATACGAAAGAAATACGATAAATTTTAATACGAAATTTTTTACTACCAGAAAATTAGGCTATAGTTGCGGTAAAAAAAGTCACGATTTTAGTACAAATTGGTGACTTTTTACCAAAAAGTCACGAAAAAATATACGGAATCATTTCCGTTGAATTTTGCTGGTGACTTTTTTTAAGTAGTGATATTTCTGTGACAATAAGTTATAGAATAATACCATGACATATCCGTGACTTTATATAGCAACAAAAGGTGCAACAAAATTTCGTGAATATTTTATAATTGTGACATTTTCGTGACAATAAGTTACAAAATAATACCATTACAACTCTGTGACTTTATATTAACGAAAGCTATAACAATTCTGTGATTTTATATTTTTGAAAAAAAAATAATTATATTATAATTTTTGTTCAATGCAAGCACACACGATTATTTTTTTTCGAAATTACAAGACTTACACGACCTGTCATGCCAACTTAGCTATCTACTCTAAAGTATTACTTTTTGTTTGTTATTATATTTTAACTATATAAATATTATTGATTATAAATTTATATTTTAAAAATATATACATATTTATTTAATATATCATCATAAATTTTTAACAAAAAATTAAATAACTACGAACGATATTGAATAAAGATATTGAAAATGATTTTATTATTTTGTTATTACTTTGAATAGCTACAAACAATAATAATAAAAAAAAAATTATAGTTATTTTCGTTACTGATGTTGTGACATTTGATTTTAAAAAGTCATGAAAATTATACTATGACAATATCTGTAATAATTTAAAATGTTGGAAATATTTTGGTTATTTTTGCCGCAACTTAAAATAGTCAAGAAAAAATTTTGTGACAATTTTTGTGACGAAATAATCAAAATACACGGAATAGAAATATCTTGGACATTTTCGTTACATAAACCGTTACTTTAAATAGTCACGGAAAGTTGTTTGTAGCTTTTTCTACAAATATTACTTACGAAATAGTCAAAACAAAAAATTGTGACATAAATTTGTCATGAAATTACTTTCCGTGACTTTTAATTATCACAGATTAAAATTTGCGACAAATTTCCGCAATTATCAACTTTTTTTTCTAGTAGTGTTTTTTAAGATAAAGAAAAAAATTACGGGCCAGTCAGGTCAAAAAAAAAATCTAATATGATCAAATTGTATGTAAGAGTCCTTAAAAAATGTGTGAAAACACGTTTTAGTCACCACAATATCAATCAACAAAAATTATAAACTTAAGAAAAATTAAGATAAAGTAAAAACGAACAAAATTTTTTTGTTACATTTTATAAAATTTTGGTCGAACTACAAACATCTAATGATCATTAGATTGAAAGAGCACAGAACCATGAACATTGCTTGAAATTTTATTTTGTGTTTTCTGTATCAAATAATCAAAAAAAATATTAGTATAAGTAAAACAAAAATATGATTCAAAAATTTTAAAATCGAAAAAATATTAATATAAATAATATATATATATATGATTTTTAAAAATAAAACTAAAAATTTTAACATCTAATAATTTATAGAATTAAATGTATAGTATCCGTATAGATAATAAAACTCTAATTTTATCTATATTTTTGTTATTTATTATATAATAAATTTTTATTTTATTGGATTATTAGTTACTGTAAAAAATTTTAATTAATTATTCAGATTTAATATTTAAAAAAATTCAAAATTATGAAAACGCAAAATTATATATATATATGATATCATAATTAAAAATCTCGAGGGATTTATTAACATATAAGTAAAAAATATGTATAAATGAGAAGCTTCCTAATATAATTAATTCGTTTGATTTCAATGGAATCAAATTAAATTTCAAAGGAAATAAAATAAAGCATTTATGGTAGCACCAAAAATATAATATTTTGTTTCCCTAAATATAAATATAAATAAAATCTAAAGCAAAATTTAAACCCTAAACCCTAACTCTATAAATATAAATTAAAGGCAAAAACCCCACCACACTTAACACATTCATCAATTACCAATTATTATCTCTTCTAGAGAATTCTGTCTTTATCCTTTTGATGTGCTTGTTTGAAAGTTTGGGTTGAGGTTGGAGTTTTTATTTAATTAAATAGTATTTTAGTGTTGTTTTTTTTTATAAAATAATACTCCCTCCGTCCCAATAGAATTATCTTATTTTTTTATTTTTATCTGTCCCAAAACAATTGTCTTTGTTTTCTTATTTAGTAATTGTGGTCTTCACTTTGTAACAAAATTATTTACTTTTCCAAACTACCCCTAATTATTACTCGAATATACTTTTTAAAATCATTCAAAAAGTAAGGGTATTTTAGTCTTTTACTTTCTTCTACTTTATAGTTGTACGTTCAATAAGACATATTTTCTGGGACGGAGGGAGTATATATTTTTTTTTATTGATGATTGTGTAGAGTGAATAGTAAAGCCAAATACATGTTAAAGATTTTAGTTTTTGACTTTTAACAATAAAATTTTGAATTTGAATAAGTGTTTATGTAATATAAATAGACATTGATACAATATTTTTTAATATAAAATTTAATTTTAATATAATAATATTAACTAATGTTGTATATTCATCTTGTATCGTATATATATCACAAGTTATATTAGTATGCATATATAATTGGAACATTGAAACTTTTTGTTTTTTAATTTTATAGTTGGATGGGTCAATTATTTAAGTTCTTAGTTGCTAATTTGATTGATTACATGTATATGCTAATGATCTCGCAATCAAAATTTTTTCAATGTTGGGACGTACCAAAAATACTAAAATTTTAGTATACCAAAAAATTTGGTACATATACTTTGATATTTTTTATATATATTTAAATTTTGTGTATATATATATATATATTTAATTATTAAATTAGATGAAGCTATTAGTTTAAAGAATAGGTTGTGGTTACTCATACCTTGATTACAAAAGGAAACTTATTATCTAAAAGCTGAGGGATTAAAGGTTTTGCTGGTAAACTAAACTCTTATTTTTTAAATTTTGTATGTTAATACTAAAATTATTATTTTTATTTATATTTAATTAAAAAATTATTTGAAAAAAACCCGTAAGAACCAACAATCTTTAGTATTCTTTGATGAAATTGATGGTTTTACTTCATCGTGAATATAAACCTATATTATAGCAAACATAGTTGATCAACTATGCTTGTTTTAGTTAATGGTCTAGATTCGTAAGGATAAGTTATGTTGATAGAGCTTTGAGGCGTCTAGGGAGATTTGATCGAGAATTTAATGTTTCTTTGCCGGTTGAGAAGTGCGTGCTATAAATTATGGATATACATACTCGGAAATGAAAACAATATTTTTCAATAAAGTTAATGATGGAATTTGCAGCTAACTGAATGACATATTGTGGTGGTAATATGCGTTTTTCGTAAAAAAAAAATATATCTTCAAGCGTGGAAATGAAAATTTTCATTTTTCTAAAGATTAGACATTACGACTTCACTTATTGAAGTGCCAATGATGTAATGTTTAGGTTATTATCATCCATTGCTTCCTATGTTTACAAAAACATTTGAAAAGGATTAGGTTGTTTTGGATAATTTTTTTTTTATTAATTGAGATTGCTTAATTACAAAAATCATTTCATTTTCTGGTATGTATGTCCAAAATTTTAGCATGCGCTTCATAGCTTGACAAAGGAATGTTGAACTCTCGATCGTGTCTCTTTGAATCGTTTTAATGCTCTATCGATTTTATCAGTGGCTCTAATCAAGATTACATGTCTTTGTAAATCTAAATCATCCATTAAAGATAGTATAGTTGAGTATGCTTGAATTAATGGATAATCTAAATTCCCGAGAAAGTAAGGCCATCAATTTCATCAAAAAATATTATGGATGGTTGGTTCTTCTTATTTTGTATTTTTTTTTGTCTCAATACAATAGTCTTATTTATCATTTCGTCCGTCCCAAAACAATAGTCTCATTTCTATAAACAATCATATCACCATAAAACTATCTCTACTTTTTCATTATTATTACACAATTATCACTACTTTTTACACTGATATACTCACAAAGGCAAAAAAATAATTTATGCTTACTGTTTACCGACTACCAATATAATATTAATATTTCTTAAATCTCGTGCCAACACAATAAGACTATACTTTTGGACGGAAGGAGTATAAAATAATTATTTTAATTGTTTTTCAATTTTTCTCAGCCCACTTTCTAATCAAATTACCTCCATTACGCATATAAAAGTTGACTTTCTTTGTGGGATCCTTTAAATCCTCACATATATCTACTTTGAAATTGAAAAAATTTCTTGTGCCGAAAGGTCCATATAACAAATATTGTTCGTCTTTATCAATGCCTTTGTAAACATAGAGAAACAATATCCTCAAGCGTGTGACATTGATATATATATATATATATATTTATTTATTTATTTATTTAATTGATATGAATTTCATCAATGTTGAAAATCTCATTTTTTAAAGGCCATGCTCGAAATTACGACGACTACTAATTATTGGATCGGATGAAGGATGTTAATTTGTACATTTTTCTCTTTCTAGTATAGACATTTAAAACTACAAACATCAATTCTTGCTTTCCAATTTATAGATCTAAAGGTGCGTTTCTTTTGGAGGTTTTGGGGAAATTTGGGTTTGAATTTGATTTTTATTTGAATTTTGAGATGAATTTGAATTTTGATGTTTCTTTTGGGTTTGGGTTTGGTTGGAGTTTGAGGAGTTTTGACGTGTATTGATTTGATGGGTACGAATATAATAATATAAATGTATAATAATTTGTATAATTTAATTATAAATTTATATTATATTTATATATATTTTTAAATTTTATTTATTTATATTATAAAAAATTTTATTCTTTACAAAATTATATATATTGTATATATTTTATTAAATTATAATTATTATAATTTGTTTTTATATTTATAATTTATTTTTTTAAAAAAAGAAAAGAAAAGAAAAAACTCAAACAGAGTCCCCCAAACCCCTTCAGGCCAGTGGGTAATAGACCCTAAGTTAGTTGATTATATATATATATATATATATATATATATATCTTTATTATCAACAATTAATTATTTACAAATAGTTCTTGAATATATTATTATATTATATTATAATATTCTTTTAGAGCCACGTATCCATGGCCATATTTGCCTTGTCTTTATATTTGAGTGAAAAAATATAAGTAATTTCTTTGTTATGTTTGTAAGTGATACACAATTAAAACCTTTGCTAACAATATAACCATTTCTATATATATTGACATAATATTATATTATTGTTTCATCTCGTTTGCTAATTCTCTCTCTCTATATATATATATATCTATATCTATATATATATATGTACATACATTGTATGTTCATGATCAACCTAGATGATACCCAGTGACGGAACCAGCAGTAAAAGTTCGGGGGACAAAAATATTAATTTTTTTTTTAATCGTTTTTTTTTTTTATCAATTCAATGTTTTTTTTTAATTCATAGCACATCCGAGCAAAAAAAAAAATTCAAAAAAATTCAAAAAAACTACATAAAATTCAATATTTTTTATTATAAATTAACAAACAGATAAAATTTTTATAATTTTTTACATTATTAAATAAAAAAATAAAAAGGACAAATTACTAAAAAAAATATATATTTTATTATTTTTTATACTAAAAAATATATATATTTTGAGGACTGGAGTTGACCTCCCTAGCCCCACGAAGATCCGCCCTGATGGTACCAGTGACAAACTAGCTTTCGAAATTATAGAGATACAGTTGCTTAGTAGATTTCCATTTTTTATGGTTCAGTTTGAGTTTTTTAACACGTTTCAATATTGAAGCAGGAATAATATAAACAATTGGTGGCACCTTTTTTTTTTTTTTTTTTTTTTATTAAATCAAATAATGTATAAATATTAAAGAAATAGATTTCTTGATCATCAATCATTACGAGTGGAACAACAGTCAAACAGTCTTATAAATGCCCTACAACTAGGGTTCATAAATCAAACCCAAAAATAACTAATAAACTTAAGTCCAAAAATAACTTAAATAAATGGATAAATTTTAAAAAATAGATATGTTATTTTGTTGTGGTCCCATGTTGCTTCTTCATCTTCGTGAGATGTAAATATTACGATTGGGAACGTCATCAATCTCGCTTGCTAAGATTTGTGATCATTTGGTCCCGTAACGGACGGCTGGTGGTGTAAGAATTGGACTTGTGACTGTGAGATCATGGGTTCAAACTCTCGACGCCTTAGGTCCAGCTGCCACACATGGTTCGCCTAGTGTGTCTTTTCCGTCGGACCTGATTTGCAGGGTATTAGGTTCGACCGGAGATTTACCCAGTGCGCACTTTCGAGTAGCAGCTTCAGGTTCTCACATCATTAAAAACACACTTTTTGAATTTTTATTTTTATATTTTTAACTGAAGTCGTTTAACAATAATGACTGATTTATTGTTAGTGATGGTTTTACTTTCAACTATTAATCCATTAAGTTACACATGGGGTATCAATATTAAATCCAATCCGAAAAATCAAATATGTTCGTCCTGAAATTTTTTAATTTTGGGTTTGACTATTTCGGGTTTGCAAAACATCGGATTAATCCGAATCTGAAACAAAAAAAAAAAAAAAAAAAATTGTGTCGGATTGATCCGATAGCATGAAATATAAAATCGGGTTGAGATTTTGAGTTTCGGATTGACCTGAGATTATTATTATTTATTTATAATATTTATATTATAGGAAATACAAATGATATAAAAAATTAAATTAAAATTGGATATTTTTTAATTAAATTTAATTATTTTTAAGTTTTTGGGTTTGTTCTGGTTTTGAATGACCTAAAATTAAATTAGGTTGATCTTAAACCCATCCCGAAAATATAAACTAACACTCCTACATCACATTAAGCACATAATAGAAATAAAATAAAAGTACTGAAATAACAAAAATAATAAAAAATACTCAACAAAATAACTAGAAATATAAAATTATAAGAAACATAACTAATTATATATATTAATATTCATGTATTTTATTCGGCCGACATATATCATGATACCAAACATTAGTCTATTCTAGTAATACGATATACATACCAGATTATCATCGTATATTCATTAAAAAAAAATAGTATATTTGTAACGGAATTCCGTCCCTAAAGATCACGTAGCTAACGTAATTCTATCATTAATTTCGTTTCTAATATAATTAGTAACGGAAAAAGTGGATTTAAAGACGAAAAAATCTCGTTACAAAAATAATATTTTCTTGTAGTGATTGAACGACATTAATACAGTAACAATATATGTCATATGTACTATATTTTGAATATTTTTTAGTACAATATGGGTGCGATTCAAATGGCTTGGGCGTATTTTAAAAAAGTTGGACATATTTTTTTTTAATTTTTTTATGACGTGGGAATCCCTGGCCGCTACCCGAAAGTACGCACTGGGTAAACCTCCGATCGAACTTAATACCTTGCAAACTAGACCCGAGAGACAAATCACACTAGACAAACCATGTGTGACAAGTGATTTGAGACGTCACGGGTTTGAAAATATTAGATGTGTTTTATAAGGCTTAGCATATTTTTAAAAAGAATTTGAAAGTCCATACCATGTTTTTATCAAAAGGGGCCTCATTAAATATCATTATATTTATTTTATAAATCTGATCTAAGATGGAATTTCCAAATTTAGATATAATTTAAAAACAAGAAAATAACTTAATTACAAACGTCTAAATACTGCGTTTAGTACGAATTAAAAATTTAATCACACTAATTCTTTAAAAAACAAGTTATTGGTTATCATTTGGTTGAAAATTTTCAACCCACGGCAACACTAATCAAAGAATTTGTTGACTTTTTATTTGATAACATGGGAACTCACAGCCGAATCTAGTTTGCAAACTAGACCCGACAAGGTAAATCACACTAAGTGAATTATATATGACAAACAAAATTCGGAGATGTCGGGCACAATTACAAGTCCCATAACGGATAATCTGGTGGTGTAGGGATGAACTCGTGACCATGAGGTCATAGATTCAAATTTCTAACGCCTCCAGATCTTGCCATTTGTCTTGTCGGGCCTAGTTTGCAGGCTATTAGGTTTGAGGAGATATTTACCCAGAGCACACTCATCGGATAACGACTGCGGGTTCTCACATGATAAAAAAAAACATATTTTGACTTTATTTATATATTTTGATTTTAATTAGAGAGTTTCTTTAAGGTGGTTTGAATTTCAAGATAGGTTCTGAAATTATGTGTTTCTTTTGTGTGAAGGTTTGATTTGAGTTTGTGGAGTTTTGATATATATTTATTTGATGAATAATAAATATAATAATATAAATATGTATTAAATTTAAATTTTTAAAATTAATAATGGTGTTATTTGATTATAAATTTATATTATATGTGTTGGATTTTTTGTCCTAATGGATCCACCCTAGTTATAAATACAATTACACTTAATTAGCGGCCCAACAATCAATGGCCTTGGCCCACTTCTCAGATCCATGACCAGAGCCCACGCCTTGACCCGCACCATTTACCTTAACCCGGGCCCCGAACCGCTGCTCCGACCCGACTCTTGGATCCGCGTCTTTTGAGAGGCTTCATTTCCTCCGTTGGATCTAGGTGTTGCATTTGAGTCGTTCATCCTATTAAACCCTACCTATATATTGAATGAGAGAGAGAGAAAACAGTCATTCGATACATCCACTTCCTCTCTTTAGAATTGTTTCCCTCTCTAGCCTCCTCTCTCTCTCTCTCTCACTCGTGACCTCTTTTCCGGCAACTTCTTCCAGTGGTTCTACGGCGGTGCATTCCTCCTGTTTGTGTGGAGTTCCTTGGCACGATGCTCTTTCTGTTTGTGTTGTTCGTAGTCGAAATGGCTCGTCCAACGTGTGAGGCGTGTGGTTTTGTTTCTGTTGTCTTGTATCTTTTCTGTGGGGATATCTTTGGTCTGTGTGAGTGGGTCTTGGGCCAGTGTTGTCGTTGTGTTCGTCGCTGTTAAGTGTGTTTGTGTCGATTTTTGAGTTTTCGAGTTGGTTTTGGGGTTGAGCCTACAATACCAAAACTAGTTCAATATTTTGTTTGTTTACTCGATTTTGTTAATAAAACTTTTAAATTGTATATATTTTAAAATTATGATATAAATAATTATCAAATAATCACTTTATAAAGGTCTGGGCAAGTCCGTTGATATGACTCTATAATTTTCAAATTTAAATAAAATGAAAATGAAAAAGCGCAATTCTTTTAAAACCACAGTCCGCGCACAATAGGTCTGGTCAAACCAAAGATAAAAAATATACCCCTAAATAATTATAGAATATACTAATATTTTTTATACATTATAAAAATACATACAAACACTTATCAATAATTGTGTATGTTTTTCATAAGCAAAATTCATTTCTATCAAATTTCATTACACTTTATCAATTTTAGTTTTATAAAACAAATTTCTTTAATATTAGCTCAATCAATATTTTTCTATTTACTTTCTGTCTCATTGTTAAATTTACTACAGAAATATACCAATATGAACCTAACAAAGCTTATATGAGTGTGATCTAAAATAAACACCATCCTATGAATAGCAAAATGTCCATGTTGATCCAATTCCTACATATATTATCGTACTACTTCCGTCCCATTTAAATGGTCTCATTTTGTTTAGATATAAAGTTTTAAATATTGTGTAATTAGTAAGTAATTAAGAAATATATTAAAAAGAATAATTATGAATTAATAAAAATAATTATAGATTAAAATTATGATTAAGACTAAAATTAAAATTAAGATGGATAAATAGTTTAATTAAAATAAAAAAATTATAAATTAAGAATTTCAAAATATAATTAAAATATATAATTATATTTTAAAAAAAGGGACAAATTATATAAGAGTGAAGTAAATAGAAAAATTAAATGGATCGAAAGAAGTAATATATATCCAAACATATGAAAGAGTTACACAATGTTGAATGTGAACCCACTTATTTGAGCCGATTCATACTCATTACAAATATATTTAATTAGCATTAAATTACTGCGATTAAATTTTAGTTTTTATTTTATATTTTTTTATAAAATTTAAAAATTTAATACTATCTTTATCATCCAATTCTGCTTTCATTCATTTTTACAAAGGAACTTAAAATAAAATTGGATGACGTTGGGATACTATAATTATTTAAGATTTTAATTATTCTTTTTATATTTATTTTCTATAAATATTATTTTAAAATAAATAATTATTAAATGTAATATTATTCTTATATAGAATAGTAATATTGTACTTTCTCTCTCTATTTTATAATAAATTATATAATTTTTATTTTAGTTTATATCATAACAAATGATATTTTTTTATACCCTTCCAATTTAAATTATTATTTTTACCATTTTCGTCCATTTCACTTTAAAATATCTCTTTTCTATTTAAAAAAGGGGTAAATTATAACATTCATTTGTGTTTTAGTAAAAATTGTATTAAACACCATGTGTTTTATTTATTGCGTGAAACCCTCTTGTATTAATGTAAATTTTGCATGAAATACTCTCTTTGTCCAAAATTGATGTTTGATTCTAAATAAAGACCTAAATTATACAAATTTTATACAAATTAAAAATAAAAAATATTTTAAATAATTTATTTGAATAAAATAAATAATTTATTAATAATTTATTTTTATAAAAATTATATAACAATTTGTCTCCAAAATCTAGAAATGAAGGATTAATTAATTAATTATTTCATTCAAAAAAAACATTTAAGATATTTTGCATTTTTTATTTGTATAAAACTTGCGTAATTTAGGTCTTTATGTATAACCAAATATTAGTTTTGCAAAAGGAGGGTGTTTCATGCAAATTTTACATTGTTTCACGCAATAAATGATACACATGATGTTTTATGCATTTTTAATAAAATACAAGGTATTTATATATAATTTACCCTTAAAACAAATAATCATATACTAATACCAAAATAATTTTTAACTTTTATTTAAATTACAAACATATCATTACACATATAATTATTTTATACATAAAGTCAAATGAGAAAAATGTCAAAATTCCTTACTCACTTAAACTAACCAATAAACTACTATCTATAAAACACAAATGGTCCATTTGAAATGGGATGGAGAGAATATTTGGTAAAATAATTAATTTAAAATATACTTAATAAATAAAAATCAACTTAATTAACTCTATAATATATATAATACCATACCTCATGTAGATCCACTCAAATCAATTAATTCTTTATTTATATTTCTCTCCTCAATAAATATATTTTTTATTTACATTTAAATATTTTTATTTTTATAAAATTAATTTATGTTAATCACAATATTTATTTATTTGTATTATATAAAACTTTATTATCTATAAAATGGTATCAATATTGCATATATTTTATTGAGATATAATTTTTTATAATATTTAAATATATATTCTAATTTATTTATTTTTTTATAATCATATATGTTAATTCTTATTTTATAATTACTATCAATATCACTGACATAAAAAAATACTATCATAATTTTATTATTATTAACTAATTAAACATGAATTATTTACAAATAATAAATACATACCAAAATCCTAAGTAAGTATCGTATATATATATATATATTTGAATCGAGATTTGAATAGTAAAAATTTTGAATTGAAATAGTTGTACGATGTGATATAAATAAGTGTTATGTGATATTTTGAATATAAAATTGATTTTTAGAATAATATAAAAAATGAAAAATAGGTGTTTGATGTGATATTTTTTTAGAAATTTTTTTTTAGATAGATAGTAAATTTTTAGCAAAATTCCTCAAACAAACACACCCTAAAAGTTCTTTATAAAATTATACTCCCTCCGTCCCAGATACCGTGTCTGCTACACTGTAGACACAGTATTTTAGGAGGGTGTAATTAGTAGATAATTAAGAATGTATTAGTGAAAATAATTATCCTATAATATAAATAATTATAAATTAAGATTAAAATAACTAATATTAGTTTAATTAAAATTAAAAAAAATTAAAATTTTAAAATTTAAAATGAGATTAAAGTATGTAATTATTTTCCAAAAAAGGAAAATGACATGGTATGTGGGACGAACAGAAACGGCAACATAGAAATGGTATCTGAGACGGAGGGAGTAGTATTTTCTATTACATTGCTTTCAACAATAAAAATTAATGTCATAATTATTGTTATAAATTAGAAAATCTATTATTAACTCGTATAAATAAAGTGGAGGAGCATTATATAAATTTATTAAAAGTTGAAAAAAAAAAAGTGATGATAAGTAAAAAAAATGAGAAATTGATTATTATTATTATTATTATTATTGTTAAATCATTTCAATTATATACGGACATCATTTAGTTAATTCTACATTTAGTTAATTCTACCTCCATCCGTCAAATTTACCTTATTACTATATTTGAAAACGTAAAAAAAGAAAATTTATATTAATTATTACTCTTCATTGAGCATTTATTTACCATAAATGTCACTAACTTTATTATATTATTTAGCTTCATTCTTTATAATTATTAACTAAATTTTTAAAAATACTTTCAACTACATTTTTACTTTTTCTAATTTTTCAATAAAATATTTGTTATATGATATAAATAACCGACTCACCTAAAAGTTGTGTTAAGAATACACATTATTTATTTATTTATATATAAACGTGAGTCAACGTGGCTGTGATACCATGTTAATTGATATAAATGACGTACTCACCTAAAAGTTTAAGCTGTTAGGGATACACATCATTTATTTATTTATTTACAAACGAGAGTCAACAAACAATATTAATTTTTCTTAATTCTCGTGCCGAGCCCAAATGAGCTAAATATGGTGAACAGAGTGAATATATTTATAATTATATGTGACTTTTTTGTTGAGCCTAATTTGCCGGTTATATAGTTCGACCGAGAATTTACCTAAAATGCAACCTTTGAGTAGCGGTTGCGGAATTTTACGTTATTAGAATAAAAAATAATAATAATAAGTAAAATTGGATGTTATAAATGGATTTTTATTTCCAATGATATTGATTTTTAAAATTAAAATATTATTAAATAAATCAAATTAAATTTCTATATTATCCTAATTAAATCAGTACCGAGTATTAGATTAATCATATAATGAATCTAGTGGCCGGTACATTTTCCACGTGATCGGCCTCTCAATTTTATTATTTGTTAGATAAAACTAATACTTAATATTTATATTAAATATTTTTTAAAGTTAATAAATTGATGTATATTGACCATAAATAAGCTAATTTAATAGTAATATTAAGATTGTTGGGACTCCCATTTGAGGATATATGATTAATGGCTGTGTTTCCCTCGAACTTTTAGATGAGACGGTTATTCTGCATCCGATATGGTATCAAAGTCTAGGTTAAGTCTCGTTTTCCTAAAAGTTCGAGCTTTTAGGTGAAACGGTCATTAGCTTCAACATAATTTTATTAAGTTCAATTTAAAAATAAAAATTTAAGTTAAAATAATAAAATCAAATGCAATAAAAATATTTAAGTGAAATAAAATATAATCAAAATTATTTATAGTAGCACCAAAAATCTAAATATAAACCTTAAGGCAAAAATTGTACTGAGCATAATATAATCTTTGATATGATTTATCTATATGTATAATATAAACATAAATATATATCTCATAATTAAAAATCTTGAATGATTTATTAACATATAAAAAATATCTATTAATGAGAAGTTTCCAAATATAATTAGTTTGATTTCAATTTAATTTTAAGGGAAACAAAATAAAGCATTTATGGTAGCACCAAAAATATAATATTTTGTTTCCCTAAATATAAATATAAATAAAATCTAAAGCAAAAATTAAGCCAATAACCTCAACCCACATTTAAAAATAATATATATATATATATATATTTCCCCTAAATCTATAAATATAAGTCACATTTTAACCCATATATCACCGTACCATTCATTACGGGATGATTCTCTAGTGTATATATATAGTCAGTGGCGGAACCAGAATTTTATAAGAGGGAGGTTCGTCTTTAAAAATTGTGAAATAATACAATTTTTTTATTATCGGATATTGTTATTAATTGAATTGTCATATTTTGAGAATATTGTGAAATTACTGAAAGAACTACATATTGTAGTGTTTTTTTGTTATTATTATTATTGTTTGAAATCGATAAGATAAGTAGTGAAACATTTTAGTAGAAGAAAATTTCACTTTTAAGAAAATCATCTACTATGGGTTGAAGTTTTTTTAAGATTTTTTTTACTATATTTTACTTTATTTAAAACAAAATCAAATTCTCATTATTTTATTTTTTAATGATATTATTTTAAAAATATATTTATATTTAAAGTATCACATTGAAATTTATTTATATCATATTAAATAATTGTTTAAAATTAAAATTTATATTATATAAAACTTTAGCAATTTTTAATTCATTTTAATCATTTTTTGTATAATATATTCATAAATATATTTTTTTTAAATAAAAATAAATAAAAAAACAAAGGTGGGTTTTGTTTGAAAGTTAGGGTTTTGTTTGTGTTGAAATTGAATTTTTTATGAGTTTTCATTTATTAATAGTATGTTAATTAATAAATTATTTTTAATTTGGTGTTTTGCTCTGAAGTAGTATATATCAGTATTGTACGAACAATTGCATATATAAAAATTTTGGTACAATATAAATTTATAATGTTTGTCAATTTTCAGTATAGTATTGGTATATATTTTTTAACATATCGAAATATTTGGCACCATATATGGCATGATTTGATCCTTATAATATATCAAACCATCCTTGTAAAGAATGTTGGATATAATAATTTGAAGAACATCAATTTTCTTTCAATAAAATTAACATATTGCAACAAATAACATACAAAACTTAACTATGTTTTTGACAAAATTAATAGGTCGAATACGATGATGAGAAGGCATAATGTTGTCATCATCAAAATAAGTTTTTTCAATATTATTAAATTTTTTTAAAAATCTAAACCAATATATTTTTAAACCTTTCCTACTTCATTTTAATTTTTTAACATTTTGAATTCTATTTTTTTTTTCATTATTTCTCCCACTTCGAAGATTGTAGCACTTTCTACCATTGAATTCTTCTATATTGTTACAATTATCTCACTTGTCTACTAATTTCCTACAATTAATGGAATCACCTTTTTTTTAGTTTCTTATTTTTCATTAAGTTGTTTCTATCGATTGTAAGGAATTGGAAAACATGAATAGTTGTTTGTGACAATAGGTACAATATTCGGAATGGTAGAGATAATAAAAATGATAGAGTTTAAAATTTTAAAAAAACAAAACCACTAATTGATCAAAAAATTCAAGTGAAATAGAAAAGGGTAGAAAATGGTATAAACAAAATTGGTTTAGGTGTTGAAAATAATCATAATAAAGTTGAATTTGCTTTTGAGATGATAATTCTTGTCATAATATTCTTTAGTTATATTACGAAGCATTCTATGTTTTGATAATGTAGGTGAAATTTTGTAAAATGTTGATGCATTGAGGTAAATATTGTTCTTCCTTCCGCACGGAAAAATTTTTGATTGCTAGGTAGGTGGGTATGTGAAGCTTCAAAGGTTGTCATACAGAAAGTTGATTTTTATATGTTTAAAAATGGTGGGATAGTGAGAAAATGAGTCAAGAAACTTGAAAAATAGTTGAAATTATTATTTGAAAAAAACTTATAGAACCAATCATTCATAAAATTGTTTCGTTGAAATTTATAGCTTATTGGTTGATTCCTTTAAACTTTTTTTAAATAATAATTGCAGTCGTTTATTTTCCCCGACTTATTTTTTCATTACATGACCACCTTTACCCTTATACATATAGAAGTTCACTTTTTGTACATCAATTTTTGAAACTTTATATATCTACTTTGCAATAAAAATATTTCATGTGCCGAAAGGACCAGACAGCAACATTCTTGAATCCTTTTCAAATGTCTTTGTAACCATTGTTCTCCATATTTACAAAGGCATTTGAAAAGGACGAAGGATGTTGTTTTTAAACTAATTATAAAAAATAAATATATACTTTTAAACTACATGAAATATAAATTAATATTTTTATTCAACCAGTTTATACCATGATATCAAATATAAGTATATATTAATAATACGATATATACCAAACATTGATTTTGTAATAGTATATATTATATCATATTGTCCGTATTTTTTTCAAGCTTACACTAACCTCCAACTAAATCTTAAAATTTTAATATAAGAACAAATTAGAAATTAAATTAAAAAATCTTATTATTTTCACTAATGTTTAGGCCATCTTCAACCAGCGCCATGAGTTGACATATATGGCGTGGGTTGGAGAAATTAAATTAAAAAATCTTATTATTTTCACTAATGTTTAGGCCATCTCCAACCAGCGCCATGGGTTGACATATATGGCGTGGGTTGTCTCCAACCCACGCCAAATCCAACGCCAAAAATTGGCGTTGCTACAGTGCAACGCCAATTTTGGTGTTGCACTGTAGCAATGCTATTTTTTGGCGTTGTGTTATTTTTTATTTATTTTTTTTAATTTTTGAAATTATAAATTTGATTTTTATTTTTTAAAATTTTATTTTAAATTATAAAAATAAAAAGTTGTTTAAAATAATAGGAAAAATTGAATATTTGAAGAATAATAGTGAAAAATGGAGTTATGGTTGGAGTAAAATTACTGTAGTAACTGCATATTTGGAGTTAAAACGGAATAAATGGAGTTAATGGGTTGGAGATGGCCTTACTGTTTATACAAAATTGTGTTATTAAAAACATCAAATCAAATATTTATTTTAATTTTTTTAATATTATATCAAATAATTATTTTAATTTAAACTTTTTGTTTTTTATTTTAAACAAAAAATATCACTATCAGTATGTATGGTTCCCAATAAAAATATAGTTAAAGAATTACTTATTTTAAATCGTGTTGGGTCGAGCACAACCCAATCAGTTAATCGCCGTTCCGGGCTAGCATGGGTTGAAAAATTTTTGAGCTTATTTTTTTAATGTCAAACATATTTTTTGTGTCAAATTCGAATCGAATTTATGAATCATATATATTGTTGTTAGCTCTACACAGGTATAATAAAGGATTCTACGAAAAAATATCTATAGGCTTAAGCAGAAGGTGAGATCAATTGAAAGGAGACTAAAATTAGAGGCTGAAGAACCAAGTATCCAATGAAATAAGTGGATAAAAAAATCTCATTTGTGGTGGTCATATAAGAACAAAGAAAGTGTGACGCAAAAAATTCTGCGATATATGGATAAATGAGAGAGATAGAGATCATATGAAATGTATCCATTTATCTACCAAAATGCGTGAAGCTAAGAATCATATTTCAAATGTCTTTTAGAATGACATTTATTGGGGAAGGCCAAATGGGGTTAAAGAAACGACTAAGCAATTTTTTCTTTAGCACTTTGCCAATGAACATTGGAGTTGGCTTTTAGTTGAGGGAATTGGTCTAGAAAAGTATATAGATACGGATGAAATATGGAAAGTAATCAAGGCTTGTGTATGCAATAAGGCTTGGGGCCATACGGTTTCAACATAACTTATATTAGAAGATTTTGGCATGTGATAAAAGATGATGTAGTGGACTTTATTAAGTGTTTTCAACCGTCATCCATTATGCCTACTAGCTTTAGGGCGGCTTTCATCTCTCTAATTTCTAAAAAAAATATTTTGACCAGAGTCTTTTGAGGATTTTTGTCCCATTAGCTTGTTAAGGTGTGGGTACAAAATTCTTAGAAAGGTGTTGAGCCTCCAAATTCGGGAAATTTTGAATAAGATTATCGAAAAGGAACAACAAATTCCATTAAGGGGCACCAAAATTTGGATGGAATTTTGATCGCACCGGAAAGTATCCAAACTACAAGAAAAGGGGGGTTGAAGTGCTTCGTCATTAAAGTTGATATTTCAAACGAGTATGATTGTATAGCTTGGAAGGCATTGGACAATATTATATGTGTTATTCTAATTCGAAGGTCGACAACTTGATGTTCATTCACAAATATACAAAAAACTAAAAGAAAACTAAAGATTTATTTATATATTTCGAAAGCAAACGAGCTCGGACTCAGGTTACGTAAGGTATTGTCAAAATCATCGAATACAAACAATAATGACCCAAATCGCAAATGACACACCACAAAAATGCAACAAACAACGCAAATCGAACCTCAATCTAAGGAAAAATTATCAATATAAGACTAACATTACCATAGACATAAAATACACCATGAACTACAATAAGACATAAATCGAGAAACCAAATTGATGAACCACAACGGATCAAGTCGAACATCAAAGAGGGAACACGTTTCTCCAGTATTTCCGGACATAATCATCGGAAATCCTAAGAAAAGATCGATCGGAATCGGGTTGACAAGTTAAGAGAGAAAATCGCAATGTGAGGAATAAGATATAGATCTAGCGACGCTCAATAGAGAGCAAGACATATCAACTCAGGTAAGTTGATCCAAGGGTCAAAATTGAAACCCTCAATCCAATGGCTGAGATCGTGTCTCACATTAGATGGGTCAGGTCGCGGGTCACTGGGTCCGAGCTTTGGATGGGTGTGCCGCAGGTTGTGTGTGTTGAGCCTCCATATGTTATTGGCCTAAAACATATATTATAAATCTTCACCTTTTTGGGCATAAAGATTGTATTTTATCAGGTGTCATCAAGTTCGAGCAACTATTGTTTTCAGTCATTTATACCTGCGGACTTATTAACATGTTCAGAATTTAAAAGTTTAAAGCATCATACGAAAACATTAGACAAGCAACATTTAGTCATTCACCTACCTTGCTCCTGCTACTCCGCTACGCCGCACCCTGGCCGTTGTGACTACTAGATTAAAAATATATATATAATTAATTAATGGAGAACCACCAGTTCAAACCGCCGGCTTGAGGTAATCATAAACCAAAATCAAACTGTCGGAAAAACAATTTCAGTTTGGATTGTAATCAGTTCCGGTTTGAACCGTAACTGCCGGTTTGACAACCGGCGAACTGGTGGTTCCAGACCAAATGAGATTCTCTACTTACTCGTTCTCCCTTTTCCATCAACCGATTACTCGTTCTCCCATCTCCATCGACGATGACTGTCTAGCCACCATGTCCGTCGCACCACCGCAATCAACGTCGTTACTCACTGTTGGCCACCCATTGTCGTCTTTCGTCCGTAACCCCCCTCATCTGTTGATCGGACGCTGCTCTTTAGGTATTTGCTCGTGCTCCTTTAATTTCTACTTAGCATTGCTTGATAGGATTTCTGATTTTAGGCATGAGCAACTAATTGCGTTATAATAGTTCTTTACGTAAGATTTTTTTTTTTTTTTTGTTTTGTTTATAAGATAACAAGATTTTTTTGGTGTGTATGTTCCATGAATTGATTTTGGGCTTGCGGAATTCCAAATCCTATACTCTAATTTTATTCCTCAAAATTCTACTTAGCATTGCTTGATAGGATTTATGATTTTAGGCAGAGGCAACTAATTGCGTTATAATAGTTCTTTAACTAAAATAATCTCTTTTGTTTATAAGATATATGGAATGTTTGGGTGAGTTTGTTCCATGGTTGGATTTTGGCTTAGGGAATTCCAGAGCCTATGTAATATCCTCAGAGTTACGCCGAAGTTAGGCCAACTCCCGTAGATGAGCCGGTGTCGGGCCATCCAAAATTAAATAGTAATTAAATGAATTTAATAGACTACTCATGTCAACAACATGCATATTCTTTTTCGGGGGTCTTACTGAAAAAACTTTAAAGTAATTTAAGGATGAGTAACCCCCTAGGAAGTGTCCTAGGGTGCGCGTGAGTGATGACAGAAACACGCTATAAGGACTTGTGCTGACCTATAGTGCTAATCTACAATTCTTTCATGCTTGGCTTTGCGGGCCGGGGTGTCATAGTTGGTATCAAAGCCAACCTGTAACAGCCGCTAGTCGTTAACCGGACTGGTGATGGGTCTAGCAGTGGATGATCCTTGGAGTGCAACGGGGAGATTGCATTCTTAAGTGGGGAAGGATGTAATACCCCCCGGAGTTGCGCAAAGTTAAGCCAACTCCCGTGGATAAGACGGTGTCAGACCCTCCAAAATTGAATAGTAATTAAATGGATTGAATAGACTAATCATGTCAACAATGTGCATATTTCTTTTTGGGAGCCCTACTGAAAGTACTTTAGAGCAAGGTTGTTACGGCAAGGATTTAGGCACGGCGCCATCGGACTGCCATATTGCCTATGCGACATAGCGCCCGAAATGGCGACAATATGGCAACACGGCGACTTGCTTGGTGCTTATTATAAGTTTCTAGTATTTATTTATATAATATAAAATTATAACATCAAATCATTAAATTTCGAAATACCAAAATATCATAATACTAAGCATAACCATCAAAAACACTAAAATATCAATATGTCAAAATATGAAAGTTTTAAAACACCAAGAAAAAAGTCCCTCAATTTCTCAAATTCCCATTAGTCTTCAGTATTCATATCATCTTCATCATTTTCTTCATCCTCATTTGTCAAACGTCTGTTAGAAAGGTCATGGCGACGGTCTTACACGATGGACGGACTTGAGGATTCACCAACACCTATACTACGAAGATTGAAATTATTGAAATTACTTGAAGCACCTACGGCTTCGTCAACATAATGCCACTTAAGATCTCCATCTTCATAAACCAAATCTCAAGAATCATCAACCAATTCATTGTCTCATTGAAATTCTTCAAGAATTAAGGGATTAAAATTGTTTCATTCTTCCCGCCGCTTTTGAAAGCGATATGAAATCTTTCGATTATATTGAACATACACCAAATCATTTAGTCTTTGGTGTTCCAGTCTATTTCTTTTCTTGGTATGAATCTAGAAATAAAACTTTATATCAAATTTCAAACAAATTTACTTACAAATTCAAAGGTGCTCCAATTGCGCTCACAACCGGCAGAAGAGCAACATAAACTAATAATTCGTACGGCAAGTGATCGAAGTTCTTAGTTGTCCCCACTATATGCATCCCACCAATCAACTAAAATATATATATATAAAAAAAATAGTCAATATGTGAAACTAAGTTTCATAGAAAATAAAAAAATATATATGTTAAAAAAACTTACGGGGACTCTTTTGCATTTGGTGTTTGATTGCCAATTGATGGCCAAAGCTTCCTCGCATTTTTTCGTAATCATCTGTTTGACCACTAATCTTATCCATCAACTCTTCATCTTTAACCATCTTTTCTAGAACATCATTAAACAACTGACGTTGCTGACGAGCAAATACGGGATCACTCATCTTCAATTCAAAATATTTTGAAGGATTTAGGAATAGTGCAGCCCCATATAACTTCACCTCCATTTGATCGCTCCATCGATCCTCAATTATTTCCATCAACTTGGCCAACAATCTTTTTCTGTTATTACTCGTAAAAGATCAGTTATTTTCTTCTTCTCATGATTCATAGCCGAAGAATGCTCAGGCATGGCTGGCTTTTCATCACCATCAACAATCCTCAAAACAATCAAAAGATGAAGTGTTGCTCGTAAACAATCTTCTACCTGATCCCAAAATTTTGATGAAAGAATGGTTTCCATTACTTTTTTGCCTTTTGACGTTTTCGACAGCTTATTATCGCTCCAATCATCACTCACAAATAACCGCCTCAATTCATTCATATGCTTGTTTAAACTCTGCAAAGTGAGAAATGTGGTAGCAAATCAGGTAGTCGTCGGCCTCACCAGATCTCTGCTACCGGTCTTTTCCCTCATTGCACTGAGAATTCTCCCATATCGATAAATAAAAGTGGTGACGTCCCTAGCCTTTGGAATGTAGGGTTTAAATTCATTTATTTTCCAAATTTCTTCTAGCATAAGATCGATACAATGAGCTGCACATTGTGTCCAAAAAAGACCAGGAATGCGCTGTTCTAATAATCTTCCCGCCGCTTTATAATTTGCTTATTATCCGTCACAATTTGCACATCATGCTCCTTGCCAATTTCTTCAACCTTTTTTTCAAGCAGGTCAGCCAACATTTTTGCATCATGTGACTCAGTTGATGCATCAATAGACTCCAACAAAAAAGTCCCATCTGGACTATTGACAAGAAAATTTATTTAGTGTCGCTCTCTTTTGTTTGTCCACCCATCTGACATAAGGGAACACCCATATTGTTTCCAAGCTTTCATAAGTCTTTCTTTCAACTTATTTGTTACATTTACAGTATCTTCAAGTAATGGTTCCCATAACTGATGATAACTAGTAGGTTTCAAACCGGAACCATATTGTCCGATGGCCTCAATCATAATCCCGTAACTTCTTGATTTGGAAGCATTGAATGGAATGCCATTTTCATAGAAAAAATCGGCAATACACCTATGCACTTCTTTTGTTTCCTCTTTTTCTTTTGTAGAAGCTTCGATGGTTTTTTTTAAAATAACCGCTCATATGTCTTTCTTCAACAATCTCTTCAGGAGTCTTTCGAGTCATTGTAGAAATTGACTTACTTTGTTTTCCAACTCTCGGAGGTTTAGAAAATCTTAAAGTTGATTGAGCCAACTTTCTTTTGCTACTTGTTCCTGAACTTGGATGCACTTGAGGTTTGGAAGATGAATTTGTAGCACCCGTAAATTGATTTTCTTCTAACTCCTCATTTTCTTCGATATCCTCAAAATAATCAAATTCGGTACTACCCCACGATGTTTTATTCATCACTTTTTTACTCATAAATTGATGTATTTCTTTACGAATTTCTTCTGTGGTATTAGGGCATTTAACAACATCGTCGTAGCTCCCAACTAAATGTTTTTTTAACCTCTTAACTCCAAAATGTATTTGTCTATGACAATGAGAGCATTCAATCAAATCTTTGTTATTCATAATCGGCCAAAATCCATATTTCCATCGTGGATCGGATGATTTGGCCTTTCTTGCCAGATCATTTGATAAATCTTAGACATTTTCGTTATCGGCCATTTAAATAACTAGTAAAAAAATATATATATAATGTATAAGTAATAGATCAATCATTAAAACATAAATAAAATTAATATAAAAATCAAACATACTTAAAATAAAATAAATTAAATTATAAATTATAAATTATAAAATATATATATATAAATAAATAAACTGCCCTAGTACAATTTTACTACTCTGAACTACTTTACACTATACACTAATATTATGTAATATAACTTATACTATAAAATTACATATATTATACATAAACAAGTACAATTCTATATTACACAATAATGCATAAAATTACATATATATAATATTAAATAATACCAAAAGGTTGCAAACCATCTGCCCCACTCTACACTACACGATAGTACATACTACATACATTAAATATATAATATTAAATAATTATGGAAGACTGCAAAAATATTATATCATTCTGGAAGAGTGCAAAACCTCTGCCCCACTTTATGTAGTACATAAAATTACATATATAATATTAAATAATTCTGCAGTAGTCTGCACCACTAATTATATTATATATTTATATAATTATATATATACACTCAACTCTCACAATGTAGAAACATATGCAAGGATTTCTTCTTGCCTGTGCGGAAAAGTTAAGGGAAGATGGAAGACGAAATCGAAGACACGGATGGCGGCAACAAGACACTTGAGTGAGAGACTAAGCACACGAAGGTATTAAGGTTGTTATTCAAGTTTTAGGGTTGGGTTTAAGGATGAGTTTAGGGTGGGTTAATTTTAGAAAGAGTTTAATCTAGTTTAAACCTAGATTTAGGGCCAAGCTTCTTTTTGGCGCCGTTTGGCGTCGTCTTAGCGGAATGGCGTCGCCAAAGTGACCCTGGACGCCAGCCTCGCCAAACGGCGAGGCGACCTATTCCGGCGGTGTATCATCACTGTCAGGACGCCGACGCCATGACAACCTTATTTTAGAGTTAAGCGTGCTTGCTCTAGAGTAATTTAAGGATGGGTGACCCCCTAAAAAGTCTCTTAGTGTGCACGTGAGAGAGGGTAGAAACACGTTCGAATGACTCGTATTAACCTGTGGGACAGTCTACAATCCCGACATATCCGTTTTTGTTTATAAGATATATGGAATTTTTGGGTGTATTTGTTACATGGTTGGATTTTGGGTTTAAGGAATTCCAGTCTCTACCCTAATTTCATTCCCCCAAATTTCTACTTAGCATTGCTTAATAGGATTTCTGATTTTAGGCAGAGGCAACTAATTGCGTTATAATAATTCCTTGAGTAAGATAATCTCATTTGCTTATAAAAGATCTAGAATTTTTTAGTGTGTTTATTCCATTGTTGGATTTTGGGCTTGGGTAATTTCAAAGTCTATACCCTAATTTCATTCCCTAAATTTATGTAGTTTTGTAATATTAATATATCCTACATAAGCTCATACAGTTAATGATTTGGCAGCAAAACACATCAAACACTGCCTGGGGAGTTCATATATGAGCTAAAATATAAAGTCATAAATATATTGCAGACGTCTCTATCGATTTTCCTTTTTAGTGCATAAATTATTGAAATTTGGATTATGATAACCACAATAATAAAAAATATTACATTTATATTTACATCTCCTTGATTTATTAATAAATTCATGATTGCCTTATTTATAAATAAATTACTTAATCACCCTAAGCATAATCTTAACTGTTTATCTATTTTCAGATCATATAGTTATGATTGATTTAGGATGATCCTGAATTTAAATCCAGAACCATATCAAAACAGTAAAATTTTAGTTATAATTTTATTAGTTTGAACACAGTTTTATTTTCAATTTAAAAATAAATTAAAAGTTAAAAGTTAAAATAACTAATAGTTTACTATTTTAAAATAAGTATAGGACATTTAAATTTTATAACGGTTAAAGTTAAATTTATAGTATAATTTATAAACTAAATATAATAGATAAATAAAAATTATGTAAAGTAGTGATTCTAAATATATATGTAATACTTAATAATGTTATATTATCCTAAGTATGTTTGTTTGTAAGATTTTTATCTTTATTTTATAATTTTTATTTTTTTTAAAAAAATATTAAATTAAATATTTATTTATTATTTATTATATTATATTAAAATTTAATTTTATATTCAAAATATCATATTACTATATATTTATATCCATCAAATAATTATTTTCACTCAAAACTAAAGCTCCACAAACAAACACACCTAATTATTTTAAAATTTTAGTTATATAATTATATATTATGAAAGTGTGTTCGTTAAAAAGTTTATGGCACGACCAAATATACTTAATTTGATTGCAATGAAATCAAATACAATAAAAATATTTAAATATAATTAAATATAATCAAAAATTATTTATGGTAGCACCAAAAATCTAAATATAAACCTAAGGCAAAAGTTTCACCAAGGGGGATTGGCCAAACCCTTTTTTTTTTTTTAACAAAAAAAATTAAAATTTTATTTAATATTTATTATAATTAAATGAAAAAAATATATATAAAATATATATGTCATTTTGTAGAGAATAAAATTTTCTATAATACAAAAAAATAAAAATTTAAATATATATATTTTGGGTATAATATAAATTCATAATCAAATCATACAATATAAATTTTATCAATTAAATTTAATACACATTATATTATTTTATTAATTATCCATCAAATCAATACACATCAAAACTCTTGAAATCCCAACCAAACTCAAACACAAAAGAAACAACAAAAATCCAAACTCATCCCAAAATTCAAATAAAAATCAAACTCAAACCCAACTTTTCCCAAACTCCCCTGAGAAAAGATAACCATTTAAGTAAAAAATATCTATTAATGAGAAGCTTCTTAATATAATTAATTCGTTTGATTTCAAAGAAAATAAAATAAAGTATTTATGGTAGTACCAAAAATATAATATTTTTATTTCCCTAATTATAAATAAAAATAAAATCTAATGCAAAAATTAAGCAATAACCCCACCTCACATTTAAAAATATAATATATATATATATATATTTCCCCTAAATCTATAAATATAAATTAAGGAGAAAACTCATCCCCATATTCATTAATATAAAATAATATACTTTTTTATTAAAAATTGTATTGAGTTGAAAGTTTGAATTTTAGTTGGTTTGAAATTATTTTAATTTGAGTTTTCATTTAAATAATACTATTTTTTATATAAAAATAATACTCCTCCGTCCCGCAAGAAAATTGTCATTTGATTTTTATTTCATTATACTTAATATTAAAAATATTCTTTGTATTTGAATAATTTATTCGAAAAATATCATTGTATATGTATTATAAGAGACTAATAAACATATTTTTGTTTTCTTTTCTTGATTTGTTCTACATATTGATATCATAATTAATATTTAAAGATCAATATGCAAAAAGTCAATGACAACCTTCTTGCGGAACGGAGAGAGTAATATATATTTATTGAAAATCGCATGAAGCGAATAGTGTGGTTTGTGAAACGAAGACCAAATACCAAAAATTTTAATTTTGGTTTTTTTTCACAACAAAATTTTAATTTTAATAGTTGTTTCATGTTGATGTGATTCTTTTAATATAAAATTAAATTTTAATATGATATAAAAATAAATATTTAATTTGATATTCTTAAAAAATAATTAATTGAATAACAAATATATATATATATATATATATAGTGATATTAGTTGCTAGTAAGTATGTAGTGCAACGTAAGTTTTACACTATAAGGCCATCTCCAACTCTACACTCCATTTTTGCAGTTGTTACAGTAAAAAAATGCAGCTGATCTACAGTAATTTTACTCCAACCATAAACTTTAATTTTTACTCTAAAAAGTATATTCCCTATATATTTTTCTTTTATATTATTTTATATAACTTTTCATATTTATAAATTACACACAACTTTAATTTATTTTTACATTAGATCCATACACATTAAAATTATATCATTTTTCAAACAGTAAAATTATATATTAATTTAAAAAATAAAATTATACATTATTTTTTTTAAAAAAAAAAATTATATATTACTTTCCAAAAACTAAAATTATATCACTTTTAAAAAATAAAATTATACATTATTTTTCAAAAAAAATTACATACAATTTTTTAAAATATAAAATTATATATTATCTACTAAAAAATTAAAATTACATAATACACCAAAAAAATACCAAAAATATAAAAAATACCACAAAAACTCCACTCCATTAACAGTGTTACTCCAAAAATAGGGGGATTTGAGGGTGGGTTGGAGTGCAGAGGGTTGAGATGATCTAATAATAATAATTTCATCATTGGGTGGACTAATGTGAAACTTGTAAATAAGAATGAAAAAATATAGAATAATTCGGTATATTGATATTAAAATTATTTTTAATTTCATTATATTGGTATAAAATGATATATACTGATATTGTATGAGCAATTTAATATGTATTTGTATATATATATATGTATGTTATTCCCCCGTCCCAGAAAATATGAGACTATTACTGTAGATATGAGAATTTAGGTAAAGTATAATTAGTAAATAATTAAGAAGTGTATTAGTAAAAATAATTATTATTTAGTAAAAATAATTATAAATTAATATTAAGATAAGTAAATAGTTTAATTAAAATTAAAAAAATTATAAAATTTAAAATTTAAAATGCGATTAAAGTGCATAATTATATTTCCAAAAATAGTAAGGACAAGTTATATGGGACGAACGAAAATAGAAAATAGCGACAAAATATGCGGGACGGAGGGACTATATAGAAATTTTGGTATAATAACGATGTACGTTTTTTAACAAATTGAAAAGTTAGGATGTTTTGTCAATAATATCATCATCACCATAATAAACTTCTTCAACATTATTATGGTCTTTTCAACATTCTAATCAATTTTTTTCTACCTTTTTCTAGTTTATTTGAATTTTTTTTTTTTTTTACCGGATGATGATTTTTTATAATAAAAATAATTTTATTTTTATGTTTTTCAAATTTTTATTGTTAACAATTATAACGCCTAATTTTAAGATAGGTAGGTTTAGAGTATAAATTCAAAGTTCAAAAAAAAAAAATCCAACAAAATTACAAGTATGGACACTTTGATTTTATACTCTCAATATACTTATTTTTATAATTGCTAGTAATATATTACTATTCAAAATTCACAATTTAATACTCCATTCGTCCCAAATAGTCTTGTTTACTATTTTTGTCCGTCCCAAAACAATAATTTTATTTTCATAAATAATCATATCACTATAAAACTATCCTTACATTTTCATTATTATTTCACAATTGTTACTATTTTTACACTGATACACTCATAAGGGCAAAAAAAAAAAAAAAATCTTTTGTCCGTACTTTTTACCCACTGTGATGGAGGGAGTATATCATTTGATTTAGTTAGAAATAATAAAAAGGATAAAATTTAATTTAATTTATTTTTTATTTTTTTAAAAAATCACCAAATGGTAAAAAAAAGTTCAGGTAAACCAAGGAAGTGGTAAATCATCGTTATAATATTCAATATAATAGCGAAGCATCTATAAGTTTTTATTCTTTTTTTTTTCTTTTTTTTTTTATCGGCACATCTGTAAGTTTTATTGATATGAGTTATTTGTCACAATATGTTGATGCATTAAAGAAAATTAAGTTTCTTTTTTTTTTTTTTTTTTTTAATTTTTCAATCCAATGTTTTGTAATAAGTTTTCCAGATAGGTTGTAAAATTTGAAAAATAATTGTAATTATTATTTGGAAATGTCAGAAAAAAAACTAATTTTTTATAATATTCTTTGATGAAATTGATGTTTTTATTCTGGTAAAATCCAACAAATAAGAGCAAACTCATAATCCAATTGTCTCAAGTTTGTTTGCTTTATATTTTATTAAATAATCTTATAAATAATAAATGATAATATTGGTTGTTATAATATTATAATATCAGTGTTAAATAGTACTATAGATGTATATTATATTATATGTTATTACACAATTATTTAATAAAATTTAAAACTAGCAAAATTGAGACAATAAAATTGTTAGTTTGTTCTTGTTTGTTGGACTTTGCAAGAGCAAAAGCTGTCAATTTCATCAAAAAATATTATGAATGGTTGATTTCTTTTAGCTATTCTTGGAATAATAATTTTAATTATTTTTTAACTTTTCGGATTTATTTTTAGTGTTGAGATATTTTAGATATTCAGTTTTAGATTTAGTAGATTTATATATAAATTTGATCTTATTCATAACTTATATTTGAGTCTATTGAGTTTGTTTTGTATTACCTATGTATAGACTCCTTATTTTTTATGATTAATAATACAATCTCGTTATTTTCCCCCAAAATTTCCAACAGAGCCTATTTTCTTCATGCCGTGGATATAGCCTACCAACCAGTGTTTCTCCGGGTACATTCAACCTGGATTGTACCCGGAGGTCTTGTGATTTTGAGATTATGCCTTTGCAAGTTGTCTTTTTGCAAATCTGTCTCATCTCGTCTCCGATCTGCCATATGTCCATTGCTTGTCTGTTGCTTGTGTGCAATCTGAAATCTTCGCTGCTTGTCTGTTGCCTGCGAGCGATTTGAAACGATTTGTCATAGTCCGTTGTTTGTCTGTTGCTGCGTGCGATCTGCCATCTGTCGTTGCCTGTCTGTTGTTGCGTGCGATCTGCCATCTGTCGTTGTATGTTTGTTGCCTGCGTGCGATCTGCCATCTTTCGTTGCTTATTTGTTTCCGGAAATATGTCTATGATTTGCCATCTGTCCGCTGTTTGTCTGTTGTCTGCGTGCGATTTGATCTGTCCGATGTTTGCGATTTGTTTGTTTTCGGCTCCGGTGGTCATGTGGTTTTCGGCTCCGGTGGAATCATGTGATTTTCGGCTGCGTTAGAATCATGTGATTTTCGGCTTCGGTAGAATCATGTGATTTTCGGCTTCAGTGGAGTCATGTCGTTTTAAGCTCCGGTAGAGTCATCTCGTTTTTTGGCTCTGGTAGAGTCATCTTATTTTCGGCAACGGTGGAGTCATCTCGTTTTTTGCTCTGGTGGAGTCATCTCGTTTTTTGATCATGTGGAGATTCATCTCGTTTTCAGCTCCGGTGGAGTCATCTCGTTTTTTGCTCCGGGGTGAAGTCATCTCGTTTCCGGTTTCAATGGAAAGTGAACTATTATTTTTATTTATGTTTTCTTTTTTACGTTTATATTCAAATTTCTTATCAAATTCAAGTTGGTTTTTGTTATACGACTTGAGTTTGAGAGGGGATGTTGAGATATTTTAGATATTCAGTTTTAAATTTAGTAGATTTATATCTAAATTTGATCTTAGATTTGAGTATATCGAATCTGTTTAAGAAGACAATCTCATTATTTTCCTCCAAAATTAGTATTCTTCTTCATCTAATTCCGCACTCAATTCATTTGAAGCATAAAATTGGATGACAGAAGTACTATAATATAAAAAATAAAAATAAAAAGAATTTAATTTGATATTTGTTGAAAAATTTTTTTTTTCGGAAGAGTAAAAAAAAATCTAAAATTTTTAATAAAAATTAATTTTATATTAAAAATATCACATTAATACGTTGAATTGTGTAATTATTGCAACTCAAATTCCATCATTCAAAATTCAAATTCAAATTGAAAATTTAAACTCGTAAATAAATGAATTGTTGATCACTTTTTTATTAATTTGTTAATGAATTTATCACAATCTCGTATCCAAAATTATATTTGTGTTGTCTGTCAAAATTATGTTTAATCTATTTATATTAATTAACTTCATTCACCTATGATTTAAATTTATTAATTTTATATTAACGAATAATAACTCATTTGTCACCAATTTTTATATTTATCTTATTATTTTTATATCAATTATTTAATAAATTTTCTATAATACTTCAATTTTTTTTTCTACGTACTCCACTTTAACTTTATAATATCATTATTTTTTAAGTTCCTATCCAACCAAATCTACTTAATTTTATAACTTTTTGAATTATTATATCTAACCAAAAAGTATAAAATTTCAAAGAGAAAATATATAATGTAAAAAGTATTTGTTGAGCACAAAAAATAATAATAATAATAATGGCAGTATGATTCTGAATGGTCTGGATATAAGCTAAATGGCCCAGAAGTCGGGAAAAAAGAAGTCGGACAGACGCGGAGGTCTGTCAAGAGGAAGGTCGGGCAAGGAAGAAGTACGGATAGACGCGGAGGTCTGTCAAGAGGAAGGTCAGACAAGGAAGAAGTATGGACAGGCGCGGAGGTCTGTCAAGAGGACAGTCTGTCCTTCCAAGGAGATAAGGCAAATAGAGCTGATCGGTTGCTCTGTGGTCGGGATCACAGTTGGTTGGTCTGCAGTCAGGACCGAGGTCGGTTGGTCCGTGGTCGGGACTACAGTCGGTTGCTCTGTGGTCGGGACCACAATTGGTTGGTCTGCAGTCGAGACCGAGGTCGGTTGGTCCGTGGTCGGGACCACAGTCAGTTGCTCTGTGGTCGGGACACATTTGGTTGGTTTGCGGTCGGTTGGTTCTCAGTCGGTTAAATAGGTCGGATGGTCCAAAGTCGGTTGAGCAGGTCGGGCGGTCCGCAGTCGGTTAAGTCGGACGACACGGAGGTCGGCTGATATGGAGGTCGGTCGATACGGCGTTCGGACCAAGTAAGGTCAGGTGCGATAAGGTCGGACAATGAGGTCGGACCTGGTGGGCCAAGCGTAATGAGGTCGGGCAGTGAAGTAGCATGTGCAGGTCGGGTGAGAGAGCAGTTCTGGGCGGTTGGAGGAAGTTGCAACTGGCGAACGGTTGGAGGAAGTTGCAACTGGCGAACGGTTTTTGAAGGTCAGACGTGGTAGGACGGTTGACACACGTGTCGATAAAAGAGAACTTTTGTGGCGGTTAACAGCGGTTATGGTAACCGACCAGTTAGCTGTTCGAACCGTTTTTTCAACAGGGTTATTTAAGGATCCGGTGCTGTTCAAAAAAAGGCATCTTCAATCAACTTCAACAAAGCAAAGTCAGATTTGGGGATCACCACTTTATTTTTCAGTCTTTTATTTTCTATTTTCCTATTTTATTTTATGTATTCTAAAGTGTAGAGATTTCCAATCTTAGGCACTCATCTATTCGAAGATATTTCTCTATTTTCGAATTTTACTTTTTATTGTTGAAAAATTGCATCAACAATATTCTTGCACTTAATATAGAAAAATAGATAAAAGATATGTATTACTTCATTCTTACATATATATATATATATAATATATATAAGTTTTGATTAAAAAAAATTAATAAATTAAAATAGTTATATAATATGATATAAATATATATAAATTTAGTTATGTGCTCAATTCCTTTGGAGCATATAATTGAGTGACGAATGTAGTATAATATAATAATAATATTTAATTTAATATTGGTTGACTTTATTAATTTATTTATTTATTTTGAGAAATAGTAGTAAAAGATTTCTAAAATCTCTGATACAAACATAGTCTTTAAGTTGTGTTTGTTTTGGATACTTTTTAAAATTTTTTATTATTCATTAATTTTTTGTAAGAAATATTATATTGAATATTTATTTTATTTATTAATTTATATTAAAAATTACATTTAAATCAAAAATATTTTCAGAGTAGAAATTAATGTAAATACTATTCTTTGACTTGATAAAAAATAGATTAATACTCTGTAACATCCTTGGAATTGCGCCCGAGTTAGGCCAATTCCTTTGGATGAGTCGGTGTAAGATCATTCAAGATTGAATCGTAATTAAATGGATTAAATAGACTATTTATGTCGTAATGTGCACATTCATTTTTAGAAATTTTATTAAAAAAAACTCTATAGGCTGTTTGTTTCCAGGATTTGATAGAATTTCCTGGGATTTGGTCAAAAAAAAATATTGAAATTTAAAACGATGGGATTTAAAAAAAGGGTCCAAAATCCTATAAATAAAGAATTTTTTTTAGTAATGTTGTACACTTTATTACTTTTAAATCTCATTCCTTGGAATTTTAAATTTTACTTTTATATTCTCTTTTAAAAAAAAATATATTATATATTATAAATATATTCATATAAAATTAAATTAAATAATTTTAAAATTAATTATTATTGGAATTATATATTAAATTAAATTAATATTATTTTTTTATGGTACAATATTTTTTAAATAAATTAATAAACTCATTGTTTTAAATTGTTATTTATTATAAATTTTATTTGAATTATAAAATTATCGGGATGACAATGAGTCGGGTTCATCCGGATCTGAGATCCATTTCGAATATATATTGTTAGACTCGAGACCCAAATTGGATTTAATTATACAGGATCCGGCCGAAACTATACCCGGTAAGACCCGATTGATCTAACAAATCTAATTTTTTTTTTTACGATTCTTAAATTTTAATTTAAAATTGTACATATGCCGGACCCAATATATATAAAAATTTATGTATTTCATTTAAAAATAATATAATAAAATAATGAATAGGTTAAACTTAAATTTTTTTTTAATATAATTATATTATTAGAAAATTATTTTTTCATATGTATAGTCAATATATTATTAATACTCCCTCTGTCCCATAATAAGGTATTTATTTATCTTTTGCGTCATTATACTTTATGTTAAAAATATTCTTATATTTGTATAATTTTTTTATACAAATGTCATTATATTAGTATTATAAGACACTAATAGAGATATTTTTGCAATTTTTTCTTGATTTGTAATACGTTTTGATATAATAATTAATATCCAAAGATCAACACGCAAAAAGAAATGGATACTTAGTTATGAAACGGAGGGAGTATTATAAATCGAATTCGGGTGCGGGTAGGGTCCGCTTAGACCCTAAAGCCGAGTCAAACCCGATTAGAATACTCAGAACATGATACGGACCCAATACTCAAATAATTGGACTCAACTTCAAATAAATAGGTGGGGTCCGGGTCGGATCTCAAGTTTACGCTAATCTATTGTCATCCCTATAAAATTATTGATATATTTTCAGTTTACATTAATTATAGATTAGATGTTTAATTTATCAAAATAAATAAAATCCATAGGGGGACAATTATGTTATTTATAATATAAAAAATCCAAATCCTTCCCCTCATATAAAAAAACAAACAAGATGTAAAAAATATAAATTCCACGTATTTTTACCAACTAAACATATGATAAGATTCCAAATCCTAAATATAATAAATCTTATCACATATAAATCCTACCGTGAAAAATTACATTGGATATATATTATTTATGGGTAAACTATTTTTTTAGTCCCGTAACTGGACCCCTTTATCATTTTAGTTCCGTAAGTGGAGTCTGTCGCAAACTAGTCCCATAAGTGAAAACTTTTCGTTGTTTTAGTCCTCCAGCGCCGGAGACGCCCGCGTGGCTCGCCGGAGGTGACGTGTCCGCCAGGTCAGCGACACCTGGCGGACATGTGGATTTTTTTTTTCATTTTTTTAAATTTTTTAAAAAACTTATTTTAAATTTATTTTTAATTTTATTTGTATTTTTTTATTTAGTCCAATTTAAAAAAAAACATTAAAAAAATGAAAAAAAAAAATCCACGTGTCCGCCAGGTGTCGCTGACCTGGCGGGACACGTCACATCCGGCAAGCCACGCAGACATCTCCGGCGCCGTAGGACTAAAACAACAAAAATTTTCCACTTATGGGACTAATTTGCGATAGGCTCCACTTACGGGACTAAAATAATAAAGGGGTCCAGTTACGAGACTAAAAAAACAGTTTACCTATTATTTATTTATCATATTATATTAAAAATTATATTTATATCGAAAATATTTTCAGAGTAGAAATTAATGTAAATAGTATTCTTTGACTTAATAAAAAAAAAATAGATTAATACTCTTGTAACATCTCTGGAATTGCGCCGGAGATAGGTCAATTCCCGTCGATGAGTCGGTGTCGGGTCATCCAAGATTGAATAGTAATTAAATAGATTGAATAGACTAATTATGTCGCAATGTGCATATTCTTTTTCAAAAATCTTATTAAAAAAAATTTTAAAGCTAAATTTATTTGCTGAAGATGGGTGAGTCCCAGTAAGAGTCTCCAAGAATGCGCCTAAGTGACGACAAAATCTACGATCCCGACACATTCGAGTTTGCGTGACTTGTTAGCTGAGTGTCACATGCTCTCCAATCCTAGAATTAATCCCCAAGTTTTACTTGACATCTTTATATATTTAAGTAAATAATATTGATTTAAATATATTTAATAAATATAAATAATTTAGATATTGTTATTTAAATAAAATAAATAATTAATTAATTGCTATACATTAATTAATTTCTAAAAAAATATTAAGCCAAATATATATTTTTATATTATATTAAAATATTACACCTAATTTTTATTTATATCATTTTATAAATTTATTTCAATTCACAATTTTATTATAAATATTCATTTTTCATTTATAACAACTAACTATTATATACTCTTTAATTTATATTAATCAATTATTTACAAATCTATCATAATTACTTTTCACATAGATATATCACATAGCTCCTACGAAGCCATATGTACTTTAATTCATGCCTATAAATATATGTTCCATCCTTCGGTCAAGATCATCGAAACAAAAACTCTCATTCACTCTCAATTTTACAATTCTGTCTATTTTCTCTCTCTCTCTTCGTATTAATACATACATATATATATATATATATCGGTACATTAAGTACACATGTAATCATTACATATATAAATATAAATATTACTCCCTCCGTCCCAGATACCGTGTCTATTATATTGTAGACACAGTATTTTAGGAGGGGTGTAATTAGTAGATAATTAAGAATATATTAGTGAAAATAATTATCCTATAATATAAATAATTATAAATTAAAATTAATATAACTAATTAGTTTAATTAAAATTTAAAAAAATAAAATTTAAAAATTTAAAATAAGATTAAAGTGTGTAATCATTTTCCAAAAAAACAACATAGACATGATATCTGGGACGGAGAGAGTATTATACACACGACACACCTATTTACATATATATATATATATATATACTTACCAATTATATTATATTATTATATATTATATATTACATAACAAGTACTCCCCCGTCCCACGAAATTAGTCATGTTTCTTTTAGGTGCAGAGTTTAAAAAATATTGGTTTAGATAATTAATTAGTGTAATTAACTGATGTAATATTTTAAAGATAACTTGTTTCTATAATTTGGGATAAAAAAATAAAAACTGAAATGTTTGTTTTTAAGTTTTTATGTTAGAATATTTAATACATTTAATTAATTTTCAGAAAAAGAAATAACTGAAAAAAAATAAATTACTGTAATAATTTTAATACAATTAAAACAATATCAATAAATTTATATATTCCATAAAAATATTAATCTAAACAAAACTTAAAAAAAAATTTCCTCCAAAAAGATTCCCCCAAAAAGATTCATAAGAAACTGTCGTTCACAGCAAAACACGTGTTATATTTTAAAAAATAACGAGTGGATGAATACATATGCAAATTTCAACATACAATATTCATTCACATCAAACCACACGCCATATTTTAAAATTTCATTTATTAGCCAAAACACAATCCAGACACTACTTTGCATTTACAAAAAGAGCTCTCATCATTTACAAAAATAGCTCCCATCAAAGCATCCATCATTTACAAAAAAAAAGCATAAAAATACCCTGCACAAATTGTTGCACACTACTATTTTCAAAATGCACATTCATCCCTAAACTTGTTGTACAACAAGCATTACATCCAAAACTAACATCCATCCAGACTAGCAAGTACAAATAGATATAAGAAGAACAAAAGTCTTGGGGAGCAGCAGTGTTTTTTTCCATGCACAAAGGTAAATAGGGTGTTAATTTGGATAACATACCCCATACCACAATTCACTTACAATCTTTGTTGTTATCTAAGTTTGTATCTTGTTGCAGGAGATAAAAATCAACTTGTGAATGGGAATCAAGAAAGACATTAGCGTGTCAACAAAAAATGCTATTGTGTAATTCCTACTACAACATTGTATAAATGAAAAACCTAAACGAGGTACAATTTCTGAGGCAACAAAACTATATTCAGTATGTTCTCGAACAGTGAGCCGTTTATGGACAGAAGCAAAGAAACAACAAAGCACATGCGAGGCAGTAGCGTTGGTGAAACGGAAGTATAAACCAAGAGCTAAAAAAACAACTTGATCTTGTCTTAGTTGAAAGCATTGTGCCACGTAAACGTGGCACGATACGAAAGCTTACCAAACAAATCAATTGCTCAAAGTCAATGGTTTGGAGATGGATTCAATGTGGTGTAATTAGACCACATACTAGTACTATAAAGCATGCCTTGACAGCTCCCAATAGGCAACTCCGGCTTTCATTTGCTTTTGAATCAATTATTTGGGAAACTAGACGTAAGATATTGGAGTTTAAAACACTAACGAACACAATTCATATTGACGAGAAGTGGTTTTACCTTACTCAGAGCACAAAAAGGTTTTATTTAACACCAAAATAGGCTGACCCAGATCGATCTTGCCAGAGTAAAAAATTTATCACGAAAGTGATGTTCGTGTGTGTTGTTAGTCGGCCAATCTTTGCTCCATATGGTACTACTCTTTTTGATGGAAACTTAGGCATTTTTCCATTTACATGTATAGTTCCGGCAAAGAGGTCAAGCAAATATAGTCCAGCTGGTACTTTGGAGAATAAGGCTATTGATTGTATCACAAGAGATGTAGTTAAAGCTTGCCTAATTAATCAGGTATATATATAGCCACAATTAAATATTGATGTTTAATGCTTGGTGTTAATTTATCACTACTTTTTTGAATTTAATGTTTGGTGTTTATCATATTTTATAAAATTTCAGGTGATTCCAGCTATAAAGGAGAAATGACCGTCTTGCTAAAGTAAAACAACTTACACTCAACAAGACAATGCGAAACCCTATATTCGCAATGATGATGTTGATTTTCGACAAGCAGCTAGTAGTGATGGATTCAATATTCACTTGATTAATCAGCCTCCAAATTCACCTGATCTTAACGTAAATAACTTGGGAAGGTTCCGTGCAATCCAAAGTATCCAGATAGAGTCAAATTGCTATACAGTGGATGATTTAGTTATTATTGTACGCTTGTCATTTGATGGTTTAACGGCGCAGATCTTGAACAATGTATTTATTAGCCTACAAAGTTGTTTGGTTGAGATAATAAAGGCTAGAGGACGTAACAATTACAAGATTCCACACATGAACAAACATGGATTAGTTTGAAGGAATGAGCTACCTAGCAATTTGGAGGTGACATCTGAGTTAATTAGATATTGTATTGATTTCCTAAATGAATTGGGCAATCAAGATCACATTGGATTGTTGATAAGCTCTATGTGTATTTAGAAGCACCTAAGGCTTAATATGTTTGTGCTTTGTTTTTTGCAACCTACCATAAGGCTGTTTTTGAACACTAGATGCATATATTTTGTATATGTGTTTTTTTAAATTTTGATGTTTATATTTTGTAGAAGTTGTTGTATAGACTAAAGTATAGACAATGATATATGATGCATATTTATATGAAAACTTACTTACTTGTTCTAGTATGGTTGATGCCCATTTACAACATATTTTTCGATTACGTAGCCATTTTCCTGCATGTATGTATGTGATTATTAATAGCTTTGTAATTTAAATAATTCGATAAAGTTTACAAAGAACTCTCACATGTGCAATTATTTATGGTTGTTTGTGCTTCCTATATGTATGTGAAAAAAAAAAATGTTAGACAAACTAAAAGAATAACCAAAGAAGAATAACAAATAATCCAAAAAACATAATACAAGATTATTACATCTTGGTTTTGGAAAGAAACATAACCAAACTCGATTGATTTACCAGATATTTAATCCAACATAACTCTTGCAGACCTATCCATTATTTTTGCAGACCTATCCATTATTTTAGTAAAAAACACCTCAACTTTATTATGACAAGAAAATAATCTTGAAAATAAAAGCTGTTTTGCCTAATTTTAATAGTAGACAGGTACTAAGGTTCATAAGAAAAGAAATGAATATTTCATTTTGGGACGAACTAAATGGAGAATTAAATAGCTACAAAACATACCTGCAATATGGGAAAACCGAGAAAAATTCAAACAACAAACCATCAGTGACATTGGAACTCAAATTCACAATTACTATGATGAAGTGGTCTACATAAAAGCCAACATAAATTACACATAAAAAAAAAAAAAAGAAAACTAAACTAAAGAAACCATTTCTAATAACACTTACTTATAGTACCCTTCAATGTCTTGTTTGTTTCTACCACTTTCCATTGAGATTGATCAAACTATGTTCCTATATTTGTTGTGCTCCTATGCAAAAGAGGGTAGCTATGTTCAAAGAAAAATATGACACTATCATATTCTCTAATGATTTGTATGTGCATCCGACAAAGAAATAGTAAAATAATAAAGATTTAACTAGTTAGTGTGGTTGTTTTTAAATAAGGAAGGAAAATAAATCCTTTGCATGAGCTCTACTGCACTTCTCGTTGCAATGTTTCATTCATCATCCCAATTTGGATCTATTTTTCAATCTCCAATCGCCATCCTATTAACCTTCTCATCTACTGCTACTGGCCATTTAAAGCCCTCACCCGTAGAATTTGATGTTTCCTCAATTATAGAAGAAATAGTTGATTCGAATTTGGGAGAGTCGGGACTCACTGAGTTAGGTACCACGTCGTAACATTCTAATATGCTATCAGTTCCCTCGGATAAACATAATGGGCTTAAACCTAACATAGACGTCAATTCTTTACCTTGAGAAGACATTGTCTATGTTGCAAACCTAAAAAACCAAGTAGATGCATATAAAGTTGAAGGTTAAAGGGAAGACATAATTGTTAAATAAATAAGAATAATGAATTACAAAAATATTTGTGAAAAATAGTGAGGATAATTGTAAAAATCTTTTGCAAACAAACTGACGAACTGATTTTTTCTAGAAATGCAAATAGTTAGCCTTCACTTCCAACAATAACGATCGATAATAATTTTCCACTGTATTGTGTGTGCAAAGTTTTTTAGATTATAAATACCACAACAAAAATGTTGACTATATTTTCACTCATTCCAAATCAAAATTTAACTTTACAATAGATTTCTAACAAAATTCATAATATCTCAAGTGATTTTCATTCCAATTACAATAAATAAATAATAATCCAAATGCAAAGTGCCTATTCTCGCAACAAAGTTCATCTTATCCTAATTGTTTTCCAATTCAATCATTTTAAGCTAAAAAATATTAAGAAGATTATTAAAATTTTCAAAAAATTTTAAATTCAAGAAAACCCCAAAAACTCAAGAAAATAAAAATTACTAAAGAAGTACTGTGCAGAAAATAGAATAGAAAGAACCGAGTGAAGTAGAAAGTCTATTTCAAGCGATACCGAGTAAATCATGACTAAATAAGTTGAAATCGCAACTAATATATATCAAAATCGAAACAATAATGAAAAAATCAAACTAAAAAACTTCATCGAAAGGAACCACCGAATCGATAAATCGGAACTTCTCCAAATATACACAACACATAAAATTACTTAGAGATTGAAATAGTACCTGATTTCCGCTAGCATCGACAATGGGCGCAAGAAAATTTTCGATTTCAAAACATGTAGTATAAACGACGAAGAAGCAAATCGAAGGAAGAAGCGGGTCGAACGGAAAAAAAAAAAAAAAGTTTGAAAGATTGAAATGCTTATTTCATTTGCTCTGTACTGTTTTTTTTTTTTTTTATTATTAAAAATAGAGTTTTAGATTATTTTTATTAATTTAGATGGTTGGACTAATTGGGGTAATTAGTGTTTTAATTTTATTTATTTTTATTAATTATTACCAAATAAAAAAGTAGACTAATTTGATGGGACAATTAAAAATAAAAAAATGGAGTAAATTTGCGGGACGAAGAGAGTAATAAATTATTAAAATTTACGTTCATCTAAAATAAATATTCATTTTATTTTATGGATGTGAGAGTAGTATTTTATTTGTTTTTTTTTTCTTTGACAAGAAGTAAAAATTACTGTTCTTTTCATGTCAAATCAATTGATATATTTTTTAAGTATATTTTATGTTAATTGATATATTTTTATTTTAACAAATTATATTCATTTTGTTCGTTTCTAATGGTCTTATTTATATTTTGAGTCATTGTACTTAATATTAAAAATATTTTTATATTTGTATAATTTTTGCACAAATGTCATTAAAATAGTATTGTAAGACAATAATAGAAGTATTTTTTTGTTACTTTCCCTTTATTTGTAGTTACGCTTTAACATAATAATTAATATTTAAATATCAACATGCAAAAAGTAAATGAGATCCTTAGAGCCGGACGGAGTTACTTTCTTCGTCCAGCTAGAAAGTATACATATTTCTATTTTGGGACGTCCAATTACAAAGTAAACATTTCATTAAATGCCTCACATTTTTCTACAAATACTTTTACTTTACATCACATTGTCACTTTTACACCAAAAAGCAAAAGCAAAAATATCATTACACTATTTTTAACTGCTCACTATAATTAAAATATTATTATTTCTCAAATACCGCGCCAAAAGTAAATGCATACTTTCTATGCCGATGGATGGAGTACTATGTTATAAATAAATAACGGTTTAACCAACGCTCTCTGTCTTCGTGTCAGTCATCAAATAATTTATTGACGACGTTCGGTTGTGATGCTTATCACGATATAATAATAAATAAATAACGGCTTAGCTCGGTCTTTGTGTCAGTCACCAAACAATTTATTTATCTGTCTCTTACACTAAGTATCATTAATTATGTTGTTTGTTAGTTACATTAATTTCTTATTTGGTAAAAAAATATTAAATTTATTTTACTGCTATAAATCAATTGTCCAAAATCGAGAACATACCATGTGCACCATACCCAATAATATTTGCGATAAATTTTTTTCTTCTTATCTAAAAAAATCTAGACCTAACCCTATATATTTGCTACTTCATCTTCGACCTCCGACGACAGAGAGCTGCAATTGATACCAGTGGGCAACTACTTCATCTTCAACCTCTGACGGAGAGCTGTCATTGGATACCAGTCGGAAACCAAAATTAATTAGATTTGTGGAAACGACAATAAATTACTGAAAAATAAGTTTACTGGATTTTCTGCAAATCGTTCACCAAAATGGGGAAGATGACAAGTTGTTCAGCTACTCTTTAATGGCGTCCACCCCTTACGTCCGCCTATATAAACCCCTCGCCTCCTTCTCCATGGACATGCGATTCCTTACAGAAGAAGCAGCAGCAGCAACGAGCGATGGCGAAAAATTCAGTGTAATCCCCCTCGATCAAACTTGTCGTGAAGCACTGCAATGGCGGACAAATTCAGCCCGAGCAGTTCGCGGAGGAAGGAGGAGGTGGAGGAAGAGGACAAGACTATGGATCTCACCCTCCGACTGGGAACGCCGGGGAGGAGAAAAAGCCCGATAAGACGTCGGGCACCGCCGCTAATCCGCCATCATCGTCACCATCTCCGCCGCCGCTCAGTATGTACAACTTTTTCAGTAAGGAGCGACTGCATCCGCCGACGTCCACCTCTGCCAAGGTAAGGGTTTCAACGTGCAATGCAGGTGTCCTAATACATGAGGATTTCGGGTTTTTCTTTTTAATAATTTGATAAATTTTTGTTTGGGGTGAAAATTAGGGCAACTTCCATCAACAGTTCTGGAAACCGCGCGGAGGTGCAGTGGCCGTCGGCGGAGGAGTCGCCATCGGGCCGGCGGCGATAATACCGGTGGTGGCGGTGCCGTTCCCGCAGGGGTTCGTCCCCGTCTACAGGAGCCCCCGCAAGCGCCCGAATCCCGGCGGCGAGGCCGGAAATGAGAACCGCGTCTGGGAGAATTGTGGAACTCGCAGAACCCCTTTATGGCGGAAAGGTCCCGTAAGGACAGGTAATCAGATCTGCTTCAATTTTTCCGAATTAGGGTTTAGATGTTCAGAATTAGGGTTTTCATTGCTGGAATTATGGTTTTTCGATTTGGTTAATTGTTTTTTCTGGTCGATTTTGTGTTCAGAAACTTTGCAACGCATGCGTCCGCAACCGGAGGAACTGACGGTGCGGCATAGAGCGGCGGCGACTCTGGCAGGTGTACGGATTTGTTCGGTCGGGGGACTTGTGCGATTATGTAATAAATTAAAAAAATAATAATATTTTATTGATTAGTGGAAAAGTTAAAAGATAGATTTTGAAATTTTGATATTTTGTACTTTATATGTAAATTAATTATATGTGTAATGATATATTTTTAATTTATATAAACATTAAAAGAATATTTTCGTATTACTGTTTGATTATTTTTACTATAATAAGAAGTATATAATTTTGAATCAGATGCTGATAGTAAAAATGATACTTTCAGTTGAAAAGGAAGAATATCATTTACAAATAAAAATTTAAAATTATCTGAATTTGTTGTATATTATGGTTGCAAAATTCAAAAATTAACATTGCAATTCCTCGGTATATTCAAATTTGAAAATTCTTGATATTCACATTTAAATTACATCAATTAATTTCAATAACCAATATTAAATTTTAGACGGATGCGGAATAAAATAGATAACAATAATTTTTTCTTAAGTTTTTTTGTATACATAACATTTTATACATTCTAACGCCTAACAATGACAAAAACCCTGAATAAATTTTATAGTACTAAATTAAATTAGTCTGCCGCAACAATCAAATACCGACAAATAATATTTCTAAAAAAATATTGAATACAAAAAACTCTTAATAAGAACATATGTACAATATATAATATTATACTCTATCTCTGTTCCAATTCAAATTCAAAGTATCTTTTTTACCATTTTTATTCGTCCCAGTTCAAAGTATCAATTTTTTATTTTTAAAAAATAATCATACAGTAATATCAAAATACCTTTAACTTCTACTTAAATTACAAAAGTATTCTATACATAAAAGTTAAGGGAAAAAAATATTAAAAACTCTTACACACTTCTACTGACTAATAAAATACTATTATTTCTTATTCTACTGTAAAATCCCAAATGACCTTTTTTATTTGGGACGGAGGGAGTAATATATTTTCAAAATTTTCAATCGATTTGAAATATTCTTTTTTAAAAAATTCAATCCAATTTAATTCTAAAATTAAAAAAAAGGTTCAACTCAAATTTTAAATTTTAATTTGATACGAGTCAAATATTTAAACTTCGAGGGTGTGTTTTTTTGTGGGTTTTAGTTTTTGGGTTAGGATTTTTGAATAATAGAAAGTTGAATTTAAATAGTTGTTTTTGTTGTGATATAAATAGAGGTTGAAGTGATAAAAAATAAAAGTAATTGTTTTTGTGATATTTTTGGAGGGAAAAAAAATTTAAATAGTAAAAACCTATCGTAAAACCCACCAAAGAATTAGAGCTGTTAAACGAGCCGAGTAAGCTCGAGTATTGGTTGTTCGAGCTCAACTCGAACTTGTTAACGGTACAGGCTCGGCTCGGCTCGGTTCGGTTCGTTAAGAATTCGAGCCAAAATAGTGCCTCGAGCTCGGCTCGTTAGGCTCAAATTCAAGCTCGAGCTCAGCTCGTAGAGCTCGAACTCAAGCTCGGTTTGAATTTTATACATATTATGTATATTTTTTAATATATAAATTAAATATATTTAAATTTTAATAATAAATATAAATCTTGATATAAAAAATTATATATATTATATTAATATATAAATAAAATAAATATATTATCACTAACAAGTTCAAGTGAACTACTCGCGAGCTGAGTTCGAGCTCGGATCATTTGTAGAAAAAGATAATTTTCGAGCTCGAGCTCGGCTCGTTTATCTCTATAAACGAGCCGAGTCGAACTGCGAATATTTTACTCACATAAAATTGAGCACAATCCATGTCACTACCCATATAACTTTTTTCCTCCACTTACCTAATTTCTTGTTCTATTTGACTTAGAATCTGTTTTCTTTTTTTACTCAGTTTTATATTTTTTATTATTTAGATCATACGTTTTTCAAAATATATATATTTCTCTCCACTAAACAATCTATCAAATATTATTTTAATAACAAATTCAAATCAATTTTTTTCCAAATCAATCAATCAAAAGAAACACAACCTTAGTTTTACTAGGGCCTCTATGTTATCATTTACTTAATTTTTATTTTGGGCTTTGTACTTTGACATGCTCATGATGTCTCGATTATATGCTTAGTATAACTAATAAAAACATATTTTAACTTCACAGCAATAATATATATAATTCACAGTCCATATAAATATAAATATATATATATATATATTATGACCTTTAATTTGTGGATATGTCTACAGAGTGATGAACTTGAAGACTAGAGAACCCGAAGAAGCCGAGAAACTTGTAAACAAAGAGAAACTGGAAGAGATAGAAGACGATGAAAAGGGAAAGGAAGATAGAAGACGATGAAAAGGATAAGAGAGTAAGGTGTGTTCGTTTAGTGAAATTGTTTGAAGACATGTTCTTTTGATATGAGGTATATACAATTGTGTAATAATATAAAAATAACGAGCATGTTTAATATATATATATATTTTTGAGAAATGTACTTTTTGAAATGGGTGGAAAAATAAACCTGTTATGCTTACCGACAAATAAATCAACAAGAAGAATGGAAGGAGAAAATGGACGCGAAAATGACGTTGTTGTTGAAAGATAAGGACATGAAGTTTAATAATTTTATTTGTGTATCAAACATTGTCTTAATTAAGTCAATAAGTAGAATTGTTATTGGTATGAAGTGTGTTGTTTGTTTGTTTCTTTTTAACATTTTAATTTATTTTAGGTTGTTTATGCGGAAATAGTAAAAAAATTATTTAGAATAAGTGTAATTTTTTTAAGCAATATTTTTTAAAAATATATACTCATTGGAGATGAGTTTCTAATATATTTATAGTTTTTTTTTTTTTTTTTTTGTTTTACTCACAATATTAATGTCTAAATAATGAATTTTTAAAGGCAAATATATATTTTAGTTTCTAACGGTTATATACAAACTAATTCAATTACAACCAATCATAATATACACATATATATAAATTTGCAATAACATATTAAGTTAATTAATATTAGAATAAGATAATTTTATTATTATAAATAAATTGTGGGTCAATTCATATTAAAACAGGTTAAAGTTAGATTCTTCAATTTAATTCAACAGTAAACTTGATAGAGAATTACGTCTACAAATATATATATAGCGTTAAAATATTGAAAGTCATATTATAGATTATTATTATAACTCACAAATTTATTTTCTTAACTATTGTAAATAGAACTGTAGGTCAATTCATTTTTAAAGCAGGCCAAAATTAAATCCCTCGATTTAAATCAACGGTGGAGTTGATAGAGGGTTATAAAACAAAGTCTGAAGAAAACAATAATAATAATGTAGAATTAAAACTTAAAATATTGAAAATCATATCGTAAATTATTATTATAAATTACAAATATGTTTTTTTATATATTCTAAATAGAATTGTGGATCAATTCTCATTGAAACGGACAAAAATTAAATCCCTCAATTTAACTCAATGATGGACTTGATAGAAAGTTAAGACATGAAGTTTGAAAAAAAAGAACAACAATATATAGAGTTAACATATTGAAAGTCCCTATTCTATCCATTTTCCCCATCTCTGCTCCGTCCAAAAGAAAAACTCATCGTTATACAATCTTTTTGCCGTCATTCTGTCTCCAAAATCCTAAACTCCTCTGGCAAATTTTTATGACAATATTGGAAAAAAAATTGTCCCCAAATCAAAGTAGTAAACAAATTTTTAGTTGTTCTTGTTTTATTATTAATATATATATGTTTACATGATTTTCTCTCGTAGGTAGTGTAAATTTTTTTATTTTCGGTATATGCATCGGTTGGATCATGAAAAAATTATGTATTATATTGTTCATTTTTATGTTTTTATATTGACGGCTTATGTATTCTGGTCAAATATTTTTTTAGAGGAATTTTTTAATGGATTTTACGTGTAAAGTAACGAGGTTGTTATTTAGGTAGAATATGATTTATTATACCTTACTCGATTGTCGAAAATTGATTTTTAATTTTTTTAAGGTTAGAATTATGGAATATTTGAAGCAAATGACCTTAGGTAGATATTTATTAATTTCTTGTAAATATATTATTTTGAATGTTTGTTTTAGTACAATCTTGTGGTTTGCCTATATATTTATACAGTGACTTAGATATATTGTTTTGTAATAAAAAAAAAAAAAATTCTTTTAGCCATTGACGGAACTAAAAATGTTTTCATAAATAAATAACGATGTACCAAACGATTTTGTATGCGACAGTAATAATAAATAAATAACAGCCTACTCAACGCTCTCTGTATTAATTGTGTCGGTCATCATAAATAAATAACCATCTAGTCAACACTCTATGTATGTGACAGTATTAATTAATTAATAAATAACAGCCGCCTAGCCAACGCTCTCTGTATTTGTGTCAGTCACCATTAATAAACAACGGCAGCCAACGCTCACTGTATGCGACAGTATTAATAAATAAATATATAACAGCTTAGTCAACATTCTTTGTATTTGTGCCGGTCATCATAAATAAATAACTGACTGGCCAACATTCTCTGTATTTGTCGGTCACCATAAATTAATAATGGTCTTCTTAACGCTCTTTGTATCCGTTTCAGTCACCAAACAAATTATTAGTGAAAAATAATTTATTTAATGGCTTGCACCCCTTACCTTATAACCACCGCCTATATAAACCCCTCCCTCCTTCTCCATGGACATGCGGTTCCTTACAGCAGCAGCAGCAACGAGCGACGACGGTGAAGAATTCTTCTATATAATACCCCTCGATCAAGCTCGTCGCTGAAGCACTGCAATGGCGGACAGATTCAGGCCGAGCAATTCGCGGAGGAAGGAGGAGGTGGAGGAAGAGGACAAGACGATGGATCTCACCCTCCGACTGGGAACGCCGAAGGAGACGTCGGGCACCGCCGCTGATCAGCCACCGTCCCAACAATTCTGGCAACCGCACGGAGGCGCGGTGGCAGTTGGCGGAGGAGTCGCCATCTGGCCGGTGGCGATAATTCCGGTGGTGGCGGTGCCGTTCCCGCAGGGGTTCGACCCTGTCTACAGGAGCCCCCGCAAGCGGCCGAATCCCGACGGCCAGGCGCGAAATGAAAATTGGGTCTGCGAGAATTGTGGGACACGCAGAACCCCTTTATGGAGGAAAGGTCCCGAAGGACAGGTATTCAGATCTGCTTCAATTTTCCGATTTAGGGTTTAGCTGTTCAGAATTAGGGTTTTCATTGCTGGAATTATGGTTTCCCGATTTGATTAATTGTGTTTTTGATCGATTTTGTGTTCAGACGCACCTTTGCAACGCATGCGGTCTCCGAAACCGGAGGAACTAACGGTGCGGCAGAGAGCGGCGGCAACTGTTGTGTACGGATCTGTTCCGGCGAGGGACTTCTGCCGGATTATGAATTTTTTTATAATTTTAATTGTAATTAAATCAAGGGTTTTTGTTAGTCATTTGAATTTTGTACTTGATTAAGAAATAAGTTTGAATTTTCTAATTAATTAGAAAATAATAATATTTTATTTTGATATTTTTTATCTTTTTGTACTATTATACTTTCTCTTTCCCTGTTCAAAGTATCATTTTTATGATTTTGGTTCGCCTTATTTTAAAGTATTTATTTTTTATTTTTAAAATATAATAATATCCTAATACCAAAATACTCATAACTTCTCCTTAAATTACAAACATATCATTATACATACAATTACTCTATAAATAAAGGGAAAATATATCAAAAATTCTTACACAGTTCTACTAATTAATAAAATATTATTATTTCTTAATCTACTATAGAATCCAAAGACCCTTTTTATTGATGGACAAAGGGAGTAATATATTTTCAAAATTTTCAATTGATTTAAATATTCTTTTTAAAAAAATTCAATCCAATTTAATTCTAAAATTAAAAAAAAAAAGTTCAACTCAAATTTTAAATTTTAATTTGATAAGAGTCAAATACTTAAACTTCGAGGGTGTGTTTGTTTGTGATTTTTAGTTTTTGGGTTTGGATTTTTGAATACTAGAAAGTGAAATTTGAATAGTTGTTTGATGTAATATAAATAGAAGTTGATGTGATAAAAAAATAAAAGTAATTGTTTGATATGATATTTTTTAAGAGAAAAAAAATCTGTACAGTAAAAACCTATGGTAAAATCCACAAAAGAACACAACACTAATATTTTAGTCATATAATATTGAGCACAATCCATATCTCTATTTATATAACTTCTTTTGTCCACTTAGCTAATTTCTTGTTCTATTTGACTTAGAGTATGTTTCTTTTGACTCAATTTTTTATTTTTTACTATTTGTATTATACGTTTTTAAAAAATAATATATATCTCCTCACTAAATATTCTATTAAATATTATTTTAATAGCAAAGTCAAATCAATTTAATTTTTTTTCAAATCAATCAATCAAAAGAAACGTACCTTTAGTTTTACTATTTCATTTTGGGGTAAATATTGATGGGCTCATGATGTCTCGAGTATATGCTTAGTAAAGCTAATAAAAGCATATTTTATGTATAATTATTTTTAAAAATAATAAAAAATAATAATAATAAAGTTAATATTATTTTAACTTGAACGCTTAAACCTATTTTAATATTATCTAATAATCGCATATTTTGGTCTAATGGTGTGTGGTGAGTTCAAGCGTTAGACAAATTTAATCTTGTTTGTCATATATAATTCGTCTTGTTGATCTTGTTTGTAGACTATTATGTTCGGCCAAAAGTACCCAAAGTACACTCGAAGGATAACGACCGCCGTTCTCACATAATAAAAAAAAAATAATATTTGAATATTAATTATTATATCAATACGCGGTACAAATTAAGAGAAAAAGATAAAAATACATTTATTAGTCTCTTATAATATAAATATAATAATATTTGTAGAGTAAATTATATAAATATAAAAATATTTGTTATATTAAATACAATGATACAAAAATGACTATTTTAATGAAATAAAAGTAGTAACATACTTTGAATTCTTTTCATAAATAATATTCCCAGTTGAAAATGTGCTAGGTTATAGAATCTTATTTTAAATATGTGCAAAATAATGTCCTTTCCAAAGCTTTAGCGGCCACTTAAACATACTTACTAAAATCATATCTTACACTCTTTTGTAAGTGTAATAATCATTCTCATAAAAAAAATGTAAATTAATGGATTTGATAATATATATATATATATATAATAGATCTAATAAAAACAAATCTTAGGGTGTGTTTATTGTTTTTTTTTTCTATATTTTTGGTGTGTTTTTATTTAGTACTTTTTTTTTATAAAAAAATTACTATTCAATCTTCATAATTTTTTATAAAAGTATAATACTATTTTATTTTATAATATACGGTATTCAAATGATTGTTAAAAAAATCACTGAAAGAATACCTTGTTGTGACTTAGATTTCCTGTAAATCTATGAATTCATATTAAAAAAAAATTTAAAAAATTATTAAAGTATACGTTATATGTGACAAATAATACAAGTCGCGGGTAAAAATGTTAATAGATGGATTGGATCATTATTATAATATTGCTACTGTTATTTTCAATATGTACAAAATGATATCTATGGAGGGTCTTTAATCAATTTTCATAGATCTAATAAAAGTATATCTTAAACATTTTCATAAATAATCATTTCTAATGAAAAATATTATTAATGGATTGGGCGATGAAAATATATATTGTAAATAGTACATAATAATAATAATAATACTAATAAGGCAAAATAACATAAAATTCCCCCGTGGTTTCACAAAGTTGCTGAAAATCTCCCTGGTTTTAAAATTCTAAAAAACCTACTTGTGGTTTGTAAAACGTTGCAGAAAAACCTTCCTCCGTTAGAACTTAACGGAGAGTGTATGTTACGTGTCTTAAATGCGAATTTTGGTCCAAAAAATGATAAATTTGTACGTGAAGTTACTAAAATGACCCTATGACTTTATTATATGCATTTTTCTCTCACATAAAATGCAATACAACTTAGTTCTTACCCAATGTCTTCTTTTCACCCAATTGTGTAGGTTCAAAATTCATAATATATTCAATTCAAAGAATAAAAAAATTGAAACTAATGGATCACGTTCTCAACCGATATTCACAAAAATTGAAGGCACACAGAACTTAGTAAAATCAATAAAGAATTGTGATTTTTCATCTTCTCTCATATTTATCTAATGTGCAGAGAAACAATGTTAATTTATGTTTCTTTCTCCATTCTTGTAGATATTTTTTAGGTTAAATTTTAGGAGCAAATAATTCATAATTGGAGAAGAACTTGGTGCGGCTGCCCGAAGAAGAATTAGGGAAGAAGAAGTAGAAGAAGGGAAAATAAAATAATGGGAGGAAGAAGAAGAAAGGAAAAAATTGGGGAAAAAATACCTGGTGTGTGCGGCTGCGGGTGAAGAAAAATTGAGAAATAAAATTGGGGAAAAGAAATAAGAGAAAGAATCTGGTGTGACTATGGGGGTGTGAAGAAAAATTGGGGAAGGAGAAAAGGAACTCAAACAATTAAGATCCATAAGAAAGAAAAATATTTTCCACAAATTGACTGACTGACAAACAACTCCAGCCCATTCCGGCGAACGGCAGCGGTGGCGATTCTCAGTAGCTTCCTTCATTGGCGAACAGACAACGGGTTAATACTTCCGCCGACAATTTTTTTACAAATCTTTTGAAAGAAAATTACAGAAAAATAAGAAGAGAAAGGAAGAATAAAAAGATGGGAGTGGGTGTGTGGGAGAAAAAGGGAAGAAAAAAAGTAGGAGAGAGAAAATGGTATAACGGTCCATTATGATAGAATTTAACGTCTGTTAGTAGAATTTAGAGGGGAGGGGCGAGTGTACAACATTTTACAAACCGGTTTTTTTGGAGTTTTAAAATATGGAGGTTTTCAGCAACTTTGTGAAACCACGAGGATCTTATGTTATTTTGCCTAATAATAATAATAATAATAATAAATCTGATCAGTTGTGATGCTTATCAAATGTAATAATAAATAAATAAATTATTTTGAATTTTTATTTAGTTAGTTTGATTGTGAAAGAAAACAGTTGAAACTAACTAGGTTTTTACCAAACCACTAAATGCAATTCATGCGTTACAATTTACTAATGTTATGGTGTTACTGTTCATCTTAATTAAATCAACTAGTAGTTGTTACTGGTCTATTTGATTATTTGTTTTTAATAGTTTTAATATTTTTATCAACCCGTTGAATATGAAATTTTAATATATTTATGATTTATTATTTTTTTCTCTTAATATACTCAAGTCTAAATATGCATTTTTTTAAAAGTAAACATTTTAGTTTCTAACATTTATATACAAAATAATTGAATTAAAACCGATAACAATGTGTATATATATATATATATATATATATTTGCAATGCATTTTTCATAACATATTAATTTAATTTAATTTAATTTGATTTGATTTATATTACTGCTCTAAATCAATTGTCCAAAATATTTCAATTTATGTTTACACTTTCTTGATTTATTTAATTTACTTTTCCATTTAATTATCTTGGACTTAAAATTGAAAGGATTTAATTAAGTTAAAGAAATTAAAAGTACTTATGCCTAAAACTTGATTATATCCTCTTTGAACAATATTAATTTTTATTTTTATTTTTTTAACTATGTAATATCTGAAAATTTCTCAAAAAAAATTAAAATATACATGAAAAACAAGTATCTTAAATCAAGCTTAATTTTTTTTGGCATATATTAATTTCGAATGACATATAATCAGATCGATCAATTATAGCATCAATATTATTTAATTTTGACCGACTTTAATTTAATGCGAAACATCCAAAATCGAAAGCGTACAAAGTGCACCGTATCCGATTATATTTGCGATAAAATTGCACATAAATTTTTTTAAAAAATTATACGATTTGTCCCCTCGAGATTACTTTATTTTCTTCTTTGTGTCGAATCAAAAATTTAAAATAAAATACAATGGCATACAATTATAATGAAACCCTTTTTCTTTTATCTCAAAAAAAAAAAAAAAATCCAACTACATGAAAAAGGTTTATAGCAAAAAGTAATGGCGGATTTAGTTAGTTACTCAGCAATAGCACAAAGCTTAATTTAGACCTATTCTATATGCAACTTCATCTTAAATTAAATTTGTAGAAACAACGTTAAAGTTAGTGAAAAATGATTTTCTGCAAATCATTTCACCGAATTGGGGAAGAAGACAAGATGTGCAGCTACTCTTTAATGGCGTCCACCCCTTACCACCGCCTATATAAACCCCTCCCTCCTCCGTGGACTTCCTCACCGAAGCAGCAGCAGCAGCAGCAACGAGCGACGGCCGGCGCGAAGAATTCTGTTTAATCCCCTTCGATCAAGCTTCTCGTGAAGTATTGCAATGGCCCACGAATTCAACCCGAGCAATTCACGGAGGAAGGAGGAGGAGGCGGAGGAGGGCGAGACAATGGATCTCACCCTCCGTATGCGAATGCCGAACGAGACTGAACCGGCGGAGGAGAAAAGGCCCGATGAGACGTCGGGCACCGCCGCTGATCGGCCACCGTCACCGCCGCCGCCGATGATGTACAATTTCTTCAGTAAAGAGCACGGGCATCCACCGGCGTCCACCTCCGGGAACGTAAGAGTTTGCACGTTTGATGCACGTGTGCTGATACATGCAGATTTCCTATTTGTTTGTGTTTATTTATTTTTATATATTTTTATAATTTGATAAATTTGTATGTTGGGGTGAAAATTAGGGCAATTTCGACCAACAATTCTGGCAACCGCACGGTGGCGCGGTGGCAGTTGGCGGAGGAGTCGCCATCGGGCCGGCGTCGATAATTCCGGTGGTGGCGGTGCCGTTCCCGCAGGGGTTTGTCCCTGTCTACAGGAGCCCCCGCAAGCGGCCGAATCCCGACGGCCAGGCGCGACATGAAAATCGGGTCTGCGAGAATTGTGGGACACGCAGAACCCCGTTATGGCGGAAAGGTCCTGAAGGACAGGTAATCAGATCTGCTTCCATTTTCCAATTTAAGGTTCAGTCGCCGGAAATAGGGTTTTGATCGCCGGAATTAGGGTTTCGGATTTGGTTAATTGGTTTCTGGTCAATTTTGTGTACAGTACTTCTGCAACGCATGCGGTCTTCGCACGTTCCGCGCCAACCGGAAGAACTGACGGAGCGGCGGAGAGCGGTGGCGGGTGTACGGATGTCCTCCATCGGGGGCTTCTGCTGGATCATTACTGGCCGCCGGGATTGTTATTATTATTATTATTTTAATTGTAATTGTAATTAAATCAATGGTTTTCGTTATTGATCATTTGTGAATAAAAGTTTAAAATTATCCCAATTTGTTGTCTATGATGCAAAACTCAAATTTTAACATATGCAATTTTTCGATATATTCAAATTTGAGAATTTTCGATACTACTAGTGTAACACATTTTAATTAAATTAGTTTCATTATCAAAATCATTTTTATAAAGATTCTGAAAAAAACATATAGCAAAATAATTTTGTGGGTTTGTAATACCTAACTAATTAAATAGTATATCGTAGCAGTTAAATACCGACAAATAATAATCTTGATATTGATTTGGAATTTTCGAAATAGAAAGTAAAGAATGAACTGCTGCGAAAAATTTGGAATGAAAAGGTACGACAGTATATGTACAAATCTTTGAAGTAGAGATTAATTAACTTTATTACAACGTCAAAATTAATAAATATGTCGGGTACGAACAAAATATAATCCAATCTTAATCAAGAATAGTTGATAACAAATATGAAGTACAATATGTAAGTTTAAGGAGAAGAACAACAATGTAGAATTAAAATATTTTGTCGCTTATAATTATAACTCATAAATATATTTTATTATCTATTGTAAATACAAATATACTATTACATGTACAACTATTTTCACTACAAAAAAATAATATATTTGTAACGGAATTTCGTCCCTAAAGTTCACGTAGCTAACGTAATTCCATTCCTAATTCCGTCTCTGATGTCATTAGTAACGGAAAAAATAGATTTAAAGACAAAAAAATTTTGTTACAAAAATGATTTTTTCTTGTAGTGTTTATACATAAAATCAACCGCAAAAATATCACAATCTCTTGCACACTTCCACTGACAAATAAAATACCATTATTTTTTAATCTATTACAAAACTCCAAAGGACCATTTTGATAAGGGACGGAGGAAATATGTATTTTTTCAATCACACAGAAAAACGAACATCGGTCTAAATAAAAAATTGACTGTTCATCTCATGATTCAAAAATAGGTTGAAATTGAAATAGAATACTTAAAAAATAAACTTAGAGGACAATCTTGGAGGTGAGAAATTTCGCCAATGATCTGAAAGCAATAGCTGATTCTTGGCGACTACTGTCCTATATATTGAAGGCTACGCCAGGCTATAAATAAGAAATAGTACTTTATTTCAGTTTTGAGAGTTAATAAAATATTCTATTTTGCCGGGTGCATTTATAGTGTTCTTAATTTAGCGTACATTAGAGATGTGTACGAGGCTGCAGTAGCGAGTTTTCGAGGGAGTCTAAGAATTGCTAGACCGACGGGAAGGTGATCAAAGAGGAACCATCCCACCCGTTACAAGTGGACAGTGGGGTGAAAAATGGGGTTGAAAGGAAAAACTTAGATGAAGAGTCATTTTGTCGAATAGATTGTGAGCGTGAACCAGAAGCCAGAACTTCGACAAAGGTTCGAGTAAAGTGGATGCAGACGAATCTATATCCGCAACCAAAGCTCATTAAAATGAACTTTATCTTGTTTCTGTCAAAATTTGGGGAATTTTGAAGGAAATGAAATATGTTTATATTTTTAATTTATAAAATTACTATTATATTTCTAATATTATATAATTCCTCCGTCCACACGCAAAGTAAACATTTACTTTTGGCGCTGTATTTAAGAGATAATAGTAATATTTTAATTATAGTGGGTAGTTAAAAGTAGTAAATGACATTTTTGCCCTTATTTTTTGGTGTAAAAGTAATGATGTAATATAAAGTAAGATATTTGTGGAAAAAAGTGAAGTATTTAATAAAATATTTATTTTGTAATTGGACGTCCAAAAATAGAAATATATATATTTTCTAACTTGACGGCGAGAGTATTACTTTATCTATATTTAATTATACAAAAATTATACTCCCTCCGTCCCACCGAAATTGAATCCTTTGATTATGGACACGTTATTTAAGATAAAGATGTTTAATTAGTTAATAATAATTAGTTATGATATTATTTTTTATATAATTAATAATATTTATAATTTTAAAGTAAATTTAATATATATGATTAAAAACATTAAAATATATGTTTAAATATTTAAAAATTATATAGCAATTAAAAAATATATGTAATATAAATATAATTTTGTATAGAATAAAATTTTCTATAATATAAGTAAATACAAAAATATTTTTTATTTATAATTAACATAAATCAATTTTATAAAAGATGTGTAGTTTTAAATATAGATAAAAATATTTATTTTTTTAAAGAAAGATAGAAATAAGGAGTTTTGAGTGGGTCATACGTTATTTATAATGTTATATGTTATCTAATTAATTAAGTTGATTTATATTTGTTAAATATGTTTTTATTTAATAATTTTTACCAAAAATAGAAATGTGTCAATTATTACACGACAGACAAAAATAAAAATAGTGTCAATTATGATGGGACTTATTTTATAATTAATAATTAGTTATAATATTTTTAAATTTTATAACGTAATTAAATTATAAAATAAAAATTTTTATATAAAGTGAAAAATTAAAGGATGGATGAACTGCGACGGAGTAATCACAGCAGAGAATCAGAGAGGACGAGAGGCCACGGCAACGTAACAAACACTAATTGAGAAGAAATTTCCATTTATATGTTATTTTTTTATTAGTTAAAGGATAACATTGTGAAGTGAGAAACGTACAAAATTTCTATTTATATGTTAATATATAGGAAAATTTGAAAATTTTGGATAAAAGAAACGCTTTCGTCTAAAATAAAATAAAATTGTTTTGTATTTGAAAATGCATTGCAGATTGTGTGAAGTCACTAACTCCGCACATAATTCCAGGAAGTACTCTTTCTCTCTCTTCTCTCTCTCTCTCACAGACGCCATTAGAGAGGAGAGCAGAGAAGACGACCGAGGAAGACACACCAACCAACCGCTGCTATTGACACCACCGCACCGCAGATACTCCCAATCACTTCTCTCTCACACAGTCTCCATCCATTCACTGGCTGACTCACCGCTTCAATTCGATTCGATTCGAGGCCGAGCCAATGACCACGACGCCCTTCAATTATAAATACTCTCGCTAGATTGCGCGGCCATCGTTCTCCAGCCATTTGTCGAGGCGTATTGATCGATTAAATTGATTGAAATGGCTTCCACCAACAACGCCGCCTCCAACCAGCTGCCGGAGTCTTTCGGCGCTGTAATTCCGGGGTGGTTCTCGGAAATCAGCCCGCTGTGGCCTGGTAATCAATCCTAACCGTCTCTCCTCTTATGAATTATTTGGATCTGAATCAATTAACCTGCTTGATTAAGCAGAGTGTTTTTCTCGTTGCTTCAATTCTTCGATCGACGCTTCGCCTTCTATAAACCTAATCCTTGATGTAACCGAAAATCTGAAATTGGAACACGACCTAGGGCTAGAGTGCGTAGAGTTGCGCTAGCTGTTAACTGAATGCTTTGATTTGTACCTAAATTAGGGTTTTGTGGAGTGCAGGAGAAGCACACTCATTGAAGGTGGAAAAGATCTTGTTCCAGGGAAAATCTGATTTCCAGAATGTTGTTGTTTTTGAGGTATCCGTACAAATTCAGAGGCATTCTTTTTATCCTTTCTCATTTTTGTTATGAAGATATATATATATATATATATTGATTTTGTATGTAATGTTGCAGTCATCAACATATGGGAAGGTTCTTGTGTTGGATGGTGTAATTCAGCTGACAGAGAGGGATGAATGTGCTTATCAGGAAATGATAACACACCTCCCTTTATCCTCAATTCCAAGACCCCAGAGGGTAATCTTCGTGTTTACTTTAACCATGATTTATATTTTAATTGATTGTTCAATAGAATCTTTTAATCATTATACGAGACTTAGAGCCTTAAAACAAATAAACTGTTTGCGAGCCCACCTTGATTCTGCTCGTTTTAGTTTGTTAAAAGTTCGTTCGCAAAGCTAAGTGAGACGGACATGAACACACAAAATTAGACTCACAAACAAGCTCGAGCTTGTTTGCGAATTTTGAGTAGTGTTTATTAATAAGAAGTTGAATTGATATTTTTATATTTAAGAAATTTATTAATTTATACGTAATTTTTAATAAATTTACACAAATTTATAAATAAATTATTATTGTTAATTGAATTTAAATTTGAATAAGATAATTAAAAATCCTTCTGACAAGCCGAGTAGAGCCAAAAAGGTTTGATTTCGGCTTGTATTAGTTCGTTAAGAGATAAAAAGCTGAAATTTTTATTTAAGAGAACTGTTTGTGGATTTGGGTTTTTGGATTTGGATTCTTGAATAGTAATCAATTAAATTTAAATAGTTATTTGACATCATATAAATAGATGTTAGATGCGATGTTTTAAATATAAAATAAATTTGTAGTATAATATAAAAAAAAATAATAATTGTTTTATTTGATATTTTTTAAAGAAAAAAAATCTGAATAGTAAAAATCCGTAGTAAAATCTACAAAAAACACAACCAAATAGTTTCTTAAATAAAAATTTCATCTTTTTCTCTCTTAGCGAACGAATACAAGCCCAAATTAAACCTTTAACGAGCCGAGCTCAAACATGAAGAATTTGTCTCGTTAACAGCTATAACCAGGCTGTTCTGAGAAGGTCTTATCGAAATGTCTGAAGACTTAGAGAATGACAGCTATTCTTTTGGTTTTAATGCATAATCACTCGAATTAAAGGTATTTAAGCGTAATAATCTTAATAATGTGTGTTCAGGTGCTGGTTATTGGAGGTGGAGATGGTGGTGTCTTGCGGGAAGTATCTCGTTACGCCTCAGTTGAAAAGATCGACATTTGTGAGATTGACCGGATGGTTGTCGATGTGAGCAATGATTGTTCTTCGTGCATTTGTTGTTATTCTCACTTTACTGCAAAATTCTTGAGCTGTGATATTACTACACAGGTTGCCAAGCAGTTTTTCCCAAAAGTAGCTGTCGGATTCGACGATCCCCGTGTTACACTGCACATTGGAGATGGTATATTTGACGCTATTGTAGCGTTGTTTTTAATCAGTTTGTTTCTAAGTCGAATGTTATTTGATATCACTGGAGGGGCTTGTTTTGCAGGTGTTGCATTTCTGAAGGCTGTCCCGGAAGGAACCTACGATGCGGTCATAGTTGACTCGTCGGATCCAATTGGTAATTAATGATTTGTTCTTTTGCGGCTTAAGGTGTTTTTTATGTTTTTTTGTTGTTTTGCAAATAATAGAAATTTGATGTGATGCCTTTAATTGAAAATAGATGTTTTTAAAGTGTTGGATATAATACTTTGAATGAAAAATAGTTCTTTGATTTGATTGTTTTTTAGGAGAAATATATGTGCACCTAAATAGTTTTGAAACAACTTGTCCATTTGGTTGGAGGGATTTGGTCAAATGTATTTCAAATCTCTGAAGTTAGTAGTGGATTTCGAATCCACTTTCTTTAATATTTCAAATAGTATTTATACTATATCGTTTTAAATATTTTTTGTAATCAAACGATATATTTTATCATCCGTTATTTCAAATTCGATGTAAATCAAATCAATTCATTTAAAATTCACCCTTAAATCCAAACCCGTCCAACCAAACAACTAAATGGAGCCTTAGTAATTTATCCTTATTATACTTTTGTGTTTTGAATGTTTTCTTTTGTTTTACAAATAGCGAAAGTTTGTTGTCTTGTAATTTTTAAAAAAGAGAGTTTTAAGTATTGTGTGCAATATTTTGGATTGAAAATTGTTTTAGCGTGGCGATTTTTTTTTGGAGCGAAAATATATTATTGTAAATGAGTAGTGCACATATAACAATTTTGAAAAAAAATTGTAAAGGAGCATACAAGGACAGGTGTAGTAGGGGGCTAGGGGGCAGGGGCAGGGGCAGGGGCAGTTGACCCCGGCCCCCAAAATAGAAGTATTTTTTAGTGTAAAATTAATGAAATTATGTATCTTGGATTAATTTGCCCCCCTCTTTAAGGCTTTTTTTTTTTTTTTTTTAAAGTGTAAAATTCATAAACTTATGTATTTTGGATTAATTTGTCCCCCTCTTTTAAGTTTTTTTATTTTTTAGTGTTAGAAATAATATATATATATTTAATTTTGTTGATTTGCACTTCTATTTTTATCATTCATTTTTTTGTTTTAGTAAAATATACTCTCTCTGCCAAAATTAGTTACACTTCTTTTGTAATTGCCAAAGGAAGTGTAACTAATTTTGGGAGACGGTGGGGAGGGAGTATTAAATTTTATGTAGTTTTGTTGAATTTTTCATTAAATATTTAATCTTTGTACTTTTTTTTTTCAATTTTCTGTATGTGATTGTCGAAAAATGTAATACTGAATCGATAAAAATAAAACTATATTTTGCCTCATCTGGATTTTTATGGTTGGTTCCGTCACTGGCAGCATATCCGTATTATTCACGACGACGATTTCTTGTGAATGACATGTAACTCCGATTCCCCGATAACATAATTGATTGTATGGGTTCAGGGCCTGCACGGGATTTATTCGAGAAGCCATTCTTTGAGCTGATAGCGAAAGCTCTTCGTCCTGGGGGAGTGGTGTGCACTCAGGCCGAAAGTATTTGGCTTCACATGAACATCATACAAGGCATCGTTGCAAACTGCCGGCAGGTCTTCAAGGGGTCCGTCAACTATGCTTGGACCACTGTGCCGACCTACCCCAGCGGCGTCATCGGATTCATGCTGTGCTCCACTGGTGGCGGGCCGGCCGTCGATTTCAAGAATCCGGTGAACCCGATCGATGCGGAATCGGAGTCGAAGGGAGCGCTGAAGTTCTACAATGCAGAGCTTCATCGGGCAGCCTTCTGCTTGCCCTCGTTCGCAAGAGAAGTGATCGACTGTAAGGTAAATTAAGGCTTCTGTTTTAGATTAATTAGTTGTTGATTGCTTTGGGAATAAAGGGTTAAAGGGATGTACTGCACTTCTTTGATAATAAAGTTTTAAGCAGTTGGTTATGATATATAGAACCTGGGGTGTGTTTTTTACATTTTTCTTTGGCCCACACCCTTTTTTTTTTTTTTGTAATATTATTATATTACATATATTTCGTTGTCTGAGATTTTATTTAAATATTAATTATTATATCAAAATGTAATATAAATTTTAAAAAAATTCTTTAAATTGGAACAGAGGGAGTATTTTTTATACTCTATGTCCTGTAATAAGGTATCCAATTTACTTTTTGCGTGTTGATTTTTTAATATTAATTATTATATTAAATCGTATTACAAATAAAGAAAAAATGACAAAAATACTTCTATATAATGACATTTGTATAAAAAATTATACAAATATAAGGATATTTTCAATGGTAAGTATAATGACGCAAAAGGCAAATGGATACTTTGTTATGAGACGGATGAAATATAATTTTTTATACCTCACATATTCAAATTATCTCACAAAACAAACACAGTTGTTTTATGTTTTTGCTTTTTATTTTCGGTTTTTTTATTTTCGTCTTACTTTCCGGAACAGTTAGACGGTATTTAAGGTAATTATATTACTACATCCGTCTCATAAAATCAGTAATATTTTATATATATATATTAGATTAGGTATTTAAGGTGATGATGTTTAATTAGTTAATAATAATTAGTTATGATATTATTTTTTGTATAATTAATAATATTTATAGGTTTAAAGTAAATTTAATATATATGATTAAAAAAATTAAAATATATGTTTAAATATTTAAAAATTATATAGAAATTAAAAATATGTGCAATATGGATATCATTTTGTATAGATAATACAATCTTCTATAATATAAGTAAATAAAAAAATATTTTTGTTTATTTATAATTAATATAAATCAATTTTATAAAAGATGTATAGTTTTAAATATAAATAAAAATATTTATTTTTTTGAAGTGAGGGGTAGAAATAAAGGAGTTTTGAGTGAGTTCTACATGATGTTGTATGTTATGTAGTTAATTAAGTTGATTTATATTTATCAAATATATTTAAAATTGATATATTTATTAAAAATAGATATATGTCAACTACTGATATACTAAGGGTTTGTTCTTTCTATACTTTTTTTCACATATATTTTTTAAAAACATATTAATATATCACATACATTCATTATTTTTATATTTTCTTCACAAATTTCTATATCTCACATAAAAAAATACTCTTTCAAATTATCTCACTAAACAAAAGCATCCTAAAATAAAAAATATGTCAATTATTGTGGGGAAAATTTAACATTTTCTTTCAAAAATAATACATTCAATATTAATATGTTGTTGGTAGCAAAAATGATAGTAAAAAAAATAATAATAAAGAAAACTGATTCTTTTATTATAGAAAATTCATCTAAAAAGTATAACAGAGAACCATAATAAATAGATTTGAGAAAATATTGATATATTTAATTAATACTAATTGTTTATTGATTTTTATTTTGATTTTTTTTTATATGAAATAGTAATTTAAATGATACTCCCTCCTTCCACCTTAGAATGTCCAACAATTATTATCTTATTTTTATTTTTATATACAAAATTTACTTTTTTACCTTTATTTTATTTACTTTCTTTATTTTCTATACACAAGATTAAGGGCAAATTTGTCATTTTATAACAAAAACTTGGCCTAAAATTGCGTATAAATATCAAATAAGACATTAATAAATGGATGGAGGGAGTATGTTTTATAAAATAAAATAATTTGTTTTTATACACATTTATAAAAAATTTTAAAAATAAAATAGTATAAAAAATTAAAAAGAAACTTTATAAAAATAAACAAAATCTTAATTTTATGAGAGAAATAAAATATGAAGAAAAGAAACAATTTAATTTTCAATTTATAATCGAAGAGAAACGGATAGGATTTCTATCAAGTCCATTGGGCCATTTGATTAGATTTGGACTGGAGCAGTAATGGAGGGAGGCCCATTATGAGGTGCTTAATGCTTTAGCTTGCCAATGGCAGTTCCTCAATTTTAATTTTCTTGTCTCTTTTTCTTTTTTTTTTCGATAAATTGTTCCCTATCAAAGCCCTCGCCGACCGCCGACGCTGCCTTATCGCAGGCCGAGTTCCTCGATTGCTGCCCAACTTTGCGGAGCAATTTCGTCGCCTCGCCGCTGAAGTGTACGTTGGAACCTAAGATTCCGTTCCGTGAGTTTACCCTTTCTACTTGTTACGTAATTTTCCGTTAATTCGTTTGATTTTCTGCCCTGGGGTTAGGAATTTCACTTTTGTTCTTTCGATTGTGTGGTCGTTTTCTGTTTTTTCTTCTAATTGTTGTCGTGTTTGTTTATGTGCTAGGGTTCTTTGCAGGTTATTCACGGCAAAAAGAAGCGTTTTGCGGATAATTTGAATCTGAAGGGCGATTCTCCTGCACCGTGAAAATCTTCATAAATGGTAATTTCTTTGTGATTCGATCGAGTTATTTTTGAGTTTCTGATTAAATTGCTTCAGAGGATTTAAGAGCTAGCATATTTCTTCAAATTTTCTTTTCTTCTATTTAAATTGGAACTATTAGCAAGTTTGAGTTATGATTCTTGTTTTGAAAGGGTATGGGTCAATGTGTGTAAAGGAATAGAATCATAGGTGTTTTTACTAGGAATTATGGAGTATGAATATGTAATTAAAACATAAGGATTAAATAATCCTTAATGATCACCACTCTTAACTAAACAAGGCTTATAAATATACAACTGTAAGATTGTAGATATATTTAATTTAACCCATCATCGAAATTAATATAATTTTGAGTTGTTTCTTAAGCACATTATGTGAAATTAATTGATCTTGAATACCTTGCATGATCATAATAATTTGTTTATACAAATATGTTGATCTTCCATTTGATTCGAAACTTTGCTTGGTCATGATCTTCTTGCTATATCTTATATTACAATTGTTATGAATGATGTTTAATTCCTAGCGTTCTTATTTCTTCAAAAGTCAATTTCACTGGGTTTTATCACTTCTTATTCTTTCCTAAATGTGAACCTTTTGATGCATTGGTGAGACTGTATGATTTTATCTTCTTATAATTTAATTATATTGTGACCCGATTTACTGATTTAGCTTTTTGTGAATGGGCCCAAATAATTGTAGGAAGATTGATGATTACTGACTTTGGTTACATGAATGTGCACATTGCTTCCACATTAATGCTATGCTCGCTTTAAATTATTGGATTTAAACTTTGAGGCATAAGCATCACGTTTTGTTATTAATAGAAATTTTATTATTTCGTTTCAGGCAACTCTTAATGACTCTTTTCTGGCTGATCTTGAAGAATTGTCCGACAATGAAGATGAACTTGTGGTTAGTATTTTGATCCTTCTTTTCAAATCTTGGATTTAATATGCTTGAAAATAATTATAAAGTGGCGCTGTCCGTGCTTGTGTACATTTTGTGGTTCTCGCTTGATTTCATTATTATACCTTGCTTCTGGGTGCATGCTGATATTATCTATCTCTAGGATGCCGATATTGACAATACTGAGCACATGGAAGAAGACATAGATGGTGAATTGGCAGATATAGAAGCACTTAACTATGACGATCTGGATAGTGTGTCCAAACTACAGAAAACACAACGCTACATTGATATCATGCAGGTCAGTTAGTTTCATCTAAGAGTTGTCTACCCATTTCATTGTGCTTCGTGTCTTTCCTATGCTTGAAATTCGACATCAATGATGTTTGCCATATCCCTTGGATGCATAATTTCAACTTTAGTGTTAATTACCGAGGTGATGTTTGCAAATGAATCTACTGATTGCACCTAATAAACTTCAAATCAAAAGCGGAATTTCAAAACTATAAATAGTTATTAGAACCTTTGCAAAGGAAGTCGTAACTAAACTAGGGGTATGTTCGGTTTGAAGGTTTAGGAGGGAAAGGGAGGGAATGTTAATTTATTTTAATTTTATTTTATTTTTTATGTTCGGCTCATATTTTTTGAGGGTCTGATTGGTTCAAACAAGGAGAGAGGTGGGGAGGGGAGGGTAGGGCAGGAGAAGAGAGTGGAGGAAATATTAAAATTATAATAGTGTGTTTAGTTCATATATATAAAAGGAAAGAGATGAGAGAAGAGGGAAAATAGTGTTTTTGTGTTTGGTTAGGTAGGTGAGGAAAGAAAAATAGAATAATTTTATTATTATTTATCTATATAGTATATAAAAAAAAAAAATAGAAGTATTTAATAAAAATTGATTAATCTATTAATAAAATGTCTATTCCTACACAAGATTTATTTGTCCAAAATATAGATAAATAAAATTTTTACATAGAAATAGTAACAGATATAACAGAAATCATATAAATTAAGTCAATTATAAAGACTAATTCTTATCATTTATGCCAATTTACATTTATATATATAGATTAAATTAATTATTAAATGGACTTCAATTATTTAAAACCTAATCAATTTAAATTTGTTTATTTAAATATTTTTTTTTATAAATATACTTATATAGTTGTTTATATAATGAATTTGATTAAAATTCTTAATTAAAAATATTTTTAAATATACTTAAACTAAGTTATTATATTTTGTAATGTAATTTGTTTTAGATCATACATGTAAGTATTTATTGAAATCAGACTACAAATAAATAATAAATTTACACTATTTGACTAAAAAAACCCCTTATACCTCACATACTAATTTGACTAAAAAAAATTCCTTATACCTCACATACTAATTTGACTAAAAAAAATTCCTTATACCTCACATAGGAATCACTTTCAAATCAAAACACTAAACAAACATTCCCTTTATAATTGACTTAATTTATATAATTTTTGTTATATTTGTAGCTATTTGTATGTAAAATTATTATTTATTTGTATTTTGCTTTAGTATATTTCACAAATAAATTGTGTCGGAATGGAGTTTTTATTAATAAATTATTCAAACTTTATTAAATACTTTTATTTATTTTTTTATTTATATACGATAGGTGGTTAAATTATTCTATTTTCTTTCTTCTTTTCTGTCTAGCCAGACACAAAATACTATTTTTCCTCTTCCCCATTTCATATGAACCAAACACATTATTACAATTTTAATATTTCATCTCTTCTCCTGTCCTTCCCTCCATTAAAACCCCTCCCCTCTCCTCATCTAAACCAAACAGACCCTAAAGTCAGTAATGGGTGATTTTCAAGTACTTCTAATGCTAAAATTGAAGAATGTTTAACCTTAATAATGAAAAAAACAATCAATCTAAGATACAAAGGATATATGTTTATTGATAGCACTCAAATATATCAGTTTATTAAGGATTAAGAAATTATACCATTTATTTATGTTTTTTTTAGATAAAAGTGCCAGAAGCTTCTGGCTGTAATCTTTCTTCTTCTTCTTATTATTTTTATATTTTTATTTTTTATTTATTTATTTATTATTTTGGGTATAAAAATGCAGTTAACTAGAAGCTAGAGTTTTCTGAAAACATTAATGGTCAGAAGCATATATAAGTTGGTTCAAACACTCCCTTAACTATCCTGCTGCTTGTCTATTAATTTAGTGATGATTTGACATGTTTTTGGCAGAAAGTTGAAGATGTGCTGGAAAAGGGATTTGATGATAAATCCCACGGAATCGTTTTAGAAGATGATCCAGAATACCAGTTGATAGTGGATTGCAATGCTCTGTCAGTTGATATTGAAAATGAAGTTGTGATTATTCACAACTTTATTCGTGACAAATACCGTTTAAAGTTTCCGGAACTTGAGTCTCTCGTTCATCACCCTATTGACTATGCTCGGGTTGTCAAAAAGATAGGGAATGAAATGGATCTTACGCTTGTTGATCTAGAAGGTCTTCTACCCTCTGCCATTATTATGGTCGTTTCAGTGACAGCATCAACTACCAGTGGCAAGCCTCTCCCCGAGGATGTGTTGCAAAAGACCATTGATGCATGTGACCGAGCTCTCGCTCTGGATTCAGCCAAGAAAAAGGTTCTTGATTTTGTGGAGAGTCGAATGGGATACATTGCTCCGAATCTTTCTGCCATAGTTGGAAGTGCTGTTGCTGCAAAACTTATGGGTACGGCTGGTGGTTTGTCATCACTAGCAAAAATGCCTGCATGCAATGTCCAGCTTCTCGGGGCAAAGAAGAAAAACTTAGCAGGGTTTTCGACAGCAACATCCCAATTTCGTGTTGGTTATTTAGAACAAGCCGAGATATTCCAGAGTACTCCACCTGCCTTGAGGATGCGTGCCTGCCGACTTTTGGCAGCTAAGTCTACTCTTGCTGCACGTATAGATTCCACTAGGGGCGATCCAACTGGAAATACTGGGAGAACCTTCCGTGCGGAGATTCACAAGAAAATTGAAAAATGGCAAGAGCCACCACCAGCCAAGCAGCCTAAACCACTTCCTGTTCCTGATTCTGAGCCTAAAAAGAGGAGAGGTGGTCGAAGACTGAGGAAGATGAAAGAAAGGTAAGATATACAAGTTTATTTGCATTATTATATATATGTATATATGTTTATATGCCTATATATTGTGGAAAGCATTTATTCGATCATAATTCAATCTAGCTTGTAAACTTAAAAAGGTCTTCATTTGATCTCCATTCTACTCAGATATGCTATCACCGACATGCGGAAGCTGGCAAACCGGATGCAGTTTGGAATACCTGAGGAAAGCTCATTAGGTATGTGCATCAAACAAAGATTGTTGCCATAGTTATATTGGATATATATATATATATATATATATATATAAGGAAAAGTGAGAAGAAACATAATCGAAATTCTGACCTGCTCTACCTAGTTGAATAGCATTTTTACTTATCTCCATTGTGAATCTGTACTTATTTTCTTGTTTCTTTCAACTCTTATCAGTACTTGTTTTTTCTTATATTTATTGTTTTTATTCCTGAAATACTGTTGATGTTGATCCTTGTGTTTTACGATTTTTGTTGAAGGTGATGGACTTGGAGAAGGGTATGGAATGCTTGGTCAGGCTGGTAGCGGAAAACTACGTGTATCGATTGGCCAAAGCAAGCTTGCTGCTAAAGTAGCCAAGAAGTATGAATCCCCTGCTAATTTTGTTCTTTATCATTATTTTTTGTTTTTTTTTTTAAAGAAAACAATACCCCTTGAACAAGAAAACTAAGAGATATTAGTATTTTAATATTAAAGTGGGGTAGGTAAAAAGTAAATTAGAGGTATTATGGAAAATTTATTAAAGAATCGGTAAAAAAGGTGATGAGGTAAGTAGAAAAAATAGTATTAAGTTGATTATTATTCGTTAAAATAGGATTAATAAAATTATGGGTGAGATAAATGGAATAGACATAAATTTAGAGGACAACGAAAAAAGAAATAGAGATATAATTTTAGCTGACGGGGGAGTATTACTTAATACAGTTGAAATTACACGTACCAATGTCTGTGCCCCTAGATTCTCCATTTACATTTGCTGCTTTCAATTTTTGGTTCCTGTTTAAATCCAAACTTGAGCTTGTAGATTGATTGATTGATTACTTCAAAATTTTCAGATTTAAGGAGAAACAGTTTGGAACGAGCGGTGCAACTTCTGGGCTTACTTCTAGTCTAGCATTCACGCCTGTGCAGGTCTAATGCTTATCCTTGACATGGAGATTCTCAACTTGCTATTCGCCATTAAAAATGATGACATAAAAGTGTTTTATGTTCTTTTTTTTCTCAGGGAATCGAGCTTTCGAACCCACAGGCTAATGCCAACCAGCTCGGCAGTGGAACTCAAAGTACTTATTTTTCAGAAATCGGAACTTTTTCAAAGATCAAGAGGACATGAAACAACACTCACCAATGAAACTGCCAATTTGCTGTTATGATGAGGTGATGTGAAATTTAATTTTGGCGAAGGTTGTGTTGTTTTTGGTTTATTACAGTCGGATTGGATTTGCGGATGTATGTATGTATGTTTGTTTTGGTTGTGAAGAAAATCAGAAATTCTCCTCTAGTTTATTCATTTTACATTAATTAGATTAGTTAGTTCTGATTTGCTTTGTTGACGTAACTTGAAATTAGGCAAATTGAATTGAATGTGATGTTTTGGAAGTCCCTCGTTGAAATTGAATAGGGTGCCGTTAGATAGGTTTTGGGATGCTTTGGAGGTTTGGTATTTTGAATACGGGAGCTACATATATGGATTTTATTTTATTTTTCAAATATTTTATTATGCACTTCTACCATTTTAGTTGGTGATTATATAATATATTGGTGGACATTATTGGCTATTAGTTTTTAGTGGTGAGACTAATTCATTACGTAATTTAATTATAGTTTTAAAAAAATTATTTCCTCCGTCCCTTAACAACAAAATATCGTTTTTTTAGTAATGACTACTTTGTGTTAACATTAAAAATATTACAATTTACTTTATATTATACAAATGTTATTATTTTTATATTACACAGTACTAATAAAATTAGTTTATTTTTTATTTTTTATTTTTTTTTACTTTATAGTACAAGAGAGTTACAAAATAGTTTTTTCAAAACATATTTAAACAAGGGATTTTTATTTTTATTTTTTTAGTTTTGATAAATTTTGAAAATGGAAAAAAAAATAATATTTGATTTAACATTTATGAAAGAAAATAAATATATGATACGATTTTTTTTAAAAATAAATAGTATTATTGTGTATTTGTCCCAAGAATGATAGATTTTTTCAAAGAATTTCTAGTAAATATAAAATTATACAAATTGATTAACATAAGTAAAATTAACGAGAATTAAATCCAAACAAAATAAAAAGATTTCAAATTGTTTTTGGTTTGACCCAATCAAAAAGAAATTGCAATACGTTCCAACAATATCAGAAATTTCAATTGCAATGGCGACTAGTCAATTGATTTTCACGGTGCCTTATTCTGAACAACCACAAAATCTCTTAAAAACATTGATCACCACTACCACGGTTCTTTTCCACTCTTCTTTCGATTTCTAATTTTTTTTTACTAGCTAGAGAGACAATGATGTTCGGCTCTACAACCTATGGCAGCCACACTTTAAAAATGAAGTTCGGCCGGCACTCTAAGCTTTAATTCTCATCGAACATGTTGAAACGTGACTTGAATTTAGCGGTCTACCCGACCCGAAATCAAAGCGAAATGGCTGTTTTAATTGGCAGGGTTCCTTTTGGGTTTATCCTAATTAATAACAAATAGGCTTAGGATTTAGGGTGTTTTGGGGTGCTTATAAATAGACAATTATGGTTCTTATTCGGAAGACATAATAGTAAATCTCTGAATCAGTATAATAAAATCTCTCTGGTTCCTGCCCGTGGACGTAGGTTGACACACCGTCACCGAACCACGTAAAACCTCTGTGTTCTTTATTTGTTTTCTTTCTCGTTTTCTCATAACAAGTGGTATCAGAGTCATATCTCATTGATTGAAGATGTCCTCGTATAAGTTTGATCTGGAGAAGTTTAATGGGTCGAATGACTTCACGCTCTGGAAGGTCTTGATGAGGGCACTTCTGGTTCAACAAGAATGTGCGGCTGCGTTGGAGAGAGAAGAGAAGTTTTCTAAAGACACGAAGGAAGAAATAAATAAGGAGATTTTGGCAAGGGCCCATTCCGCGATCTTGCTGTTAGTTACTGATGAGGTGTTACGGGAGGTTGTAGATCAGACAACGACTTTTGGGTTATGGAATAAATTGTGTGAGAAGTACCAAAACAACTCTCTCACGAACAGACTATATCAGAAGCAACGTCTTTACACCTTCCGGATGTCCGAAAGTACTCAGGTAAAGGATCATCTTGATACCTTTAACCGTATCATTCTTGATCTTCAAGGGGTTGAGGTTAAAGTAGATGATAAAGATAAAGCCCTAATTTTACTGTGTTCACTACCTGGTTCATATGAGAATTTTGTAGATACTATATTATATGGTAGAACTACAATTTCTGTTAATGATGTGAAAAATGCCTTTATGTTCAAAGAATTGAAAAAAAAGGTTTATCTGGAAGAGGGTTCTGGTTCAGGTCTGTTTGCAGGTAGGGGAAGACCACAGGAGAGGGATAACGGGAATGAGAGGTCGCGTTCAAAATCAAAGTCCTCTAGCAAAGTTAAGTGTTATTTTTGCAAGGAGAAGGGGCACGTTAAAGAGATTGTCCACAGAAGAAGGGAAATGCAAAAGTTGATTATAGTAACAGTGGCAGCAACGCTGTTGTGGTACAAGACAATTATGATGATGGAGACTTTGGTGAAGTTCTGACAGCGTGTAGTGCTAGTACTGCTGATTTCTGGATTATGGATACCGGTGCTTCTCACCATATGACGTTCTCTCGTGATCTACTAACTTCTTTTAAGGAGTGGAATGGAACGGTGAAGTTAGGTGATGATGGGATTTTAGCTATAAAGGGAAACGAGATAGTGCAGATAAAATTGCATGACGGTACTGTCAGAAAATTTGACTGTTGGTATGTTCTTGAACTCAGAAAGAATTTGATTTCTCTTGACACCTTAGCCAAGAATTTAAAATATCATGGTGAAGGTGAGTGGGTGAAATTCCTGAAAGGTGCTATGGTAATGATGAAGGGAAAACTGCAGCATGGAATTTATTTTCTACAGGGTAGTTCAAAGATGGGAACGGCGGCGGTATCCCAGTCCTTGGATAAACATGATGACAGGACAAATTTGTGGCACCATCGATTAGGTCACATGAGTGAGCTAGGGTTGTCTATGTTGAGCAAGCAGGGTTTATTTGGTGGGGATGTGATAGGTAAAATTCAATTCTGCGAGGCTTGTGTAAAAGGGAAGCAACGCAGGGTGAGGTTTAGTACCAGTCATCACACTTCAAAAGAAATTCTGGAGTATGTTCATTCAGATCTATGGGGTCCCTCTCCGGTGAAATCACAAGGCAGGTGTTCTTACTTTGTCACTTTCATAGATGATTATTCGAGAAAAGTCTTGTTGTACTTTCTGAAGACTAAAGATGAGGTGTTTGGGAAATTCAAGGAGTGGAAGACCATGGTTGAAAAACGGACGGATAAACAGGTCAAGACTCTAAGAACTGATAATGGGTTGGAGTTCTGCAACGCTCCATTTGATGATTTTTGCAAGAAATAAGGTATAGTGAGGCACCGCACTATACGACACACACCACAACAAAATGGAGTTGCAGAGCGAATAAACCAAACCCTCATGGCATGTGCTAGGTGTATGTGCATATTTGCTGGCTTATCTAAGCAATTCTGGGCTGAAGCAGTTAACATTGCTAGCTATCTGGTTAATAGATCTCCATCAACTGCAATTGACTTAAAGACTCCTCAAGAGGTATGGTCCGGTAAACCCTCTGATTACTCTAATCTAGGAATATTTGGATGCCCTGTATACAATCATGTGAATGATGGTAAGCTGAAGCCGAGGGCGGTAAAATGCATATTTCTAGGGTATGCAACAGGAGTAAAAGGTTATCGACTGTGGTGTACAAGAGGTAAAAATCTTGGTAAATTTTTTATTAGCAGAGATGTAACCTTTTATGAATCTGCTATGCTTGATCAGAGTAGAGGTTGTGAAAGTATTGCAGGTACAAAAGATTGTGGCGCTAACCAGAGGGTGGAGTTTGAGACTCCTGACAGAGTTGTGTTAGAGGAAGAGCAACAGGATAATACTATTGATCAATCCGATCAACCAGATCATTCAAAACCTTAAGGGGAACCGGTTGAGGGGGAACCTGATGACGCTCGTACTGAGGTTGAAGATTCCATAGCAGCAAGAAAGGGAAAAAGAAATATTTAGAAACCAGCTAGGTTTGCAGGATGTGTCAATACATGTGACATGAATTCTGTGGCTTATGCACTAGTGGTTGGTGATGATCTTGGCTCTGATGAGCCAAAGACATATAAAGAAGCTGTGGCGAGTAAACATGCAGAAACCTGGATTATGACAATGAATGAAGAGATGAAGGATTTAGGTGCGGCAAAGAAAATACTTGGTATGGAGATCTGGCGTGACAGAGAAGCAAGACGGCAATGGGTTTCTCAAGAAAAGTATATTGTGAAAGTTTTGCAGGCATTCTCTGTTGATCAGTCCAAACCAGTAACTACCCCTTTGGCGGCACACTTTAAACTTGATTGAAACACTATACCAGGTACAGATGAAGAGGTTAGCTACATGAAGACGGTTCCATATTCAAGTGCAGTTGGAAGTCTTATGTATGCGATGGTATGTACGAGACCGGATCTCGCTTATGAGATTAGTGTGGTGAGCAGGTTTATGGCTAATCCGGGTAAAGCTCACTGGGGAGCTGTAAAGTGGATCTTGCGATATTTGAAAGGAGCGTCTGATATTTGTCTGGTATATGATGATAAAGGCCATGGTGATTGTCTTGTTGGCTATGCAGACTCTGATTACGGGGGTGACTTGGTGAAACGAAGATCACTGACTTGTTTTATCTTCGCTTTGTTTGGATGTGCAGTCAGTTGGAAGTCTACTTTACAACCTGCGGTTGCACTGTCGACGACTGAGGCGGAATACATGTCAATGACTGAAGGTATTAAGGAGGGTATCTGGTTATATGGTTTGGTGCAGAGTTTGGGTCTGAAGGTGGAGAAACCGGTGTTATTCTGTGATAGTCAAATTGCTTTGAGTTTGGCTAAAAATCCAGTGTATCATGAGAGAACCAAACATATTGATGTAAGGTTGAATTTTATTCGTGATGTTCTGGAGGAAGATAGGTTTTCTATTAAGAAAATAGCTACATAACACAATCCAACTGATATGTTGACAAAGGCGCTACTGACGGAGAAGTTTGAGCACTGCTTGAACTTGGTGAATATTCGCAGGAGGTAAAGCCCTCTCGGGGCATCTGGCAGGAAGGAGACGACTGTGAGATACTGACGAACCTTTGGCGGTTGGAGAAACTCTAAGTCAAGGTGGAGATTATTGAAACGTGACTTGGATTTAGCGGTCTACCCGACTCGAAACCAAAGCGAAAGGGCTGTTTTAATTGGCATGGTTCCTTTTGGATTTATCCTAATTAATAACAAATAGACTTAGGATTTAGGGTCTTTTGGGGTGCTTATATATAGACAGTTCTTAGTCGAAATATATATTAGTAAATCTCTGAATCAGTATAATAAAATCTCTCCGATTCCTGCCTGTGGACGTAGGTTGACACACCGTCACCGAACCACGTAAAACCTCTGTATTCTTTATTTGCTTTCTTCTCGTTTTCTCATAACAAAACACAATCGAAAATATCAATTTCTCTCAAGAACTCCAACACGGTTGAGGCTTAAAACTAAAATGAAAACTCACATTATAACCTCTTAAACACAAAACAATGCCCAAACACAATGAATTACAGTTTGACACCTAAATGGGTTAAAATGGGCTCAACATAGTTAGAGTTAGGGTTAAAGAAAATACAAATTTGGGCCAAATTCAGTGGGGTGGGGTGCGATACAGAGTGAATCAATTTTCATATGATTATAGAAGGATGAGCAGGATTAGGTCTCAAAAAGATTTAAATTTTAACAATTTTCATCTATTTTGGTTGTGATTTAACTAACTTCCATTTATATACATAATTATATACACTTACCTATCTCTAATGTGTTTTATTATGTCTTTTGTCCCTTACCGCATTCACGAGCAAATATTAATGCAGAATACACATATCACACATAGAACAAATAGATCATAACATGAACTTAGATTGAACACACATCAATCTATCAGTTAGTACACAATACTAAACAAATACACAAACAAGTTTAAACTCATTTAATACATTTACCTACATATTTAAAGCAAGCACTCAAGATACTTCACAATCCAGGAACACACATGCATATTCACGAGCATGTTGGAATCGCAGATTGGCCCCACAGGTCAACATGAGTTTTTCCAGCACGCTTTTGTTCTTGCTGACGTGCACCCTAGAAGACTTTCCAGGGATCCCCATCTTCAAATTACTCTAGGGCACCCACAGTTAATTCTAGAGTTCTTTCAGTAGGGCTCCCGAAAAAGAATGTGCACATGGTTGACATAAATAGTCTATTCAATCCATTTAACTTATATTCAATCTTAGATAGCCTAGTACCGGCTCATCCATGGGAGTTGGCCTAGCACCGGTCCAACTCCGGGGATATCACATAATCATACAATAGGAGTTTCATCTTATTCAATGTCAACTAAAGAACACATAACAACTAAAGACAAGATTGCTGATCGTACATCAACAGAAAATTTCATACGACTGAGGTCTGGCCGAATCATCAGAAAGATCAATATGGCAGATTCATAACCTCAATCATCATCAGCACCGGCGGGAGAAAATGTTTCAACACCCGTCATGCCAAATCCAGGGGAGATTCCCCAACCACCTACCGATTGGTTGTCTTATGTTCAACAATTGAACAATCAGCAAACTTTGGTTATGCAGAACATGTTGCGTGAACAACAAAATCTAAAGCAAAACATGTTGGATCAGACGTTCTCCAGATTCACCCTGTATCCAAACATGCCTCCAGCCGTGTCACCTTCTCGTTTTCAGGCGACTTTTCCAGGATCAACGTTTGCAGGGCCAACGTACGTTGACAGTACGTTTCCAAGCGTCACAACTTTCAACCGAACAGATATGGGGAAGACTCCTCCAACTTTCCCAGATAATGTTCCTTTGGGACCGAGGGTTGATAATACCCAACCGAATGAGAGATTGGGATGACAGACTCATAATCTGATCCAAGACAAGCCAACCGTCCCCAGAGAAGAAAGATTGGGAGATCAGATTCATAATCCCATCCCAGCCGAGCCAGCCTTCTCTAAAGAAGATTCTGCTCCACCCAAGATAGATCCGGAGGACATCGCTCGAGTCTTGCGGGTACATTTCGGAATGAATCCGAAAACGGTGAACCGACCGGTGTATCAGAGGCCATTTCTGAAAAGGATCATCAACGATTATCCTCTACCGAGGAATTATCGACCGCCAGACTTTCATGCTTTCTCAGGAGAAGACGGATCCTCCACCATAGAGCATGTGGGTCGGTTCATAGCACAGTTAGGGGAAATCGGTAACAATCCTTTTTATAAATTACAACTGCTTGGATTGTCTCTCACCAGGACAACATTTTCATGGTTTGTAAATCTGCCACCTGGGCAAATGCAAACGTGGGAGGGTTTGGAGATGGCTTTTCATGCTAGATTCTTCAATCCTTTGCCAACTGTTTCTCTTACTAATTTGTTGAAATTGAAACAATATCCAAAATAGTCAGCCTCACAGTTTATCGAAAGGGTGCGATTGATGAAAGGACGTTGTTTTACTATAATCAATGAAAAAGAAATGACCAATTTGGTGGTCACGAATATGCATGCACCATTAAGGGAGGCTTTGACGGCTCATGACGTTCAAGATCTGGCCAGTTTAGCGTCCAAGGCAGGGAGATTAGAATCATTTTTTAAAGAAAATAATCACGGCTTCTGTCAGAGAAGAGGTGTTGACAAAATGGTAGTGCAAGGTCGAACAACGCGCAGGCCACCACCAGTTTACGATAAATGGAGGTCGGGTCCAACGTAGCCTCGAAAGATGGAGGCCGAATCTGAGGCTGACGTGGCCTCGGATGACGGCCTGCAAACTCCTAAAACATCACTGGAAGTGATGCTTAGGAGTCTTGAGGAGGAGGCATATTGTTACGTACGAAAAATAATAATAAAAATAAGGATAGCAGGATCTTAAAGGAAGTTAGACACGAAGTCGGGTGGAAAAGAAGAAAAATTTGCGCTCAGGTCGGTTGGTCCTCAGTTGGTTGGTCCGGTCGGTTGGTCCGCAATCGGATAGGCAGGTCGGTTGGTTAGCGGGTCGGATGGTCCATAGGTCGGAAAGTCTGTAGGTTGGATGGTCTATAGGTCGGAAGGTCTGCGGTTGGATAGGTAGGTCGGTTGGTTAGCGGGTCGGATGGTCCATAGGTCGAAAAGTCTGCAGGTCGGATGGTCTACAGGTCGGGAGGTTTGCGGCTGGACCAACAAGTTGGAAAATCTGCGGTCGGACCAACAAGTCGCTTGGTTTGGGCGACCATTGAATCGTCTGGAGAAATCAAATGTTGGTCGCTTGATGGGGTGACCAATAAAGTCGTTTGGTCTAGCGACCAGTTAGTCTCTGGAATGGTCGGTCGGGCCAGTTGAGTTCTGAAATCAGTATAAGTGTTTGGCGAGACGGTGTAAGACACGTGTCGACATAGGGAGACCTTGTGGACGGTTGCCGTAACCGCCCAGACGACGTTTCAAAATGTTTCATTGTGGGCGGTTGACGGCGGTTGCTAGCGACGGTTCTGAAATATTTTCTTGAAGGAATATTTAAGGATGCAGATTTTTTATCTTCAATCATCTTCAATCGACGTCAAATTCAAGAGAATTACTTTTGGGGATCAGCACTTTATTTTCCAGTCTTTAGTTTTATTTTTCATAGTTTATTTATGTATTCTACAGTGTTTAGAGATTTCTAATCTCAGACACTAAATATATCAAATTCGAAGATAATTTTCTATTTTCGAATTTTACTTTTTTATTTTGAAAAAATATATCAGCAACAACAAAATCAATTTCATTATTAATCTTCCTCTAACTTCAATCATTTCTTAATTTTTGAAGGCATATTTACTATTACCTATAATACGCGATAATATCTTATAAATATATTTTAACATGCATTCAATAATTGGCTAAATTAATATATTAAAGTTTCACAAGGCTAAAAAAAAATAATTCAAAAATACATAAAAAAATATAATCGATGAATCAAAATACAATTCCAAAATATTCACCGAGAAAATACAAAATATATATATATAGGTGTATTTCTTTTGTGTTTTGGTTTGAATTTTTTTTTTTTAATATAAGGTATAGAGAATTGTAATAATATAGAAGTAATGAATATGTTTAGTATATTAATTTTTTTTAAACAAATTGTTAAAAAAAATTTGTTGAAAAAACAAACTTATATTTCAAGATTATTTAACTAATAAGCAAGAGACACAAAGTCAACTAACAAAAAGAATTTTAAGCACATTAATATTCACATATTCACCAAGAAAAATAAAATATATTAAAAAAATAAATAGAGATGAAAGTTTAGTCTTTTTATCCATTGATCGAGTCATACCAAATTCGAATCTAATTTTTCTTTCAATTTTGTAATAGATTACTGGCTCTATTACCTCTATTGTTTATTTATCCCAAGATTGATTGACTTTTTTAAATAATACCCCGTAAATACAAAATTATACAAGTTTATTAGTGGAAGTAACATTTAAATAAAAACTAAATTAATATACTCGTATTGAAACCAAACAGGATTTAAACCAAATAAACACCCATTGTTCGTTTTGATTTGAACCATCTTAAAAGACATTACAATATGTTTCGATGACATAAAAAATTTCAACAAATGTTCCAAGCATTGAATCGATTTCCACGGTGCCTTCTTCTCCGGAGCCCGACAACTCAAAGGGTTGGACAAAGGCTTCTTTGAACAGCAGCTCACCTCCTCCGAACAACAATCAAATCTCTGAAGAATATCGATCTGCACCATTCTTCTCCAATCCTTTTTCGACTTTCGATCTTTCTTTATCAATTGGAGAGATGGTGATGTTCGGCTCGAACCCAATGTGCGAATAGTCCATGGCTCAAGGTGGACCTTGACTGACACACTAAGCCTTGACAATGTCAAGATAGAGATAAAGCCGTATTTGTAAATAGTAAAAATGTGCTAGGTTGTGTTCCTTTATGGATTGCAACACAGATTTTTACTATTCAGATTATTCCAAAAATATCAAATCAAACAATTATTATTATTTTTATATATACTACAAATTTATTTTATATCCAAGACATCACATCAACTTCTATTTATGTCACTCCAAACAACTATTTAAATTTTTTACTATTTATAAATCCAAACCCACAAACAAACACACCCCTAGTTACCTCTTATTTTGAATCATGCTCCAGCAGTAAATAGGAATAGAGCATACTCTATTGGCATTTTATCTCTTGTTCATGTGGCAACAATGTATGAATCATATGGTCCACATAACTATAAAGCATCCAAAGTTTGAATTTTCAAAATTCAATTGTAGTTTGTGGTTAAGGAAATGTGAGCTTTATTTTACTTACAATCATATCATTATGATAAACAGAATTTGGTGGTAATAAACATAAAAGGAACTACTGATAATTGATTTCTGGATTTCATTGAAAACAAATTGGTCTTTGAGAGATTTTTGAATTCTAAAGTCCGACACTTTATATAAGAAATTGAAAAACTAAGGAAAAAATAGAACATTAACCGAAGATTATTTTGTTGAAAGCTTCATTAATCCAGATTGAAAGAGAATTAGGAAGCTAGTAGCTTTACAAAAAAAAAAAAAAAACTTTGCTGCTTGCTACTCAATTGACTATACAATGTGAAGAGGTGTTGTGTTTACTTACAAAAGATCATAAGCTCATCACTGAAACTACAATCCAACACTCTTCTAGAAAGACTAATAATCCAATTTCAAAACTCCCTCCGATGAAGAGGTTAACATTAGAGGAGATTAAAGTTCAAAAATAAAAAAATTAAAAAATAAAATCTAATTTTCAATTGTGATGAAACATTTTATATTGGGCATTGTTGATATTTTTTGGTCCAACCTATTACCAAGCCCAACCCGCAACCCTTTAATCCGACCTGGTTCTAAGGACCCTACCCGACCCGCGCCTTATAACTCCCCCTTCCCTTTTCATTCGGAAAAATGTGTATCGCTGTTGATTTCTGATTTTCTCTCTCGTTCATCTTATTCGCCCTTCTTCTCGGTAGGTTTGGGGGTTTCCTTCTTCACCGAAATTGCAATCGTTCTAGTCCGATACCTTCGGTAAGTTGTTCATTTGGGTGTTCTTAGTGAGGTTCTTTGGGAAATCGTTCGATTAGAATTAGGGTTCTAAAATCGAGTCCGTAGGTTTGGGGTTTTGTTTGGAGGCGGTTGGGTTAGTCCCTAAGTGTGAGTATGAGCTTTCAAAATAGTTTCCTCGATTGTCCTTTTTCAAGTTGCTTGCGAATCGCCGGAGAAAGAAGAGAATTTCCGGAGGAAGTTGCCGGAGTTGGCTGGAAATCTCTGCCGGAGGAGGGAGACGCTGCTTTCCGCTGCCTTGCTACTGCCGGGCCGCCGTCTGGGTTTGGCCTCCGGAAGAAGCCTGAACATGGAGTATTCAATTTAATCATAATCACCCTATTTTTAGGCTTGATGTTGTTTTTTAGTTTTTGTTAATTTTCCTTTTTTTTTTTTTGTTTTTTTGGGCACTTAGTTGTTGATTTTTGTTGTTTGAAAAATTAGTATAAAAACACAACAGTGGTATCAGAGCAAAATCTGTCAAACCATCAAGTTCGGGCAGAATCTTCGGGTAACTCGATAGTTGGTAATAGATCGATTTTGGTAAAAGGCTAAACCCTTTCATTTTTTAATTCTTGGTGAATCTGCTGATTGCATATTGGATTAATATCTTAGTGAATCTGCTCATTGCAAATATTGATTGTGTAATCTTGAAAATCTTGTTTTCTTTTTTGTGGCTCTAGATTGTGTTTGATTGCTAGTGTGGTAATTGGTTGGACTGTGTTTTTGTGTGTACAAATATTTTCTTTTAAATGACTGCTTCTATGGATACTTATTTTAATATTCAGCCGTTTGATGGGAAAATAAATTTCACTATTTGGAAACAAAGAATGAAAAGTATTTTAATTACTCAAAAACTTTCCCGAGCAATAGATGATACATTTTGTGATGATACACCTATGGAAAAACGTGTTGAAATGGATGAATGTGCATGTGCGTGTATTGTGTTGCATTTAACTGACAATGTGATTATGAGTTTTTTTAGTGCAAAACAATTGTTAGAGAAGTTAGATGCATTGTACATAGAAGTAACTTTGTCAAATAAATTGTTTTTGCTTGAAAATTTTTTCCAATTCAAACTAGCACTAAGAAGAGTGTTGATGAGAATATAGATGTCTTTACTAAACTAATTTAAGATATAAAGTTGAGTGAAAATCAATAAATTGATGTATATTCTCCGATTGAGCTTTTGAATGTCATTCTTGATTCCTATACTGATGTTAAATCTACAATTAAATATGGTAGAGATACATTACTTAGATATAGTAATTAATGGTTTAAAAAGTAAGAAATTAGATTTAGTAGCTAATAAATCAATTGGAAACTCAAGTGGCGAATTTATGCATGTAAAATGTAGAGCTTTCAATAGGAATAACTAAAACAACCATAAAGATAATCAATTATCGAATAACAATAAAAAGAAAAATAAAGAAAAGAATTATAAACCATTGCCTAGGAAATATTATGGTTGTGGTGGAGTAGACCATTATATTAAAGAATGTCATAGTGTTGCTAATAAAGGTCGAGTAAATAACACAAATCAAATAATTGAATTCAATGATCAATAAAATATGGTTTTGTGTAGTCAAACTTTAGGTGATGTATATTGATTGAGTTTTGATTGTTCTTTTCTTACCTTTAGTTGTGAATGTTGTAAAAGGATTACTCTTAAAAATTGGCATTTTGGCTTCTTTTCTTGTTAGAAACAAGTGCCGGATTTTTATTTTTATTTATTTATTTTTTTTTTCTGCTGAAAATTCTGCTGAGTAAAATTATGTGCATTTTTTTTTTTTAATAAAACCTGTGCAGATTTTTTTTTTTTTAAAAAAAATAAAATTAGTATTGTTATTTTTCTTCTTTGTGTGAAAAGAATAAAAAATGGAGTTTTGCATCCTTGATTGTTTGTTGTTCCATGTATGATTGCTTGCTGCTTTTTTGTTTCATTGTTTGTGTTTTGTGTTTGTATTTTCTAGATTAAGTAAATTATCTATGTTGTTAGTTTCCCGGGAATATCTAATTGTTTGTGTAACTTCATGTTAGTTTTCTAGTGTTTGTTTAGGTTTTGTGATATATTTTGTTTCTCTTTACGATAATGTGTGCAAACCTATATTCTTAACTACTTTGTGATCGACGTCGAATTTCTTGATGTAATATATGTTAGTCTTTATGTTTCTATGTATTCAAGCATGTGATAGAATTAATTAGTATAAGCCGTTCGCTATATTTTTCTTAGTGTTGTCATGATATGTATATGCTTTGCGATTAGTTCTAAGATGGAGTTCGCATTTTTTTTTTTTCCAATATTGTCTATTTTTCTGAATGAGCTATTATTTTGTACAGGACCAAGTGTAGACTTTTCACGAAACCAAGTGTATTATAAGCAAATTTGCCAAAAATATTATATCAAATAATTGTTCTCGATCACCTCCAGAACAATGCACTTGCAAAGGATCTTCAGCAAATTAGCAATGGAGGTCACATCTTTGTCGACGATCAGAACTCGCATCGGCTGCCATTTTTTTTCTCATAAAAGGAGCATCTCATCATTTAACACTCAATACTACATTACTCTCTGTGCAGCGCGGCCTTGCATGCCTTCTTTATATATAGGCTTCATTGACCAGCGTTATTTGATAAAATAATTTTAGTGTAAAGTAAGTGTATATTTTTTCGTGTCTCAATTCAAAGTAATTTTTTTTACCATTTTCGTTTATCCTACTTCAAAGTATCTACTTTTTATTTTAGAAAAAATAATTATACGCTAATACTAAAATATCCTAATTTTTACTTAAATTATAAATATAACGTTACATATACAATATAAGTGACAAAAAATGTCAAAAACTCTTACACGATTTCCCTAACTTTCAATTTCCGTTTATCCCACTTACTTTTTCACTTTCAAGAATTATACATTTTAATCTCATTTTAAATATTTTAATTTATAATTTTTTAAATTTTAATTAGACTAATTAGTTATCTTAATTTTAATTATAATTATTTTTATATACTATAATTTTTTATTAATAGATTCTTAATTATTTTTTAATTAGTATACATTCCTAAATATGTGTCTACTGTAAATGGGACATCATAGGACGAAAGGAGTATTATTTCTTAATCTATAGGAAAATCCCAAAAGACCCTGTTGAGTTAGTGACAGAGGAAGTATTATTTATGTTAGAATTTTAACTATTTGACTTTTTATAATTTTTTGACTCATTAATTTTTAAATGCATTAGTAGTTAAATTTCAATCCATTCAATTTATCTATATGAGTGTCTCTATGTTTGAATTAAATAAATAAATAAAATGTTATTTCGGTTCCAATTGCCCATTGAAATAATTTTTTTATTATTATTGCTGATTTTATTAAATAAGATTAATTCTGATTTGTTTGAGGATCTAATTAAATTTGAAATACAGTAGCATGTATTTTTGGCAATCTGCATTTGTTTAAATTCGATTATAAATATTTATTATATTAAATTTATAGTTTATTTAGTGGTATATTTTGAATATAATCCGCTACATTTAATATTTTCTCGGACTACTTGATTATTTAAATAAGTCAATAAATTAATTAACAATAAATAATATAATATATTTTATGAATTGATTCTCTATTGTGTATATCAGTTAATTTCATATATTAGAAGATTGTGTGTGACTTAAGGCTGCTGATTGACTCAAAGGAAAGTCAGCTAGGGAGTAAGCAGTTATATGCATCTTTTTAATGATAATAGATCTTTTCGAATAAGCAGTATAGTTTGACACACTACTTTATTATCAATATTCGATTGTGAAAACAAGGTGAGTTAGCAATTTGTCAAAAGACAATTGTTGATTTTGCTCGGATTCCTAATTTATTTTATAAATTCACATACAAACATTCAATTATTTATAGACATTCAGTTGCTTATATGTATTCTTTATTTTTTATGAATCAAACTCGTATTTATTGAAAGCAACTCTGATTTTGATTTGGTTTGAGAAAATATAAATTGTAGACCAATCTACTTATACAGCGAAAATCATTGTTCACAAAAAGCAGTTGTTTGAGAAAATGTTTGTTAATTAAAGATAATATAATTATTGGTGTAAGAAAGTCCTTTATTATAAATGGAATAGACGTAAATTTAAGATTAATAATCAATATAAAATTTATTATAAATTATACAGAAAAAAAAAGCCATAATTGATGAAAATGTATACAATTCCAAAATATAATAGAAAACAAATTACATCTGAAAAATAGAATAAGAATACAAAACAAAGTTTTCTTCCCATTCGATAAGCTTGCCAGCAGACAACAGTGGTAATATCAATATCAATATTAATATCAAGATTCCTATTTCCATAATTCATGTACGGTAAAAAGATTATTGCCGAACCATTCGGGTTGGAGTTGGGATTGCACCTCATCACTATTAACGACGACTGAGCTGTCCAAAGGCTGATCCTGATTCTGATCATGACTATTTACAATAGTCTCCATCAAAGTATTATTATTTCGATTTTGCATGTTAGGATCATCCGTCGTCGGCGTCTGACCGTGAGGATAGCATGGTTGGTCTAGATCATTCATTAGTCTCTGACAAGATTCTTCCTCGAAGAAATGGTCTGGCAGACCAAGAAAATTTTCATCCAACTCAAGGGTCTTTGGGGCTGCAGGTTGCACTTGCAGCCGAGGACACGATGGCTCTGCAGTCGGCTGCTGATCCCATACATCATAATTAGTATTTGCGTTATTCTCTGTCGAATAATTCTTCTGCACATTAGAAGGAGAATCGCTCGGGATTTGGACTTGGGGGCAGTCGTCTTTGGTGTAGGACGGGGAAGCATCCGACCAAACATGACATGGCGCCATCTTATGACTACTTTGATTCATTAAATTCTGCTGCATCGGCATCGGCATCGCACTAGTAGTAGTACTGCAAGGTCGACCATTTAGGCCGATTTTAGTTACCGACAGAATATTCTCCGAAATTGAATAGACATTCCTTTTTTGTTCTCGTTGGAATGCAGGCTGAGGCTGAGGCTGACGCTGAATCATCTCCGAAGACTGTACCCTCTCAAAGTGATTGTGCTTCTTTCTTATCGCTTCTTTTCCGGCCTTCAATTTGAGGCGGTATTTCTGCAAATGGCTCGAGATATGTTGCCTTGTCAACCATGGTGTATTCATCGCCTTCTCTATTAACTTTGGTGTAGCGTCTGAATAACAAAAATAAATAAAACAAACCAAAACCTAGTTAGTTAAATAATTGATAAAACCCATCCAATTAAATAAGATTTAATAATTAAGATGAACATGAATATGATATGAATGTACCATCGATTCCTCCGAGCTGTTCTATCACTTCACAGAACTTGTCGTGGAGCTCATCATTCCATAATACCCTCTCCTTCTTGGAGGAAGACTCTCCTTGTTCGTAACTACTTAATTCTCTGTCACTTCTTCTTCTCTTCGACGACGAGGAGGGACCTGCATGGTCGAATTCATGTCCATGCTGCTCTTCCGTCACCAATGTGGGCTGTTGCTGCTGCTGCTTTTGTTTCCCGATCACATATTGCCATAAGTATCTCGCTTGATTCTCCTCGATTGGCTTCGGGTAGTAAAATGAACAAATACCATCCACCATTTGGATCACCTTGCTTTCTGACCCATTGACGGACATCACTGCATATATACATAAATCAGTTGCATATGCAGTCCGACGTATCAAAATTAGGAGGTGATTGTATTAACTGAAATAATTGAGGAGACAGACGATACTTACTTATTACTCTGAGATTCATCACAGTTGCGACGTAGGCGAGAAAATTGCTAACATTGAGATCAGGAAGGTCCGCGTCACATATTATCAAGTCGAAATCTTTTTCTTTCTCCAGCCACTTCAACATCCCTTGCATTGAACTACACATGTTCACTGCACACATCTAACAGTTATTTCCACTGTCGAATTCGAAATTGGAAAACTTAAACAAAAAAATATTACTCTCTTCACCATTCAATTATGTTATCATTTCCTTGGTAAATCTCACAATGAATGTGGGACTTAGAAAGGAAATGAGAACAAAATTGGATGCAAACGGATTTGAGTAGAATTTACAATGAAAACAGAATTTGACCGCGAAGGAAGGTTGTACATCAAGAAGGATGTATTCTTACCTGAATAGTCATAATTGAGAAGATAATTTGACAGAACGTTCAAGGCAGTCAGATCCATGTCTACAATTAAGACTTTCACTGAGAAAGGGACGCAGTAATCCATATTCATATTTTGTGTTGTAAATCTTGCGTGAAGAACAAATGTTGACGTACGTGCTAATGTAAAAGAACTGTCCTTCTGTGTCTATATATATAGATATTAATTAGTAGTATTATTTTTTTAATGTCCTTCTGTGTGTATATATAGACACTGATTAGTAATATTATTTTTTTAATTTTAAAAAATTTAATATAGTAAATATTTGTAAAACACAAAGGCGGGAGAATGAGGTGTTTTGGATAGAATAAACCCTAATCTGAATTTAGTTAGTTACAAACAAACTAACTAAAAATAAATAGTAATAAATAAATAAAATTAGGGGGAAATTAGTTGTTGTTATTAAATAAATTATTGTTGGGTTATGATGATTTAATAATTGCATGCATACGACAAGAGACATGTCTACACCTTTAAACCTTCTTAAAATTATTAAATTATAATATGGCAGTGATGTCTCTTTTGAGTCGATGCTCGATATGCCTTGGAGCCCTAATTCGAATTAATTAACCACCAAATTCTTTACATAGCTGATCGAATTAATTAAGCCTGCCTTCGTCTTCAAGAATGACGTCTGTCCCTGCACATTGGCCGATTGAAGTGATCTTCTTTGTCCTCAAGAATAACATTTCCGGCATCGATAGACTTTTTCTAATTTCTGTGCCTACGATATAATGAATTGTTTCCGCTGCAGCTGCAATCTCTTGTTGCCGACATTGAAGAAGATGGTCTTTTTGCTGAGCAAAATACAGTTGGTAGTGCTCCGTTGTATCCATATCGCTCCCAAACATAAAATTACTTATATTCTCTCGAAGCCGCACCATTTTCACCCAACAAGGATTTTTTTTTTCTTCAACTATTTAAAAGAATTACATCCTGTCTTAATTTTTCTTCCAATAATTATTTTTATCCTCTTAACCACCACAAAAAGCCATCAAGTAAAGAGATAAACAAACTTACAAGTCACAAATTACAATACTAAGACCGGTAGGGGCCGCGCGAACGCAGGCCCCGGCTACCACAAATTATAACGCAGACTCGACCACTTTGGGCCGACCTTAGGCGAGTACCCCTCCCGAGTGCAATGGAGGTCACCAACCTAGGCCATGGACCTCGTTGATAGCCCATCGACCCCATTCAGGTAAGTATGTGCCTCAATACCCTCTCTTCTGATTATATAATTTTCTTTTTTGATTCTGATTGATTTCTCTCAGGACGTGGGATAGGAGACTAAATAATCTTGCCCTCTTCCTTAAATAAAAAACTCTTCCGGTTCGTGTTGCCGCTTCTTTCCTTTTCCAACCACATTCTCGCGTAAGTATTTCACTTCTTTCTCCTTGATTGGCTTGCGGAAAAAGTATACAGAATTATCGTAGATCAGGAAGGTTAGCATCGCATATCACCATGTCATATAATTGGCCGTGTCTTGTTTTTTCTAGGTAAAGCGACGCCTCTTCGCAAGAATTATATCCAACTCACGTATTCTATACATACGAAAGATCACATCTTACTATATTTCATACAAAATACTAAGCAAAATTAGTCATAACTCACATGTAATTTAAATAATCTACATAATTCTTTGTCATAATTTAAAAATTGCATGAAGTATCATCGTGAGATTGAACCGCCAACCTCAAGGATGTCAAATGAGTGATCAACCACTTGAGTTATAACTCCCTCCACCTGTGTAATATTTTCGAAAATACAAAAAATTTCGTACAATTTTTAGAAATTTTTTTCCAATATTTTCTAAAGCAGAAGAACTCTTATGTAATTTCTAAATTATAAGAGAAACCAAGTGTAGACTTTTCACGAAACCAAGTGTATTATAAGCAAATTTGCCAAAAATATTATATCAAATAATTGTTCTCGATCACCTCCAGAACAATGCACTTGCAAAGGATCTTCAGCAAATTAGCAATGGAGGTCACATCTTTGTCGACGATCAGAACTCGCATCGGCTGCCATTTTTTTTCTCATAAAAGGAGCATCTCATCATTTAACACTCAATACTACATTACTCTCTGTGCAGCGCGGCCTTTGCATGCCTTCTTTATATATAGGCTTCATTGACCAGCGTTATTTGATAAAATAATTTTTAGTGTAAAGTAAGTGTATATTTTTTTCGTGTCTCAATTCAAAGTAAATTTTTTTTACCATTTTCGTTTATCCTACTTCAAAGTATCTACTTTTTATTTTAGAAAAAATAATTATACGCTAATACTAAAATATCCTAATTTTTACTTAAATTATAAATATAACGTTACATATACAATATAAGTGACAAAAAATGTCAAAAACTCTTACACGATTTCCCTAACTTTCAATTTCCGTTTATCCCACTTACTTTTTCACTTTCAAGAATTATACATTTTAATCTCATTTTAAATATTTTAATTTATAATTTTTTAAATTTTAATTAGACTAATTAGTTATCTTAATTTTAATTTATAATTATTTTTATCATACTATAATTATTTTTATTAATAGATTCTTAATTATTTTTTAATTAGTATACATTCCTAAATATGTGTCTACTGTAAATGGGACATCATAGGACGAAAGGGAGTATTATTTCTTAATCTATAGGAAAATCCCAAAAGACCCTGTTGAGTTAGTGACAGAGGAAGTATTATTTTATGTTAGAATATTTAACTATTTGACTTTTTTATAATTTTTTGACTCATTAATTTTTAAATGCATTAGTAGTTAAATTTCAATCCATTCAATTTATCTATATGAGTGTCTCTATGTTTGAATTAAATAAATAAATAAAATGTTATTTCGGTTCCAATTGCCCATTGAAATAATTTTTTTTATTATTATTGCTGATTTTATTAAATAAGATTAATTCTGATTTGTTTGAGGATCTAATTAAATTTGAAATACAGTAGCATGTATTTTTGGCAATCTGCATTTGTTTAAATTCGATTATAAATATTTATTATATTAAATTTATAGTTTATTTTAGTGGTATATTTTGAATATAATTCCGCTACATTTAATATTTTCTCGGACTACTTGATTATTTAAATAAGTCAATAAATTAATTAACAATAAATAATATAATATATTTTATGAATTGATTCTCTATTGTGTATATCAGTTAATTTCATATATTAGAAGATTGTGTGTGACTTAAGGCTGCTGATTGACTCAAAGGAAAGTCAGCTAGGGAGTAAGCAGTTATATGCATCTTTTTAATGATAATAGATCTTTTCGAATAAGCAGTATAGTTTGACACACTACTTTATTATCAATATTCGATTGTGAAAACAAGGTGAGTTAGCAATTTGTCAAAAGACAATTGTTGATTTTGCTCGGATTCCTAATTTATTTTATAAATTCACATACAAACATTCAATTATTTATAGACATTCAGTTGCTTATATGTATTCTTTATTTTTTATGAATCAAACTCGTATTTATTGAAAGCAACTCTGATTTTGATTTGGTTTGAGAAAATATAAATTGTAGACCAATCTACTTATACAGCGAAAATCATTGTTCACAAAAAGCAGTTGTTTGAGAAAATGTTTGTTAAATTAAAGATAATATAATTATTGGTGTAAGAAAGTCCTTTATTATAAATGGAATAGACGTAAATTTAAGATTAATAATCAATATAAAATTTATTATAAATTATACAGAAAAAAAAAGCCATAATTGATGAAAATGTATACAATTCCAAAAATATAATAGAAAACAAATTACATCTGAAAAATAGAATAAGAATACAAAACAAAGTTTTCTTCCCATTCGATAAGCTTGCCAGCAGACAACAGTGGTAATATCAATATCAATATTAATATCAAGATTCCTATTTCCATAATTCATGTACGGTAAAAAAGATTATTGCCGAACCATTCGGGTTGGAGTTGGGATTGCACCTCATCACTATTAACGACGACTGAGCTGTCCAAAGGCTGATCCTGATTCTGATCATGACTATTTACAATAGTCTCCATCAAAGTATTATTATTTCGATTTTGCATGTTAGGATCATCCGTCGTCGGCGTCTGACCGTGAGGATAGCATGGTTGGTCTAGATCATTCATTAGTCTCTGACAAGATTCTTCCTCGAAGAAATGGTCTGGCAGACCAAGAAAATTTTCATCCAACTCAAGGGTCTTTGGGGCTGCAGGTTGCACTTGCAGCCGAGGACACGATGGCTCTGCAGTCGGCTGCTGATCCCATACATCATAATTAGTATTTGCGTTATTCTCTGTCGAATAATTCTTCTGCACATTAGAAGGAGAATCGCTCGGGATTTGGACTTGGGGGCAGTCGTCTTTGGTGTAGGACGGGGAAGCATCCGACCAAACATGACATGGCGCCATCTTATGACTACTTTGATTCATTAAATTCTGCTGCATCGGCATCGGCATCGCACTAGTAGTAGTACTGCAAGGTCGACCATTTAGGCCGATTTTAGTTACCGACAGAATATTCTCCGAAATTGAATAGACATTCCTTTTTTGTTCTCGTTGGAATGCAGGCTGAGGCTGAGGCTGACGCTGAATCATCTCCGAAGACTGTACCCTCTCAAAGTGATTGTGCTTCTTTCTTATCGCTTCTTTTCCGGCCTTCAATTTGAGGCGGTATTTCTGCAAATGGCTCGAGATATGTTGCCTTGTCAACCATGGTGTATTCATCGCCTTCTCTATTAACTTTGGTGTAGCGTCTGAATAACAAAAATAAATAAAACAAACCAAAACCTAGTTAGTTAAATAATTGATAAAACCCATCCAATTAAATAAGATTTAATAATTAAGATGAACATGAATATGATATGAATGTACCATCGATTCCTCCGAGCTGTTCTATCACTTCACAGAACTTGTCGTGGAGCTCATCATTCCATAATACCCTCTCCTTCTTGGAGGAAGACTCTCCTTGTTCGTAACTACTTAATTCTCTGTCACTTCTTCTTCTCTTCGACGACGAGGAGGGACCTGCATGGTCGAATTCATGTCCATGCTGCTCTTCCGTCACCAATGTGGGCTGTTGCTGCTGCTGCTTTTGTTTCCCGATCACATATTGCCATAAGTATCTCGCTTGATTCTCCTCGATTGGCTTCGGGTAGTAAAATGAACAAATACCATCCACCATTTGGATCACCTTGCTTTCTGACCCATTGACGGACATCACTGCATATATACATAAATCAGTTGCATATGCAGTCCGACGTATCAAAATTAGGAGGTGATTGTATTAACTGAAATAATTGAGGAGACAGACGATACTTACTTATTACTCTGAGATTCATCACAGTTGCGACGTAGGCGAGAAAATTGCTAACATTGAGATCAGGAAGGTCCGCGTCACATATTATCAAGTCGAAATCTTTTTCTTTCTCCAGCCACTTCAACATCCCTTGCATTGAACTACACATGTTCACTGCACACATCTAACAGTTATTTCCACTGTCGAATTCGAAATTGGAAAACTTAAACAAAAAAATATTACTCTCTTCACCATTCAATTATGTTATCATTTCCTTGGTAAATCTCACAATGAATGTGGGACTTAGAAAGGAAATGAGAACAAAATTGGATGCAAACGGATTTGAGTAGAATTTACAATGAAAACAGAATTTGACCGCGAAGGAAGGTTGTACATCAAGAAGGATGTATTCTTACCTGAATAGTCATAATTGAGAAGATAATTTGACAGAACGTTCAAGGCAGTCAGATCCATGTCTACAATTAAGACTTTCACTGAGAAAGGGACGCAGTAATCCATATTCATATTTTGTGTTGTAAATCTTGCGTGAAGAACAAATGTTGACGTACGTGCTAATGTAAAAGAACTGTCCTTCTGTGTCTATATATATAGATATTAATTAGTAGTATTATTTTTTTAATGTCCTTCTGTGTGTATATATAGACACTGATTAGTAATATTATTTTTTTAATTTTAAAAAATTTAATATAGTAAATATTTGTAAAACACAAAGGCGGGAGAATGAGGTGTTTTGGATAGAATAAACCCTAATCTGAATTTAGTTAGTTACAAACAAACTAACTAAAAATAAATAGTAATAAATAAATAAAATTAGGGGGAAATTAGTTGTTGTTATTAAATAAATTATTGTTGGGTTATGATGATTTAATAATTGCATGCATACGACAAGAGACATGTCTACACCTTTAAACCTTCTTAAAATTATTAAATTATAATATGGCAGTGATGTCTCTTTTGAGTCGATGCTCGATATGCCTTGGAGCCCTAATTCGAATTAATTAACCACCAAATTCTTTACATAGCTGATCGAATTAATTAAGCCTGCCTTCGTCTTCAAGAATGACGTCTGTCCCTGCACATTGGCCGATTGAAGTGATCTTCTTTGTCCTCAAGAATAACATTTCCGGCATCGATAGACTTTTTCTAATTTCTGTGCCTACGATATAATGAATTGTTTCCGCTGCAGCTGCAATCTCTTGTTGCCGACATTGAAGAAGATGGTCTTTTTGCTGAGCAAAATACAGTTGGTAGTGCTCCGTTGTATCCATATCGCTCCCAAACATAAAATTACTTATATTCTCTCGAAGCCGCACCATTTTCACCCAACAAGGATTTTTTTTTTCTTCAACTATTTAAAAGAATTACATCCTGTCTTAATTTTTCTTCCAATAATTATTTTTATCCTCTTAACCACCACAAAAAGCCATCAAGTAAAGAGATAAACAAACTTACAAGTCACAAATTACAATACTAAGACCGGTAGGGGCCGCGCGAACGCAGGCCCCGGCTACCACAAATTATAACGCAGACTCGACCACTTTGGGCCGACCTTAGGCGAGTACCCCTCCCGAGTGCAATGGAGGTCACCAACCTAGGCCATGGACCTCGTTGATAGCCCATCGACCCCATTCAGGTAAGTATGTGCCTCAATACCCTCTCTTCTGATTATATAATTTTCTTTTTTGATTCTGATTGATTTCTCTCAGGACGTGGGATAGGAGACTAAATAATCTTGCCCTCTTCCTTAAATAAAAAACTCTTCCGGTTCGTGTTGCCGCTTCTTTCCTTTTCCAACCACATTCTCGCGTAAGTATTTCACTTCTTTCTCCTTGATTGGCTTGCGGAAAAAGTATACAGAATTATCGTAGATCAGGAAGGTTAGCATCGCATATCACCATGTCATATAATTGGCCGTGTCTTGTTTTTTCTAGGTAAAGCGACGCCTCTTCGCAAGAATTATATCCAACTCACGTATTCTATACATACGAAAGATCACATCTTACTATATTTCATACAAAATACTAAGCAAAATTAGTCATAACTCACATGTAATTTAAATAATCTACATAATTCTTTGTCATAATTTAAAAATTGCATGAAGTATCATCGTGAGATTGAACCGCCAACCTCAAGGATGTCAAATGAGTGATCAACCACTTGAGTTATAACTCCCTCCACCTGTGTAATATTTTCGAAAATACAAAAAATTTCGTACAATTTTTAGAAATTTTTTTCCAATATTTTCTAAAGCAGAAGAACTCTTATGTAATTTCTAAATTATAAGAGAAACCAAGTGTAGACTTTTCACGAAACCAAGTGTATTATAAGCAAATTTGCCAAAAATATTATATCAAATAATTGTTCTCGATCACCTCCAGAACAATGCACTTGCAAAGGATCTTCAGCAAATTAGCAATGGAGGTCACATCTTTGTCGACGATCAGAACTCGCATCGGCTGCCATTTTTTTTCTCATAAAAGGAGCATCTCATCATTTAACACTCAATACTACATTACTCTCTGTGCAGCGCGGCCTTTGCATGCCTTCTTTATATATAGGCTTCATTGACCAGCGTTATTTGATAAAATAATTTTTAGTGTAAAGTAAGTGTATATTTTTTTCGTGTCTCAATTCAAAGTAAATTTTTTTTACCATTTTCGTTTATCCTACTTCAAAGTATCTACTTTTTATTTTAGAAAAAATAATTATACGCTAATACTAAAATATCCTAATTTTTACTTAAATTATAAATATAACGTTACATATACAATATAAGTGACAAAAAATGTCAAAAACTCTTACACGATTTCCCTAACTTTCAATTTCCGTTTATCCCACTTACTTTTTCACTTTCAAGAATTATACATTTTAATCTCATTTTAAATATTTTAATTTATAATTTTTTAAATTTTAATTAGACTAATTAGTTATCTTAATTTTAATTTATAATTATTTTTATCATACTATAATTATTTTTATTAATAGATTCTTAATTATTTTTTAATTAGTATACATTCCTAAATATGTGTCTACTGTAAATGGGACATCATAGGACGAAAGGGAGTATTATTTCTTAATCTATAGGAAAATCCCAAAAGACCCTGTTGAGTTAGTGACAGAGGAAGTATTATTTTATGTTAGAATATTTAACTATTTGACTTTTTTATAATTTTTTGACTCATTAATTTTTAAATGCATTAGTAGTTAAATTTCAATCCATTCAATTTATCTATATGAGTGTCTCTATGTTTGAATTAAATAAATAAATAAAATGTTATTTCGGTTCCAATTGCCCATTGAAATAATTTTTTTTATTATTATTGCTGATTTTATTAAATAAGATTAATTCTGATTTGTTTGAGGATCTAATTAAATTTGAAATACAGTAGCATGTATTTTTGGCAATCTGCATTTGTTTAAATTCGATTATAAATATTTATTATATTAAATTTATAGTTTATTTTAGTGGTATATTTTGAATATAATTCCGCTACATTTAATATTTTCTCGGACTACTTGATTATTTAAATAAGTCAATAAATTAATTAACAATAAATAATATAATATATTTTATGAATTGATTCTCTATTGTGTATATCAGTTAATTTCATATATTAGAAGATTGTGTGTGACTTAAGGCTGCTGATTGACTCAAAGGAAAGTCAGCTAGGGAGTAAGCAGTTATATGCATCTTTTTAATGATAATAGATCTTTTCGAATAAGCAGTATAGTTTGACACACTACTTTATTATCAATATTCGATTGTGAAAACAAGGTGAGTTAGCAATTTGTCAAAAGACAATTGTTGATTTTGCTCGGATTCCTAATTTATTTTATAAATTCACATACAAACATTCAATTATTTATAGACATTCAGTTGCTTATATGTATTCTTTATTTTTTATGAATCAAACTCGTATTTATTGAAAGCAACTCTGATTTTGATTTGGTTTGAGAAAATATAAATTGTAGACCAATCTACTTATACAGCGAAAATCATTGTTCACAAAAAGCAGTTGTTTGAGAAAATGTTTGTTAAATTAAAGATAATATAATTATTGGTGTAAGAAAGTCCTTTATTATAAATGGAATAGACGTAAATTTAAGATTAATAATCAATATAAAATTTATTATAAATTATACAGAAAAAAAAAGCCATAATTGATGAAAATGTATACAATTCCAAAAATATAATAGAAAACAAATTACATCTGAAAAATAGAATAAGAATACAAAACAAAGTTTTCTTCCCATTCGATAAGCTTGCCAGCAGACAACAGTGGTAATATCAATATCAATATTAATATCAAGATTCCTATTTCCATAATTCATGTACGGTAAAAAAGATTATTGCCGAACCATTCGGGTTGGAGTTGGGATTGCACCTCATCACTATTAACGACGACTGAGCTGTCCAAAGGCTGATCCTGATTCTGATCATGACTATTTACAATAGTCTCCATCAAAGTATTATTATTTCGATTTTGCATGTTAGGATCATCCGTCGTCGGCGTCTGACCGTGAGGATAGCATGGTTGGTCTAGATCATTCATTAGTCTCTGACAAGATTCTTCCTCGAAGAAATGGTCTGGCAGACCAAGAAAATTTTCATCCAACTCAAGGGTCTTTGGGGCTGCAGGTTGCACTTGCAGCCGAGGACACGATGGCTCTGCAGTCGGCTGCTGATCCCATACATCATAATTAGTATTTGCGTTATTCTCTGTCGAATAATTCTTCTGCACATTAGAAGGAGAATCGCTCGGGATTTGGACTTGGGGGCAGTCGTCTTTGGTGTAGGACGGGGAAGCATCCGACCAAACATGACATGGCGCCATCTTATGACTACTTTGATTCATTAAATTCTGCTGCATCGGCATCGGCATCGCACTAGTAGTAGTACTGCAAGGTCGACCATTTAGGCCGATTTTAGTTACCGACAGAATATTCTCCGAAATTGAATAGACATTCCTTTTTTGTTCTCGTTGGAATGCAGGCTGAGGCTGAGGCTGACGCTGAATCATCTCCGAAGACTGTACCCTCTCAAAGTGATTGTGCTTCTTTCTTATCGCTTCTTTTCCGGCCTTCAATTTGAGGCGGTATTTCTGCAAATGGCTCGAGATATGTTGCCTTGTCAACCATGGTGTATTCATCGCCTTCTCTATTAACTTTGGTGTAGCGTCTGAATAACAAAAATAAATAAAACAAACCAAAACCTAGTTAGTTAAATAATTGATAAAACCCATCCAATTAAATAAGATTTAATAATTAAGATGAACATGAATATGATATGAATGTACCATCGATTCCTCCGAGCTGTTCTATCACTTCACAGAACTTGTCGTGGAGCTCATCATTCCATAATACCCTCTCCTTCTTGGAGGAAGACTCTCCTTGTTCGTAACTACTTAATTCTCTGTCACTTCTTCTTCTCTTCGACGACGAGGAGGGACCTGCATGGTCGAATTCATGTCCATGCTGCTCTTCCGTCACCAATGTGGGCTGTTGCTGCTGCTGCTTTTGTTTCCCGATCACATATTGCCATAAGTATCTCGCTTGATTCTCCTCGATTGGCTTCGGGTAGTAAAATGAACAAATACCATCCACCATTTGGATCACCTTGCTTTCTGACCCATTGACGGACATCACTGCATATATACATAAATCAGTTGCATATGCAGTCCGACGTATCAAAATTAGGAGGTGATTGTATTAACTGAAATAATTGAGGAGACAGACGATACTTACTTATTACTCTGAGATTCATCACAGTTGCGACGTAGGCGAGAAAATTGCTAACATTGAGATCAGGAAGGTCCGCGTCACATATTATCAAGTCGAAATCTTTTTCTTTCTCCAGCCACTTCAACATCCCTTGCATTGAACTACACATGTTCACTGCACACATCTAACAGTTATTTCCACTGTCGAATTCGAAATTGGAAAACTTAAACAAAAAAATATTACTCTCTTCACCATTCAATTATGTTATCATTTCCTTGGTAAATCTCACAATGAATGTGGGACTTAGAAAGGAAATGAGAACAAAATTGGATGCAAACGGATTTGAGTAGAATTTACAATGAAAACAGAATTTGACCGCGAAGGAAGGTTGTACATCAAGAAGGATGTATTCTTACCTGAATAGTCATAATTGAGAAGATAATTTGACAGAACGTTCAAGGCAGTCAGATCCATGTCTACAATTAAGACTTTCACTGAGAAAGGGACGCAGTAATCCATATTCATATTTTGTGTTGTAAATCTTGCGTGAAGAACAAATGTTGACGTACGTGCTAATGTAAAAGAACTGTCCTTCTGTGTCTATATATATAGATATTAATTAGTAGTATTATTTTTTTAATGTCCTTCTGTGTGTATATATAGACACTGATTAGTAATATTATTTTTTTAATTTTAAAAAATTTAATATAGTAAATATTTGTAAAACACAAAGGCGGGAGAATGAGGTGTTTTGGATAGAATAAACCCTAATCTGAATTTAGTTAGTTACAAACAAACTAACTAAAAATAAATAGTAATAAATAAATAAAATTAGGGGGAAATTAGTTGTTGTTATTAAATAAATTATTGTTGGGTTATGATGATTTAATAATTGCATGCATACGACAAGAGACATGTCTACACCTTTAAACCTTCTTAAAATTATTAAATTATAATATGGCAGTGATGTCTCTTTTGAGTCGATGCTCGATATGCCTTGGAGCCCTAATTCGAATTAATTAACCACCAAATTCTTTACATAGCTGATCGAATTAATTAAGCCTGCCTTCGTCTTCAAGAATGACGTCTGTCCCTGCACATTGGCCGATTGAAGTGATCTTCTTTGTCCTCAAGAATAACATTTCCGGCATCGATAGACTTTTTCTAATTTCTGTGCCTACGATATAATGAATTGTTTCCGCTGCAGCTGCAATCTCTTGTTGCCGACATTGAAGAAGATGGTCTTTTTGCTGAGCAAAATACAGTTGGTAGTGCTCCGTTGTATCCATATCGCTCCCAAACATAAAATTACTTATATTCTCTCGAAGCCGCACCATTTTCACCCAACAAGGATTTTTTTTTTCTTCAACTATTTAAAAGAATTACATCCTGTCTTAATTTTTCTTCCAATAATTATTTTTATCCTCTTAACCACCACAAAAAGCCATCAAGTAAAGAGATAAACAAACTTACAAGTCACAAATTACAATACTAAGACCGGTAGGGGCCGCGCGAACGCAGGCCCCGGCTACCACAAATTATAACGCAGACTCGACCACTTTGGGCCGACCTTAGGCGAGTACCCCTCCCGAGTGCAATGGAGGTCACCAACCTAGGCCATGGACCTCGTTGATAGCCCATCGACCCCATTCAGGTAAGTATGTGCCTCAATACCCTCTCTTCTGATTATATAATTTTCTTTTTTGATTCTGATTGATTTCTCTCAGGACGTGGGATAGGAGACTAAATAATCTTGCCCTCTTCCTTAAATAAAAAACTCTTCCGGTTCGTGTTGCCGCTTCTTTCCTTTTCCAACCACATTCTCGCGTAAGTATTTCACTTCTTTCTCCTTGATTGGCTTGCGGAAAAAGTATACAGAATTATCGTAGATCAGGAAGGTTAGCATCGCATATCACCATGTCATATAATTGGCCGTGTCTTGTTTTTTCTAGGTAAAGCGACGCCTCTTCGCAAGAATTATATCCAACTCACGTATTCTATACATACGAAAGATCACATCTTACTATATTTCATACAAAATACTAAGCAAAATTAGTCATAACTCACATGTAATTTAAATAATCTACATAATTCTTTGTCATAATTTAAAAATTGCATGAAGTATCATCGTGAGATTGAACCGCCAACCTCAAGGATGTCAAATGAGTGATCAACCACTTGAGTTATAACTCCCTCCACCTGTGTAATATTTTCGAAAATACAAAAAATTTCGTACAATTTTTAGAAATTTTTTTCCAATATTTTCTAAAGCAGAAGAACTCTTATGTAATTTCTAAATTATAAGAGAAACCAAGTGTAGACTTTTCACGAAACCAAGTGTATTATAAGCAAATTTGCCAAAAATATTATATCAAATAATTGTTCTCGATCACCTCCAGAACAATGCACTTGCAAAGGATCTTCAGCAAATTAGCAATGGAGGTCACATCTTTGTCGACGATCAGAACTCGCATCGGCTGCCATTTTTTTTCTCATAAAAGGAGCATCTCATCATTTAACACTCAATACTACATTACTCTCTGTGCAGCGCGGCCTTTGCATGCCTTCTTTATATATAGGCTTCATTGACCAGCGTTATTTGATAAAATAATTTTTAGTGTAAAGTAAGTGTATATTTTTTTCGTGTCTCAATTCAAAGTAAATTTTTTTTACCATTTTCGTTTATCCTACTTCAAAGTATCTACTTTTTATTTTAGAAAAAATAATTATACGCTAATACTAAAATATCCTAATTTTTACTTAAATTATAAATATAACGTTACATATACAATATAAGTGACAAAAAATGTCAAAAACTCTTACACGATTTCCCTAACTTTCAATTTCCGTTTATCCCACTTACTTTTTCACTTTCAAGAATTATACATTTTAATCTCATTTTAAATATTTTAATTTATAATTTTTTAAATTTTAATTAGACTAATTAGTTATCTTAATTTTAATTTATAATTATTTTTATCATACTATAATTATTTTTATTAATAGATTCTTAATTATTTTTTAATTAGTATACATTCCTAAATATGTGTCTACTGTAAATGGGACATCATAGGACGAAAGGGAGTATTATTTCTTAATCTATAGGAAAATCCCAAAAGACCCTGTTGAGTTAGTGACAGAGGAAGTATTATTTTATGTTAGAATATTTAACTATTTGACTTTTTTATAATTTTTTGACTCATTAATTTTTAAATGCATTAGTAGTTAAATTTCAATCCATTCAATTTATCTATATGAGTGTCTCTATGTTTGAATTAAATAAATAAATAAAATGTTATTTCGGTTCCAATTGCCCATTGAAATAATTTTTTTTATTATTATTGCTGATTTTATTAAATAAGATTAATTCTGATTTGTTTGAGGATCTAATTAAATTTGAAATACAGTAGCATGTATTTTTGGCAATCTGCATTTGTTTAAATTCGATTATAAATATTTATTATATTAAATTTATAGTTTATTTTAGTGGTATATTTTGAATATAATTCCGCTACATTTAATATTTTCTCGGACTACTTGATTATTTAAATAAGTCAATAAATTAATTAACAATAAATAATATAATATATTTTATGAATTGATTCTCTATTGTGTATATCAGTTAATTTCATATATTAGAAGATTGTGTGTGACTTAAGGCTGCTGATTGACTCAAAGGAAAGTCAGCTAGGGAGTAAGCAGTTATATGCATCTTTTTAATGATAATAGATCTTTTCGAATAAGCAGTATAGTTTGACACACTACTTTATTATCAATATTCGATTGTGAAAACAAGGTGAGTTAGCAATTTGTCAAAAGACAATTGTTGATTTTGCTCGGATTCCTAATTTATTTTATAAATTCACATACAAACATTCAATTATTTATAGACATTCAGTTGCTTATATGTATTCTTTATTTTTTATGAATCAAACTCGTATTTATTGAAAGCAACTCTGATTTTGATTTGGTTTGAGAAAATATAAATTGTAGACCAATCTACTTATACAGCGAAAATCATTGTTCACAAAAAGCAGTTGTTTGAGAAAATGTTTGTTAAATTAAAGATAATATAATTATTGGTGTAAGAAAGTCCTTTATTATAAATGGAATAGACGTAAATTTAAGATTAATAATCAATATAAAATTTATTATAAATTATACAGAAAAAAAAAGCCATAATTGATGAAAATGTATACAATTCCAAAAATATAATAGAAAACAAATTACATCTGAAAAATAGAATAAGAATACAAAACAAAGTTTTCTTCCCATTCGATAAGCTTGCCAGCAGACAACAGTGGTAATATCAATATCAATATTAATATCAAGATTCCTATTTCCATAATTCATGTACGGTAAAAAAGATTATTGCCGAACCATTCGGGTTGGAGTTGGGATTGCACCTCATCACTATTAACGACGACTGAGCTGTCCAAAGGCTGATCCTGATTCTGATCATGACTATTTACAATAGTCTCCATCAAAGTATTATTATTTCGATTTTGCATGTTAGGATCATCCGTCGTCGGCGTCTGACCGTGAGGATAGCATGGTTGGTCTAGATCATTCATTAGTCTCTGACAAGATTCTTCCTCGAAGAAATGGTCTGGCAGACCAAGAAAATTTTCATCCAACTCAAGGGTCTTTGGGGCTGCAGGTTGCACTTGCAGCCGAGGACACGATGGCTCTGCAGTCGGCTGCTGATCCCATACATCATAATTAGTATTTGCGTTATTCTCTGTCGAATAATTCTTCTGCACATTAGAAGGAGAATCGCTCGGGATTTGGACTTGGGGGCAGTCGTCTTTGGTGTAGGACGGGGAAGCATCCGACCAAACATGACATGGCGCCATCTTATGACTACTTTGATTCATTAAATTCTGCTGCATCGGCATCGGCATCGCACTAGTAGTAGTACTGCAAGGTCGACCATTTAGGCCGATTTTAGTTACCGACAGAATATTCTCCGAAATTGAATAGACATTCCTTTTTTGTTCTCGTTGGAATGCAGGCTGAGGCTGAGGCTGACGCTGAATCATCTCCGAAGACTGTACCCTCTCAAAGTGATTGTGCTTCTTTCTTATCGCTTCTTTTCCGGCCTTCAATTTGAGGCGGTATTTCTGCAAATGGCTCGAGATATGTTGCCTTGTCAACCATGGTGTATTCATCGCCTTCTCTATTAACTTTGGTGTAGCGTCTGAATAACAAAAATAAATAAAACAAACCAAAACCTAGTTAGTTAAATAATTGATAAAACCCATCCAATTAAATAAGATTTAATAATTAAGATGAACATGAATATGATATGAATGTACCATCGATTCCTCCGAGCTGTTCTATCACTTCACAGAACTTGTCGTGGAGCTCATCATTCCATAATACCCTCTCCTTCTTGGAGGAAGACTCTCCTTGTTCGTAACTACTTAATTCTCTGTCACTTCTTCTTCTCTTCGACGACGAGGAGGGACCTGCATGGTCGAATTCATGTCCATGCTGCTCTTCCGTCACCAATGTGGGCTGTTGCTGCTGCTGCTTTTGTTTCCCGATCACATATTGCCATAAGTATCTCGCTTGATTCTCCTCGATTGGCTTCGGGTAGTAAAATGAACAAATACCATCCACCATTTGGATCACCTTGCTTTCTGACCCATTGACGGACATCACTGCATATATACATAAATCAGTTGCATATGCAGTCCGACGTATCAAAATTAGGAGGTGATTGTATTAACTGAAATAATTGAGGAGACAGACGATACTTACTTATTACTCTGAGATTCATCACAGTTGCGACGTAGGCGAGAAAATTGCTAACATTGAGATCAGGAAGGTCCGCGTCACATATTATCAAGTCGAAATCTTTTTCTTTCTCCAGCCACTTCAACATCCCTTGCATTGAACTACACATGTTCACTGCACACATCTAACAGTTATTTCCACTGTCGAATTCGAAATTGGAAAACTTAAACAAAAAAATATTACTCTCTTCACCATTCAATTATGTTATCATTTCCTTGGTAAATCTCACAATGAATGTGGGACTTAGAAAGGAAATGAGAACAAAATTGGATGCAAACGGATTTGAGTAGAATTTACAATGAAAACAGAATTTGACCGCGAAGGAAGGTTGTACATCAAGAAGGATGTATTCTTACCTGAATAGTCATAATTGAGAAGATAATTTGACAGAACGTTCAAGGCAGTCAGATCCATGTCTACAATTAAGACTTTCACTGAGAAAGGGACGCAGTAATCCATATTCATATTTTGTGTTGTAAATCTTGCGTGAAGAACAAATGTTGACGTACGTGCTAATGTAAAAGAACTGTCCTTCTGTGTCTATATATATAGATATTAATTAGTAGTATTATTTTTTTAATGTCCTTCTGTGTGTATATATAGACACTGATTAGTAATATTATTTTTTTAATTTTAAAAAATTTAATATAGTAAATATTTGTAAAACACAAAGGCGGGAGAATGAGGTGTTTTGGATAGAATAAACCCTAATCTGAATTTAGTTAGTTACAAACAAACTAACTAAAAATAAATAGTAATAAATAAATAAAATTAGGGGGAAATTAGTTGTTGTTATTAAATAAATTATTGTTGGGTTATGATGATTTAATAATTGCATGCATACGACAAGAGACATGTCTACACCTTTAAACCTTCTTAAAATTATTAAATTATAATATGGCAGTGATGTCTCTTTTGAGTCGATGCTCGATATGCCTTGGAGCCCTAATTCGAATTAATTAACCACCAAATTCTTTACATAGCTGATCGAATTAATTAAGCCTGCCTTCGTCTTCAAGAATGACGTCTGTCCCTGCACATTGGCCGATTGAAGTGATCTTCTTTGTCCTCAAGAATAACATTTCCGGCATCGATAGACTTTTTCTAATTTCTGTGCCTACGATATAATGAATTGTTTCCGCTGCAGCTGCAATCTCTTGTTGCCGACATTGAAGAAGATGGTCTTTTTGCTGAGCAAAATACAGTTGGTAGTGCTCCGTTGTATCCATATCGCTCCCAAACATAAAATTACTTATATTCTCTCGAAGCCGCACCATTTTCACCCAACAAGGATTTTTTTTTTTCTTCAACTATTTAAAAGAATTACATCCTGTCTTAATTTTTCTTTCAATAATTATTTTTATCCTCTTAACCACCACAAAAAGCCATCAAGTAAAGAGATAAACAAACTTACAAGTCACAAATTACAATACTAAGACCGGTAGGGGCCGCGCGAACGCAGGCCCCGGCTACCACAAATTATAACGCAGACTCGACCACTTTGGGCCGACCTTAGGCGAGTACCCCTCCCGAGTGCAATGGAGGTCACCAACCTAGGCCATGGACCTCGTTGATAGCCCATCGACCCCATTCAGGTAAGTATGTGCCTCAATACCCTCTCTTCTGATTATATAATTTTCTTTTTTGATTCTGATTGATTTCTCTCAGGACGTGGGATAGGAGACTAAATAATCTTGCCCTCTTCCTTAAATAAAAAACTCTTCCGGTTCGTGTTGCCGCTTCTTTCCTTTTCCAACCACATTCTCGCGTAAGTATTTCACTTCTTTCTCCTTGATTGGCTTGCGGAAAAAGTATACAGAATTATCGTAGATCAGGAAGGTTAGCATCGCATATCACCATGTCATATAATTGGCCGTGTCTTGTTTTTTCTAGGTAAAGCGACGCCTCTTCGCAAGAATTATATCCAACTCACGTATTCTATACATACGAAAGATCACATCTTACTATATTTCATACAAAATACTAAGCAAAATTAGTCATAACTCACATGTAATTTAAATAATCTACATAATTCTTTGTCATAATTTAAAAATTGCATGAAGTATCATCGTGAGATTGAACCGCCAACCTCAAGGATGTCAAATGAGTGATCAACCACTTGAGTTATAACTCCCTCCACCTGTGTAATATTTTCGAAAATACAAAAAATTTCGTACAATTTTTAGAAATTTTTTTCCAATATTTTCTAAAGCAGAAGAACTCTTATGTAATTTCTAAATTATAAGAGAAACCAAGTGTAGACTTTTCACGAAACCAAGTGTATTATAAGCAAATTTGCCAAAAATATTATATCAAATAATTGTTCTCGATCACCTCCAGAACAATGCACTTGCAAAGGATCTTCAGCAAATTAGCAATGGAGGTCACATCTTTGTCGACGATCAGAACTCGCATCGGCTGCCATTTTTTTTCTCATAAAAGGAGCATCTCATCATTTAACACTCAATACTACATTACTCTCTGTGCAGCGCGGCCTTTGCATGCCTTCTTTATATATAGGCTTCATTGACCAGCGTTATTTGATAAAATAATTTTTAGTGTAAAGTAAGTGTATATTTTTTTCGTGTCTCAATTCAAAGTAAATTTTTTTTACCATTTTCGTTTATCCTACTTCAAAGTATCTACTTTTTATTTTAGAAAAAATAATTATACGCTAATACTAAAATATCCTAATTTTTACTTAAATTATAAATATAACGTTACATATACAATATAAGTGACAAAAAATGTCAAAAACTCTTACACGCTTTCCCTAACTTTCAATTTCCGTTTATCCCACTTACTTTTTCACTTTCAAGAATTATACATTTTAATCTCATTTTAAATATTTTAATTTATAATTTTTTAAATTTTAATTAGACTAATTAGTTATCTTAATTTTAATTTATAATTATTTTTATCATACTATAATTATTTTTATTAATAGATTCTTAATTATTTTTTAATTAGTATACATTCCTAAATATGTGTCTACTGTAAATGGGACATCATAGGACGAAAGGGAGTATTATTTCTTAATCTATAGGAAAATCCCAAAAGACCCTGTTGAGTTAGTGACAGAGGAAGTATTATTTTATGTTAGAATATTTAACTATTTGACTTTTTTATAATTTTTTGACTCATTAATTTTTAAATGCATTAGTAGTTAAATTTCAATCCATTCAATTTATCTATATGAGTGTCTCTATGTTTGAATTAAATAAATAAATAAAATGTTATTTCGGTTCCAATTGCCCATTGAAATAATTTTTTTTATTATTATTGCTGATTTTATTAAATAAGATTAATTCTGATTTGTTTGAGGATCTAATTAAATTTGAAATACAGTAGCATGTATTTTTGGCAATCTGCATTTGTTTAAATTCGATTATAAATATTTATTATATTAAATTTATAGTTTATTTTAGTGGTATATTTTGAATATAATTCCGCTACATTTAATATTTTCTCGGACTACTTGATTATTTAAATAAGTCAATAAATTAATTAACAATAAATAATATAATATATTTTATGAATTGATTCTCTATTGTGTATATCAGTTAATTTCATATATTAGAAGATTGTGTGTGACTTAAGGCTGCTGATTGACTCAAAGGAAAGTCAGCTAGGGAGTAAGTAGTTATATGCATCTTTTTAATGATAATAGATCTTTTCGAATAAGCAGTATAGTTTGACACACTACTTTATTATCAATATTCGATTGTGAAAACAAGGTGAGTTAGCAATTTGTCAAAAGACAATTGTTGATTTTGCTCGGATTCCTAATTTATTTTATAAATTCACATACAAACATTCAATTATTTATAGACATTCAGTTGCTTATATGTATTCTTTATTTTTTATGAATCAAACTCGTATTTATTGAAAGCAACTCTGATTTTGATTTGGTTTGAGAAAATATAAATTGTAGACCAATCTACTTATACAGCGAAAATCATTGTTCACAAAAAGCAGTTGTTTGAGAAAATGTTTGTTAAATTAAAGATAATATAATTATTGGTGTAAGAAAGTCCTTTATTATAAATGGAATAGACGTAAATTTAAGATTAATAATCAATATAAAATTTATTATAAATTATACAGAAAAAAAAAGCCATAATTGATGAAAATGTATACAATTCCAAAAATATAATAGAAAACAAATTACATCTGAAAAATAGAATAAGAATACAAAACAAAGTTTTCTTCCCATTCGATAAGCTTGCCAGCAGACAACAGTGGTAATATCAATATCAATATTAATATCAAGATTCCTATTTCCATAATTCATGTACTGTAAAAGATTCATTGCCGAACCATTCGGGTTGGAGTTGGGATTGCACCTCATCACTATTAACGACGACTGAGCTGTCCAAAGGCTGATCCTGATTCTGATCATGACTATTTACAATAGTCTCCATCAAAGTATTATTATTTCGATTTTGCATGTTAGGATCATCCGTCGTCGGCGTCTGACCGTGAGGATAGCATGGTTGGTCTAGATCATTCATTAGTCTCTGACAAGATTCTTCCTCGAAGAAATGGTCTGGCAGACCAAGAAAATTTTCATCCAACTCAAGGGTCTTTGGGGCTGCAGGTTGCACTTGCAGCCGAGGACACGATGGCTCTGCAGTCGGCTGCTGATCCCATACATCATAATTAGTATTTGCGTTATTCTCTGTCGAATAATTCTTCTGCACATTAGAAGGAGAATCGCTCGGGATTTGGACTTGGGGGCAGTCGTCTTTGGTGTAGGACGGGGAAGCATCCGACCAAACATGACATGGCGCCATCTTATGACTACTTTGATTCATTAAATTCTGCTGCATCGGCATCGGCATCGCACTAGTAGTAGTACTGCAAGGTCGACCATTTAGGCCGATTTTAGTTACCGACAGAATATTCTCCGAAATTGAATAGACATTCCTTTTTTGTTCTCGTTGGAATGCAGGCTGAGGCTGAGGCTGAGGCTGAGGCTGACGCTGAATCATCTCCGAAGACTGTACCCTCTCAAAGTGATTGTGCTTCTTTCTTATCGCTTCTTTTCCGGCCTTCAATTTGAGGCGGTATTTCTGCAAATGGCTCGAGATATGTTGCCTTGTCAACCATGGTGTATTCATCGCCTTCTCTATTAACTTTGGTGTAGCGTCTGAATAACAAAAATAAATAAAACAAACCAAAACCTAGTTAGTTAAATAATTGATAAAACCCATCCAATTAAATAAGATTTAATAATTAAGATGAACATGAATATGATATGAATGTACCATCGATTCCTCCGAGCTGTTCTATCACTTCACAGAACTTGTCGTGGAGCTCATCATTCCATAATACCCTCTCCTTCTTGGAGGAAGACTCTCCTTGTTCGTAACTACTTAATTCTCTGTCACTTCTTCTTCTCTTCGACGACGAGGAGGGACCTGCATGGTCGAATTCATGTCCATGCTGCTCTTCCGTCACCAATGTGGGCTGTTGCTGCTGCTGCTTTTGTTTCCCGATCACATATTGCCATAAGTATCTCGCTTGATTCTCCTCGATTGGCTTCGGGTAGTAAAATGAACAAATACCATCCACCATTTGGATCACCTTGCTTTCTGACCCATTGACGGACATCACTGCATATATACATAAATCAGTTGCATATGCAGTCCGACGTATCAAAATTAGGAGGTGATTGTATTAACTGAAATAATTGAGGAGACAGACGATACTTACTTATTACTCTGAGATTCATCACAGTTGCGACGTAGGCGAGAAAATTGCTAACATTGAGATCAGGAAGGTCCGCGTCACATATTATCAAGTCGAAATCTTTTTCTTTCTCCAGCCACTTCAACATCCCTTGCATTGAACTACACATGTTCACTGCACACATCTAACAGTTATTTCCACTGTCGAATTCGAAATTGGAAAACTTAAACAAAAAAATATTACTCTCTTCACCATTCAATTATGTTATCATTTCCTTGGTAAATCTCACAATGAATGTGGGACTTAGAAAGGAAATGAGAACAAAATTGGATGCAAACGGATTTGAGTAGAATTTACAATGAAAACAGAATTTGACCGCGAAGGAAGGTTGTACATCAAGAAGGATGTATTCTTACCTGAATAGTCATAATTGAGAAGATAATTTGACAGAACGTTCAAGGCAGTCAGATCCATGTCTACAATTAAGACTTTCACTGAGAAAGGGACGCAGTAATCCATATTCATATTTTGTGTTGTAAATCTTGCGTGAAGAACAAATGTTGACGTACGTGCTAATGTAAAAGAACTGTCCTTCTGTGTCTATATATATAGATATTAATTAGTAGTATTATTTTTTTAATGTCCTTCTGTGTGTGTATATATAGACACTGATTAGTAATATTATTTTTTTAATTTTAAAAAATTTAATATAGTAAATATTTGTAAAACACAAAGGCGGGAGAATGAGGTGTTTTGGATAGAATAAACCCTAATCTGAATTTAGTTAGTTACAAACAAACTAACTAAAAATAAATAGTAATAAATAAATAAAATTAGGGGGAAATTAGTTGTTGTTATTAAATAAATTATTGTTGGGTTATGATGATTTAATAATTGCATGCATACGACAAGAGACATGTCTACACCTTTAAACCTTCTTAAAATTATTAAATTATAATATGGCAGTGATGTCTCTTTTGAGTCGATGCTCGATATGCCTTGGAGCCCTAATTCGAATTAATTAACCACCAAATTCTTTACATAGCTGATCGAATTAATTAAGCCTGCCTTCGTCTTCAAGAATGACGTCTGTCCCTGCACATTGGCCGATTGAAGTGATCTTCTTTGTCCTCAAGAATAACATTTCCGGCATCGATAGACTTTTTCTAATTTCTGTGCCTACGATATAATGAATTGTTTCCGCTGCAGCTGCAATCTCTTGTTGCCGACATTGAAGAAGATGGTCTTTTTGCTGAGCAAAATACAGTTGGTAGTGCTCCGTTGTATCCATATCGCTCCCAAACATAAAATTACTTATATTCTCTCGAAGCCGCACCATTTTCACCCAACAAGGATTTTTTTTTTCTTCAACTATTTAAAAGAATTACATCCTGTCTTAATTTTTCTTCCAATAATTATTTTTATCCTCTTAACCACCACAAAAAGCCATCAAGTAAAGAGATAAACAAACTTACAAGTCACAAATTACAATACTAAGACTGGCAGGGGCCGCGCGAACGCAGGCCCTGGCTACCACAAATTATAACGCAGACTCGACCACTTTGGGCCGACCTTAGGCGAGTACCCCTCCCGAGTGCAATGGAGGTCACCAACCTAGGCCATGGACCTCGTTGATAGCCCATCGACCCCATTCAGGTAAGTATGTGCCTCAATACCCTCTCTTCTGATTATATAATTTTCTTTTTTGATTCTGATTGATTTCTCTCAGGACGTGGGATAGGAGACTAAATAATCTTGCCCTCTTCCTTAAATAAAAAACTCTTCCGGTTCGTGTTGCCGCTTCTTTCCTTTTCCAACCACATTCTCGCGTAAGTATTTCACTTCTTTCTCCTTGATTGGCTTGCGGAAAAAGTATACAGAATTATCGTAGATCAGGAAGGTTAGCATCGCATATCACCATGTCATATAATTGGCCGTGTCTTGTTTTTTCTAGGTAAAGCGACGCCTCTTCGCAAGAATTATATCCAACTCACGTATTCTATACATACGAAAGATCACATCTTACTATATTTCATACAAAATACTAAGCAAAATTAGTCATAACTCACATGTAATTTAAATAATCTACATAATTCTTTGTCATAATTTAAAAATTGCATGAAGTATCATCGTGAGATTGAACCGCCAACCTCAAGGATGTCAAATGAGTGATCAACCACATGAGTTATAACTCCCTCCACCTGTGTAATATTTTCGAAAATACAAAAAATTTCGTACAATTTTTAGAAATTTTTTTCCAATATTTTCTAAAGCAGAAGAACTCTTATGTAATTTCTAAATTATAAGAGAAACCAAGTGTAGACTTTTCACGAAACCAAGTGTATTATAAGCAAATTTGCCAAAAATATTATATCAAATAATTGTTCTCGATCACCTCCAGAACAATGCACTTGCAAAGGATCTTCAGCAAATTAGCAATGGAGGTCACATCTTTGTCAACGATGAGAACTCGCATCGGCGGGGAACAATTCATTGCCATTTTTTTCTTAGAAAAGGAGCAGCTCATCATTTAACACTCAATATTACATTACTCTGTGCGCAGCGCCCCCTTTGCATGCCTTCTTTATATATAGGCTCCATTGACCAGTGTTCTCGGATAAAATGATTTTTAGTGTAAATTAAGTGTAAAAAATATAAAATATATTTTCTCCGTAAAAGTTTTTTTTACCATTTTCGTCTGTCCTACTTCAAAGTATCTATTTTCTATTTTAAGAAAAGTAATTATACACTAATATCAAAATACCTTAATTTTTACTTAAATTACAAACATGTCATTACATATACAATTAATTTATACATAAATGAAAAAAATGTCAAAAACTCTTACATACTTTCACTAGCTTTCTATTTCGGTCGGTCCCATTAGTTTTTCGCTTTCTAGAATTATACACTTTAATCTCATTTTAAATATTTTAATTTATAATTTTTTTAAATTTTAATTAGACTAATTAGTTATTTTAATCTTAATCTATAATTAATTTTATCATACCATAATTATTTTTATTAATACATTTTTAATTATTTATTAATAATTATACATTCCTAAATTTTTATTGAATAGGGTGCCGTTGGATAGGTTTTGGATGCTTTGGAGGTTTGGTATTTTGAATACGGGAGCTACATATATGGATTTTATTTTATTTTTCAAATATTTTGTTATGCACTTCCACAATTTTAGTTGGTGATTATATAATATATTGGTGGACATTATTGGCTATTAGTTTTTAGTTGTGAAACTAATTCATTACATAATTTAATTATAGTTTTAAAAAAATTATTTCTTCCATCCCTTAACAACAAAATATCGTTTTTTAGTAACGACTACTTTGTGTTAACATTAAAAATATTACAATTTACTTTATATTATACAAATATTATTATTTTTATATTACACAGTACTAGTAAAATTAGTTTTTTTCAAGTACAAGAGAGTTACAAAATAGTTTTTTCAAAATATATTTAAACAAGGGATTTTTATTTTTATTTTTTTAGTTTTGATAAATTTTGAAAATGGAAAAAAAAAAAGTAATATTTGATTTAACATTTTATGAAAGAAAGTAAATATATGATACGATATTTATTTTTTATTTTTTAAAAAATAAATAGTATTGTTCTGCATTTGTCCCAAGAATGATAGATTTTTTCAAAGAATCTCTAGTAAATATAAAATTATTAAAATGGATTAACAGAAGTAAAATTAAAGAGAACAAAATCTAAACAAAATATAAAGATTTCAATTTGTTTTTTGTTTGACCCAATCAAAAAGAAATTGCAAATATGTTCTAACAACATCAGAAATTTGAATAGCAAAGGGACTAGTCAATTGATTTTCACGGTGCCTTATTCTGAACAACCACCAAATCTCTGAAGAACATTGATCACCGCTGCCACTGTTATTTTCCAATCTTCTTTCGATTTCTGATTTTTTTTTTACTAGCTAGAGAGACAATGATGTTCGGCTCAACAACCCATGGCAGCCACACTTTAAAAATGAAGTTCGGCCGGCACTCTAAGCTTTAATTCTCATCAAACACAATCGAAAATATCAATTTCTCTCAAGAACTCCATCGGAAAACTCATCAGGCTGCTCTTGGTTTTTCCTCTCTTCCTCTCCCTCTCTAAACTCCAACACGGTTGAGGCTTTAAACTAAAATGAAAACTCATATTACAACCCCTTAAACACAAAATGATATCCAAACACAATGAATTACAGTTTGACACCTAAATGGGTTAGAATGGGCTCAACATAGTTAGAGTTAGGGTTAAAGAAAATACAAGTTTGGGCCAAATTCAGTGGGGTGGGGTGGGATACGGAGTGAGTCAATTTTCATATGATTATAGAAGGACGAGCAGGATTAGGTCTCAAAAGACTTAAATTTTAACATTTTTCATTTATCTTGGTTGTGATTTAACTAATTTCCATTTACATAGATAATTATATACACTTACCTATCTCTAATGTGTTTTATTATCGTCTTTTGTCCCTTATTGCATTCACGAATAAATATTAATGCAGAATACACATATCACATATAGAACAAATAGATCCTAATTAACATGCACTTAGATTGAACACACATTAATCTATCAGGTAGTACACAATACTAAGCAAACACGCAAACAAGTTTAAACTCATTTAATACATTTACCTACATATTTAACGCAAGCACTCAAGATACTTCACAATCCAGGAACACACATGCATATTCACGAGCATGTTGGAATCGTAGATTGGCCCCACAGGTCAACATGAGTTTTTTCAGCGCGCTTTTGTCCTCACTGACGCGCACCCCGGGAGACTTTCCAGGGGATCCCCATCTTCAAATTACTCTGGGGCACACACACTTAACTCTAGAGTTTTTTCAGTAGGACTCTCGAAAAGGAATGTGCACATTGTCGACATGAACAGACTATTCAATCCATTTAACTTATATTCAATCTTAGATAGCCTAGTACCGGCTCATCCACGGGAGTTGGCCTAGCACCGGTCCAACTCCAGGAATATCAAATAATCATACAATAGGAGTTTCATCTTATTCAATGTCAACTAAAGAACACATAACAACTTAAGCACAAAACTCAACAACTCAAGCACACAATGTAGTACACAAATTACAATTTAAGCGCAAAGACCTACGGTCTAACTACAAAGTTTTACAGCGTAAGCACAAAATTTGATCAAACACTGTTACAAAAATCTGTAAAAACACAACCACACATATCCGGAAAGTATTCAAAGAAAGAATGCACACCGTACACTCACAGACACAAAAACAACATTTAATCAATATAGGACACAACATGCTTTCATCATACAAAAATAACTAGTCCACGATAATCTACGTGCGATTCAAGTAACATATATAATCATCAAAGATTTTTGTCAATTTCTAACATATATAACACTCAAGGTAACATCACCAAATTAGTCCATATAATCCGAATACAACAATCAAATTTCACAACAAAGACATCAACGAATAAATGCAACTAACTACATCATGCATTAATATATTTCTATGTTTCTACAATTAGTTTTAATTTAGTAGTGCATGTCTATTTCCATCAATTAATTTTTCCAGAAAAATATGTAATTTGATTTGTACTCTTGACATTTTGTTATTTACAAAGAATCTATTCAAAAATAATTAATCCAAACACATAGCATAAAAAAATTAAAAATCTAACGCATGTATATTTCACCAAATCAACACATATACAACAAAATCAATTTCATTATTAATCTTCCTCTAACTTCAATCATTTCTTAATTTTTGAAGGCATATTTACTATCACCTATAATACGCGATAATATCTTATAAATATGTTTTAACATGCATTCAATAATTGGCTAAATTAATATATTAAAATTTCACAAGGCTAAAAAAAAATAATTCAAAAATACATAAAAAAAAAAATATAATCGATGAATCAAAATACAATTCCAAAATATTCACCGAGAAAATACAAAATATATATATATAGGTGTATTTCTTTTGTGTTTTGGTTTGAAATTTTTTTTAATATAAGGTATAGAGAATTGTAATAATATAGAAGTAATGAATATGTTTAGTATATTAATTTTTTTAGACAAATTGTAAAAAAAATTTGTTGAAAAAACAAACTTATATTTCAAGATTATTTAACTAATAACCAAGAGACACAAAGTCAACTAATAAAAAGAATTTTAAGCACATTAATATTCACATATTCACCAAGAAAAATAAAATATATTAAAAAAATATATAGAGATGAAAGTTTAGTCTTTTTATCCATAGAATGAGTCACACCAAATTCTAACCTAATTTTTCTTTCAATTTTGTAATAGATTACTGGCTATATTGGCTCTATTACCTCTATTGTGTATTTATCCAAGATTGATTGACTTTTTTAAATAATACCCCGTAAATACAGAATTATACAAGTTTATTAATGAAAGTAACATTTGAATAAAAACTAAATTAATATAACCATATTGAAATCAAACAGAATTTAAACCAAATAAACGTCCATTGTTCGTTTTGATTTGAACCATCTTAAAAGACATTACAATATGTTTCGATGACATAAAAAATTTCAGCAAATGCGGCGCGCATTGAATCGATTTCCACGTTGCCTTCTTCTCCGGAGCCCGACAACTCAAACGGTTGGACAAAGGCTTCTCTAAACGGCAGCTCACCTCCTCCGAACAACAATCAAATCTCTAAAGAATATCGATATGCACCATCCTTCTCCAATCTTTTTTCGACTTTCGATCTTTCTTTATCGATTGGAGAGATGGTGATGTTCGGCCCAAACCCAATGTGCGGATAGTCCATGGCTCAAGGTGGACCTCCACTGTCACACTAAGCCTTGACAATGTCAAGATAGAGATAAAGTCGTATTTGTAAATAGTAAAAATGTGCTAAGTTGTGTTCCTTTGTGGATTTTAACACAGGTTTTTACTATTCATGTTATCCAAAAAATATCATATCAAACAATTATTATTATTATTATTTATATATATTATAAATTTATTTTATATCCAAAATATCACATCAATCAAAGACATTAGAGGAGATGAAAGCTCGAAAAAAAAAAAATCTATTTTTCAGTTGTGATAAAACATTTTATATTGGGCATCATGGATGTAAGAAACTATATATGATCATTTTCATTCATGGCATAAACTCGCTATACACAACTCAAGACAACATATTTTTTCAAAAATTCTCACATAAAAATTTTGATTTGACAGTTTTAAGTTTTTTTCCCTTTTTTTCACTCTCAAATTTTGATTTAATTTTTTTAAATTTAAATAATATTTTGATGTATAATTTCCTTTGTAAGTAAATAATTACAATAGCTTTATATATATATATATATATATATATATTTTATTATCCACTAAATTTATTTATAATAAATAATTTTATGAGGTTCATCTTATTTTAATAAATAATGCTCTCTTCATAATGTTCAAGGGTGTCATTACTAATATTAAAAACATTTTATAATTTTTTTTTACAAATTTAATAGTATTATAAAACACTAAAAAAATATTCTTGTTATTTTCTTTTAATTTGCATTATATTTTGATTTATCACTATTTTTTTTTAATTTATTAATTATTTATTTATAATTTTTCAATAATACATTTCCTTATTTATTCATTTATTATTATTATCTTACAAACGGAGGCTGAATACTTTTATCGGCAATTATATTCGTATTCGTGATCTAAACCAACAGAAAGTTGCTGAAAATATATAATTGTATAAACTCCTGAACATGAAAATGAAAAAGAAAACGAAAATGGGGAAAACAGGTGAACCCTGATCGATCAGTCGGACAACCCAACGGAAGCTGTGGTTCTCGTCACCTACATTTTATTCTATGCCGACGACGCCCCATTCACCCATCGCCGACGTCTACCTCATCAGGTTAGTTAACCTGAATCAAACTTTTTTCCCCAATTTTGTTCACGCCAATTTTTATTCGAAGGGTTTGATTTCTTAAATATGCACATTGTTAGTACTTAGGTTTGCGCGTAGAGCTTTCCGTTTAACATGTATGAATGTTCATTAAAACTAGATCAATTTAGCTCCGAGGTCACTAATTTACAGGACATTTTGAGATTCTGAGTCATATTGCATTGTTTCCCTGGCCTGTTCTTGTATGAAACGAATCAGTGGACTTAGTATAGGCGCAAATTGGACATTTAAATCCATTTGGAATTATGAACTTGTTAATTAAGCCTAATTGTTACGTAATTTTCATATAGGTAATCCATATATACAATCAACGAAATTAGCAGACCTAAAAGTATTTTTATTCACATTATCAGCAGTGTTTAGTATGATTAGTTTTTCACAATTGCTTTTCTGACAGACACATTAGTTATTGTCATTACAACTTTTTCAGACTCAAATAACACCTTGATCCCTGCATGATTCATTCATGACACATAATTTAAATTTCCTCGATGTTGGATACATGGAATACATCAATAGATGTCAATGGTTTATATGTTTGGACAAACATGGTTAGTGGCAAGGAGTCAATGACCCAATGAATAACACTTGCTATGCTTACCACAAAAATGATTGCATAATAATATCTGTCTCGTACATAAGATTTTCCTTATCTTTGGAGGGTTGTCATATTAATATTACTATTATTATTAGTTTTTTTCTATGTATGCAGTGGAAAGCAGTGTGTTTGCTTTCTGCATACATCAGAATTGCCCTTTCTTTTCTTCTTCATTTTTCAATCTGAATTTCAATTGGGTGAGTTTCAATTTTGTTTTGTTTTCATTTGCTTGCACCAGATTTGCTTGTGCTTCATCCTACTTGGACGTATCAGCCTGTGCTGCTTTAAGTTCTCATCCTTGATCACAATGTGATGTATCAGTTCCTCCAAGTTCATTTTCTTTTCTTTGTGCTTTAAATATTTTTGGTAGTCATTCCAATCTGCAACTCTGTCGTGTACTCCTAGCAGTTTAATCTTCATACCCTTCAAATTCTCCAAAAGCTGGAAGTATTCCTTTGAAAATTTCCAACCATTTGATGATATCACCATTAGTATAATTTGCATCCATGAATCCCTTATTGCTTTTGCCTCTTTTTATGCTACATACACATCAAACAACTCATCTCAAATTATTGAGATGGTCCCATGACTCCTGATTGATTTCAGTGTGCATGATTGATAAACCCAATGGTACACTGTCTTGGATATGCCTCTGGATAGCAGGTGCAGATCTGGATTATAGTTTAGCTTGAATTGGAAGGACAGACAGCTATGGATCAGCTGCCCATGGTTAGATTCTGAGCAGATATACACCCTGTGGCAGCTGGTCGTTGGCAGGCGGCGCTGGGTATGCATCAGTCGACGGGAGTGGACGAATACCCCATACCCCTACTTCTCACAACATAATGTATATGGAAATCAGTTCAATAATGAAGTGTAAAGCTTGATAGCAATGAGCTTGAAGTATGATAACACTAACGGAAAAAGGAAGTCTATGTTTGGTGGCTAGTATGGTTGTGCTCTTCTAGTTCCTTTACTGAGCCAAAACCTTTCATCCCCACAGTTGTTGAAACAGAGCACAGAACTACCTGTGGCACTCTCCTAGGAGCATAAGTTATTCACATTGTCTGAATAATTCTTCTAAGCACTTGGATATGTTAGACCTTCCTTTTCCTTGACTGTGCAAGGAAAATGGTGTGGGTCGAATATCCAACCCATGCCATTTTCTGCACCAGAAATATTCTACATAGCACTTGAGGTCTACTTTTTTAATATTTCTTATTAATTAAATTTCATCTCTTTTAATTGATCTTTTCTTTGTATTTACAATGAAAGCTGCAGAAAATTGTAAGTATATCTTTGTATTTCATTTTTTTCCATTCATTTCTTTTTTCTTTGATGAGAATGTAATAACTTAAAATTAGGTGCAGGTCCATAATTGTTTCGAGGAAAGAAATATTAGAAAAATTATCTGTGTGATCTAGGATAGTCTCATGGTCTGAAGGATTCTTTTGGAAGTTTGAGCACGTAATTGCTTGTAAGAAATTACATTGAGCAAAGGGCTTAGGTAAAATATGACCTTTGGATTTCTCAGCATGAGAAAAATAGAAAAAAGAAAAATTGAAAAAAAAAAAAAAAAAAAGAAGCTAGAATGATTTGTCAATTCCATATTAAAGTTTGAAATTTATTTATGACAATGAGAAGGAATATTACAAAAACTAGTTGTGTGATTGTATGCAAAAGTAGTCTTGAATATCTTGTGCTTAGCTGTTCTGTTGTATTTGTTTGATACTTGGTTGATGATTTGGAGGGAATGTAAACATCTCACTCTGAGTGAAAAAAATAAGAGTCTTTTTGTAAGTCATATTGTTATATGTCATATTTTGTTTTAGAAGTACTGATAGCATGATTACTTAATTATTTAATGTAATTATCTATAATTTTAAAAAAGTATTAATAAATGTAATTGAAAATTATATTTCAAAATAAAATTTTCATTATAATGTTATGGATTGCTTAAAGTCCATTTTACCTCCATGTGGTTTAATAATTGCTAGATTTCTAATTTCCTACAAATAATAAAATCACCATTATTAGTTAAGGGATTGCTTGAAACCTGTGTTTAAAACTTTACACAGAACCTCTCATTTGTTAAAACTTAATGGAGGGTATGCTTGACCGCAACTAAGGTTCTACATTTTGACAGTTTACTTTGAGTTGCAATACAAATATATATGTTTTCAAGGTTAAGGTTGTGTAGAGTTTTACTGAACACAAACAAATCTCAGCTTGATTTCTTAAGCAGACAAGAGAATAGCATTTTTTACTGTATCACTTGACAGCATGATCAAATTACCCTTTTGGATTGACAGTTTCAATTTGGTCATGATCCTAATTATAAGGTTTTATAAGGTTCCTAATGATAATGGTGCATCTCAGACTGTGGAAATATAAGTGTAACTTTTGTCGGTAACATATGTTACTAATCATTCACACCACATACTTCATCCCCTGTATTCTTTTGTGCAGCATATGGCCTTTAAGTTGAAGTCCTTTCCACTATGTACTTATTGCATCAATGGTCAGATATAGATTTGGTTTGATACATATTGTCCTTTGCCTATAACTATTCTTTCTAACTTCTGCTGATTTCCAGGAACTCCATTCATAATGCATTTTAAAGACGAAATTGTATCTTGGCTTTCATCACTAGCACCTGCTGCATTACAATCAGTTCAGGTCTGACATAAATTCTACCCAACTTATCCAAGATTATCGTTCAATGAGATTGGAGTGAATTGGTCTTGTTTGATTCCTTTCGACAAAATGATGGAAATCCTCAGCTTCACAGAATGGCCACATTTATTGCAATATCTCTTTGTCGTTATCTTTTTTCATGGCTCTGAATATATTCTAGCAGTTGCGATTCATGGGCAAAACCATGTACACCTGAATTCTCTTCTAATAAGCTCACACTATGTCTTGGCAATGACATGGTCCTTAGTAGAGTACTTTGTCGAGGTTTATTACTTCCCTGGTCTGAAGGAGCTCAGGTTAGCAAACAAAACTGGTCTTGCGATGGTAGTAATTGGTGAGATTTTACGTAAGTGGGCTATACTAACTGCCGGTAGGTCCTTCACCCATCTCATAAAGATATATTACGATGAACAGCATAAATTGGTAACTCATGGAATCTATGCGCACATGCGGCATCCGAGTTATTGTGGCTTTCTCATCTGGGCTGTCGGCACCCAGTTAATACTCTGTAATCCACTATCAACCCTTGCATTTGCAGTAGTTGTTTGGTGCTTTTTTCGACAGAGAATACCGTATGAGGAGTTCTTCTTGAGGCAGTTCTTCGGTCCAGACTATGAGGAGTATGCTAGACGGACACCTTCTGGAATTCCATTCATCAAGTAAATTTGCTTCCCCTTTATTTTACCGTATCCGATTATGCCTATTGATAGATAAACAAAGCTTGCTTCTGTGTTAAATGTTTTCTCCATGCTGTTTGTGATGACATTGACACGGCCATGTTCCGGTGAGTCACATGCTAAAAAGGGTTCACAGAGATTATTGTTGCTTGTAGAAATAGAGCTGCTGAAAATCCATGAGAATTTTGATGAGAAATAGAGCAGCCATAACTTAGCTGGAAATTTACCTCCAGCTATAAGGCTTCTCGATCCAATATGTTTGTTTGTATTATTGTGTTAACAAGGGATCCGGAATTCCGAGTTAAGGTTACTTTTTCAATGTATAGTTCGCTAAGGGTTGGTTTTGTTTTGTTGGCAATGTCCCTCCATCTGTACGACTTCTCGATCCAACGTGTTTAGTTGTATTTTGTTGGCAATTGAACCTCGGATCGCCTTCCAAATAGTTGGTTTTAAGTTGGAATTTTGGATTACATAGTAACAAAGCTACGGTGTCCATATTGATATTGATCGTGATCGTGATTGGAATTTGATTTCGAGATGGATATCATCTTCTAAGGGGTGTATTGAATATTGTCCGATATTGAAAAATATTAGAAAACTCTCCTTCCGTATAAGAGTGAAAGGCTACTTCACTTAAAATCCAATTTGTTCTAATTTTGAACTTGGAATCCCTTCTTTAATACATTATTTTAGTTTAAATAGATGTTTCTTAAGTATTAGTATTTTGGAAATAGTAAGAAATTTGATATTTGATGTGATGCTGTAGGCCAACTCTAACACATTCTTCTATTTTCTCTAATTTTTCTTTCAAATTTTTCTTTAAATTTTAACTTCACTCCAACTCACTTTATTTTTTCCTCTAAAAAGAATATTATATTCTTTATTTTTAAACAATTACATAATTTTTAGGGAAAAAATTATTTTTGTTTCAATATAAATAAAATTCATTAAGTTTGGTCTCAATATAACCAAAATTCATTATTTTTTGTCTCAATATAAAAATCCTACAATTTTGGCCTCAATGTAACCAAAATTCTATCGTTTTGTGTCCCAATATAATTAAATCTTATCTTTTTTGTCTCACTGTCAACAAATCGACGGAAAATGCTTATGTGAAAAGAAATCAAACCTTATATTTATATTTGAAGAATTTTCACAATCTTGCAAGTCCATGTCAGCATTTTTCGTCGATTTGTTGACGGTGTGACAAAAAATATAAGGTTTGATTATATTGGAACAAAAAATGATGAGTTTTGGTTATATTTGGACCAAAATTATAGGATTTTTATATTGGGACAAAAAATATGAGTTTTGGTTATATTTGGACCAAAATTGATAAGATTTTTATATTGTGACCAAAATTAATAAATTTTAGTTATATTGGGATCAACATAATTTTTTCCGTAATTTTTATTCAACTTTTATCTATTTACGTATTAATCTCAAAATTCTCTTTTCAATAAATTCAGAGACAAATTTTAAAATAATAATATTAATAAATTATATTATTTAATTATTTTTTATGTAAGAAAAATTAACGATTTAAAAAATAAATAAAATAAAAAACTAAGGTAAAATCACATTTAGTTATTGTTGCTTTTATTATTTGTTTATATTTTATTTTAATTTTATATTTTAATATTTATGTGTAATATTATATTATATAATATTTATATTGTGTAATTTTTATATTGTTTATTTATTATATAATATAATATATTATGTATTGAAATAAATAACACCAAATTTTAAAAAAATAATAATAAAAAAAACGAATAAGAAGAAAAAGAAAAAAAAGAGTCACCACCCAATTGATATTCCACATAATAACAATAAATAAATAAATTTTAAATACCAAATATATAAAAATAATAAACTTCAGGGATTAAATTACAAAAAATATATTCCACCAATTTTGGAGATGCTACAAAATTTCTCAAAAAATGGAGAAGAGCTTTCATGACTTAGGGTGTGTTTTGACAAATAAGTTTTTTAAGAGCTTTTATTTTATTGAACAGCTTTTATCTATTTGATCAGTCAAAAAGCTAATTTAGGTGTTTGATAAATTAGTTTTTTGGACCCAAAAAGCTAATTTTTGAAAAGCTAATTTACCCAACGTTTTGAAATTGTTTTTTTCGGTAAAAAAATTTTTTATTCCTTATATGCTTTAAAAATTGATTATATATTTTACACAAATAAATATATTTTGATTATTTATGAATTATATTAGAATATTTTATTATATTATAGTTTTACTTTTATAAATTTAAAATAATTAATTTTTATATAAAAATTCTTTTAATAATAAAATATATAAATTTATAAAAATCTACATAAAATAAAAAATATAAATATTAATAATTTATTTTTTTATTAAAATTACATTATATAAATTTTATACTAAAAATAAATTAAATAAATTAAATTTATTGAAAATTATAATTATAATAAACTAATCGATGACTAACATAATTATATACACGAAAAATTTATTATTTTATATTTTACATCATTTTCAATAAAAGAACTATTTATATATTTTAATAAAAATATATTATTTTTAAAATTTAACTGTAATAAAAATAAATAGTTTTATAGCACTTTTATAATTTTCAATAACTAATAACAAAAAATTTTAAATATTCTAAACTCAAAAGAACATAATTGAATATATTAGAAATAAGAATAAAATAGAAATGTCCTTAATTGTCATTTTACGTATAAACAGCTAATATCAAACAGTTATTTTACCAAATATTTTAATACAAATAGCTAATCGAATCAGCTAGTCAAACCAGCTAATTTAATCAACTAACAGCTATCAGCTAATTGTCAAACACGCCCTTACTCTCTATTTGGAGGGGGAAATAGAGTTCGTTGGAGTATTTTTGCTCCATAAAATTAGTAATTATATTTATTTGTTATTTTTTGAAAAAATTACTGCTAGTAAATAATGAAATTTAAGTTGGTTTTGGGTTTTGAAAGTGACTTAAGAAAGGAAGTTGAAAGGAAAACTCAACAAATATTGTAGGGGAAAAGCTTTTTAGCTCAAGCAGAAATTTGAATATAATCCAATAATGGGTTTTGGAATTAGATTTAGAATTTTAAATTGGATTAATCGTTTGATGATTTGAAAAGTAATATTGATTTTTAGTATAATATTAAAAAAATAAAAATTTATTTAATATTTCTAAAAATAGTTAATAAATAATAAAGTCAAAATTTTATACTCACAAACAAATTGAGCTTTAGTTTTACTAATCCAGAATATGAATACTTTGTTAATGAGTGATGAATTTTTTAGATTTGAATTCGGTACTGTGTTAGTTTTAATTTTATTTTTTAATTTTATTTTTTTCATTTTTTGTTTGTTGTATTCGTAACTATCATTAAACATATTTTTATGTAATTGTTATGACACATAAGTATATTATTAGTATGGGTGCTGATTTTTTTGAATCAGCATACAATTCCCTTCGAAAGATTAATCATTTTATTATATTAGGTGTCAGTACATATAAATACAGTACATATAAATACAGCACATGTAGTACTTAATTAAATGACATATATAACAATATATTAATCTTTACCATCAAGACCTATAAATTGGTTAACTTGGTGAAAAATAAAAATAAATTTTAGCTTTGAACTCTCTCTAGTCTCTCTCTTTTCTCTTATAATCTCTCTCTCTCTTTTAAACTACAAACACACACAAATATATATATATATAAAGTATATCTATATTTATATATATTACATACTCCCTCCGCCCTAGATAATATAAGTATATTATTGTATATACGAGAATTTAGGTAAAGTATAATTAGTAAGTAATTAAAAAAATATATTAGTAAAAATAATTATATATAGTTGAAATAATTATAAGTTAATATTAAAACAACTAAATAGTTTAATTAAAATTAAAAAAAAATTAAATTTTAAATTTTAAAAAAATATAATTAAAGTGTATAATCATTTTTTCAAAAAAGAATAAGACAAATTATGTGGGGCGGACGAAAATAGAAAATATGGACAAATTATGTGGGACGGAGGAAGTATCATATATTTTACACACCCTATACATATATATATTCTATCTTATATGGTTATTATATATTTGATTATATTTTATAACAAATTATCAGCACGAGACTTTGCCGAGGAAGTGCATATAAAGATAACGTATTTTTTTTTGTTGTTTTGTTGTTGTATTTTTTTTTTTTTTTAGGTTACTCGAAAGGTTGCGAAATTTCTGATAAGTTTATTTATTTTCTTTTAACCATGACTAATATAGCAAAATTTGAATTTCCCCCACTGACAATTACCGAAAGTAAATATATGCCGTGGGTAATGGATGTCGAGATGCACCTCGAATCCATGGGGCTTTCGAAAACAATAATTAGTGAAAATGAATGCACAAATTAAGAATGTGCAAAGGCAATTGTTTTCTTGCGTCATCATATTGACGAAACCCTGAAAATGGAATATTTAATGGTGAAAGATCCATTCAAATTATGGACAAATTTGAAAGATCGATTTGGCCACTTGAAGCCGGTCATATTGCCAAAAGCGAAACACGCATGGCAAAACTTGCGTTTGCAAGATTTTAAAACAGTTGTCGATTATAATTCTATGACGTTTAAAATCACGTCTCAGTTAAGATTTTGTGGATAAAATATTACTGATAGAGATATGTTAGAAAAAACATTCATCATGTTTCATGCCTCTAATATAGTTTTACAGCAACAATATCGAGAAAAGGGTTTTAATAAATATTGTGATATTATTACTTGTCTCCTTGTTGCTGAACAGAATAACAAATTATTATTGAAAAATCATGAATCGAGGCCAACTGGTGCAAGTCCATTCCCTGAAGTGAATGCGACTCAGTGTTTGAATAATATGCCTAGATTCTACCACGAATGAGGTCGCGGATAAGGTTATGGACATGGATTTAGTCGTGGACGTAAATATAATCGTGGACATGGAATGAATCGTGGACGTGGAACTGACCGTGGACGTGGTCGTGGCAGGTTTGTTTCGCATTACTATCATTAATGACATTTGAATGAACAAGAATCAAATAGGGCCCTGAAGCGGCCTTAGAATGATATTGGGCAGAGTTTCAAGAAAATCGAGGATAAGTGTTATTGCAGCGGAATGACAGGATATTGGTTCAGAAATTGTCGTTCCAATTCTTATTTCGTTGAGTTGTACCAGAATTCCTTGAAACAGAAAAACGAAGTACCCGAAGATGTTAAAACACCGAAAAATATCAATCCCCCGGTGATTAATTTTTCAGAAAATATTGTCAGTGGTAGTGGGGGTGATAAATGTACTGATAATACACAGTTAGATGGATCTGATTTTTTAGTACACCCTAAAGGTGGATACTATGAAAACTCCGAAAGTGCGATATAATAGTACACTGATGACTCCAAATAGATGCATATTCTTAGCTTGACAAAACTGTGTATTACTCGAATTTCTATATAAAAACCATCATAATAACCCATTGAGGGCATACATTACTGATCTATATCACTTGGTATGATCCAGATTTCGTTGTTGAGATTATTAACAAATTTTTGCCCTTTTTAACCGGTAGTCTGGTGCCAGAAAAGCTAAGGCAGACGCCACAAGCGACAGCCGCCTCCGCTCGCAAACGCCCAGAATATCTTCTGGAAAAGACTAAGGCAGGAGAGGCAAGCGGTAGCTTACACCATCCGCAAGCGACAGCCTCTCCCGCTTGCAAGCGACAGCCCAGACACCCACCGCTGCAGATCATCCGTAGATTTCAACTAAGTGTTTCAACTGCAGCGGTACAGCCATTCCATTTCCAACCAGCAAGCGAGCCTAGCTGCGCTGATTCCCTCCAGCTCTTCGGCAAGCGAGGAAGATCCGAGCCCTTGAAATTTAGTGCAATCAAAGCGAGCGACCTGGGAGTTATGGCCAGCAACTGTTTCAACAGAATAACCACCAGTAACCGCCTAACTGCCCAGCGGTTGGAACCGTCCAGCAACTGATTGCAACCATCTCGTTTCACCTACTATAAATAGGGCTAGATATCTTTATGTAAAAGGGGATTGATACTTTGATTTTAAATACTCTTAGCAATTATTTTTCGCAAGCAAGTCGTCTTCCTGTTTCCGAGATCTCCAATCCTGTAAGGGAGTTCTCCACAGGAATGGCCAATGGAGTGAGGGTTTTCCTTCTCCCTTGGCCAAGTCTTTACAGCTTTCTTAGAATAGATTACTGCTTTTGTTTACAGCTTTTTAGCGCTAATCTTTCCCTGCTTCCGTAGTAGATAATGAAATATCATTCAGTTCTTCATCTTTATTTCTTCCACACTTTTTACACACTTATATAAAATTTGAATTTAGAGAATTTCATTTCACTAGTTTAGAGCAAGAGAAAAATTGATTATTTGAGCCTTGTTATGCGCCAAAAGCAGTCTCAAGGTAGTTCATTGTAGTTAAGTACGCGGGAGCCTTGTCGCCCTGCTTAACTACTGTTCTGAATTCAATTTTGATTAAAAAGAGGTAACAGAAGGGTAAAGCCACTAATGAGGCAGATATTGGGAAAATTAATGGGGCATAGGCAGTGGTCTATTAGGTCACAAAGATTCTTAGTGACAGTAGGGTTTCTTTCTTATAATGTCTCGATTCTGGGTGTTATTGAAGTCTTGTTGTAAATCCTTTAAGGTCAAAATTCCAGTGTTACGAATTCTTTATATTTCAGTTTATATAATTACATTATGCCCTTCTAACCGCTTCCGTAATATATATATCCGATAACACACTTACATCGCTCGCTCACTACATCCAAGGAAATCTATCCATTTAGTAACGCACAAAACAGACACAACACATCTCCCCTATTCTTTGTCGCTCATATATATATACATATACATAAATACATATAAAATGTGCCGCTTGCTCATGTCCCGTTCACTCGGTAACCGTCATTCATCCATGTCCCGTTCATCTTATCCCCACTTCCGCTCATGTTCCGATCATCCGATTACCGTTGGCACTTCACCTTCCGCCCTCGCTTCGCTCGCTTCCGCTCACCTCATTTTTACCGCTTTGTTTACTACTTTCTATAGCTTAGCTTTTGGATCCGCTGCAAGCGGATCTCTTCATGCATTTTTCGACGTTTTTTCAAGATTTTCACCTTTGAAATTCATGACTTAAATCCTTGTGTTCGACCTGAAAACTCACCAGTAAAAAGAGTATAAATAATTGTTATAACTACTCAGGGTCTACAACCACAAAATTACTATATCTGATCACTTTTCTATAAACTTCCACTCATTGATTTTCGAATATAAATTCCCTGTGAATTTGTACAAGATTAAAGAATACAAATTTAGGATATCATACACCTATAAATATGTGTCTATATTTTTGTCCATGTACTTTTTGCTCCCTATATTTTGTAATAATATGACAACTATATATTTTCTCCAAATTTCTAATATATTTATTCTTATATTTCTCCCAAAAGAAGAAATATAAATGTTGAGCACACTATAATGAATAATATAGAAGAAAATCCATGTCTCAATGATAGTGCATTAACGCACATCATTTTGAAACATAAGAAATCTTTCACCAACCTGAAGTTGGGAAAAATTGAGGTGAATACAGTAAGTGGTTGTGCGAAATTAATTGAGAGCTTTGGAAGAGCAATAATGTGTTGTTTGCTCAAAAGGGAAGTTAATAACTAGACCATCACCAACAAAAGTGGGAACTAAATCTCCTGCATTTTTAGAACGAATTCAGGGTGATATATGTAGGCCTATAGATCCACCATGCCGACCATTTCGATATTTTATGGTACTTATCAATACATCTACTAGATGGTCGCATATGTGTTTATTATACATCCGTCATTTGGAATTTGCGAGATTGTTTGCTCAAATAATTAAATTACGAGTTCAATTTCCAGATCACCCAATAAATAAAATTAGCCTTGATAATGCTGGTGAATTTTCATCTAAGACATTTGATGACTATTGCATGTCTATTGGAATTGACATTGAACATCATGTACCTCATGTACATACTCGAAAATGGTCTAGTTGAATCGCTTATAAAAAGACTGCAATTAATTGCAAGACCTATGTTAATGAAATCTAAGCTTCCCGTATCTGCTTGGGGATATGCAATTATGGATGCAGCAAAACTGAAAAAATCAAGACCGATAGGCTATAATAGCTACTCCCTAGTACAATTGGTGTACAATTAAAAGCTTAATATTTCACATTTGAGAACTTTTGGGTGCGCAGTTTATGTGCCAGTAGCACCGCCCCAAAGTACAAAAATGGGCCCCCAACGGAGATTGGGGATATATGTCGGATAATAATCATCATATATCATTAAATATCTTGAACCATTAACTGGTGATTTGTTTACAGCTCGTTTTGCTAATTATCATTTTGACAAGTGTATTTTCCGCATTAGGGGGAGAAACTGATCAATAGAAAAAGGAAATTACTTAGAAATTATCTTTCTATTTTCTTAATCCTCGTTCAAGTTAAAGTGAATTAGAGGTGCAAAGAATTTTACATTTGCAGCGAATAGCAAATCAGTTGTCTGATGTTTTTTGTAACGTTAGCAGGATCACTAGATCTTATATAGCCGCTGAAAATGTACCTGCTAAAATTGTTATTCCTGGAGAAAAAATACAAAGTGCTAGTGAATCAAATGCACGCCAAAGCGTGGCAGATTTGTAGGTTCCAAAATAAAAATCCTTGGAAGAAAAGATGAACAAATGAAAGGTTTGAGGATTTAAATGTTAATCAAAATCCTCAAGAAACATTTAGTAACATGTATCAGATTTCTGAAGAAATTGATCCTGATAAACTTGCTGAGGATGTAAATCCTAATAAAATTTCTTCTGAAAAGAATGAAATTATTGAAAATTCAATAAATTATGTTACTATTGAAAACTATTGGAACTGAAATGATACAATTATTGATAATGTTTTTGCATATAATGTAGCACTTGATCTAATAAAAAATGACGAGGATCCAGAACCTAAATCAGTTGATGAATTTCGGAAAAGAATAGATTGGTCAAAATGGAAAGATGCGATCCAGTCTGAATTAAATTCACTAGCAAAATGGAAAGTTTTGGACCCATTGTTCAAACACCTGAAGGTGTTAAGCCTGTTGGCTATAAATGAGTATTTGTTCGAAAGCGAAACGAGAATAATGAAATTTCCAGATATAAAGCTAGACTTGTTGCTCAAGATTTTTCACAAAGACCTGGAGTTGATTTTAATGAAACATATTCTCCAGTAATTGATGAAATAATATTTCGATATCTTGTCAGTTTGACAGTATAAGAAAATTTGGATATAGGTCTGATGAACGTTGTAATTGTCTATTTATATGGCTCATTGGATAGTGATATTTATATGAAAATCCCTGAAGGATTTAGTATGTCTGATGCATACAAATCAAAGCCAAAAGAATGTTATTCTATTAAATTACAAAAGTCTTTGTATGGGTTCAAACAATCTGGTCACATGTGGTATAATTGTCTCAGTGAATCATTATTGAAAGAGGAATATGTCAATTATTCTACTTGTCCATGTGTTTTTATAAAGAAATATGAGAGAAATTTTGTAATAATAGTTGTTTATGTTGATGACTTGAATTTAATTAGAACTCCTGGAGAGGTCCAAGAATCTATTGAATATTTAAAAAGGGAGTTTGAAATTAAAGATTTCGGGAGAACGAAATTCTGTCTTGGTCTACAAATTGAACATTTGGAAAATGGGATTTTGATACATCAATCTGCATATACCCAGAAGGTATTGAAACGATTTGCAATGGATAAATCACATTCATTAAGTACTCTAATGGTCGTTAGAACTCTCGATCCTATTGGAGATTCTTTTAGACCAAAAAAGAAGAATGAGGAAGCACTTGGTCCTGAAATACCATATTTAAGTGCTATTAGTGCACTAATATATTTGACTAACAGTACTAGACCAGATATAGCATTTTCTCTGAATTTATTGGCCAGATTCAGTGCAATGTCAACACATCGACATTGGGAAAAAATCAATCATATTCTTCGTTATCTTCAAGGATCTATTGATCTCGGCCTATTATATCCAAAAGAATCTCAACATGAATTGATTGGATATGCATATGTTGAGTATCTTTCTGACCCGCATAAAGCCAAGTCTCAGACTGGCTGTAAATATACTTGTGGTGGTACAGTGGTATCTTGGAGATCCACTAAACAACATTAACCGCCAAATCTTCAAATCATAAAGAAATAATAGCAATTCATGAGGCTAGTCGCGAGTGTGTTTGGTACAAAGATAATCCTCCTACTATTTAGTACAAAGATAATGCAGCTTGTATAGCGCAACTGAAAGAAGGATATACGAAGGGAGATAGAACGAAATATATTTCACCGAGATTTTTCTTTACTCATAATCTCCAAAAAACTGGTGAAATAAATGTGCAACAGATTCGATCAGACCAAAATTTAGCAGACTTGTTAACCAAGGTTTTACCAACTGCAACGTTCGAGAAATTGGTAAAGATCATCGGGATGCGTCGATTGTAAGATTTCAAATGATGTCCACATCAGAGGGAACGATATTTCAAGTGATGTCCACATCAAGGGAAGTATTTTTAATGCATGAATGACATACTCTTTTTCCTTAACTAGGATTTTTGTTCCGTTGGATTTTTTTCTAGTAAGATTTTAACGAGACGCATTCATTGCAAATTAATGACACCTAAGGGGAGTATTATGACACATAAGTATATTATTATAGGTTTCGTTCAATTAAGTATTACATGTGATTTATTTATGTATTGACAACTAATGTAACGGAGGATTAATCTCTACAATAAGGCCTATAAATAAGTTTACTTATTGTATTAATTAGTGAAAAATAGAGATACACTGATTTTTAGCTTTGAACTCTCTCTCTCTCGTCTGTCTCTCTTTTAAAATATAAATACACACAAATATATGTATACATACAGTTTTATATATATATATTGTATCTATATCTATATCTATATATATTACATATTATATATTTTACACACCCTATATATATACTTTATCTTATATAGTTATTATATATTTGATTATATTTTACAACAGTAATATTTTATTTGAGAAAAAAAAATTCTTTTTTTTTTAGTTGTAACTATTATTAAACATATATATTTTTATGTAATACTTTATTTGAGAATATAATAAAGGAAATGTTATTTGTTGTGTTGTAATAAGTGTTGGTAATAGGTAATATTTAAATGTTATTAATTGATTTTATTAAAATTAGTAATAATGGAAATTTAACATATGGATTGAAAAAATAAATTGTGAAAAAATAAATTGAGAATAAATATGACGGACTGATAGAATATTATTATATAAAAAATAAAAATTTGATCCGATAGTATTTATATATGTTTGAAAATATTTTAATATTTTTGGTTGGTTTATAAATAGTAAATAATTGAACATATAATTAATATTTAATATAGTATAAATATATATATTGAGTCTATGTTTTAAATGGAAAACTAACCTTTTAAATGAAAAATAAGCGTTGAATATATATATATATACATATATTTTGTTTTTTATAAAAAAAAAAAGTGTAAAATTAAAGTTAAAAAACAAAAATAAATAGATTCGTCTAAATTAATATAAGATATAATTACAACATCAAAATATGAATGTCTTTAATTTTAAACATGCTTGTGAGTTGTGACGTCAATATCCCTAAGTTGTGTATATTTGTGAATTTATTTTAAAACTTTGTTCCTTTAAATATAGAATTGAGCATTTGAATTTTCGATTCGAATTTTGTTAAATTTAAACTATTTTGAAATTTTGAATTTTTTTAAAAAATCAATTTGAACCGAAATAATCTAAATATGAAATTTAAATTTAAATTCCATATTGCATTTAATTTTTAGAATTTTATTATAATATTTGTTGGGAAGTTTGGCAGTTAGAAGTCTAACTCGACAAGTCCCTCGATAAATAATTAATTGACCCATTCCTTAGTCTGGACTAGCGGATTCGGCCCAAACCCTTTAACCCAAACCTATATATCAAACCCTAAATTTATTTGTTATATTAGTTATAACCGTGTGTGGTTTTTTAGTTTGGAGAAGTTAATAAATGTTAGTTTAAAAGGGCTTTTGGGAGAGTCGGTTTAGACGAGAGAGATACACCAGAAACTGTAGAGAGAGTGAGTGCGTGAGAAGAGAGGGAGAGAAGCCGGCGAGTTTCTCCGTTTGAGCTTCCGATGAGTGTTCGGTAAGATTTGGAATCCCCTTTCTTGTGCCGATTCCGGTGAATATCGAGGCTTAGAGCGACGCAATGCGTTCCATTGTCGACAATTGTCATCGTCGTCGATTCGTTCGGTTGCAATTGGAAATTTCAGAAATTCATTCCATTGAACATGGAGTCGTTTGTGCTTTGATTCCATTCAATTAATTAAGACATGTTCTCTTGGTTATTTGATTTCTAATTCCAGTTTTATGCATTTGCTTCAGTATGTGTTTACTTCAATTCCATTCGGTATTATATTGTTTTGGGTTTATTCGATAATTCACAATTATTTTTGTGTACGAGGAAGGTTTGTTCGATAAATCCGATATTCCCGATCATAATGGAGACAATTATAAAGTTTGGAATGATAGAATTCTTCTGCATTTGGGGTGGATGGACATAGATTATGCCATCAGAAAAGATGAACTGCTTCCTATTACTAAAAATAGCACTCCATATGAGGTCGATCTTTATGAAAAATGGGAGAGATCTAACCGTCTCTGTGTTATATTCATAAAGACTGGAATATCTGCTGGAATAAAGGGTTCTGTTGAGCATTGTACTAATGCCCGTGCCTTGTTGAAAGCTATTGATGATCAATTTGTGACATCTGATAAAACATTGGCTAGTACATTGATAATGCAATTCTCATCCTTAAAACTTACCCGGTTAAGAGGTGTGCGTGATCACATCATGCGCATGAGGGATATAACGGCTCAATTGAAGCGACTGGAAGTTGATATGTCTGATTCCTTCCTTGTTCACTTTATTTTGTGTACTCTTCCTCCGCAATATGGTCCTTTTAAGATCTTTTACAATACACATAAGGATAAATGGTCAATAAATGAATTGATGACCATGTGTGTTTAAGAAGGGGGACGTCTGTTTATGGAAGAGGGAGAGAAAGTGAACATGACGGTTGTGACTGAAGGAAAGAATATGAAATATCAAGCCAAAAATAAAGGGAATGAAAAGATTCCTCCACAAAAGGACATCAAGAAAGCCAACACGTGTTTTTTCTGTAAAAAGAAAGGACACACAAAAAAAAATTGTCCTAAATACTTCAAGTGGCTTGAGAAAAAATGTGCTCAACTTTCATTTGTATGTTATGAATCCAATATGGTTGATATTAATCATAATACATGGTGGATTGATTCTGGTTCTACAATCCATGTTACGAATTTCATGCAGGGATTGCAAAACCGGCGGAAACCAGTGGGAAGTGAGTTGAGCATCTATTCTGGAAACAAAATGTCATCACATGTGGAAGCTATTGGAACGTGCAATCTAATTTTAAGTAGTGGTTTTGTTTTAACTTTGGAAAAGACTTTTTACATTCCTAGTTTTGCTAGAAACTTAATTTTTGTTTTAAAACTTGTTTCATGTGGCTACTGTTTTACTTTCACCAACCTTGGTTTTTTTTTATATTTCAAATCAAATGTCATTGGAAATGGAGTTTTGAGTGATGGTCTTTTTCGACTTAATATACAAAATATTGATTGCCCAACTACTTTACACGTTCAAGATAATGTCGGTACTAAACAATGTATTATGGATGAAAATTCCTCTATATTGTGGCACGGGAGATTGGGACATATCTCCATTGAGAAAATTAAAAGATTGGTAAATGAAGAAGTACTTGGTACCTTGAATTTTACTGATTTTGAGACTTGTGTGGATTGCATTAAAGGTAAGCAAACCAACAAATTTAAAAAGGGTGCAAAGAGGAGTACAAACCTATTAGAGGTTATACATATAGATATTTGTTGTCCAAACATAGACGCGAGTAGTCCAAAATACTTTATCACCTTTATTGACGATTTTTCACGTTATATGTATCTCTATTTGCTTCATTCTAAGTATAAAGCTTTAGATGCCTTTAAAGTTTTCAAGGCTGAAGTAGAGAAACAATGTGAAAAACATATTAAAATCGTCCGATCAGATAGAGGTGGTGAATATTATGGTAGATATACGGAGAATTGACAAGCACATGGTCCTTTTGCACGGTTTCTTCAACAACATGAGATTGTTGCCCAATATACTATGTCTGGTTCTCCCGACCAGAATGGTGTTGCTGAAAGAAGAAACCGGACCTTAATGGATATGGTGAGAAGTATGCGGAGTAATGTAAAATACCTTGAGTTCTTGTGGATTAAAGCTTTAAAGACGGTAGCGTATATATTGAATCGAATTCCAACTAAGGTTGTCTCAAACACACCTTTTGAGTTATTCAAATGTTGGAAACCGAATTTAAAGCATATACGCGTTTGGGAATGTCAGTCTGATGCTTAGGGGACCAAAAAGTCTAAAATTCATGTCTCAATTACTTCATTCCATCGAAGAAGTAATTAACATGAAGAGTGGGGTAATGGGGATATTAGTGGAGACTTTTCACTTATGTCACATTAACATTAGTAATGAAGTGAAGTAGTGGGGATAGTGGAGTAGTGGGGACCTTTCATATAGGCCACTACTTCACATAGACCACATAATATTAACAATACTTTGTTATGGGACAGACCAAAATAGAAAAATGAATAAATTGTTAAAAGACGGATGGAGTATAATTTATATTATTAAATTATAACATTAAGTTAATTAAAAATAATTACTCCATTTGTTCCACTTAATTTGTCCACTAATTCTATTTCTGTATATCCTACCTAATTTGTCTGTTTCATTTTTTGAAATATAATTATACATGTTAATTACATTTTAAAATTCATAATTCATATTTTTTTTATTTAAATTAGATTATTTAGTCATCTTAATCTTAATCTATAATTATTTTTATTAGATCATAATTATTTTCACTAATATACTTCTTCATTACTTATTAATTATGCAATACCTAAAAGTCTGTTTTTATAATGGAATATAACTAATATGTATCAATTTTGTTCATAATATAAAAATTTCATTCAGTTTGTTCCCTCACCGTTTTTAGATGAATTGATTTTTTTTTTGTGGTATGAAAAATTGTGTCGATAATATAAAAAATACTCCCTCTGTCCCGCAAGAAGGTTGTTATGGCATTTTTGCATGTTGATATTTGAATATTAATTATTATATTAATATGCAGTAGAAATTAAGAGAAAAAGACAAAAATACATTTATTAGTCTCTTATAGTACAAATACAATGATATTTGTGGAGTAAATTATTAAATATAAAGATATTTTTAATGTTAAGTACAATGAAGCAAAAATCGAATAACAACCTTTTTGTGGGGCGGAGGAAATAATATTTTTTATTGAATAATTGATTTTTTTTTATGACTATATGATATATATATATATTATATTAATGTGTGTATATATTTTTATTTTGTTAATACTATTTATAGAAAATTGTTCCATTGAAAAATGTTGAGTGAAGGATTAACTTTAGTCTATTATAAATATTTTCAATCAATTTTGATTCAACCGTTAAAAAATTAACGAAAAGCTGACCTGGAAACAATACGACTGTGTACAATTATATACGACCATGTTGTCACACAACCGCGTATCTTTCTGTTTTGATCTAAAATTTTATTTTTTTGGTTATATTCTTTATATTAAAAAATATATATAGAATTTAAAATAATTGATATAGTCAAAATTAAATTATACTGATTTGAAAATATTGAAGTTCAATTCGACTGTGTTGTGTCCAAGTTAGCGGTCTTGTCAATTTTGTTATGTCTACGCCAACAATTTTCATTAATATTTGAATGGTATAATTAAAATTGATTGAAATTATTTATAATAAAATTAAAATTGATGAGTGCGTTTGTTTTAGAGTTTGGATATTTGAATTGAAATAGTTGTATAATATTATATAAATATGGGTTGATGTAATGTTTTTAATGTAATTTTTTTTAATATAATATAGAAAATAAAAAGATATATATTTAATTGGATATTTATAAGGTAAAAATTATGATAAATAGTAAAAGTTTAGACAAAATCTTTCAAAAAAATCTCCAGATTTTTTATATTAAAATTAAAATTTATACATTTTAATTATATTGAAATCACTATTGATTTATTATTTTTATTTTAATTATATTAACTATTCTAAATTTAATACATGTACTCTATTTGTGATGATTCAAATAACATTTTTACCATTTATGTCCTCCAACTCAAAAATATTCATTTCCTTTTGCAGTAAAAGTAATCATATACTAATACTAAAATACTCTTTAATTTTTATTTAAATTACAAATATACTATTAAACATACAATACTTTTTATATATAAAATTTAATGACAGAAATGTCAAAAACCTATTGTACACTTTGATTAACTAATAGAATAATTACTACTATTATTTTTAATCAACTACAAATCCCAAATGCCCCTAAAAAATTATTAAATATACTTAATTTTTATCTCATATTTTATCTCATTACATTATTTAAATAAAAAATTAATAAATATATATTTTTCTCATTATATTATTTGGATTATCAAATTATCCTATTTAATACTCTTTTCGTCTCAAACAAGGTGCAATATTTGCTTTAGGCACGGGTTTTTAGGTTGGTAGTATTAAGTAGAATAATTTAGAAATTAGATGATGTGATGGAGAGAGAAATATATATTTTATTTTTTTATTTGAACGATGTGGGATGATGAAGTGTGAAGTAAAGATTAAGTATAATTAATTATTTTTTATTTTATAAATATTGCAAAGTGTTTTGGACATGCTAAAAATAAAATGTTGCAGATGTTTGGGACTAAAGGAGTTATATTCAACTACCCGCACCAAAAGTTAATTGTTACAACGTGTTAGGGATGGAGAATGTAAATTTTCATGTAATGATACTACTATTAATTTAATTTAATTTATTTTTTATTTCAAAAACTTTCAAATAATTTAATATGTGTGGTCATAACAAACCAAATCGCTGCATTTTCAGTTGTGTTGACTGAAATATTACAAAAATGTTCATAATAAGAAGACGTATGTAATTTCAGCCAGCAATGGCGGAAGATCAACGGTGAGGCAAAGTTCCCTTACTGCCTTGTCAGCTTTCGGACCGTTGGATGGGATCGCATCGGACATCAGCTTATTCGTCGTATCTGCTTTCCGATTTGGTCGCATGCGTGGTGTAGTGTGCTGCTGCAGTCGGCAGTCTCGATCCAATTACTATGCAATATATAATTGAAGCTAATCCAGACATGATGATAAGGATATCGTGTTGATTCTTGATATCCAATTAGATATTTACTTATTAGTTAATTCAATCTTCGAAGTCACCACGGAAAAGTAAACCTAATCACACCGATTTAGTGCTTTATATGCGTATGGTGGGTTTGTTTGTTGCTTATTCAGTCTTTTCAGTGCCATTTGCCCTACTTCTGCGAGCAGTGTGTGCTTTCCCATTTATGTCCACAATTTTCATTTGATTGGTATGAAATCGTAGTTTTCAATGTACTGATTCTGAAATTGGTTTTGCTTTTGTGTTTGATGGCTTTTGTTCATTTGAATCAGAGATACTAATCGAATTGGGAGACGAGTCTCAATTTCAGTTTCCGGTTTCCAGTGGTAATGGCGAGTCGCAGAATCTCATCGCTTGTTTCTCGTTCTCTTCCGTTGCTTTCTCGTGGAGGTATGACTGATGATGGTGTTCTTAATTTGTGGTGTACCCAAATTTGGGTGTAGATTTTCTGAACATCGTTTCCGATTTTGATAGCTAGGTCAGTTCTGATGAGTTGAATTTTATAATAATATCTCTGGCAGTGATTGAGATTTTGTTGGGCCTTTGGAGCCCACTGTGTCTGCAGAATTGAATGATTTCTGTGAGTAGATATGATGCTTATTTAGGGACTGTTTCTATGACTTCCTTTTGATCTTGAGTTAGTAACATATACAAAAGTATGTAAGAGATTGCTTTGATTCTCTGATTTCTGGGATTTGGATTGTTATGGTGAATTTGTTCATGAGTGAAGAACTTCTGCTCAAACACTCAATTCAGGGCAAAAAACTTATTTGGGTAGAGGAATTCACCGATTCAGCACTGCTGCTGCTCTTGAGGATCCAATCAAGCCGCCTGTTAGTGTAGAATATGACAAGCTTCTCATTAATGGACGATTTGTTGATGCAGCATCGGGTGAGGGTTCTATACTGTTTTTTTCGCATTTGTGCTGAAAGCAGCTCTTGTTGAAGAAATCGATCTAACTTTGAATCAGGTAAAACTTTCCCTACATTGGATCCCAGGACCGGTGAGGTGATCACTCATGTAGCTGAGGGTGATGCAGAAGATATCAATCGAGCAGTAGCTGCTGCGCGTAAAGCCTTTGACGAAGGGCCGTGGCCTAGAATGACTGCTTATGTATGGGATGTCGATCTTTTGTGTCGTTTTGGTTTTTATGTTCTATGTTCTTCCATGGATGTTAATCTAATTTTTCTGTGGAAATGCTGCAGGAAAGGCAGAGGATACTGCTGCGATTCGCTGATCTGATTGAAAAGCACAATGATGAAATTGCTGCACTCGAGACTTGGGACAATGGGAAGCTGTATGAACAGTCTGCTAGCATTGAAGTGCCAATGCTTGTTAGGCTATTTCGATACTATGCCGGTAGGTCATGAATGATGGGATATGAGCTAATGGGATATCAGTTATTTATCACTTTAATATAATCCGCCTTGTTCGACTGTTTTGCAGGATGGGCGGACAAAATTCATGGCCTTACCGTTCAAGCTGATGGGCCTCACCATGTTCAAACATTGCATGAGCCAATCGGTGTGGCGGGGCAGATCATCCCATGGAACTTTCCTCTTCTGATGTTTGCGTGGAAAGTTGGTCCGGCGCTGGCAACTGGCAACACTATTGTTCTCAAAACAGCCGAGCAAACTCCACTTTCAGCATTATTTGTTGGAAAGTTATTGCACGAGGTAGTGTTGCAACAGGGACAAGCTCTTTACAAGAATCCTTCGCTTAGTTTTGGAGAAATCGTCTATGTTTTCTAAAAATGGGGATTTATCACCGCAATTTAATTTTTTCGTTTGAAATACAGAAGGGTAATATTATTCATACACCATTTGCTATATGTGTAGGCTGGATTACCGGAAGGTGTTCTGAATATTGTTTCTGGATATGGCCCGACAGCTGGTGCTGCTCTTTGCAGCCACATGGATGTAGACAAGGTAAAGTTGGCTCAATAATCCAATTCATGAGTTTAATCAGAACTAGTTTATCATTGTTTTTTCTATATTCTTTAGATGTTCTGAAGTGGTTTACTATCTTTATCAAGTTCACACAGATCACTATGTATGCAACTTCATCTTAATTAGTATTACCAGCTTTAGCAATTGAATTAATTGATCTTTAGACATTGTTGTATGTTGATATTATATATGCTTATGTCTATACATACATCTTGACGTTTCGATTTTATCACATGCAGCTTGCTTTCACGGGCTCAACTGAAACCGGCAAAGTTGTTCTGGAGTTGGCTGCCAAAAGCAATCTAAAGCCAGTTACTCTCGAGCTTGGTGGGAAATCTCCTTTTATTGTTTGTGAAGATGCCGATGTGGATAAGGCTGTCGAACTAGCGCACTTTGCCCTGTTTTTCAACCAGGTATTTCTTGCTTTTGTCAATAATTTCTAATTGGGTATGATTGATTGTGCATCTTTTCTTATCACTTGCTAATCACTAATTGCTGATTCGGTATCTATTGATTCCGGTGCATACATATTTAATGCAATGGGAAACCTCTGCAGGGACAATGTTGCTGTGCAGGCTCCAGGACGTACGTGCATGAGAAGGTATATGATGAATTCTTGGAGAAAGCAAAGGCACGCGCCATTAAACGTGCTGTTGGAGACCCGTTCAAAGCAGGCATGGAGCAAGGCCCTCAGGTTAACACTTGGGCTCTTCCTTTTGATTGTTGGAATCATTTTTTATGCATGTTTCCTTTTTATTTCCCGTTCATTGTACCTATAAGCATACTCTATTTATAATTAGTGCTTACAAATTCTTCAGTTTTTAACTTCTAGTTGAAAACACAATCATGAGTTAGATTTGAATAAAAGATAGCAGTTGAAATGTTTTCAAAGAAATGTCAATTAGAAGTATGCTAATTATGGCTTTTTGGATATTGAATTTCTCTATAATTGCACTTCTTAGTGACATTGGGGATATATTATGTCTAAGGGAATCATCTATCATCTATGCGTCGCGAATTTTATTTTAAGAAATCAAGAAGCTGCTATAAACAATAAAATGTTTCCACTTCCAGTTGACAACTTATCTTGTTAAGTGATTTGAAGTACAGCTGGGGTTTTAAACCACATTCAAACTGCTTTCAATGGTTGAAGCACGAGTGTTTTCTTTGTCTTCTTCGGATCGTTTCTGATTGTCGTCTCCTCAGATGCTAATAACAAGTAAATATTTCGAGAAAGAACAGGTCTTAATTTGTACCATTTATCTCATGCAAATTGTCTATTATTTGTGAACACCAGATCGATGAAGAGCAATTTCAAAAGATTCTCAAGTATATTAAATATGGCAAAGAATCCGGAGCTACCCTTGAAACCGGAGGAGATAGATTTGGTACAAAGGGGTATTACATTCAGCCAACTGTATTCTCCAATGTCAAGGTATATACGTCACCTAGCTAAAATGTGTATATTAGGTTTCTATATCTATGGACTATCCCTAATTATACAGTCATATACTGAGAATATTTCAGGATGACATGCCGATTGCACAGGATGAAATATTTGGACCAGTGCAGAGTATCTTGAAGTTCAAGTATGTTGCAAGAATCTAACGTGCATGATACTTAATCCATTTACAGGTCAAATAATTTCTTAATTTTCATTTGCTACTACAGGGATCTCGGTGATGTGGTTCGAAGGGCGAACAGCTCCAGGTATGGTCTTGCAGCCGGAGTGTTCACTCAAAGCCTAGACACTGCCAACACCTTGATGAGAGCTCTCAGAGTTGGCACGGTATGGATTAATTGCTTTGATACTTTTGATGCTGCAATTCCATTCGGTGGATATAAAATGAGCGGGATTGGAAGGGAAAAGGGCATATACAGTCTGACGAATTACCTGCAAGTCAAGGCAGTCGTTAATCCTGTGACAAATCCGGCATGGTTGTAAGCCTTCTAAGAATTTCGAAGAACTTGAGTTTTATAGGATAGATGAAATAATCCCGCTTGTTTTCCTTCGATGAATCTTGACTCTTTGATATGCTGGTATTTATAAAATCGAATAATGATGTTTCATTCTGTTTTCGTGTGTTTTAGTTCAAGTATCCCGAGAATCCTAGATGATAAGGATAGTGAAAACTATAGGAACAGAATTAAGGGCATTGCTCGTCTTTGTTTTAAGAACAGTCACTATACTCCTCGTTGCGCTAACTTTTATACTTTGAATCATTCGGAATGTCTTAGGATATGGCTAAAAGTTACAAATAGAATGAAACTTTAGGAGTATGACTCTAGATTTTGTATATATTTGAGATAATTTCATCGTTCTATTGTGGTATTTTTTGTAAGCATGAATTTCAATCAATAGAATCTGTCGAATACCTGTTCTGTTGCATTTACATCGTGTTCTTTCTAACATGTCGTATTTGGACAATGTCCCGAACATATAGATGTATTTATGCCGACTGAAATGATGGGGTAAGGAACTCGTCTTCCTCTGATATACGGCAAGCCTTGTGTAGCACGGCAGCAACTTTGTCCATAGACGGGCGATGCTGCTTAGGCCCCGTGCAACACAAAGCTAGCTTCAATATCATTAGAAAAGCCTCCCTCGAATACTCTCCGTTTAGCTTTGGATCCACGAATTCCAATATATCTCCGCTCTTTCTTACATTTTTAGCCTGCGAAACGATCAATCATACAAAATAGAGAAGTAGTTAGCTCGAAAAAACATTAGGATATGTAATGAATAGAAGAACACTAGCGCCGTACCGTACCATTTTACTTAAAGTCATAGGTGTCGCGACTTCTAGATTGATAATCCTCTGTCCTGATAGAAGCTGTAGTAGAACTACGCCGAAACTATAGACATCCGACGAAGAATGAACATGGTGATTCTTTTGGTACTCGGGATCGACGTAGCCAAATGTTCCTCGAACTTCCGAGCTCACATAAGAAAGCTCCTTGTTGATCGCTTTGGATAGCCCGAAATCAGATAGCTTCGCTTGAAACCCATCGCGAAGAAGGATGTTTGTCGGCTAGATATCGATTTAATTAAAAATTCATTAGGATTGCATAGAGCTGTTAACGAGCTGAATCGAACAGAATTTTAAGTGTCTGTGTACGTTCATTAACATTCACAAATAAGATTCGTGTTCGTTTGTTAAAAATTCCAGCTCAGTTTGTTAAGCAATTTTATTGTTCGAGCCTATGTTCGTGTTTGGTTCGAATAAGCTCATTTAGGCTCGTTCGTTAACAAAAACGAGCTTATTTATATTGTTCAGCTTGGCTCGTTTACGTTCGCGAACGAGCTTAAACTGAGTCGAACTGAGCTAAGTTCATGAACGACTTGATTCGTTTAAAAACTCTAATTGCATTGTTTACTACATGTTTTAAATGATGGTAGATAGTTCTCACCTTAATGTCCCGATGAACAATGCAACCGTCTAGATATGTATGAAGAAAGCATAGGGCCTTGGCGCAGTCGATAGCTATCGTAAGTCTTTGAATCCATGTTAGAAACTTGTCTTTACCGAATAGCCACTCCGATAGGTTCCCGTTGTCGCAGAGTTCGTAGACTAGAAAGCTCTCTTCGCGCCCGTCGCAATGGCCTATTAACTCAACCAAGTTCGGGTGCTTGACGCGCGATAGATTGGTCACTTCTCTAACGAACGTCTCAATGTGGCCGTCGTTGACGATGCGCTTCACTGCGACTCGCTGCCCGTTCGACAAAACGCCTTTGTATACTTTCCCTGAAGGAAAAAGAACACAATCGATTTTATGTTGTTTTTCTTTCTTTCGTTTTTTTTTTTTTTTAATGAAATGGGAACCCGCAGCTACTATTCGGGAGTGCGCACTGAGCGAACCCCCGATCGAACCTAATTCCTTGCAAACTAAGATTTTTCGTGTTTTGCATTGGTGAAATGGGATGGGTTAGAAAGTACCTGCGACGCCCTGGCCGATGAAGTTCGATGCGCTGAGGTTGTCCGTGGCGAGATAAACTTCTTTTAGCGAGATGACGTTTATGGCGCCGGAGTTTTGGGAAAAAGGGTCGTAGCATGCTGGCGAGGGGAAATTTATTTATTTATTGTTATCATTCATTTTTCGGTTATTTTTTAATCGGGAAAGGGAAGAGAAGAGAAAGAAGAAAATGAATCTTACGTTCAACTTCTTTAGGTGGAGTTTTTCGAGCTCGGGTTCGGATACGGGGTCGTTTTTGGAACAGAAGTAGGCATATGATCGCTGATATTAGCAATATTCCGCCTACAGTGCCGAGCAGTGCTTCAAGGCCTATAAGTATTTTGAAAGGTAAGGAGAAAATAGGATGTGGAATTTTATTTTATTTTTTAATATAAATTTTATTTTGTAAATAATATTAAAAAAAAGATTATGTCATTTTTTTTCAAAGAAAAAGAAAGCAAAGCAAATACACCACGTTATAATAATAATAATAATAATAATAATAATAATAATAATAGTAACAATAATAATAATAATAATAATAATAATAATATTCTCTCCATCCCATTTATTATAGTCTTTTTTTTTTCTTTTTTTTATTTTTGTTTGTCTCATTTATTTTGTCATTTTTTTTAGAAAAGAAGTATACATTTTAATTTTATTTTAAAATTTTTAATTTTTATTTTTTTAAAATTTAAATTAAATTGATTAATTATTTTAATCTTAATATTACTTCTTCCGTCCGCCTCTAAGAGTCACATTTACTTTTTGTTTGCATTATTGTACGTAACATTAAAAATATCCTTATATTTGTATAATTTTTTATACAAATGTTCTTCTATTAATATTAGAAAATACTAATAAAAGTATTTTTGCAATTTTTTTTTTTAATTTGTACTACGTTTTGATATAATAATTAATATTCAAATATCAACGCACAATGAGATCCTTAAAGCCGGATAGAGATAATATATGATAATTATTTTCACTAATATATTTATAATTATTTGCTAATTATTTTCTTTCTAAATTTTGGTGTAGTAAAGTGGCCACGGCAGAGGGCAATAATAATTAATTTCAAATTAGTTATGTTTATCCTATATTTTGTTGATATATATTTTTAAAAAATAGCATTATTTATTACCAACAATAATTTCTTTTAAGTATTTTGGGTAAATTTTCGATTGAATCTAATAGTCTTGCAAACTAGGTTAAGAAAAGCAAGTCACACTAAGCGAATCGTATACAACAGACAAAAAGGGGAGGTATCGGAGGTTTAGATGTCTTTTAATTTCACAAAAATTTATTTGGTTTTAATTTGAGTTTTTATTAATATTAGAACATATATTAACTATCTTAAAATTAATTTATATTATTAATATTTTATTTTAATTTTTACTTAATATAAATTCTTTATTTTTATAAAATTATGTATATATTTATTATATTTATTACAATATAATTTTAAAAACAGTCATTTTGTTATGTAAAAATTTATTCATTTTTGGACTAAGGTAAATGAGTAATAATTATATTTCCTCCATCATCAAAATTTGTGTTCATTTCTTTTGTATTTTACAAAAAAAATTGAGTACAAATTTGAATGACATGATAATAGTCTATTTTTTAGTTTTAATAATAAAAATATATATGAAAATTAAAAAAAAAATGCTTTTTTTTTATGACAGTAAAAAACTGTGAATTTTTTAATAGTAAAATTTTAAATTTAAATAATTAATTGATATAATATAAATAAATTTTAATATAATATATTTCGAATATAAATCATCTTTAATGTAATATAATAAATAAACAAAAATATTTGATTCAGAAAAAAAAAAAAATTATATCTATAATAAAAATTTCTAAAAAATTTCAAATATAACAATCAAATATCTTTCCAAATATATCTACTTTTACAATATATATATTGTACAAAATGTTAGCATGTGCTGTTTGTTCTAGTTTTTTATTTATATTGTGTTAATATATTTGTAATTAAATCAATTGTCATATTTGATATACAGATTATTTTATCGTTATTTATATTTTGTATAATATTAATATTTAAATTTTATACTGTCAATTTATATAATATTTGCTACTGGTGTGTATATATATATATATATATTATGTATGGTCATTAATGTATTAACTAATCATAGTTAACACATAACAGCTACTACCGTCTACGTGTAATTTAAATAAATAAAGAAATAAATATATACCTGTAACGAGTGCCGGCTTCTTTCCGTGTTTTTTCTCACTATGATTAACAGCTGTTGTGTAAAATGAGTAATAAATTATAACGACAAACCTAATAAAATCCAACTTCAAAGACAAATATAGCCACAAATTATTGAAAAATATGTTAATTTAGGAATATATAAAATCAAATAATTCAACAAATTGAATAATAGTTTTGGCATTTAATTATAGAGGTTTTTGTTTTTGAAGTTCAAAAAAAATAAAATTGAACATGATAAAAATTGAATATTTATGTGTAAAACAAAATATAGCATTGATAAATAATACTTCATCTGTTTTAATACAATAGTCTTATTTACCATTTTGTCCGTCCCAAAACAATAGTCTTGTACAATTTATGCGATAATAATTGAACTTCAAAACATAAAACTATGCCCAAAATTAACTAAATTAAATGTTTCCATTTGTATTTGAAAATTTTGTAAAATAGCTTCAATAAAAAATAAAATCTAAATAAAACATTTTAATTTAAAAAATGTATTGAATACTTTTTATTAAAAAAAAAATTTATTGTATTCTGAATAGTATTTATATGGAAACACAAATAAATACTTGTTTCATCATTCAATTGTGTGCTGATTTGATCGAAAATAAATTTTAATAAAAATAGGTAAAAATATTTTTTTTTTTACTTTTTAGAATAAAAAAAAAGTAAAAAAAATGGTATTTTTTTACTAAAAAAACAAAACGAAAAGAAATTTAAATGACAAGCAAAAAAAAATAAAAAAAAAAAATTAAATGAGAAGAGAGTATATCTTACATATTCGAAGACAATCATATAATTTCTGTATCCATCTGGTATCTTCAACTCTTCGACTCATTAACAAAACGAGCACCGCAAACGTGCACAATTTATTTCCTTCATTACCCGATCGCCAAATCTTCTCCCACGCCGTGACACACTCGCCACACTCGCTATCCGGCCCCAAATTCTTACAACTTTTGTCCAATTCTCGCAACTCGCCTCCAAGTTTATCCTCGACATCCCTAACCGTATAATTCGAACATCCATCCTGACCATTACTCAACCTCTCAATGCCGCACCCGAATCCATCTTCTATTCTACTCAAACACTCCTCTTGCTCTCGACTACTGGGGAAAATTTCTTCGGTTTGATTTGCTTTTCTTGCGAGCGCATATAAATAACGTTCAAATGGCGATGCACAAGTGGTGTTTTTCAAAAATCCGCCCCAATTGCCATCCCCGCGACTCGGGTCATTCCAAGATGACCCGATGCAATTCTCGGACAAAGATTGCGCCGCGACGACGACGAAGAAAATTGCGAAAAATAAGGTTAAGAATGATGGAACTTGTGTAGTGTTTGAAGGGTTCATTTTTGTTATGTTCATAAAGAGATTTGAGATTTGTTAGGGGAAGATATATATATATATATTATGTATGTATGTATGGACTTTTAGGAATTGAATTTTTTTATATGAATTGTAAGTGACAAATGGAGCAGTCATAGGCTTAGTGTTACAAGAAATTGAATGGGTTAATAATAATAAAATAATAATAATAAATTCAGCAGCAGCCAAATGCAGTGTGTGTATAATTATAGAGAAGAAAACGACAGGGTACGAAAACAATGGTAAATGACAAATTTCTAATAATAGAAAAAAGATGTTAAATGACAAAATTAGTGGGACCAATATTATACTATATAGGGATAAAATTGAGTTCAGATAGATCCAACACTCGACCGGATCCAATTTATTTAATTTGGGCCTAATATATGAGTCGTGTATTATATATACTTTCTCCCTTCATAAAAAAAATAAATAAATAAATAAATATGCTCATTATTGTAACAAAATTAGCTTTTAAGTTTGAAAGGACGAGGAATTGGTATGTTTTTTAGGGTATCTTTGGAACAAATAAATGAGATCAGAAAAGTAGAAATGATTTCATTTTTTTTATTTGTTTGAGTCAGATAAATGATATAAATTGACACTCTCATATTTGATATATTAAAATAAATATAGATATATATTACAATATATATCAATAATTTCTATTTCTATATTTTCATTTCTCTCATATATTGAGAGAAATAAAGAAAAATAATGTTGCAGTATAGTTTTTTTAATTTTTTGTACTATTTAATTTTTATATTTTTTCTTAAAATTGTATTATTTTAATTTTACAAAATCAAATTTAATTTATTGTTTAAGTATTTAATTTTTACGATTGTTTAAGAAATTATACTAAAATATAATCTTAATAAATATTGTATATAATTTATAATTTTTTTAAAAAAAAATCACCAAAAATATTTTTCATTAATTTTCATTCGTTAAAACTTTTTTTTTATCCGGTTAATCATTTTTTTTTTTTTATCAATTCATATAACTGTATTTTTGTTTACATTTCTCAACTGAATTATCTGTTTTTATCAAACGAGAATTATTTTTTACTCAATTCTATTTCTCTCCAATTCTATTATCTACTCTCATTTCTTTAAAATCCAATTCTCTGTATCAAACGTCACCTTATAGTTGAGTTTGAAGAAATTTGGTTTTGATTAGGTATTAAAATAATATTGATAGGATATTTTATAAATATATATATATTTTTGAAAAATATAGGATCCAAATAGTAAAATTTTAGAGAAATTTGTCTAAAGAAACTGAACCTATGCAACGGTTAAAAAAAATGGGACAAGAACCATGTGCATGTAGTTGAAAAAAATAAATTTTATTGCTTGTAGTATGTCGAAATTAGATTCAGTTGAAAATTTACTCAAAGGACACTCGACGAGTAGCGGTTGCGAATTTTTACATTATAATAAATAAATAAATAAAATAAAATAAAAAATAAATTTTGTTGTTTTTTACACAAAATTGAAAATAAAATTTAAAACCTGGAGCAAATTATTAAAAATATATAAAATAATTATTTTTAAATTTAAAACACAAAAAAACCGCTCTCGTAGACACATTTTGGGCGCTGGGATACCCCTAGCCCCCCTATGTTCCGTTGTTTTGTGCTAACGAGTTGGATATAAATTCTAATAAATATAATACTAGTCTCCTCGTCCCAATTAAATTGCTCATTTAATTTAAGTACAGAATTTTAGGTATTCTATAATTAGTATAAAAAAATATATTAGTAAAAATAATTATAAATTAAGATTACTAAATAATTTAATTAAAATAAAAAAATTATAAATTTTAAAATATGATTAAAATGTATAATTATATTTTAAAAAGAAAATGACAAATGATGTGCTACAGACGGAAATAGAAAAAGTTTACAAATTAAGCGGGACAAAAAGAGTATTATATTAATTGATTTTGGATATTTGATTGTATAGATATTGGTGGCATATATGTAAATAAGTAGAATATTGAACGTATAAATAAATAAATCTTACATTTGATGGACCGAGAGAGTAATACACTCTCCGTCTCTCAACAATCTATTCATTTTTTTCATTTTGATCTGTTTCATAATAAAATATCTATTTTCTTTTTTTAGTAATTGTACTATCTACCTAACATTACAAATACCATTCCAATTTAAAATATATTACACAAATGTCATTATATTTATATCATATAATACTAAAAAGGTTAGTTTAGTCTTTTATATTTATTTCGTGCAATAAGTAAATTGATATATAAATATGAGACGGAGGAAATATTTTTTAGTCTAGAGGAATGTTTGAAACTAGTTGTTTATTTTTAGTTGTAAACTATTCGATTAGCTAATGATTAATTGAATATATTAACTATATGTGCTAAGATATTTGATAAGATAATTGTGAGTAGTTTATATATAAAATGATAATTCAAGATATTTAATGGTATTGTTTCGATGTATAAGATTTCTTAAAATTTTTAAAATTAGTTATTAACAATTATGAATTTTTTTAAAAAAAATATTTGTTTTTGTTATTTTTAAAATATTTTATAATAAATTAATATATATTACATTGAAAATATGAAATTTTTATTAAAAATAATATAAAATGTAAAAACTATATACCTATATTTATTTTTATTAAGTTAATTTTTAATTTATCTATTTTCATTAAATTTATAATTTTAAATAAATATATATTATTATATTCATTTTTAATAAAAAATTATGTGTAAAAGATGTATAAATAAATTACTAATATATTTATTTTTTAAATAGATGAAAAAAATTATAAATAAAATACTTTACATAGTAAAATAATTTTAATTACTTTAACTTTATATAATTTATATGTTATTAGAAGAAATGTATTAAAATAATTAATATACTTTCTCCGTTTTCTGTAATATGTCCGATATGAAATTTTAGGTAAAATATAATTAATAAATAATTAAAAAACATATTAGTAAAAATAATTATAATATAATAAAAATAATTATAAATTAAGATTAAAATATCTAAATAATTTAATTAAGATTAAAAAAATTATAACTAATGAAATTTTAAAATGGGTTAAAATGTATAATTATATTATTTTAAAAAATAATAAATTATGTAGGACAAACAAAAATAAAAAATATGAATATTTTATATGGGACGAAGGAAATATCTTTCAATAAAAAATATATTAATAATAATTAATTTTAGAGACAAATAAAAAATAGTGAAAATTAAAGTGAAAAAACCTATTTTAAAATGACATTATTTCAAAATCAAGCCTTTTAGGTTTAATAGATTATTTCAAAAGTTGATTTATCAAATATTTATATTTGTTTTCTTTTTTGATTAAACAGTTAAAAATTATTAAATAAATTAAAAGTTATTAAAAAAACAAATTTTCATAGATGCTAAAGTATTTCAAGTCTATTGATCTTATTGGGTATATATTAGATTAATTTGGTCCAATTAAGATTTCGAGTCTAGTGATACTTATTTAAGTCGGATCTTAAATTTAGTCATACCCGATCCATCATATTTCTTTCGTCATTCAATTATATTTCATTTGATTGGATACAAATTTTAAGAAAAATATATAAAAATATAGATTTTTATTTTTAGAGTAAACGAAAAGTAAAAAAAAAAAAAATAGTATATTTTTACTAACAATAGAAATTGGAATAATTTTAAATGACAAAAATAATAATAATAAAAAAAAAAAGTGAAAAAAGGAGTACAATATATTATGATAGGAATTTTGTATATATTTTTTGGTGGTCTTAAATTATATGTAATCAAATTTATATAATTGCCCTGCACAGGCGAACTATGTTTGACATGACCTTACGATCACAAGTCCAACCCCTGTACCATCAGATCATTCCTTACGGACTATATAACATATCTATATTTAGTATACAATATGCATTTATTTATTTTTTTTATTGAATATAAATTATACATTAAAATTTTATATACTTAAAAATGCATTTAGATTTTTAGGAGCATATGCTCTGGATATTATAACTTGTATTTAACTCCACACACTATTCCTCAAGCTTCCAATAAATAACGGTCAAACTTAAGAAAACAACAAAATTGACATACTTCGTACTTTCCTCCATCTCATAATTAGGTATCCGTTTACTTTTTATAGGAAGTTTTAAAAATATTAGTATTATATTATGATTTAGTAGGAATAAAGTAGAAATTACTAAAATAACCTTATTAGTATTGTGTGATATAAAGGTAATCATATTTGTGTAATATATTGTAAATTGTAAGGGTATTTGTAATGTTAAGTAGATAATACAGTTATTAAAAAAAAATGAATATTTTGTTATGAGACGGACTAAAATGAAAAAATGTATACTTTATTATGGGACAGAGGGAGTATTATTTTTATAGTGTAATACATATTTTATTGTTATTTCAAGGTAATTAATACTCCCTCCGTCCATTAAAATTAGTTCATTTGTATTCGGCATAATTTTTTTTTTAAAAAATGAATATTTTATCGAAAAGATGATAGGCAGTTGAAGATATTTTTGAAAATTTAATTAAAAAGTAAAGTAAATAAACAGAGAAAATATAATAAAGTTAGTGGTATTTGTTGTAAATAAGTATTGAATGTAGAGTAATAATTAAATGTTGATTTGTTAACTTTCTCAAAATTAGTAATGAGATAAATTTAGTGGATGAACTAAAAAGAAAAGTAAAAATAAATTTGACGGACGGAGTGAACAATATAGAAATGGTACAAATATTAATATAAAAATACTTCATATTTAATACTAGTATTTAGCATATTTGATTTAACAAAAACTATTATAGCATAACAATTTATAAATTACAGAATAGTATTGAATAGTATTTTTATAAATAAAAATACTTCGGCCTTAACAAACTATCTATTTTTTTAATTTGATACGTCCCATAACAAAACTATTTTCTTTTCTAGTAACTATACTATGTACCTAATATTACAAATACCCTTCTAATTTACAATATATTACAGAAATATCATTACATTTATATAATATAATACTAATAAAATTAGTTTAGTCATTTTACCTTTATTTCTACTATAATGATATACTACTAATATTCCTAAAATTTCGTGCAAAAAGCAAACAAATAGATAAATACGAGACGAATAAAATAATAATAATACCCTTCATTTTGAAAAAATAAATTTATAATATAATATTAAAAAAAATAATTATTTGATTAATATTTTTGAGAAAAGAAAATTGAATAATAAAAACTTGGATTAAAAAAAAAAACAATAGTGCTCTCCTCACAAGAAAGATAAAGACAGGTTAAAGTATTTAGAATAAATAATATATTAATGGTCTTTTTATTACCACGAAAAGGCATACAATACTTAATTAATAAACTACTAATTGTTTTGCCAACTAATTATAGAGCAATCTAAAGTTGTCCCTCCGCGTATACAACATTCGACCTTTTACAATTACACTTGAAGAAAAAATAAAAAAATAAAAAAATAAAAATTTATCTACTTCTTTTTTTCGTCGCATTTTAATTGATATTTTTTTGTCATTTTTTTTATGTCACATTTTAATTGATATATATATATATATATTGTTTTAAATAAAATTTATTAAATCAAAATATATTTAAAAAATATAGATCAATTTAATTAATTATATAACATATAATATTATATATGTTAATCTATATTTACCACTCAAAATCTATTTATTTTTATCTTTTCTCAAAAAATAAATATGTTAATCTATATTTAAATTTTCACTTTTTTTATAAAATAAGTTTATGTTAATTATAAATAAACTTATTTTTTTTATTTACTTGTATTATAGAAAATTTTATTCTCTACAAGATGATATTCACGTATATTATTCATTGCGATATATTTTTTTAAAGTATTTAAATAATATTTTAAAAACTTTTAATTATATATATTAAATTTATTTTAAAATTATCAATATTATTAATCACATAAAAAATAATAAAATAATATAATAACTTACTATTATTAAGTAATTAAATATTATTATCTTAAATACCGATGAAAGTGGTCGATGAAGCTAGGAGCGAAGGAATATTATTATTATTATTATTATTATTATTATTATTAGTTCCCATGACAAATGATATATTTGATTAGAAAAATGGTATTTGAGGTAATAATATTTAATTAGTTAATAACAGCACTCACTCCATCCCATTTTCAATAATATACTCCTCCGTCTCAGAAGAAATGTCTTGTTGGAGTTGACACGATAATTAAAGAATAATATTATGTAATTGAAAGTGAGTATAAAGTAGGATGTAAAAGACTATAATGCCCTTACTTTTTGAAGGATTTAAAAAAATAAATTAGAGTAATAATTAGGGGTAGTTTGGAAAAGTAGGAATAATTTTGTTATAAAGTGGGGACCACAGTTACTAAATAAGGAAACAAGACAATTGTTTTGGAACGGACGAAAATGGAAAAACAAGACAACTCTTTTGGGACAAAGGAAGTATTTGATTAGAAATCTAAGATCATGATGTTTAATTAAATGTGATAATGTTTAATTAGTTAATAATTGTAAATTACAGTAGTAATATTATTTTTATTATTTTTTTATGTAAGAGTCTTGTTAGTAATTTGAAAAATAAAATTAATATATATGATTAAAAAATTAAGTATACATTCAAATATTTTAAAAATTATATCTCACCAAAATATATGCAACATGAATATTATTTTGTAAATTATAAAATTTTATATAATATAAATAAATAAAATAATATATTTATTTATTCTTTTATTAATGTAAACAAATTTTATAAAATATATAAAGTTTTAAATGTAGATAATATTTGTTATTGAAGAGAAAAATAAATATAAATGATTTTTGAGTGGATCCTAAACAATGTACGATGTTTATATATTATAAAGTTAATTAAGTTTATTTATATTTATTAAATATGTTTATAAATTAGTAAATTTTATTAAAAGATAGAAATATATCATTTGCTATGACACGCAAATAGAAATTATATAATTTGTTATGGGATGGTGGGAATATTTTATTATTTTTATGTAAAGTATATTGTTAGTAATTTTAAGAGAGTTTTAGGGTTTGTTTGTTTTGTAAAATTTTTCTAACATATTTTTTTCAAAAAAGTTAGGCAAAATAGAATAATAGTCGCCTAACGTGGTTTGCTGAATTTGCTAAAAAATCTCTATGTTATAAAACTCCAAAAAACCTAATTGTCGTTCGTAAAACGTTGCAGAACCCCCGTTAGGACTTAACGGAGAGTGTATGTGACGCACGTGCGATTTTTGGTCCAAAAAGTAATAAATATTTCTGTGAAGTTACTAAATGACCCTCTGAGCACTTTTCTCTCTTTCCACTTCTTTTATTCGTCCATTCAAGCTCAAAAAGTGATAAATATCTTGTTTCAAACTGTTGATTCTTAACCTGATGCGCCTTAAGAGGAATTTGGGAAGAAAATGAAGGAAGAAAAAAAAATTGAGAAAAAAAAACATGGTGGGCTTAAAGAAGAATTGGGGAAGAAGAAGAAGGAAAAAAGAATGAGGAAAAAGAAAGATAAAAGGAACTTGATGCGCCTGAAGAAGAATTGGAGAAGAAGAATAACGGAGAAAAAAATTGGGGAAAAAAAGAAAAAAAATAACAGGTTCACCAGAAGAAAAATTGGAGAAGAAGAAGAAGAAATGAAAAAATTAGGGAAAAAAATAATATAAAGAAGGAAGAAAAGTAAATGGGGAAAAAGAAAGAAAAGAAAGAACATGCTTCGCCAAAGAAGAATTGAGAAAGAAGAAGAATGAAGAAATTTTTTGCAGAAAATAACAAAAAAAGGAAAAAAAAAACTTGTTCATCTCAAGAAGAATTGGGGAAGAAGAAGGAAGAAAAAAAATTGGAAAAAAAGAAGAAAAGAAAGACCAACGAACAACTCAAGCTCATTCCAATAACCGGCAGCGGTGGCAGTTCTCAGCGGCTGCTCCTCCGGCGTAGCGACGGCTTCGACTCTGAACAGCAACGGTGTCCAGCGCTTCAACGACTTCATTCCTTAAACGAACAGACAGCGAGTGAATACTTTCGCTGACGATTCTTTCACCGATCTTCTTAAAGAAAATTGGAGAAAAAGAAAGAAGAGAAAAAAAGAAAAGATGATGGGAGTGAATGCCTAGGAGAAGAAGGAAGAAGAAGATGAGAGAGGATGTTTCGGAGAAGATGAAAGAAAGAACAAGAAAGAAAAATAAATTAGAAAAAATAAAGATAAGGACATAACGGTCAATTTTGACGTTTGTTAGTAGAATTTAGATGGGAGGGGTGAGTGTGCAACATTTTGAAAATCACGAGTAGGTTTTTTAGAATTTCAGAATCACGAGGAATTTTTAGCGAATTCAGAAATCACAGGATTTTTTTTTGGTATTTTGCCAAAAAATTAATATATTAAACACTTAGGGCGTGTTTGACAATTAGTAGTTGTTAGCTGATTCAATTAGCTGATAGCTATTAGCTGATTCAATTAGCTGGTTTGACTAGCTGATTCGATTAGTTGTTTGTATTAAAATGTTTGGTAAAACAACTGTTTGATATTAGCTGTTTATACGTAAAATGACAATTGAGGACATTTCTATTTTATTTTTATTTCTAATATATTCAATTATGTTTTTTTGAGTTTAGAATGTTTAAAATTTTTTGTTATTAGTTATTGAAAATTGTAAAAGTGTTATAAAAGTATTTATGTTTATTACAGTTAGATTTAAAAATAATATATTTTTATTAAAATATATAAATAGTTTCATCTATTGAAAATAATGTAAAATATAAAATAATAAATTTTTCGTGTATATATTTATTATGTTAGTTATCGATTAGTTCATTATATTTATAATTTTCAATAAATTTAATTTATTTTTAGTATAAAATTTATATAATGTAATTTTAATATAAAAATAAATTATTAATATTTATATTTTCTATTTTATTTTGATTTTAATAAATTTATATATTTTACAATTAAAATAATTTTTATATAAAAATTAATTATTTTAAATTTATAAAAGTAAAACTATAATATAATAAAATATTCTAATATAATTAATAAATAATCAAAATATATTTATTTGCATAAAATGTATAATAAATTTTTAAGGGCATATAAGGAATAAAAATATTTTTACAGAAAAAGTTATTTCAAAACGCTGGGTAAGTTAGCTTTTCAGAAATCAGCTTTTTGGGTCCAAAAAGTTATTCCAAAAAGCTAATTTACCAAATACCTAAGTTAGTTTTTTTACTGGTCAAACAACTAAAAGCTATTCAATAAACTAAAAGCTTTTCAAAAAGCTATTTGTCAAACACCCGCTTATTATTTTTATAGGACCTACATAATTCCATATATCTCACATAAAATTTTTTCCTTCAAACCAAAACATAAAGCAAACAAACCCTAAATATAGATAAAAATATTTGTTTATTAATGAAAAATAGAAATAAAGGAATTTAGAATGTGTCCTACATAATGTATGATGTTATGTAAAATGAAGTTAATTAAATTGATTTATATTTATTAAATATATTTTAAATTAATAAATCTTACTAAATATATATAATATCATTTGTTACAAAATATATTAAAATAAAAATAATACTCCCTCCGTCCCAATACAATAGTCTTGTTTATCATTTTTGTCCGTTCCAAAACAATAGTCTTATTTCCATAAATAATCATATCACTATAAAACTACCCATATTTTTTTTATTATTATTACACAATTGTCACTACTTTTTACACTAATACATTCACAAGCGTAAAAAAAGTCTTTTACCTGTACTTTATACCCATTAACAATATAAAATTAATATTTCTTAAATTTCGTGCCAAATACAACCCAAACTATAATTTTGGGACGGAGGGAGTAATATTTGTCGTGGAATGGAGAGAATATATTTTTTTAGCACAATTGCTCTATTTTTAAAAATGTTACAATGGATTCATTAAATTTGATTTTTTTTTGTTTAAAAAAAAAATTACTAAATTAACTATTCAATGTTTTAATTTTTAAAACACTATTATATTTATTTTGTATTTGTATAAAATATTACAACCAACAACTATTTATTTTTAAAATATTAAAAATAAAACTATCAAATCAGAATTGAATCCACTCATTTTAAATTGTTGTTTAACCCTGTCAAAATTCATTAAATAGAGAGTTAAGAGAGTACAAGCAATAGTCAACATGAGAAAATGCCTTTCCGCTAGAGCCGAGCGACAAAAATAGGCACGGTCTGAAAACCTAACCTGAAAAAATAGACCGTAGGAATTCGGGCCATGCCTGGCCCGGAATGAGTCTAAACCGGGTTGTACCCGGACCCATCAAAGTTGAATTGTGTTCGGTTCGGCCCGATTTGTACATTAAATTTTTTAAGAAAAAAAAGCTTCCGAAGAGCTTCACTTGCACTAGGCGACGGCGATTGAACATCAATGTTTAGGGTTGGAATTGAAGTCACTACGGAGGGAGATTTTCGGCTTGAACGAAGCCGTCGACACTGACACAAAAGCCGTCTAAAGTGCGGTCACAGTTTGTGCTCTGAGTTAACTAGATTTCTCAATTTATCTTGACAATTTTAATTTAAATCTTATTGTGCATAACTATTTGAAAAATGATATATTAATTTCGGATAAAATTAAATTTTTTATAAAATATATAAAGATTGATAAAATTATTTCGGTATTACTTATAGAACTCCCAAAAATTAGACCACTCCTTTTTTGTTGGCTCGCTCTACTTTAAAATAACGTTAGCTAAAAGAAAATTCAACAACAAAAACATCCCTATATATAAAGCATATCTACTTCACTCTTTTAACATTTTTTTTTACTCTATGGTTTTTGTTTAAAATTGATTTGGAGTGTTAATTTAAATTTTTATTTAAATAATATTTTTAAGTGATATTTATGAAAGAAAAAAACATATTTTTAATCAAATCATGTAGGATAAAATTGTATTGATTTTGATTTGAAGCTACAACCAAACACACCCATAATCCCCATGCTCTTCCATAGATTAATGTTTATCTAATAAAATATTATACTACTTTCGTCTGAGTGAAAGGTACTTATTTGGCGTAGATTCAGGTATATGAATATTTTATAAATAGTAAAAAGTATGAATATTTTGGTATTTCTTTAGGAGATATTTTTATTAAAAAAGAAAATTGATACATTTGATTTGAACAAAAAAAATGATAAAGAGGGTGTTTTGCAAATAGTTTTATTAAAGAGCTTTTGGGTGTGTTTGTTTGAGGGATTGGATTTTTTTTTCACTATTCATCCAATTTTTTCCCCCCAAAAATATCAAATCAAACACCTATTTTTTATTTTTTATATTATACTAAAAATCAATTTTACATTCAAAATATCACATCAACACCTATTTACATCACATCATACAACTATTCAAATTCAAAACTTTTACTATTCAAATTCCAACTCAAAATCGAAACCTCCAAACAAACAGACCATTGAAAAAGCTAATGTGTTTGGTAAATTAATTTTTTTGGAATAGTTTTTTTTACCAAAAAAACTAATTTCTGAAAAGATAACTTACTCAAAGTTTTGAATAATTTTTTCAGTTTAAATTTACTTTAAAAATTTATTATATATTTTACACAATAAATATATTTTGATTATTTATTAATTATATTAGAATATTTTATTATATTATAGTGTTACTTTTATAAATTTAAAATAATTAATTTTTATATATAAATTATTTTTAATTATAAAATATATAAATTTATTAAAATCAACATAAAATAGAAAATATAAATATTAATAATTTATTTTTATATTAAAATTACATTATATAGATTTAAAAATAAATTAAATTTATTAAAAGATTGTAAATATAATGAACTAATCGATAATTAACATAATAAATATATATGCAAAAAATTTATTATTTTATATTTTACATCATTTTCAATAGAAAAAACTATTTATATATTTCAATAAAAATATATTATTTTTCAAATCTAACTATAATAAAAATAAATATTATTTCATAACACTTTTATCATTTTCAATAACTAATAACAAAAAATTTCAAACATTTTAAACTCAAAAAACACAATTAATATATTAGAAAAAAAAATTGAAATGTCCTCAATTGTCATTTTACATATAAATAACTAATATCAAATAGTTGTTTACAACCAGCTAATCTAATCAGCTAGTCAAACCGGCTAATTGAATCAGCTACCAGCTATCAGCTAGTTACCAATCACACCCAAAATATATACCTTAGTCTCGAACGCATATGTATTGAGTCTGTTATACTAAACTCTATAATAACAAAAATGTATGTTGTTTGATTATTGTTGTTCGATAGAACAAGTTTGGGATTTGCAAGATCAAATTATTATGCAAACACAAAATATAAATACAAATACATCCCAATTTACTCGAAAAATTAAACAAGAGTTATTTTAATTGAACCTAAAAGACAAGTATAGGAGTACAAAGGAAAACGATATGAATAGGAGCTAGCCTTGCCTTGTGCTCATTGTTCTATTTTATTTGATTCTATGGACTTAAATATTTGCCCAAATGGGATATGATCTTCCACACAATCTCCAATCTTTTACTTTCGATTATGCACGTTTCTCAAGTTAAAGCCAACATAATATATATATATATATATAATAATTTTATGTCATGTCCTCTCTCTAACCAAAACGAAAATAATGATTGTCCTAATCTAACATGATCTAGATGCGCCCTATATATAGGCGGACATATGGGCCAAACCCAAGACTCATAATCAACCATTAAACAGTAAATAAAATAATAAGAGAAATAATAAATAATAAAATAATAATTAACCTAAGTGACTACGGTGCTTCTCCCTCTTCTATTATAGACCTTGACTTTACCCAACTCCATAACAATTTTAAAAAATTCAGCACAATGCTGAGAGCGCATTTAGTATAAAGTGGGAAACAACAAACAATATTAAAACAAATAATATATGACCGTGTTACATAAAAATACATAATTGTGTTGTACGAATACATGTAAATTGTTGAATTCAATCGGAGACTGTGTTGTATGAAATCATGTAGATTTGTTTTTGATTCCATTGCATTTTGAATGAACTATAATTCCTTCTATTTCAATACCCGACTAACATAGAAGGCAAGAAAACAAGGTCCAAGTTACCATATGATTGGAAGTTTAATTAGGAACAAGTTTAAAATCTTTTAATAAAGATATATAATCAGTCTTAGATTCTTATCATTCTCTTGATTTATGTTTCAAGACTATGACAATTTGTTAATAATCCTCAAACTGTGTTAAGGGACTTCTCCCAAAATGTGCAGAAGTTCGTAGAATTGGTCCATAACTAGTTAAGAATCGACCACTATGTAATTATTAGAATAATCGACAAAGAATATCTTGTTCGAGGCATCTTCAACCATAATTTTCACAACTACAACTTATTGTTAACCTTTAGGATATTCGGATATAATAAGGTAAAAAGAGTCGATATTTAAGACCTAGGTAAACGAATTGGATCTATATGTTTTAGACATATTTCTTTGAAAGTTGTATTTGAATTATCTAACGAAATTGACTCCTACTTTGTTTTGGCATCAAAATAAGAGTAAGCTTATGATTTCAAGATGTGAAAACGAAATATATTTCTACTATGTTTGATTGTTTACAAGACTAAAACTATACATAGGGAGAAATGACTTTTGAGAAAGGATGCATCGTTTCATTTGAACTTCGTCGTCATTTCACTGTATCCTATTATCGGTTATACCCGACAGTCGGGCCAACAGTCTTGTTTGGTCATTTTGTACAGGACTATTCTTTCTCTGTTGATATATACATATTAGATAGTCAAATTAGTATTGCGTTGATTTGACCGGATCAGGGGTGACCACCATATATTTATACATTTTTCAGCATATTTATAATACACATATATTATAACTCTAGTATCTTATAACACATAGACTTAATATGTATAAACATAAGCTGGTCATCCATATGGTATATGCTGACCGATTAAATCAGCACCGTACTGACTTGACCGAATTAGCACTATACTGACTTGAACGAATCAACACAGGATCTGCAGCCATATAGATTAGAAGTCCCACCTCAACCGGCAATCGATTGTTTAACTTTCTAAGAAAAACTACTAGTAGTATTGAAGCCATGTGTCACGGTCGGACTTTTGAGCGGTCACTTGGCAGTGATTTTTCTATACTTAGCACTTTTTCATTATGCCAAACATTTCACTCAAACTCACTAGCATCTTTTAGAATGTTCCGGAAGGTGGTAGATAAAACTAGAACTTTGCATTAATGAGGTAGTTGAGGTTGATGGTTGATAGTTGATAGATGACATTAATACGGTGGTTGGGAGATAGCATTTACTCAATTGACTTGTATAAATAGGTGATTGCACTTCACTTGTAAATCATCCAAATCTTAGCAATCAAAAAAATTTCTCTCCACACTTTCTCTCTCTTGTTTCTCTCTAGAAAGCCTTTGGCTTTTGTGGTGCTTGACCGAGTTGGGAAGTCTGTCTTAGCAGCCGACGGAAGTGAGTTGCTAAGGAACGCACGGTTACTTCGAGTGGAAGAAGTTAACCCATGACACATAGGCTCCAACCCTTGGACCCTACAAGGGGGCACGACCCCCTTGAACCCTAAACAGAAGTGTCTTCGAAACAAAATGGAATATCTTCGTTCTTTGAGCAAATCACTATCACCTAAAATTACCTAATGACACTAAAATTATCGCAATACATACGTTTTGTGAGTGAAGGCTAGCTCAGGTTTGGATATTTGAACCTTATGATCTTAATCTTATCTTCATTGCAACAACAATTGACCAAGTACACAGATAACTAATATCCTAGATGACAACAAGATCCATTCTAAAGAACTAGAGAGAGAGAGAGCATTGTAAAGTTCATTGCAAGAAGGAAATAAAGAGAAACATATGTCATATTTATACAGTTAGAAGAAATAGAAATACCTGTCCGAAGGAAGGAGAAATAATAGTAGAACAACAGATTTAGGCATGAATCACAGCACCCAAAACCACGAGACGATGGAACCGATAGCCAAACCAGCAACCAAATACAAAACCACCACAATCCCCGCGGTTTCGGCATGTTGCAGCACCACACTCTTCGGCGCCAGAATCATCAGCACGCTCGTAAAGTACCCGTTCGTAAGCCCAAGAAGGCACGTCAACACTGTCACCGGAATCTCCGATTTCATCACCTCAGGACCGTGCAAGCAGCCGTAGAAAAGTGGCAGAAACAACAATCTTGCGAAGGATCCACCTATGGCAGCTTTCGCATTCTCCATAAGGTACACTGCTGTTAATGATTTACCGATCAGATCGAACACGTTGTATCCCGCAATTAGGATGATCGGGTACCAGTCTTTAAGAGCAGCTGAATGCACATCTTCTGTAACCGATCCAGGGAAAATGCTCAATGTTACAACGTAAATGATTGCGATGCCTGCACCGTACCACTTCACAGCCCCGACAATGTCCCATAGCGTTGATCTCCAGAGCTTTCCTGTGAGATTTCCCCTCTGCTCCTTCTCCTCGTTTGCTGCCAGAGTTTTCAGATTGTTGTAGTATTTGATAACCGGAAGCCTATGCGCCAGATTATAGAAAACGACGTTCAACACCATCACAACAATGCTGACAATAAAATATAGATTGGCACTTTGTCTTAGTCCATTGGTATCTTGAGGGTATAAAGCCTTGGTGAAAACTCGGAGGATCGAAACAAGAACACCTGCACTCCAACAAGATGGAATTGTTTGTAGTTAGTTTGCAGACATTTGGATGAATATACTGTCGAACTTGAATTAGGACGAACATTTGTTCCAATAATTTGAAGCTCAGCCCTTCAAGTTACTGCACTTTTGTTCTAGAAAACATTTTCAGTTGGTTCAAGGCAAACAATCTACATTTTGTAGCATTTACTCTATGTTTTAAACTAATATTCTGTGCATTGAAATAAATTTTTCTCAGTTCAAGTTAAAATGATTACCAATACAAATTTGCATACATTCGGTATACAAATGGCCGAGTTTATAATCTGTACATTCGGTAAAAGTTAAGTTTCCTTAATCAGGTCAGATAAAAGACTAATTAGGTATAACCAAGCAATAAGGTAATAAATGCTGAGACAGAGAGCCTTATTCAATTGATGTATCAAACAACATTTCGTAATTACTATGACATCCGGAAAAAGGAAACATTGCATAAGATCATAAGTAATTCTTGCAATTTAAAACAGATAAGGAATTGCTACATGATAGCAGTCAAACACAAGTCCCACCTTAAAATGGTTGCAAATGTCTTTTTAGGTCAGATTTGGCAACTTAAGAAGCATCATGAAGTTTCAACTCAAAATAGATTTGCTAATCACTTTTCTTTAAAGATTTCATTGTATCCAGAGCACAATCTCTCAGTTTCCCTGCTATTACAATCACATCAATCTCGATGTTAAACTATCATATTCCTAGAGGAATCACATGCTATGCATTTTATTAATACTAAAGTGTATCTGCGCAACAGATAAAGAACGGCGGAGATTTGGTGGAATCCACACACAATGAAAGACTCTCTAGAAACAAAAAAGAATGGAATCAAGTCAATATAACAATATAGGAAATTTAATTTGTTGTTGTCTCAGGAAAAAATACATTAACAAAACTTAACATCCTTGTATTCTGAGTTCTTCTGTGTGAAATGCACATCTAGGTTATAACATAGCAACGATGATTAGCATACATAAAATTCCTGAAGTTAATAACCGTACACACAAGCAGCACCACAGAATTGAGCCCACAACTTACACACCTTTTCCGACAAAAACTTCAGTATTTATGTTTTCAAAAGCTAAAAATTAAATTGTGTTCAATTTGAGTATCTCTGTAGCCATCGCTATCATAAACTCTAGGATCTACTAACTAGATAAACATAAATAAGGTCTTGTAAATATGAATATCATGTACTAGTTTAAAAGAACTTCAGTACTTATGTTTTCAAAAGCTAAAACTTAAATTGTGTTCAATTTGAGTATCACTTGAGTCATCACTACCATAAACTATAGGCTCTACAGAACTTGATAAGCATAACTTAGGTCTTATAAATGAGAATATCAAGTACTTGGTTAAAAGAACCTATTATCTTCTTGGAAAACCTATACTTCTTGTGCCTTCAAGCATGAATATCAAAAGCTTAACCTGTTCGTAATCATTATTATTATTGTTATTATTGAGTTTCTCACCAATCCTTGTATTGAGTTGCCCACAAGCCAAGTAGATTAACTCAACTAAGGAACAGCTCATACTAAGAACAAAGCTTCAAACTTACTCGAATATGAAATTCCTTCCAACCAACTCAAATATAGGTCAACTGAAACTAAGCCATACCAGATCTATAAGACTCCATAGCTCAAGAAGACAGCAATGATCCAGTAAAGCTATTCCAAATGTAGGATCAAATTCGACATTAAATATTCTTATCTTTGGACTTCTTGATCAACAGTCAATCAAGATCACCCATCCTTCATAAAATAATTCAATCAAGAACCAACTAACACTTCCAACAATCACCAAACCAAAAAATATATATCTATATATACACAAAAGAATAAATAAATTAAAATACAACCCAGCAAGATTTAGAAATGTGAGAAATCATAGCTTGTGTTTTCTACAAAAATTGATCACAGATAACCAACAAACCAGTAGAATCAAATTCATAGTTTCTAACATAGATAGCAAATGATAAAGGTTAGGAAAAGACATTTTTGGAACACAATTTTGAGTCTAACAAGGGATTTATTATTATTATTTTTTATTTTTTTTGTGAGAAGCAAAATGAACTTTCGATCCATCAATTCATCATTTCCTTTACACTTGCACTGTTGCAATCTACAGCTCCATAACATAACATAACAACCAATGGCAAAAATCATTCAGATCTGAAGCTATGTTTTATCAAAAACTTAATTAAAAATAAAAAATAAAAAACTAAAAACTAAAAAAAATCCAAAATTGCTTAAAAAAACAACCCAAACATCAAAATTCGAAGGACAAAGAAATCGAAAAACTTTCCGCAGAAGGAAAACGAAAGTGACAAAGAATTACTCACCAGAAGCAGCAGTTCCGGCGACTACAGCCTGCATATACCTCTCCGGCAACTCTCCGGCATTCCCCACAACGCCGCCCTGCACCAATCCATCAGCCAGTCCACTCAACCCCACCACCGCCACCGTCGCATAGTACCCTCCATAAACCCCCACCCTCCCCTTCACATACCAGGTATCCATCAGCGGCACCGCCACCAACGCAATCAGAAACAACGCATAACCTAAATTAATTCTCGCCACGGAGCTGGATTTGTGAGCAAACGCGATGATGAGAAGCAACGACGTGAGCCCAACCAGCATATAAACAATGGCGAACACACGATCTACGGATGCGTCGGGGTAGAGGTAGGTGAAGTAGTCGACAGCCGTTATGAACGCGTTCCATGGCAGGAGGTACCCCGCCCCTAAGGAGAAATAGATTATGTAGACGAAGTGGAATGAATCTGTCGGAATTTTTTCCGAATTCGATTCCTCGGGGATTAAGAGCGCCGCGGATTCTGATTCCTCCTCCACTGCGGCGGCCGTCGTACCCATCGGCGTTTACTTCCAGGGAGATATTTCTATCCTGTGCGACGGCGACGGAGCCAGCGAGGAACGAACAATTTGTTGTATTTAATTTTAAACGTATTTTCATTTCTTGATGACTTAACAAAGTTGGACAATTTTTTATTGTTTTTTTTCTCTTTTTTTTATTTTTTTATTTTTTTTTTATGACATGCTAACTTACTGCCATTACCCAGGCAGAACCGCAGGTTGAATAATATAAATAAAAATATATATTTTGCTCATTTTATTTGTTTACCATTTTAGGGTGTGTTTATTTTGGATGTTTGGGGAAATTTAGGTGGCAAATTTCAATTTAGGTGTTTATTTTGTGTTCAATTTTGGGTTGGATTTGAAAAATTTTGATGTGTATTAATTTGATGGTAATAAATATAATAATATAAATGTGTATTAATTTGTATAATTTGATTAAATATTTATATTATACCTATATATTTCTAAATTTTTTTATTTATTTGTATTATAATTTTATTCTTTTATATATTTTATAAAATTATAATTATTATAAATTTTTTTATATTTATAATTAAAAAAAAAAAAAAACAGAGGCTGTCAGCGTTTGCCATCGGCCCAGTTTTGAGCTGGATTACTTTGCACAGTAATCAAGCACTTGGATAGTAATTTAGTCCAAAACTAGCAAACAGTTTCACAATAATTCAGCTCAAAACTGAGGAGAAACACACCCTTATATTTTACTTTTTACCGACCATATTATTAGTTATTTTTTTAAAAACAATATATTATATATTTTAATTATATTTTAAATTATAATTAATTATTTTTTTCATTTTAATTAAACTAATTAATTGTCTTAATTTATTATTATTTATATTATACTTCATCGGTCCATTACTAAATTTCTCATTTTCTATTTTAGTCTGTCTAAATTAAAATTTTTCATTTTTTTTAAGAAAATAACTTTCAATTAAATACCAACATACTCCAATTTTTTTTTCACATTATTTTTTAAGGGTAAAATAGATATTACATTAAGTTTAACACTACATATTTATAAAATACTAATTATTATCTATAAAATACTAATTTTTTTTAATGCGTATGCAAAAGTCAAATGAGAAGATTATCATTGGACGGAAAAGTATAATAATTAATTTTGTTAATATATTTTTTAATTATTTATTTATTATATTTTATCAAAATTCTTATTATCTACCAAATATTTGACATAGAAGGTGGAATCGAAAAAAATATATTTTATAAATAAATAAATAAAAACTTACTAGTATAAATTTAATAGACTAAGGAATAAAGTTGTTAAAGGAAACTGAGTAGTTTCGGCTCATTAATAGCTCGACTAGGCTTTTTTTTATAGAGATAACCGAGTCGTGTTTAAGCTCGGCTCGTGAGTAGCTTAATTGAACTAGTTAGTAGTAATACATTTATATTATTTATATATTAATATAAGATATATAATTTTTACATCAAAATTTACATTTATTATTAAATTTTGAATATTTTATTATAAAAATTATGAATACAATTAAATATATTTATTTTATATATTAAAAATATATAATATATATAATTCAAATGGAGTTGAACCACTATTTTGGATCGAATTCTTAACGAATCGAACTGAGTTTGTACCGTTAACAAATTCGAATGGAACTCGAATAATCGATATTCAAACTCGCTCGACTCGTTTAACAATTCTACTAAAGAAATACTTTATTTTTTAAAAAGAAGGTGTTAAGTGAAATTTGAACTTTAAATACTATGAATTTTAAATAATAAAAAATTAAAATTTTAATAGAATCTAAATAAATATTATTATGATATTTTAATATAAAATTAATTTTATTATTATATAAAAGTAAAAAATATTTAATAGTAAAAATATTGAAAAGAAATCCCAATAAAACACAACCAATAGCTTGCCCTTGTAACATAATTATATTATAAATTTGTGTTTGTTAAGCGAAATTGTTTGAAAATATACTTTTTTTTTTTTATTGTGAAATATAGAGAATTGTGTAAATAATATAAAAATAATGAATGTACATAATATGCTTCAATCCGTTCCACTTAACATGTCCGAGTTACTGTAGACAAGTTATTTAGGATAAATATAATTAGTAAATAATTAAAAATATATTACTAAAAATAATTATTCTATATTGTAAATAATTATAAATTAAAATTAAGAAAACAAATTAATCTAATTAAAATTAAAAATATATAACTTAGAAAATATAAAAATGAGATTACGATCAGTAATAATTTTTTAAAAAATAAAAGTGATATAAAATATGAGATATACAGAACAATAATATGGACGATGGTGGAACAGAGGAAATATATATATATTTTTTTAGAGAAATATATTTTTTTGAAATCGTGAAAGAAAAGACTCCATTTATATAAGAATTTGTTTAAGTATCAAGATTTTAAATTTTTTAGTAATAGGAATAAATTAATATTTTATGAAGTAAAAGAATTACATCATATATTTTTTATTTATGTTTGTTATTATTATTATTTTGAAAAAAAAAGTATTAATTATTAGTATAAAAATTATAAAAATATCTATTTAAATAGCTTTGTTCTTTCTAATTTTCCTTTTACATATTTTTTTTTAAAAAATAATTAATACATCACACACATTCATTATTTTTATATTCTCTACATAATTATTTATATTTCACATAATTTTTTTTTCACCCATCTCACATAACAGACGTCTAAATTCAAATATTTCAATAAAATAAAAATTTTGTGTTTTGGCTTGAATTTTCTTTTAAATATAAAATATAAAGAATTGTGTATATAATATAAAAATAAAAAATATATTAATTTAAAAAAATAAAAGAAATGAAAAAAAACAAATGTAAATTAAAAAGTTTTTTGTGGAAGAGGATCGTCGGGTCCAGATCTGCCGGTCCGGTCGTTCAACCCCATCAATCATAGAAGGATGATGATACATGCCTCAATTATTGTAATATTATTAAAATTAATTTTAATTATAGAAAAATATATATATTTTTAAAAGAATTATAAAAATAATGTTAATAGTTACATTGAGTAGACTAGTCGATACTCAGAAAGTCCAATAAATTTATATTAATTTATTTGAATATAAAAATTAAAAATAATAATATTTTAATATTAAAATGAAACAAATTAAAAATAAATTAAAAATAATATAAAATTATTTATTAAAAATTGATAAAAAAAAAATGATAGAATAATATAAAAAGTTGTGATAAATTAGTTATATTCGTTAAAATAAGAATAATAAAATTACAAACGAATAAAATTATTTATTATAAATTCAATATATATACATTTAGTATACAGTTAAAAAATAATGACATTTTAAACGGATGTAGAACATATATTTTTAGCTTTTCCTCGCTTGTGAAATTTTGGTTTTATTTTTAATATTTAATAAAATAAAAAAATATTAAATAAAACATTTTTTTTTTAATTATATAATCGGATTCTAAAGTTTTCATGGTTGGTTTTGCTTATATCTCTTGAGTTATTCTTATAAATATTAAAAAAATGCAATATTTTTTTTTTTACATATTTTTTTACCATGTGTTTTCTTTCGACTTAATTATCTAATTATTGTTTAAAATATAAATTACAAAAATAATTGTTGATGTAATTTTTCAACAAAAATAAAGTAAAATTCAAAGATATAGAAAATATCCTTAAACTTGATTAATTAGTGCCTGAGATTAGGAATCTCTAAACACTGTATGGTACAGAAAATAAACTGGAAAATAAAAGACTGAAATTTAAAGTGGTGATCCCCAAATTTGACTTTGCTTTGTTGAAGTTGATTGAAGATGCCTTGCCAAATGATGATCCAAACCCTTAAATATTCTTTGAAGAAACTGTACTGAAAACCGTCGCCCGAACGGTTACAACGTCTCCTTTCCAACCGTCTTCCAACCCTTCTCCTGCTGACACGTGTCCTCAGCAGACCAAAATTATCACTATATTTCACTCTTTGAACCGACCACAGACCTTCCGCCCTTTTGGCCCGACTGCCAATCTACAACCGTATTGGTCCAGCCGCAGAGTCCCGACCTGAGGACCTCCCGACCTGTCCGACCTGAGGACTTTCCGTCCTGAGGACTTTTCGACCTGCGGACTTTCCGACCTGAGGACCTCCCGACCTGCGGACTTTCCGTCCTGATGACTTTGCGTTTTGAGGACCTCCCGACCTGAGGACCTCCCGACCTGAGGACTTTCCGTCCTGAGGACTTTTCGACCTGAGGACCTCCCGACCTGAGGACTTCCCGACCTAAGGACTTCCCGACCTGAGGACCTCCCGACCTGAGGTCTTTCCGACCTGCGGACTTTCCGTCCTGATGACTTTCCGTCTTGAGGACCTCCCGACCTGAGGACCTCCCGACCTGTATTTTCCTTAGAAATAAACCTATTTTCCTTGAGTTCCCCACGGTGTCCTTCAGCCAGTTCAATCAACTCTATTGCCAGGCCCATTTTTTCTTTCTCCTTGGGCTTTTTAACCTAATTCTAAATTTCATACGTAACAACTTGCCCGCCGCCAAGGGACTTTCAAACGCTATTTAGCAATCGACGTTTGGAAGTTCATAAATCACCACCCTCTTGAAAAATTCCCTTAGCAACTGCACCAGTTACTGCAACACTCCTGATTAACTTCCTTTCCTCAATACGAGCCTTTGTGAATCACAATCTCAACCACTCTAAACATGGCGAATCGATACATTCCTGCCCTTCCCTTCGACGGAACCCTCCCAGAGGGCCCGTTTTCAGCCTCGAAAGTACTAACTCCGACCATCCAACCATACTGCACTACTCCCGAAGACTCAAATCGGATGAGGGAAGTTTTGGAATCCCGAAATTCCTTGGCCGTCAACAACTCTACTTACCAAGCAGTTCGCATTCGAGACAGCATCAAAACCCATCTCACAGACCCAAAAGATCCTTATCGCTCTTGGTATCGACGGGTATCAGAACACTTCCAGACCCAATGGCGATCTCAAAAAATCGACCAAGCGATTCTATTGTCCACCATGCCGATCAATCTGCACGAGAAGGTGCTCCTAGCTATGTCGGCCTTCTGGAATGCGGAAAATGGGACTCTTCTCTTACCGTCGGGCCCCTTTGGTCCGACTCTCATGGATGTGGCGATGATCGCTCATCTCCCAGTCGTGGGTGAAGACCCTGTGATGGGAGCCCTAGATGGGCAGGAGCCACCAGAAGACCATCTAGGGTGGTCTTTACAAGGCGTGAAGGAATGGGGCTGGACAAAGTTCGCGACTGACCAACAAGGGGCTCCAGGGACCCCCATAACCGACCGGGAGCATACTGCCTTCATTCTTTTTTGGCTTTGTAGGTACGTCATTGTTTCCCCCTTTGTAACATAATTTGACTTAGCAATATATTTTTTCTTCTTCTCTCAAAACAAGGATCACCTTCCAATTTCCAACTTTTGAGGAACCGAAACAAACTCCTCCCTTAAAAGAACAATGTTTCTCACATATTAAGAAACACACCAAATTCCAAGGCATATTTTGAAAACCAAAACACTTGAAGTGTTAACAAACATGGCGAACGACCGACCTCATGTGTCCATCAAGCAACTGGGAAGGTGTTCTTCAACCCTTCTTTGTAGGTAATCACCCTGTTGGAGGCCATGCAGAAGACTTGTTACATATACTCAAGCAACTAGACTTCAAATTCCGATTCTCCCAACGAGGTAGAAGAACCATTCATCGCGTCATCCGCCTAATGGAAAAAATCATTGAGGGGTATGACACTCTTCGTGACATCCTTAGCCGCATCCCTGACCTCCATCATTACATGGAATTGATTGAACATCACGCAGCAACCATACTTCCAGACCTTGGTTGGGATAATATATTTTCCAATCAACGAAAAGTCTTTTCAAGATTGCGTACCATTGTTGACCGTGAATATCAAGCCATAACAGATATGCAAGCACGTACCAATCAAGATTTAGACGAAATGCAAAGCCAATGGGAGAGGTACCGACCAGATTTGGAAGATCTTATCGAAGAAGAACCAGAACTAATATCCAATCATTGGGATGAAAATTCTGATCCAGAGGCAGAATACCTCCCACAAATACATGACGACTAACAGAAATGAACCTTAAAATAGGTTCGAACCCCATAAATGGGTTCTGAATAACATTTTGTTTCATGCAGTTTTGTTATCTGAAAAGGCAGGATAATACCTCTTCAGATATTTAGCATTAATACAATCATGTACTCTCTTACCTTCATGATTTACAATAATGAAAGCGCCATTTCCAATATTTTTCTGAATAATGTATGGTCCTTCCCAATTCGGTGACCACTTTCCCAATTGGTCAGTTTTCTTATATGTAGGAAGAATGGTCTTCCAAACTAGGTCTCCCTTTTGGAATGTCCTGCAAAAAACTTTCTTTCCGTAATTCCTTGCTCTGATTTCACTCTGTTTCACACTTTGACCTATTGCATGGAGTCGGTTAACATCCAAATCCTCCAACTGTTGCAACATAAGCTGTTGGTATTCTTTTGTAATATCACCATCAGTAAATTCTGTTCGGCCAGACGATACTCGGATTTCGGCTGGTAAAACAGCATCTTGGCCAAAAGTGAGTTGGTACGGTGAAAACCCTGTGGCCGTATTTCTGGTATTCCTGTGTGCCCATAAAGCCCGAGACAATAACAAATGCCACTTTCTTGGGTTCCCTTCAACCATCTTCTTTATAATCCCAATAATGATCTTATTTGCTGCTTCCGCTTGTCCATTGGCTTGGGGATAATAAGGTGACGAATGGTGTAATCGGACACCAAATTCTGCCAAGAAACTAGAGAACTTTTCCCCTGTGAAAACCAGGCCCTGGTCGGTTGTTATAGACTGAGGAATACCATATCTGTAAATAATTTGGTTCAAAACGAAGTCTATCACTTCTTTCTGATCTACATTTTTCAAAGCAACTGCTTCTACCCATTTGGTAAAGTAGTCAGTCGCGACCAATATGAAACAATGGTGTTTCGATGAAGCAGGATGTATCTTACCAATGATATCCATAGCCCATGATTTAAAAGGCCATGGTTTTGCCAAAGATTGCAATTCGGTTACTGGCAAATGGTTTAAATTCCCATGTCTCTGACATTCCTGGCAACCTTTGGCAAATTGTATGCAATCTTCAAAAATCTTTGGCCAGAAAAAACCCAAACGATGAATGGCCCATCTCATATTCAGACCTGCCCGATGAGCTCCACATATCCCACTATGTACTTCTGTCATTACCTCTAGAGCTTCTTTAGACCCCAAACATTTTAAAAGTAAACCTTCAAATGATCTCTTATACAAAATCCCATCTATCAATTGAAAACGTAAAGCCTTCAATCGTATCGCAATTGAAACATTCGCACCTGGATTTTGTAAATACATGATAAGTTCTGTTCTCCAATCGGTCGCTGTTCCACTGGTATCTTTATGTCCGACTGTAACTACGCCGTCGGGCTCCTGTCCGACAGTCTCTTGTCCGACCATTCGATCACATATTTGGTCTGTCTTTCCTTCTATGTCTGACTTGACCCCCGAACAAATATCCTCCAGAATTCCTTTACAGGCCCTTTGAGCCAACTCATCAGCACGTTGGTTTTCTTTCCTTGGAATGAACTCAATTATTACTTCTGAGATTTTTGTCAGTAACCGACCCACAATGTCCCTGTATCTGCGAAGATGAGGGTAATTGCAAACATATTGATTGTTTACCTGGTTGATTACTAGTTGAGAATCCCCTCTTATGATTACAGACTGGACCTTCCTGGCTATTAAAGCCTCCAAACCCAAAATTAAAGCTTCATATTCTGCCGAATTATGGGTCATGGCTTCCAATCGTAGTTGTAAGTTGATCTTTTGACCGTCAGGTCCTTGCAAACAGACCCCTGCTCCTGATTTGTTTCCAGAGGTGGAACCATCAAAGAACATCAACCATGTTCTGGTACTTATATAAGGCACACATCCGACCTGTAGATTATTCAGATATGATGAACAACTGAGTGGTCGGACACTATCACAAAAGGAATATCCGACTTGTGAGAATTCTGCTAAGAAGTCGGCTACTGCTTGTCCCTTGATTGCCTTCAAAGGGGAATGTTGGAGATCAAAAGGAGCCAATTTGATGGCCCACTTCATGAGTCTGCCCTTCATAGTAGGTCTCTGTAAAATCAATTTGATGAGATCCACCTTTGATATGACCTCAATTCTTCTGGGCAGCAAATAATGCTCGAGTTTAGTGCAAGCGAAGACCAATGAATAACACATTTTTTCCGGCATAGTGTAATTCAGTTCTGGTCCTGTAAGGGTTTTACTGAGATAGTAAATTGCCCTTTCCTTCCCGTCATCACCATCATGTGCCAATAAACAGCTAACCACTTCATGTGTATTTGCCAAATAAAGTTTGAGCGGCCGACCTTGTTTAGGAGGCATTAAAACTGGAGGGTGAACCAATGCCTGCTTGATAGCATCTAAAGCCGTCTGTTGATCTGGACCCCATTCAAAAGCATTTTTTCCAGCTTTTAACAATTTGGTAATTGGTCTGACCTTGCCAGCAGCATTAGAGATGAAACGCCTCAAATAATTCACCTTACCCAAAAGACTTTGGATTTCTTTAACCGTCTTGGGTGGCCGACTGTCAAGAATGGCTTTAGCCTTATTAGCATCGATTTCAATTCCTCTCTCATAAACTAAAAATCCTAAAAAGCTCCCAGCTGATATTCCAAAAGCACACTTGGTTGGATTAATCTTCAACTTGTACTTCTTCATTCTTTCGAATGCCTCTTCAAGATTTCTCAAATGTTCGTTAAAACTGGAGGATTTAACAATAACATCATCAATATAAACTTCCATAGATTTGCCAATTAAATCATGAAAGATTGAATTCATGGCTCTTTGGTAAGTTGCCCCTGCATTCTTTAACCCGAATGGCATGACTGTCCATTCATAAATACCTAAAGCCCCTGGGCACCTGAATGCTGTCTTAGGAATGTCTTCTTCTGCCAGAAATATTTGGTTATAACCTGCATAACCATCCATCAAACTAAGGACTTTATGCCCTGCTGCTGAATCAATCAACATGTCGGCCATAGGCATCACATATTCGTCCTTAGGGGTAGCTAGATTCAAATCCCTAAAATCGATGCATATCCTTATCTTACCATTTTTCTTGACCACTGGTACAATGTTAGCCAGCCACTCCGCATAACGGCAAGGCTGAATGAAACCCACTTTGAGAAGTTTTTGGATTTCTTCCTTGATTTGAGGCATCAGATCCGGGCTCATTCGCCTTGGGGGTTGTTTGTAAGGTTTGCACCCTTCCTTGATAGGCAATCGATGCTCTATTAGACTTCTTTTCAAACCAGGCATTTCTGAATAATCCCATGCTAAACAATCAATGTTGTTTCTAATAACTTCGAGCATCATTGTCTGTTGCTCTTTAGACAAATAACCACTTAGCCTGATCACTTTTGGAACCAATTCGGTTCCTAAATTAAACTCCAATAATGGGTCTTGTGATGAAGCTGTTGGTTCTGTTTTTTCTAATAAATCAGGCCAACGAAATTATTCATCTTCTTGGAGGTGAACATCAAGAATCTCTTTACTATTTTCTGCTTTATGTAATAACTGCTTTAAATAGAACTTATTAATAAGAGAACTACATACTTCTAAACTTGTATCACCCATAACAAACAAATTATACGGGAATAGGTGTGGCTTTATCATGAGCCATACAATAAAGTTGTTCTTTTAATAGAACATCGAGTTCTGACCAGTGACTTTATAACCCTTGTTTGGGTATTCCCTGGCCATATATAACTGAGACATCGGAGCCAAATGACTGGAATAAAAAACTGACTCTTCAACTTGTTCTGATACATCGAATGGGTTGTCATTTGCTTCCATTTTGAAGACCTGATTTCCTTCCCAGAACATTAATTGTTGGTGCAGTGTTGATGGCACACATTGAGAGGCATGAATCCAGTCTCTTCCCAGCAAGAGAGAGTATGTAGTATCTGCATCCACAATAAAGAAAACAGTGGAGATCTTTTTTGGTCCGACTTCAATTGTGGCAACCATCATACCTTCAGGCTTGGTCGGCTGCCCTGTAAAGCTTGTCATTTCGAATTCCACATGAGAAGATCATGAATTCCTTTCCCTAGCTTCTTGAGAGTCTTCAATGGCATAACATTAAAGACTGCTCCATTATCCACAAAAACCTTTGTGATTGGTTTCCCGCAAATGTGAGCATTAACATACAGAGGTTTCAAATGGGAGATCGCACCCTCTGGAATAGGAGGAAACACTATCGAAGGTGTCTCCGACTGAGACTCGGGATCTGAAGCCTTTGCCCACTCTGTTTCCTCTAATTCGTCATCTGCCAAGAATGCCCATAAAGGTTCGTCCGTAGGATCATCTACCAGACTTGCCCACATACGATTCATACCTGGGAAACGAGGATCTATATCAACTGGTAAAGGCTTTTTATTTCGAGCCCAATTGTTTCCGACTGACCCTGTTTTTCTGGTCGGGTGGTCACGCACTAAAACCTTTTCTTTCACCTCCACATTAAAAGAACCGTCTGGATGGTCCCATTTTTCAGCGACTGGCTTTTCACAAACTTTGAGTCTTTCTTCCGGTCGGCCACTGTTTGGCTGACTTCCTCTTTTTGTTCCGGGGCTTGCCTGAGTTCGTTCCCCTGTTTGTCCACTATTGGCCGAATTTTTTCTTGTTTCCGAACTTGGTTGGATGTCAACCATTGCCGTTGTTACTTTCGGAAACGGTTGCTGGTCTACACCTAAAGTGATGTACTTGAGCCGACCTGTCTTGATGGCTTTTTGAATTTCCTTCCTGAAATGAGTACACTGACTTGTATTGTGTGTGAAAGAATTATGCCACTTACAGTATGGTCTCCCTTTGATTTCTTCTTTAGTGACCAATCTTTGCCCCTTTGGAATACGGATCTGGCCATCAGTCAACAGGATATCAAAGATTTCGTCAGCTTTCGAACTATCAAACGTCGGTTGATCCTTTCCTTCAGACCCTGGTACTGGCTTCAATTTGGGGCATACATAAGGTTTTCCAGAAAGGATTTCAGCTGCCATCTCTTCTGACTGATTAAAATCAAAGTCACATGTTTCTGTTCCCATACTCGCCATATGTTGGCCTCTATTACGCCTGTTATTCTGATCTTCCTCTCTGAACAAAGACTCTAAGCGTCCAGCCTTAGATGCAAGACTTGCCAAATCCTCAACATCCAGTGCAGTGAGTGCCTTTCTTAAGCGAGTATGCATATTTCGGACCACTAAATTGGTCATCTCTTTCTCACTGATTACCGTAGGACATCGCCCTTTCATCAATCGCACCCTTTCTATAAACTGTGAAGCAGATTCTTCTGGATACTGTCTCAATTCTAGTAAATCAGTTAAAGAAACAATTGGTAAAGGATTGAAGAATCTGGCATGAAATGCCATCTCCAGTCCTTCCCACGTCTGAATTTGTCCAGGAGGCAGACTTGCAAACCACGAAAACGCTGTTCTAGTAAGAGATAAACCAAACAGTTGCAACTTATAAAAAGGGTTATTACCAACTTCTCCCAATTGTGCTGTGAACCGACCAACATGTTCTATGGTAGAAGATCCGTCCTCCCCTGAGAATGCATGAAAATCGGGTGGTCGATAATTCCTTGGGAGGGGGTGTTCATTAATGATCCTTTCTGGGAAAGGTCTCTGATATGCAGGGCGGTTAGCCATCTGAGGAGTTAGCCCAAACTGATCCCTTAATATATGTGCAATCTCATCAGGATCTACATGAAAGCGTTGATGATCAGGAACATGGAAAGGATCCTGCACAGGAATATGAATAGGATCATGTATATATCCTCCAGGCCTATCCTCCCTTGTATTGTTCGGCTGCGGACTGGAAACCCTTGGTCCCAGCGGAACAGTGTTGGGAAAAGTCAGAGGAGATTTTCCCCTATCCGTTCGGTTGGGATTTGTGGCACTTGGAAATGCACTATCCACGAATGATGGCCCTGCGAAGTTTGCCTGTAGTCTGGACGGTGATACTCCTGGTGGAGTTTGAGTGGGTTGAAGACTAACCCTTGACAGTGCTTGTTCTAACATGTTCTGCATCAGATTCTGTTGCTCACGCAACATGTTCTGCATAACCAAAGTTTGCTGGTTGTTCATTTGTTGAACATAAGACCTCTAATCAGTTGGTGGTTGTGGGATTTCCCCAGCATTTGGCACAATAGGTGGTGGAACGGATTCTCCCCCCGGTGCCGAAGATGATTGAGGTTGTGAACCTGCCATATGGACCCTTCCGATGATACGGCCGGATCTAAGACGTATGAAATTATCGCCGGAATTGGAATGAGCAATTTTGTCTTGCTCCCACTGTGGTCGCCAATTTGTTGATGTAATTTTTCAACAAAAATAAAGTAAAATTCAAAGATATAGAAAATATCCTTAAACTTGATTAATTAGTGCCTGAGATTAGGAATCTCTAAACACTGTATGGTACAGAAAATAAACTGGAAAATAAAAGACTGAAATTTAAAGTGGTGATCCCCAAATCTGACTTTGCTTTGTTGAAGTTGATTGAAGATGCCTTGCCAAATGATGATCCAAACCCTTAAATATTCTTTGAAGAAACTGTACTGAAAACCGTCGCCCGAACGGTTACAATGTCTCCTTTCCAACCGTCTTCCAACCCTTCTCCTGCTGACACGTGTCCTCAGCAGACCAAAATTATCACTATATTTCACTCTTTGAACCGACCACAGACCTTCCGCCCTTTTGGCCCGACTGCCAATCTACAACCGTATTGGTCCAGCCGCAGAGTCCCGACCTGAGGACCTCCCGACCTGTCCGACCTGAGGACTTTCCGTCCTGAGGACTTTTCGACCTGCGGACTTTCCGACCTGAGGACCTCCCGACCTGCGGACTTTCCGTCCTGATGACTTTGCGTTTTGAGGACCTCCCGACCTGAGGACCTCCCGACCTGAGGACTTTCCGTCCTGAGGACTTTTCGACCTGAGGACCTCCCGACCTGAGGACTTCCCGACCTAAGGACTTCCCGACCTGAGGTCTTTCCGACCTGCGGACTTTCCGTCCTGATGACTTTGCGTCTTGAGGACCTCCCGACCTGAGGACCTCCCAACTTGTATTTTCCTTAGAAATAAACCTATTTTCCTTGAGTTCCCCACGGTGTCCTTCAGCCAGTTCAATCAACTCTATTGCCAGGCCCATTTTTTCTTTCTCCTTGGGCTTTTTAACCTAATTCTAAATTTCATACGTAACAATAATATATTTTTTCTATCCAAAACTTTATGCTATTTAATTAAAAAATTATAATATTTTCATATAATAGTAAAATAAATAAAAAAAAATAGAAATATTATATAAAATTTATTAAAAATGTGATAACAAACTAATTGATAAGTTAAAAAAAAATAGTGTTAATTAATTATTATTTATTAAAATAAATGTAATAAAATATTATTATAAATAAATTATACTACCTTCGTCCTGCTCTAAGGGTCTCATTTACTTTTTTTTTTCTTATTAATCTTTGAATATTAATTATTATATAAAAATGTAATACAAATTGAAAAAAAATGGCAAACATACTTTTATTAGTGTCTTATAATATTATTATAATAAAATCTGTAAGAAAAATATATACAAATATAATGATATTTTTAATATTAAGTACAATAACGCAAAATACAAATGAGACCCTTAGAGCATATAGAGAAAATATATGAATTTAGTTGATAATAAAAACAATTGATACAAGTATCCAGAATGAAATATACTCCTCTGCCATTCTAGTAAGAATGTCATATTTACGTAGACATGAAAATTTAAAAAAAAATATAATTAGTAAATAATTAAAAATTATATTAATAATTATAATTATTATATTATATATAATTATATATTAAAATTAATTTAAATAAATAATTTAATTAATATTAGAAAATTATAATTATAAATTTTAAAATATAATTAAACTGTATAATTATTTTTTAAAAAATATTAACAATATAAGACGGACAAGAAATAAAAAATAAAAAATTATATATTCTCTCCATCTATTATATAAGTATTTATTATTATTATTTTTTTGAGTAATTATTAGCGTCATTTTATATAATATATAATAATATAATATAGTTGGTAAGTATAATATATATGAATGGGTGTGTATGTATGTATGAGTGTATATATATATATATATATTATAGAGAGAGATAGAGATAGTGATAGAGAGAGAAAGCCAAATGGGGTGAAAGGTTAAATTGCATTCCTTGGTCTCTTTGTTCATTTCGTACACCAATATTTATAGGCAACAAGTGGAATGAATGCATGGTTGCTAAAGTGGCCAACAAGGCATCCATACCATACTACATATACACTTTGTAATAGCTATGTGTATAACACTCCCCTTGGATGCCTTTGAACAGAGAATGTGTATCGTTAAGGCCTTACTATGAAAATACCTTGTGGGAAAAAAATCATAGTGAAGGAAAAAGAGTACACCATTCTTGTATTAATGCGCTCCCCCTGTTTTGGACTTTATTTGATGTCTTTCATCCGACGCATTCTAATTCCTTTCACCATTTTGTTGAATGTTGTGGTCGGCAGCGCCTTCGTAAACAAATCTGCAAAATTTTCAGACGATCGAATTTGTTGCACATTAATTTCACCATTTTTCTGAAGATTGTGAGTGAAAAAGAACTTCGAAGATATGTGCTTTGTCCGATCGCCTTTAATATACCCTTCTTTTAATTGAGCTATACAAGCTGCATTATCTTCGAATAATATTGTAGGAGGTAATACATCATCAGAAATCAAGCCACAATTTTTCTGAATATGGTGAGTCATGGACCTCAACCAAACGCATTCACGACTGGCTTCGTGAATTGCCAAAACATCAGCATGATTTGAAGAAGTAGCTGTTATTGTCTGTTTAGCAGATCTCCAAGAGATTGCGGTTCCACCACAAGTAAATAAATAGCCAGTTTAAGATTTTGCTTTGTGCGGATTAGAAAAATAACCAGCATCAGCATAACCAGTTAATTCATTTCGAGATTCACTCGAATAAAATAAACAGAGGTCATGAGTCCCCTGAAGATAACGAAAAATGTGTTTGATACCATTCCAATGACGCTTTGTGGGGGATGCGCAGAACCTGGCCAGTAGATTTACTGAAAAAGATATATTTGGTCTGGTATAATTTGCGAGGTACATTAATGCGCTAATAACGCTGAGATATGGTATCTCGGGGCCAAGTTTTCTTCATTTTCTTCTCTTGGCCTAAATGGATCTTTACTGGGATCAAGGGATCTGACCACCATTAGTGTACTCAGAGAGTGAGATTTATCCATGTAAAATTGTTTTAATACATTTTTGGTATATGTGGATTGATGGATAAATATTCTATTGTTCACGTGATCCACCTGTAATCCCAGACAATATTTTGACTTTCCAAAATCTTTGATCTCAAATTCTTTCTTTAGATATTCAACTGCAATTTGGATCTCTTCTGGAGTTCCAATTAAATTAAGATCATCAACATATATCGCAATAATGACAAAATTTGATCCATTTTTCTTTATAAAGACGCATGGGTATATTGGATCATTAGTATAACCTTCTTTAATTAAACATTCGCTCACACGGTTATACCACATTCGCCTTGATTGTTTAAGTCCATACAATGACCTTTTCAATTTGATGGAATATGATTCCCTTGGGTTTAATTTGTATGCTTCAGACATATTGAATCCCTCAGGGACTTTCATATAAATATCAGTATCCAAGGAGCCTTAAAAATATGAAGTAACTACGTCTAAAAGACGCATGTCAAACTTTTCTTGCACTGCTAGGCTCACAAGGTATCTAAATGTTATTCCATCAACAACCGGAGAGTATGTTTCATCAAAATCTACTCCAGGTCTTTGTGAGAATCCCTGAGCTACAAGACGGGCTTTATATCTCACAATTTCATTATGCTCATTTCTTTTTCATACAAACACCCATTTGTATCTAACTGGTTTAATACCATATGGTGTTTGAACAATTGGTCCGAAGACCTCCCTTTTGTTTAATTAGTCAAGCTCTGATTGAATCGCATGTTCCCATTTTGGCCAGTTAATTCTTTGCCGACATTCATGAACCGATTTTGGCTCTGGATCCTCGTTTTCTTCCACTATATCAAGTGCTAAATTGTATGCGAAGGCATTATCAATAATTGTCTCTTTACGGTTCCAACATTTTTTTGAAGTAATATAGTTAATTGAGTTTTCAATAATCTCATCATGTTCTTCAAGATCGTGTTCTTCTGGAGCAATTATTTCAGGGTTGACTTCCTCGTTAGATTGAGGTTTATCAATGTCATTCCTGATGTTTTCATGATTATCATCATTAATTCCTCTTTTCTTTCGAGGGTGTTTATCTTTGGAACCGAGTGGTCTGCCACGCTTTAAGCGTGTCGCTGATTCATTAGCACTTCCAATTTGTCCATCAGGGACAATTATTTTAGCCGGAGCATTAGCAGCTTGGATATATGATCGAGTGATCTTGCTCGAGTCATTGAAAGCATCCGGTAACTGATTTGCAATATTTTGCAAATGTATAATGCGTTGAACTTCTAGTTCACACTGCTTTGTACGAAGATCACAAAAATTCAATGGAATTTTCCAATTAATATCCATTTTCGGTTTATTTCTGTCTCCCCCTAATGTCGGAAAATATGATTCGTCAAAATGACAATCTGCAAATCTTGCAGTGAATAAATCACTCGTCATAGGTTCAAGATATTTTATAATTGACGGTGATTCATATCCGACATAAATGTCCAATCTACGTTGAGGACCCATTTTTGTACGTTTGGGGGGTGGAATAGGAATATAAACAGCACACCCAAAAATACGTAGATGAGATATATTTGGTTCGTGACCAAATACTAACTGCATTGGGGAATAGTTATGATAGCTTGTCGGTCTCATTCTTATAAGTGTTCCTGCATGTAAGATCGCATGCCTCCAAGCTGAAACGGGCAACATAGACCTCATCAGTAATAGTCTAGAAATTAATTGCAATATTTTAATAAGTGATTATGCCAGACCATTTTATGTATGAACATGAGCAATTAGGTGCTCTACATTAATTACAATCGACATGCAATAATCATCAAATGCATTCGATGTATATTCACCAGCATTATCCAGACGTATAGTCTTAATTGGATTATCGGGGAATTATGCCCGTAATGTAATAATTTGGGCAAGCAATATCGCGAATGCCATATTGCGAGTAGATAATAAACAGACATGTGACCATCTGGTAGATGCATCAATAAGCACCATAAAATATTTAAACGGCCCACACGGTGGGTCTATTGGTCCACATATATCTCCGTGTATTCTTTCCAAAAATGTAGGTGATTCAGTACCTACTTTAGCTGGCGATGGCTTGGTTATCAATTTTCCCTGAGTGCAGGCAACACAGGTTAACTCATTTGAGTTTAACACTTTTTGATCTTTTAATGAATGGCCATGTGAATTCTCAATTATTCGCCTCATCATTATACTGCCAGGATGCCCAAGGCGATCATGCCATATTTGAAAATCGGTAGTCTTTTGATCTACCGTGAGGTGTGTTTCAACAACACCTAATCTGGCATAATATAAGCCAGTAGAGAGTGAGGGTAATCTCTCAATGATGCATTTCCTTTTATCAATGATGGTGATCAATAAAAATTCACCATCGGTATCACTCATAGTTTCAATGTGATAACCATTTTTCCGAATGTCATGAAAGCTCAGTAGATTTCTTCGAGCTTTAGTGGCCAACAGTGCATACTGTATCATAATTTTCGTCACCGCAGGGAGAAATATAATGGCTTCTCCAGAGCCTTCAATTAATTTCGCACTGCCACTTATTGTATTGACATTCATTCTTTCCATTTTCAAATGAGAAAAATATTTTTCGTATTTCAATATAGTATGTGTCGATGCACTGTCAATGAAACACATATTTGCATCATTTTTTTGGCATCCATTTAACCAAAAATAAAATAGGCAAGAGCCCTCGTGCTGATAACATGTTATATAATATATAATAATATAATATAGTTGGTAAGTATAATAATAAGTATAATATATATGAATGGGTGTGTATGTATGTATGAGTGTTTATATATATATATATAGATATTATAGAGAGAGATAGAGATAGTGATAGAGAGAGAAAGCCAAATGAGTGAAAGGTTAAATTGCATTCCTTGGTCTCTTCGTTCATTTCGTACACCTATATTTATAGGCAACAAGTGAAATGAATGCATGGTTGCTAAAGTGGCCAACAAGACATCCATACTATACTATATATACACTTTGTAATAGCTACGTGTATAACACTTTAGTATATATATTACAAAATAATTCTTTTTTAAGCAATAATTAAATAATTGAATTTCTCCTTTTCTAGAAGAAAAGTCAAGTTCTTACTATTATGCTTCTTAGAATCAACCAAATCATAAATTTTCTCAAGGATATCATCATTCATCAATCATTTAGAAATTTGTTTGTTAGGTGTGTTCGTATGTTAAGTTTATTACTCTCTCCCTCTCATAACAAAATTTTTATTTTTTTATTTTAGTCTGTCTCATAACAAAATATTTATTTCTTTTTTAGTTATTGTACTATCTACCTAATATTACAAATACCCTTACAACTTACAATATATTACACAAATGCAATTACATTTATATCACACAATACTAATAAAGTTATTTTAATCATTTCAATTTTATTCCTACTACATTTCAATATAATACTAATATTTCTAAAACCCCGTGCAAAAAGCAAATGGATACATAGTTATGGGACATATGAAGTATTATTATTATTATTATTATTATTATTATTATTATTATTATGTAAAGTATCATCAATTGTCTAGATAATAATAAAAATAATAATATTAATTTTTTTAAAAAATATGTTTACTTGTGAGGTTTTGATTTTGAATAGTGAAATTTTGAATTGAAATAATTGTTTGATGTGATATAAATATGTATTAATGTGATATTTTGAATGTAAAATTAAATTTTAATATAATAAAATAAATAAAAATTAGGCGTTTGATTTTATATTTTTAAAAAATAAAATAAAATAAAAATAATAAAATCAGCTATAAAACTTCATAAGTAAATTCATTACTTTTGACAAAAAGGACACCTTAGTGATTCTACAAACCAATTTATATTTTCAATTATTAGCAGAGTAATGACTTCTTTTATTTTAAAATATATTTATTGAGCAATTTTATAATCTTTAAGAAATCATGTAATGGTGGCGTGTGAATTGAATCTTAAGATTTTTGCTTTTTTTCCCGCACCAGCGAAACTTGTGGTCATGTTATGTAATGTCACCCTCTTTGAAAGACAGTTATTTCTCTATAAATCCCACCTAAATTGTCTATTTTAAATTAGTTACGGGGTTTTAAGTATAAAATAATTATTAAATAATTAAAAAATATATTAATAAAAATAATTATATATTAAAATTAAAACAACTAAATAGTTTAATTAAAATAAAAAATTATAAATTATGAATTTAAAAATATGATTAAAATATATAATTATATTTTTAAAAAAATGATAAATAATGTGAAATAGACATAAATAGAAAAAGTTTGAAAAATTAAGTAGAACAAATGAAATATTAATTTAATTCATTATTAGGGCAATTTCAAGTGATTTTATTTTATTTTATTTTTTTTCTTCAAATATAGAGTTGATGCGGGTGTGTTTCTTTTGATTAATTTGGGAAGAAATTTGATTCGAGTTTAGTATTAAAATAACATTTTATGAGATTTTTATGTAAAATAAATATATATATTTTTTCAAAAATCGCGTAAACAAAATAGTAAAAAACTCGGCGACTTGGGTTAAAGAAACACACCGGTAACGTTACTACCATGCAGCCAATTATTTAATTTGATAATCAACATATATTTAGTAATGGTAGATCTTACAAATATTAAACAAAATATTTTTATAAATAAAATTATATACATTAATCCCTCTTATATATATATTTTTTTCGTTTAATAAATTTATCAGTTACAAATTTTTGCAAAATTAACAAATGATCATTGTTATTTTTCATTAACACTTATTTACAACAAATACTATTACATTTATTATTATTATTATTATTTTTATTTTAACTTCTAATTAATTTTTTAAAAATATCATCAATTATTTTTTTAAAACATCTTTTTCAATAAAATATTGATTTTGTTTTTTTGCCGGACCCAAGTAGATCAAATTTAATGGACAAAGGAAGTACCATATAGACATAAAAAAAAAATCAATATTTAAAAAAGTAAATAAATACATTTATATCTAATTGTAAAAATACTCCTTTCGATCCCTTTTGAAATGAGTCATTTGAGGTTTTGTAATAACTTAAAAAATAATAGTATGTTAGTGGAAGTCTGTAAAAAGATTTGACATTTTTGCCCCCTTGATTTTATAGAAAAAATAAGTGAATGTGTAATTCATGTCGATTCCCGCTATTTTTTGAAAATTCACTTCCAAAAAATACCCCTCCCCGATTTCGCCTCTCCGCTGCCAGACCCAACTCAGCCCACTTATCCCCTTCCCACCTTAACCCCTCCTACCTCGCCACCGCCATGCGCCGCCCCTTCGCCGACTACGTACGCGAAATGTGCGGCCGTCATTGTCGTGTCGGTATCATTCATGATACGATGATGTCCTTCGTCCCCAAAGACGTTGTAGGGATGGATTTATATGAGAACTAGGGGGCAGCTGACCCATTACTCCAATTCCAAAAATATATGTATTTTTTCAATATAAAAAATAATAAAAGTATGTATTTTTTACCAATTTGCTCTCCTCCAATTTTTTATTTTATAGTGTATTGATTTACAATTATAGACTTTAAATTTATTTTATTTTTAGTTAAAAATATTAAATTTTATATAAGTTTGTTGAATTTTTTCAAAAATATTTAATTTTCTCATTTTTTTTTTCTTTTTACTCTGTTGTGCCTAGACAAATTGAAAAAGACAATATTAAATAATTTTTTTAAAAAAATTCGATATTTTGCCACATAAATTCGACATCTAGTTCCGTCACAGCCTCAATCCGCAATGCCCGAAACCTACGCTTTGAATTGCGTATCCGCCTATTATGTTGTAGTTGCGTTGGAGGCTAACAAAAATGCTGCCGCCGCCGCCCGTCGGAACTGAGCTCTTCGCCGAGCTTCATGTTGGGAACACACATAAGGGAAGAGAGAGAAAAACAAATAACAAGATACAAGAATTTAACGTGGTTTGGTCTCACAACAAACCTACATCCACGATCTCGAAACGGGATAATCCACTAAAATATTTATTACAATTTTTGCACGGACAAAATTGAAAAATCCTCCTCACAACAACTCACCAAATCTCAATTTCACTCTCTCTAATTACTAAAGAAAAAACGTTTGTTGTCATCTCTTAAAATAGGACCAAGGGGGTCAATTTATAGGAGCCAATGCCCTACCTTTTTATCACACTTCCGATGTGGGACATGGGAAGTTACACAACAAATCCTCAATCTTCCCATAGTCTCACATATTTCGACCATGTCAAGAAAACTAACTTTCTTCTCTATTTTCTGATTCTTCATATCATTGTTGCTCTCCACATTTGCTCGCAAGGCACATCTATCTAGATAATAGATGTTTTATTTATTCCTCCATTGCATAATCAAACTGTCACCCTTGTACACTTTGCATAGATTTTTAGTGTCAACATATCTATGCTCATGTTAAGCCAACTCGTCCAATAAAATAACATTAGCTCCAACAGTAGACACATACCTTACATTAAAAATTGTTTTATTACCTTTGTGGAGTTTCAAGCGAACTCTTCTAATCCCTTCAATTCGCTGCTTCATCTTATTCCCCATATTGATGTAGCCAAAATCTCCCTTTGTATGTAAAGTATCAAATAAAGTTTGATCTTTATATATATGGACATCGGCACCAGAATCCATCACCCAATTAGAATTATCAACAGGATTTGTATTTAAAAGAAGTAAATCACCTTCATAACTGACCACGTTCGCGGAGTTCTCAACTTTCGACTTACTCTTCAAATTTCTTAGACTTCTCAAGTCTTCTTTAAAAAGTCGACAATGATTTTGAATGTGACCAAGCTCTCTATAGTAATGACACTTAATAGAGCTGTAATCTCTCGGCCGAGATTTCGATCTTCCACCATAATCACTCTTCATTTTTCCTCCATCTTTCAGAAGCCCCCACAGCTAGTATTTGACTCTCCTTTAAAGTGTCTTCATTTCCCATTATCTTGTCATTCTCCTTCAAAGCCGTTATTGACTCATTCAATTTCAATGTAGTTTTTCCAACCAACATTGATTGCACCAACGGCTTGTAGGATTTGGACAATGAAGCTAACAAGAGCAATGCTTGCTCCTGCTTTTTAATTTCCTCTCCTGCATTCAACAGTCGACATACTAGCTCATTAAACTTGTTAGTATGGTCAATTATATTACCTCTTTCCTCCATCTTCAAAGAGTATAAATCCATCTTCATAATCAGATAGTTAGTCAACGTCTTCGTGGCAAATTTACTTTCCAAAGTATCCCACAACCTCTTTGGCGATGTTTCCGTCAACACGGTAACCTTTATCTGTGGGATGAGTGCCAATCGAATCGTTCTAACAGTCTTTTTCCGAATCATACTCCAATCACCTTCTTTCATACTTTCTGGCTTTTCATCTTCCAAGGCAACATCAAGACCTTGCTGCACCAAATAGTCTTGAATTGTGCTTTACCACATAGTAAAATCACTCTTTCCATCAAAGAGCGGAACCTCATATTTCAAAGCAGTGGACATAATGCTTAATAACTCTCCAATAAATAAGCACTTCCAACAACCAAATAAATTGAAGCTAAAAATTAAAGCCAGGAACTCAAATCAGGTAGAACCGACCTTTCTGGCAGGAATTCTGGTGTGTTGCCGGAACCTGCTGTGGAAGTGCAACCTGAACTGCTCGCGTGCCGTCAACTTCTCTCGAAACACCTCTTGCTCCTTCTCACCTCCCTTTGCGAAGATCTCGCTAAAAAATGACCTCTCTCTGATATCACTTGTTGGGAATATACACAAGGGAAGAGAAAGAAAAACCAAATAAAAAGACACGAGAATTTAACATGGTTCGGTCTTACAACAGACCTACATCCACGATCCAAAAATGGGATAATCCACTAAAATATTTATTACAATTTTTGCACGGACAAAATTGTAAAATCCTCCTCACAACAACTCACGAAATTTCAATTTCACTCTCTCTAGTTACTAAAAAAAAATGTTTGTTGTCATCTCTTAAAATAGGACCCAAGGGGGTCAATTTATAGGAGCCAATGCCTCCACCATTCTATCACACTTTCGATGTGGGACATGGGAAGTTACACAACACTTCCGCCGTTCGATGTACATGAAGGGGATGACATTCTCTACTTTGGCTCTTTACAATTAGAAGGGAAGAAATATATATCAGGCGAACTCCACAACACCTGTCAAGTAATCAAACGCCCTTATATCGAAAACTTAGGGATCAAATCCGGGAATCAGAATGGATGGGCGATCGGGCCGATTCTCCCCCTCAACCCGTCTTCACAGCGACAACACGAATCGTTAGAGTGGTTGGATAAACACGAACCGGGTTCGGTTCTTTACGTCTCGTTCAGCACGACAACGTCGCTATGGCACGAAGAAACAACCGAGCTAGTGAAGGGATTGGAGCGGAGCAAAGTGAAGTTTTTGTGGGTACTAAGAGATGCCGACAAAAGAAACATATTAGTCGACGATGGCGGTGAGCCCCGGAGAGAGGCTCTTCCGGAAGGGTTCGAGAAGAGGGTAAAAGGCATGGGGCTCGTCGTGCGCGATTGGGCGCCGCAAATGGAGATTTTGGCGCATCTGTCGACGGGCGGATTTATGAGCCATTGCGGGTGGAATTCGTGCATAGAAAGCATTACCGTCGGGTTGCCGATGGCGGCGTAGCCTATGCATACCGACCAGCCGGCGAATGCGGCGTTGGTAACCCGAGTGCTGAAAACGGGGCTACTGGTGAGACCGTGGACCGCTGATAAAGAAGTAGTGAAAGTGTTGAGCGTCGAGACTGCCGTGAGGTGACTAATAGCGTCGTGAGAAGGCGACAGTATGAGAATAAGGGCTAAGGAGACGGTCGCCGCCGTGCAGGAGGCAATGCAGCCCGGCGGGGCTTCTTGGCTCAAGCTCGACTCGAGCCTAAGGCAGGCTTAGGCCTGGCCCGGCCCAAATTAGTCTATTCTCCAACAAATATTTCAAGGGCCTGGCGGGAATCTTCGACTCCAACTCGATTCGTTTATTGTCCACTTTATAAGGTAGGCTTAGGCCCGGCTAGCCCGCCCGGATCATTGCCTCTTATCCAACAAATATTTCAAGGGAAATATAACTATCGATTACTTTAATTTAATTTAATTTAATTTGATTTGATGCGAATAAATATGATTATTTCAACTTGTGAGACAACATAATATATCCTTGAAGTAATATTAATAATTAAGGTTGACTTCCTTCTATCTTATTTTATTTTTTTAAAATTTTATTTTTTTTTTTAAATGGTGAGAAACTTGCGATTGTTACTTTTCGAGGGGTACGCTATGAATATTTCAGTCGAATTTAATAATTTGTAAAAATAGTTAGCAAAATCTATTGTCATGATATTTTCTCAATTAATTGGACGAGACAATTTGTCTCGCAATTCTGTGACTTTTCATATTGTCACAATGAAACGGCTACGGCAAAGGTTTCGAAACAATTTCCGAGAGTATTCAATTAATTGTCTCATATTTATATAGATTTTGAGACAATTTTTCCGAGACAAATTTATATATTTTTGGTAGTTGACGCACCCTTTTATCTAATTGGTTTAAGGATTAATGGGCAAATGGATCGAGGATACAAGAGATGGACCGATTCGGTGGGTCAAGCTACGGAGTGGACCAACTAATTTTTATTTTTGAGGAATTTGTCGAGTTAGCCCTCGAACGATCAAAATTCTCAACATTTATTATAAATAGATTATACAGCATTAATAATATAAACTTTAAATTAAAGTATAATGAGTTGTAATAAAAATATAAATACTCCTATTAACTATTTTTAATTTTTAATTTGAGCAAATAGCATAGCATGCTGTATTTTTAAATTTAACATTGCAAAAGGTCATCTCAATTATTAATTTATGTACTTTTTAATTTAATTAAAATGATTAGATGTAAATTAAAGGTTAGCAATTGTATTACCTATCTATAATAATAAATACCTTTTCAATTTAAAATATATTTCACAAATACGGTCATTTTTATATTAAACAATAATAATAAGGGTATTTTCGCTTTTTTTACTACAACCTAATATAAACTAATATTAAAAAATCTACGTACAAAAAATAAACGTTACTCTTTATATGGGACGGAGGGAGTATTATATCTACATATATATTTCTAAATTTTTATTTATTTGTATTATAAAAAATTTTATTTTCTACAAAAATAACATATATATTTATAGATTTTATTAAATTATACATATTATAAAAAATTAAATTTACATTTATAATTTAAATTATAAAAATAACATGCCATTGCACAGAGCTTGTCGGGACGTAAAAGCGGCTCGATTTGGCTCCTAAACCCGGGCAACAGTGGCTCCATAGTAGTTTTGGCCAAAAATCCCTTGAAGAATTACACCCATAATTACCAATTCATACTCTAATTTGAGTGTCCAAAAATTTTATGATACTTTTACAAAAATAAAAAGAGTATTTAATCTGACAAAGGTAAAAAAAAAAGTTCGGATAACAATGGAAAATCACCGACTATGTTTGTTTGTAGATTTGAATTTTTTAATAATATAATAATAAAGTAAACAAAAAAATGATGAATACTTTATTATAATTTGTTAAAATAAAAATAATAAAATTATGAATAAATAAATTTATTTATTATAAAATAAGTTATATTTTGCCGTTCATCAATTTTTTTTAATTTTTAATTAAATTTTCAAACATACCACAATTATCTTTTTACTTTTATTACTTTTTAATAAAATATTTATTTTTTTTAATTTTGTGCCAAATTCAAATATTCTAAATTTACCGGAAGAAGGATACAAAAATTTAGAAGATAATAAAAGAAGTACTCCATTCGTCCTAATTAAAACTAAGTATCATTATTTTTAGTAAAAGTAATTCTATACTAATATTAAAATACTCTTAATTTTTATTTAAATTAAAAACATACTATTATATTTATACAAAAAATCAAAGAATAAAAATATCAAAATTTCTTACCAAATTTCACTGACTAATAAAATATTCTATCACAAATCTATTTATTTTTTCATTTTAATACGTCCCTTATAAATGTATATGTTTTCTTTATTACGTTTGAGTGGAAGTACAATTACAAATGTATCTGTTTTCTTTTTTACATTTGAATAGAAATATATCTACAAGTGTATTTGTTTCTTTTTTTTACATGAGTGGATTTACATTTACAAATGTTTTTTTTTTTTTTTTTTTTTTTTTACATTTGAGTGGAAATATATTTACTAAATAAATATATTTACGAATAAAATATTATTTTTTAATCTACTATAAAATAAAAAAAAATAAAAAGAGGGGTGGAGAAAGTATAATTATTCCAAAAAAAAAAAAGAAATATTATTAAGGCACAACAACGCAGCTCACATGCTTACATTAAATGTATCCTAACGTAACACTAACATACAGGGTTGTTTGGCAAATAGCTTTTTGAACAACTTTTAGCTTATTGAACAACTTTTAGCTGTTTGACTAGTCAAAAAGCTAATTTAGGTGTTTGGTAAATTAGCTTTTTGGAATAATTTTTTAGACCCAAAAAGCTAATTTCTGAAAAGCTAACTTACCCAACATTTTGAAATAGTTTTTTCTGTAAATTTTTTTTTATTCCTTAAAAATTTATTATACATTTTACACAAATAAATATATTTTGATTATTTATTTAATTATATTAAAATATTTTATTATATTATAGTTTTACTTTTATAAATTTAAAATAATTAATTTTTATATAAAAATTATTTTAATTGTAAAATATATAAATTTATTAAAATCAACATAAAATAAAAAATATAAATATTAATAATTTATTTTTTTATTAAAATTACATTATATAAATTTTATACTAAAAATAAATTAAATAAATTAAATTTATTGAAAATTATAATTATAATGAACTAATCGATAACTAACATAATAAATATATACACGAAAAATTTATTATTTTATATTTTACATCATTTTCAATAAAAAAATTATTTATATATTTTAATAAATATATATTATTTTTAAAATCTAACTGTAATAAAAATAAATAGTTTTATAACACTTTTACAATTTTCAATAATTAATAACAAAAAATTTAAACATTCTAAACTCAAAAGAACATAATTGAATATATTAGAAATATAATAAAATAGAAATGTCCTCAATTGTCATTTTACGTATAAACAGCTAATATCAAACAGTTGTTTTACCAAACATTTTAATATAAACAGCTAATCGAATCAACTAGTCAAACCAACTAATTGAATCAGCTAAAAACTAACAGCTAATTGCCGAACACCGCCTATTATTTGATCGAATCTAATCATGCAAATTAGACTCCACAAGAAAAAATAAGTAAACTATTAACTAATTGTAATAATGAGCTGTGTGTGTCTGAACTCTGAATCTCATTCATGGCCGATTTATGAAAGCAGCTACTTTAGCAAACATCTTCAGGCTATTCTCCCCATCGGGATTCAGCACACTGAAACCGTGCCCTTCTTCCTCCACCTCCACCGCCTCAATCTCGCCGCCCCAACCACTCTCCGCCACCGCCGCCGTGTACTGCCGCCCCCTGTCCTTCCCCGCCGTGTACACCAACACTCGCCGGCACTTCAGCCCCGACAGCACCTTCAAATCGGCGCTCGGACTCACCCACGCCTCGTCCAGCCCCGTCAGCCCCGGGCACGCGTAGAACCACAGCTTGTCCACGAAGGATTTTGCGGCGCCAGACGGTACTCGACCGACACGGCAACGACCAGGGACGGAGCTACACGGGGACCCGGAGGATCCGCGCCCCCCAAACATGGCGACTGCCCCTTAAATTTCCTTGTCGGAGCATAGCTATGTGAAATCCGGAGGTCCATCCGACCTTCCCTTTGCCCCCCGGGTTTCAACCTCTTGGCTCCGCCACTGGCGACAACGTTGGCTGCCGACGTGAGGGCAATTCCAACCCACTGCATTTTATGCAGTGGGTTGGCAAAAATTGGGGGAGGGGCTCAACCCATCCCCAAATTTTCCTCCATTTTTTGGATCCACTACAGTATTACTCCATTTTTGAAGTAACACTGTACACTTTACTCTATTTTTGGAGTGAAATTTATGTAGTGTTTCGTGGTTTTATGTATTTTTGTTATTTTTCTTTAAATATATTATGTAATTTTATTTTTTTGAAAAATAATGTATAATTTTATTTTATAAAAATGAAATATAATTTTATCTTTCGATAAATGATATATAATTATATAAATTTTTAAAAATAATAGTATGTAATTACATATCTTTGGGTTATATTTTAAAAATAAATTAAAATTGAGGTGTAATTTATAATATAAAAAAAGAATATAAAAAAAATATATTTTAAAGTGAAAAATTGAAGTTTATAGTTATAATAAAATAAAAGTTGGAGAGGACGACATTGCTGGATTGGGTGAAAGAGATAATGAGAGTAATGTGAATGGCTGTGACTGTGTGGCCTTGTTTATAGTTAAGGCTGACTGAGATGGATTATACAAGATTCTTTGAGTAATTTTTTTATCTTATTTTTTATTTTTTTAAGAATGTAAAATAAGTAGCCACTATTTTTTTGGGTTTTTTTCGTAAACTATGGATTGAATTTAATAATTTACAAATTAGATCAATAAGACAAATTGCATTATACTACTAAGGCGAATTGACAGAAAAAATGTAGAGCCGTAATTATGACCTCATGGTTATGAGTCAATCCGACATCGGATCACCTGTTTGGAGGGTTTGTCTGTCACCTCTGTCTAGGAGGGTGACCCATGTCAATGTCTTTTTATTTAATTTTAAATAAAATTCTTCATTTTGCATTTTAGTCCCTCATTTTTTTTATGCGGTTTTTTTTTTTTTCTTGTGATATTCTGCTTCACATTATTAAGCTTACTTCTCATTCAACATTTATCATCGATTTCGCCAGCGATTCACACTCGGTGGTTCTTATTTTTATATTTACTTTTCTCGGAGCTCTCGAATTTCACGGTCATTCCAGCCTTGTTTTTTCTTTTTTTTTTTTAATCTTCAAATACTCGGTCATTGTCTGTGTATTGTAGGTGATCAGAAAGCATATGTACCAACGAATTTATTTCTTTTTTTTTTCTTATATTTTTTACTGCTTCAGGCTCTGTTATTATTATTATTATTATTATTATTATTATTATTATTATTATTATTATTATTATTATTGTTACTGTTATTGTTTATTTATTATAGTTGAAAGCATGTCTATAATCACCAAAGAAAGAAAAATACTAAAAATTTGTTGTTGTAGAAACACATGTGAATAGTTTTTATATTTTATAAAATTTAAAGAACTTATCATATGAATTAATTTGAGTTTTTACATCAATTGAGATTCAATACTAAAGCCACAACATCAAAGTTTAGCACAAGATCAACAAAACCTAAAAGCCCTAAATCGACAAAATCAAAACCCTTTCGAAATTGAAAAATCCAAAACTTGTATTTAAATTAGAATCAAGAACAACAAATCCTAAATCCTAAAGCAAAAAAATAAAATATGAATTGCAAAAAATCTCAAATTTTACTGAATTTTAAATTTCTCAAACACTAACGATTAAGAGCGCACGACGACGACAGAGATGTGAGTTGGGCGCAGCAACCGATGGCAGCGACGATAGATGGACAAAAGAGAAGACCGTGACAATTTGTGATTTCTTAATCGATTTCAGAGTGAATAACGTTTAATCATTATTGAATCAGTGTAATCTCAAATTGTTAGGGGGCAAAGTGTAATTTTTAAAAAATTATGAATTTAAAAAAAAAAAAAAAAAAAAAAAGATTGTCATGTGTCCCCTTCCTATAGGATGGACAGGGGCGACAGGAAAGTCCTCTGGACAGGTGATCCCATGCCAGTCAATCCCTATACCACCCCTATGCCATCCCGGGATCTGTTAGAATATATTTTTTAATTTTATTTCGCACAATTTATTAACTCCTCCTATCCAAAAGTGTTACACATTTTATTACTGATATTGTATTTAAGATAATACTCATTTCATTCCTTTTTTTTTATTATTTTGTCAATGTTAATATACAAGAGAATTTAAATAAAATATAATTAATAAATTATTAAAAAATTAATTAGTAAAAATAATTATTATATAATAAACTTAATTATAAATTAAAATTAAAATAATTAAATACTTTAATTAATATTAATAAAAATATAAATTATAAAATTTAAAAAACAATTAACATATAATTATTATTTTTTTAAAAAAAAAATGATAAATTACATAGAAGACCGAAATAAAAAATACAAACATTTTATGCAGAAGAGATAGTAGAATTTAGTAATTTAATAGTGATAAATTGTTATATTATTTTATTATTGTACATGAGTAATAGTGATGTTAATATTATTAAAATAAGAATAAATATATATGATTAAAATAAATTTAAAATATTTATTTAAATATTTTAAATACTATATTTGTATAAAATATATAGATATCTGGTTTATTTATCCAAAAGGTTTGATTTGAAGATTTTTTTATATGAAATACTCCTTTTGTCCCTTAATAAACTATTCGTTTTTTTATTCTGGTACGTTTTATAATAAAGTATTAGTAATCGTACTATCTGTCTAATATTACAAATATCCTTTCAATTTATAATATATTACACAAATACCATTATCTTTATATCATACAATAATAATAAGGTTAATTTAGTGTTTCTTACGTATACTACAATCTCAATATAATACTAATATTTCTAAAATTCCGTACAAAAAAACAAACAAATAGATATGAGACGGAGAGAATATAAAGAATTGCATGATATAAAATATAATATTTTATATTGAAATTTAACTTAAAATTTAAAAATATATATATAGGGAATCTTCTCGAAAATTTTTTTTACACAAACAAGTTCATCATTTCGAAAAATAAATAAAATTTTATTAATATAAATAAAAAATATTTATTTATTTATAAGTAATATAAATTAATTTTATAAATTAAATATAAGATAAAAAAAAAGCAAAATAGCAAAAAAAAGAAAAAAATCCCTGTGATTTTCCAAATTCGCTGAAAACTTTTTGTAGTTTTAAAATTCTAAAAACTCTACCCGTGGTTTTCAAAATATTGCATACTCACCCCTCCCATCTAAATTATACTCACAGACATTAAATTTTATCATATTTGACAATTATGCCCTTATTTATATTTTTTCTAATTTATTTTTACTCTCATATTTTATTTTTCTCCCACACATCCACTCTCATCATCATCATCTTCTTTCTTATCCCAGGCATTCACTCCCATCATCATCATTTTCTTTTTTCTTTTTTTTTTCTTCAATTTTTTTTCAGAAGATTGGTGAAAGAATCGTAGCGCTAGACTCTGTTGTTGTTCGGAGTCGAAGCCGCCGCTGTGCTGGAGGAACAGCCACTGAGTGTCTATTTTTCTCCAATTTTTTTTCTTACTTCTTCTTCCCCAATTCTTCTTCAGGAGGCGTAGGCGGATCAACTCTACGGGACGGTGACAAGACAAATTGATCAATTAGCTGTGGCGAAGAAGAGGAAGAGATGTTTGAGAAGAGATCAAAGAGAGAAGACAAAAAGAAAGAGAGAAGATGAGTGAAACGGTGTGCTAAACTTGGATAAGGTGGAGAAATAGGTGCGGTCCCAAAAGGTGATATGATGAGATATGCGCAGCCGATTAGAAATAGAATCCCAACATCTATAACCCTTGTGTTCGATGCCATAACCCAAGAAATAACATAAACGAGCTCGAGGTTGAAGCTTTGTCCGCTCATGGGGAGGGAGGAGGACAAAACATACAACCAAATGGATGGAGCAAACTATAATCAGGAGACTGACCAAATAGACGCTCGAAGGGACTGACATCATGGAGGACTGACGAGGGTAACGCAGCAGTTAATGTTGCTCCCCCCCCCCCCCCCAACCCCAAAACGACTAGGACAAACAATATCGAGAATATGACGATATTTGCGTTATGCCCGTCTATTCCGTAGGGACGTATAAGGACAGGAACGCTATACCAAGGTACCTTGACTGGATAGAAACTGCAAAAATGATGACGTATTGTACTCACAAGCATTATCAGCACGAAGGACTTTAATAGGACAGGAGAATTGAGTGTGAATTATCTGAGCAAATTGAGCATATATAAAGGGTAATTCAAAAAGATTTTTCAAAAAATAAATCCAAGTAAATTGAGAAAAATAATCAATAAATATAACATAATACTGAAAATCACTGACGGACGCAATAGGAGAAGGACCCCAAATGTCATAATGTCCTAAAGAAAAAGGTTCAGTAGCAATAGATGAACTTTCTGAAAAACTAAGAGTAGGTGGTTTGCTAGGTTTACAATCGACACAATTAAAAGACTCAAAACGACCTGGACCTAAAAGACCTTTAGTATGAAATGACTGAAGCTTACTGGAAGACGCATGACCTAGGTGAAGATGCCAATGAAAACTGGAGGAATCAGAGGTAAGAGCTGCAGAGCGGGGATATGTGCAGGAGGTATGGAGAGACTCAAGCTCAAATAACCGACCCGTTTTGCATCTCGTCCAGAGAAGCTGACCCGTCTGAGAATCCTGAACCTGCACACCACCAGAAGAGAATGTAACGGTAAGACCTTGTTCAACAAATTGACCAACACAGATAAGATTTAAGGCTAAGTCAGAGATGCAATATGTATCAGTAAGATATAGGGAAGAGAGGACGCAAGACCGGTGTGGGTAATATGCATGGTTGTACCATTGACAGTATGTATAGGTGGTAAATGGGAGACATGAGACATAGAGGTCAAGTTACGAGGGTTAGAGGTCATGTGGTGACAACAACCAGAATCAAAATACCAAGTAGATGTACCTGGAGTGGTAGACATAGCAGAATTGGTTTGCATAACTTGTTTGATGATGACTTCTATGTCATGAGGATTGTAAGGTGGATGCTGAGTCTCATTAGTAGTAGCAGCTGTAATCGTAGAAGAAGCAGTCGAAGAAGACCCACTAGGCTCCCGAGGTTTGGGAGTAGAGCTACCGGAATGTCTAGAAGCAGAACTACCTGAACGCTGAGATCTGGTAGGACAAGCCGGAGCAATATGGCCATGCAGACGACAAGAGTGACACTTAATCTTCGGACAGGTGGACCAAGTGTGATCAGGAGACTTGCAAACTCGACATCCAGTATGAGCAGATCGGGACTGGTGAGACACAGCTAAAGCATAATCAGAACTCGGTGTCTTAACCAACTGGAGACGGGTCTCCTCAAAACTAATCTCCTGAATGGCAGCATCAAGAGTAGACAATGGATGTCGATGTAGGAGTGAGGCACGAACAACCTCATATTCAATTCGAAAAGGCCATCAAGATCTGAATAAGGTCAAGATGGTCCTGACTAATCTGCGACTGTCGGAGACGATAATGAATAGGCTGAACCTGAGCAAGAAACTCATTAACAGTCTGACCAGGTTGTTGTCGGGCGGAGCTCAGCGTGGTCCAAAGCTGATAATAATGAGCAAGACCTGTAGTCTGAAAAGAGCAACGAGGAAATTTCATGCCTCCTTTGCAGTATAAAAAAGAGTCAATTGTACCTGAATCGCAGGTAAAGAAGTATTGCACAGCCAAGTAAGATACTGATGATTCTTACTATCCAAATCTTCCAATTTGGCAACATAATCTTCATACTCGCGAGAGATGGAATCAACACTCACAAAATGAGATGGAGAAACAGGTGGTCGGATATCGCCAGTGACAATTCGCCATAACTTCCTACCAATCAAGAAACTTTTCATAGATTGCATCCAAAGGCCATAATTATCTCCCGACAAGATAGTAGTAATAGGTAAATGAACTTCCATACGCTCTATTAAAAAAAAAAAAAAAAATGTAGAGAAATATGTGAATCATGAAATCAAAGCCCAAATCAAGAAAGTAGATCGAACAATCCAATCGGTAACAGTCGCAAAACAAAATCAACTCCGATGACAAAACCAACCACACCACGACGTAGAGAACCAAAGCAGGAGGCGGCGACCGAAAAACGAACGGCCGGCGAAGGGCGGATGATGGATGGCGGCGGTGGCAGCGGCAGCTAGGGTTTTGGTTTTGGAAAACTGTACTCTGATACCATGTTAGAAATTTTGGAAAAAAATAATGAGATTATCATATTATCATCAAAGTAAGAGGCCTATATATAGACAATACAAAACAGACTTGATATAGACTCAAATCTAAGTAATCTAATCTATAGATAAAACCAAATTTAAATATAAATTATACTAAATCTAAAATCGAATATTTAAAATATCTCAACACTATACAAAAAATTAAATGACAAAAATATCAAAATTTACTATATTTCCTCTAATTTATAAAATACTATTATTTTTTATAATCTACTATAAAACTTTAAATAGTTTTTTTTAAAAAGTGAAAGAGGAAATATAATTATTCCAAAAAAAAAGGAAGCATAATTAAGGCACAACAAGACAGAATCAACACAATCAGTGTAAAATTTATTATATATAATTATATTAATTATATAATTTATAAAATAAATTCACATCATTATTTTCTACACAAATTAGCATTGGGGGTAGAGCCTTTAAACGAAACCGAGTCGTTCGTGAATTCGGCTCGGTTTGGCTCGATTAAAATTTGTTCGCGAACGTTAATGAGCTGAGTTGAACAACATAAACAGACTAGTTTGGTTAACGCACGACCTCGAACTTTGTTTGCGAATGTTCGTTTAAATAATATATTTATTATAAATATTATATATACATATAAAATTATAATTTATAAATAAATAAAATATTAATTTAAAATATATATAAAAAAATAATTTTAAATTTTGTTATTAATTTATATATAAATTTAAAAAAAAGTGAGACAAACTAGTTCGAACGAACTCGAACAAGTTTAATTGAACCTAAACGAATCAAACATGAATACGAGCTCAAACAATAAAATTTTTTAATGAGCTGATCTCAAATACTACGAACGAACTCGAAAGCTTAACGAACAAACATAAACCTTATTCGCAAACGTTAATGAATCCTTAAAATTTGGTTCCATTCTACTCGTTAAGAGCTTTAATTGGGTGCTGATTTACACAATCTCTCCCATCCAGATCCCAACATAACACTAACATATAGCCGCTTACGTTATTTATTTATTTTTATGGTTTGCTATTTTTTGTTTATTTTTTTTTGTATGACGTGTAACGTTAAGATTTTTGATCGAATCTACCCGTGCAAATTAGCTTCGACAAAATAAATCATAGTGATTACTTTATTACAATAACGAGGCGTGTGTGCCTAAACTCAGAAGACTTCATGGCCGATTAATGAAAGAAGCCACTCTAGCAAACATCTTCTGGCTATTCTCCCTCCCCTTCAGGATCCAGCACGCTAAACACGTGCCCTTCTTCCTCCACCTCCACCGCCTCAATCTCGCCGCCCCACCCACTCTCCGCCACCGCCGCCGTGTACTGCCGCCCCCTGTCCTTCAAATAGTCCTTCCCCGCCGTGTACACCAACACTCTCCCGCACTTCAGCCCCGACAGCACCTTCAAATCGGCGCTCGGATTCACCCACGCCTCGTCCAGCCCCGTCAGCCCCGGGCACGCGTAGAACCACAGCTTGTCCGTGAAGATCTTCACGGACACGCCCGTGTCGGAACGCTCATCCCCGATCGGATCCTTCCCTGAGAAGAACGGGCAGTTCAGAAACATGCCGACTAGGTTTATTCCGGCGGGATTCCCGCCGCCGAATCGGAGGGCGATATTGTGAGCTATGTTGCCACCGGCGCTGTCTCCGCCGAGGTAGACGCGGCCGAAGTCGCCATGGCGTTTGATCCAGTCGTCGGTGGCGTCGGACGCCGCCCAATTGACGGCGGTCCAGGCGTCGTCGAAGGCCGCCGGGAGAGGATTTTCCGGCGCCAGGCGGTACTCGACGGACACGGCGACGACGTTGGCTGCCGACGTGAGGAGGTTGAGGTGCTTCTGGTAGACGGAGGAGAAGGCGGATTCGATTAGGAAAGCGCCGCCGTGGAAGTAGAAGAGGAGGGGGAGTTTCGTGGCCGGTGCGGCGGCGGTTTTGGGGAGGTAGAGGCGGGCGGAGAGGGGGAGATCCGGTGAGATCTGGACGTCCTTGGATTGAACGCCGGTGGTGGGGTCGAGGGAGGGGGGGACGGCGGCGGCGCCCATGAGGCGTTCGATTCGGCCGTCTTTGTAGTGGCGGAGAATGGGCGTGAAATCGTGGAGGATGTCGCCGGAAGTTGCAGAGGACGACATTGTTGGATTGGGGGAAAGAGATAAGAGAGTAATGTGAATGGCATAGTTAAGGCTGAGATGGATTATACCAAATTCTTCGGTAGGTTTTTTTTTTTTTTTTTTACTTTTAATAATGTGGAACACGTGACCACTATTTTTTTGAGTTCTTTTCGATTAAATCTAATAATTTATAAACTAGATCAACAAAATAAGTTACACTACACTAGGTGAATTGACAGAAAAAATTTGGAAGCATAGATTTGAACTATGACATCACTGTCATAACTCTATCATCACACCACCACCAAGCCATCTCGGGATCTGTTCAAATATATTTTTTAATTTTATTTCGAACAATTTATAAACTCCTCTGTTCCAAAACTGTTAAGCATTTGGATAGTGATATTGTATTTAAGATAATACTCATTCCATTCCAGTTTTTTTTTTTTGTCAATGTTAATATGCAAGAGAATTTAAGTAAAATATAATTAGTAAATTATTAAGAAATTAATTAGTAAAAATAATTATTGTATAATAAATTTAATTATAAATTAAAATTAAAATAATTAAATAATTTAATTAATAAATTATAAAAAAAATTATTGATATGTGCTGTATATATATGATAATATTTTGCTATATTTTGGACAAATTTTTGATGCGGAATTTTGTATATATACTCTTTATGGTGTGTTATTGATTGTGTAATAGCTTTCATGGAGTTGAAAAGTTTTAAGGTGTATTTGGAAAAAAATGAGCATAACGCATAAAAGTCGTAGGCGTGATTACGCAAGTACAATATGAAAAATATGAAAATTTATAAAAAGACCTTCCGGGGTAAATTGAAAATATAAAGATTATGTGAGGATTTAAGTGCAAATGAGATCTAATTTAAATGGGATCATGGGATGGAGAATGAAGAGATACAATTTGCAATTGAAGAGGGGGAGATAAATAGACTACCACAACACTATATTTCTTGAAGGGGGGAAAAAGAGAGAAGAAAGAACATGGAAGATACGAGAACTTGGAGGAGGATTGCAGACGACTTTTTGGGGCGTTTTTATTCTATTTTCGTATTGTTTTTTTTGTCGATTTCAAAATTGAAGGCATGATAAACTTCTTTATTTGTTTTGTATTTTCAATTTCTATGAATTTTGAGTAATTTCATTTCTAGCGTAGGTGTGAATTGATGTTTGAGATTGAATTTGTGAGAATTGGTTTTGTTTAATTGGGTGTTCATCGATATTGAGTATTTCTAATTCTTCAAATTTATAAGTTTAGAAATCTCAAATTGATTATTACACACGAATTGATTTGAGATTTCGTAGCTAAATTGGAGATTGACACCCGTAATTGTGTAATTTTCCAATTGGTGTAGCAACCTAGAAGAATACTCTAGGGAAGAATTAGAATCAGTTTTAAGGAATTGCCCTATTGAGTAATTTCCAGCGGCCCGGGTATCCTTTTCCCAGTGGAGCAGGAGTTTCGGGGAACACTTGAGAGAGGAAGCAGGATCATCCACATCCTGCTCAGAAAGCTAAAAGGAGCCGGGGTCTACTAACTGAACACAGGCAAATTAAATCAGCATAGGAATTTTGTTAAATTGAATTGTACCTTTCTAGTACTTAAAGCTGTCGAGTCAGTAAAACTACGATCGTACCTAGGATTTTCACTCGATTAGGGAAATGGCTAACGGTCGTACCTTAGCTATCGAAAAAGTCAGGAAATGTTGGTTGTGACGCGTGTAGATCAACTATAACCAATTAATCAAACTAGTCAATGAACTTGATTTTTAGTTGATGAACAAAATTTATATCACAAACAGAAAATTCATGCCTATACTAGAGAATAATCATCTTTGGTAATCCGTCTTGCATTTTATTTTATTTTATATAGTTGAGCGAATTTATTTTCTCCTTATTTAGTGTGATAATCAAAACCCCCCATTATATATATATATTAGTATAATTATATTCAACCGAGTTTTCAAATCATTTTTGTTCCCTGCGGAGACGACTCTACTTACCGGACTACTGCATTTTGCAATTTTTTTGTGACGTAGGAACTGATACATTATTTTTCAGTTGTGCGACACACATGCAATTTTGGCGCCGTTGCCGGGAAATAGTATAATGATTTTTTTATATTTGGTTTATTTTTTATTTAGCTATATTTTTTCTCGCTTAATGGTTTATGCCTCGAATTGTTCATACAGGTGAATTAGTGTTTGATTCAAAAATCGAAAGGACTGCACAACGTTTGAGGAAAGAAGCTAGAGAGCGAAAGATGGTTGAAAAAGAAATTGAGTTACCGGAACCTGACTTAGCTATCCAACTGGTTGAAAGTTCTAGTTCCAACGAGAGTGAAGAGGCCAAGGGAGTTGAAGAAGTTGTGATACATCCAATGGAACAACAGAGAACTCTTAGGGAGTTAGCTGCTTCCGATTTAATTCAACATCCTTTGTGTATTAATTTTCCTGCTATAGCCGATAATACGGCATTTGAGCTTAAATTTGGACTAATACATTTATAGCCGATAATACGGAATTTGAGCTTAAATTTGGACTAATACGGCAGGGGAGGAACCACACAAGCACTTGCAGGAGTTCGATGTGGTGTGTACGAGCATGAAACCACCGGGAATCACTGATGAGCAGATAAAACTCCGAGCTTTTCCATTCTCCTTGAAAGATGCAGCCAAGGATTGGTTGTTCAACTTGCCCGCCGGGAGTGTGACCACCTAGATGGATATGAAGCTCAAGTTACTTGAAAGGTTATTTCCCGCATCCCGGGCTGCTAATTTGCGAATAGAGATTTGTGACATCAAACAAGCATCATGAGAGTCTTTATATGAATATTGTGATAGATTTAAGTTAATTGCTAGATGTTCGCAACATCAGATTTCTGAGCAACTTATAATCCAATATTTCTATGAAGGACTAACTTCTATTGACAGGAGGATAATCGATGTTTCCAGTGGATGAGCTCTCATGAACAAGACTCCGAGAGAAGCTTGGGAATTTTTGAACGACATGGCTATGAACTCTCAACAATTTGAGCCAAGGGATGTCGTGGGAGTGAAAGAAGTTTCCGATGTAAGTTCTCCTATGCAACAACAATTAAATGAGTTAATTGCTTTTGTGAGAAAACTTTGTTGTAGGGAATGCTCAAGTGAAGCCATGTGGGATTTGTGTGAGTGTTGAACATCCTACGGATGCTTGTCCTACATTGACACAAGAGGTGGAAATGAATGCTGAAGGATTTGCACTAAGAAGAGCTTACGATCCTTATTCCAACACATACAATCCAGGATGGCGAGACCACCCCAATTTTCGATATGGGAATCATAATCAGCAATCCTTTGGACAACAGCAACAACTGGGATTCCAACCACCTGTGCAGCAGCAACAACAATGGACCATGACCCAAGCTCCTTGTCATGGTAACTCTTTGCATGATATAGTGAAATCAATTGCCTCTGATTTTTTGCAATTTCAGCAAGAGACAAGAACTAGTATAAAAAACTTGGAAGATCAGATGTCTCAAGTCGTGAAAGAGGTGCGTAAAATGAAAAAAAGAGAGAGAGGCAAGCTACCAGCTCAAACTCGCATGTACCCGAACAATGTTAGTTCAATGATCTTACGAAGTGGTAAGGAGCTAGAAGGTCCGAACGTTGTTGCACAAAAAGAGAAAGCCGGAGAGGAGATTGAGCAAGAAGCGAACAAGTCAACTGATCAGGTGAATTCTAAACCTCATATTCAATCCACTTCTAATATTGCTCAATTTCCTCACAGGTTAGCGAAACTGGCTAAAAGTGACAAGGAAAAGGAGATCATGAAGATGTTTAAGAAAGTGAAGCTAAACATTCCTTTGCTTGACACAATTAAACAAGTCCCCCGTTATGCGAAATTTCTAAAGGAGTTGTGTACCAAGAAGAAGTTGAGAGGGGACGAAAATGTGCTAGCTGGAAAGACTGTGTCCACTGTGCTGCAAAGAAAATTGCCACAAAAATGCGGAGATCCAAGTATGTTTGTAGTCCCGTGCAAGATAAGTAAGATGGAAATTAAAAGAGCTATGCTAGATTTAGGTGCAACCATAAATGTTATGCCTAAGTCTATTTTTAACTCTTTGAACATTGGGCCCTTGAAAGAAACAGGGATAGTAATTCAACTAGCTGATAAAACTTACGCTTACCCCGAACAGATAATTGAGGATGTTCTTGTGCAAGTGAATGAATTAATATTCCATGTTGATTTCTATGTTTTAGATATGCATGATGAAAATTCGCCTAATCCTTCACCTATTCTGCTTTGTCGCCTTTTATGTGTGTTGCACACACAAAAATTGATGTTAGAACAGGGACACTTACCATGGAATTCGAAGGTGTAAAAGTTCATATCAATATTTTTGATGACTCGAATGATCCGTGAAACCTTATGTTTTGTATTGTGTAGATGTCCTTGATCAAAATGTGAAGGAAGACTTTGAAGTTGAAGAAAGAAGGAAATTGCAATTGCAAGAGTTTGAGGAGATTCAGAACAAAGCTTTCGAGAATGCGAGGATTTATAAAGGAAATAGTAAGAAATTTCATGATCCAAATATTTTGAGAAAAGATTATAAGGTTGGTCAAAAGGTTTTTCTTCATCATTCTCATCTTAAGATTTTTTCGTGGGTTAAAATTCGTTATCGTTGGATAGGTCCATTTGTGGTAACTAATGTGTTTCCGTATGGTACAGTTGAGATTCAAAGTTTTAGCACGGATAAAAGGTTTGTTGTGAATAAACATCGTCTTAAGCCTTACTATGAAGGGTTTCAGAGCAAAGAAGTGAAGTGCGTAGCTCTTTTTTAGCAGTGTGATTAGCTTAAGAATCATTGTGTCGAGCCAACGACGATAAACAAAGGCGCTTCTTGGGAGGCAACCCAAGTGTTCTAATTTTATTTTGTATCCTTTGAGTTTTGGTTGTGTTTGTGAGTCAGTCTCATGCCTTCTTTTGGTGTTTTGATGCAGATATAATGTTCATGGTGGGATAAGCATAATGGACAAAGTTTTTAGACGTGGCCACACATCCAGTGTGTTGTGATTGATGAGAGGAAGAAATTTTTACAGAAATCAGAACATAAAACTTCTTTGGGCGTGATCACGCTTAATGAAGCTTTACATTATGAAAAATAGCACAAAAAGATGATTTATTTTAAAGAATTATTATTATTATTATTATATTTATTATTTATTATATTTATTATTATTATTATTAAGTTTTTAATATTACTATATTTATTATTATTTTTATAATAATAATTATTATTATAGCTATTAATTTTTTTTATTTTATATATATTTTGTTTCTATATTTATTATTATTATAGTTACTATATTTATTCTTATTATTGTTATATTTATTATCACGTCTATAATTATTATTATTATGATATTTATTACTATAATTATTAAATTTATTATTACTATATTTATTATTATTTCTATAATTATAATTATTATTATAGTCATTAAATTCTATTTTTTTTATTTTTATAATTATTATTATATCCATAATAATAATAATTATTATTATTATTATTATTATTATCCTTACTGACTCGCAATCAGCCGTCTCATCTCTTTCTTTCTCTTCCGCCGGTTCAACTCGCGATTGCTGAAGCCGCCAAGCCATCATCAGCCCGGTTCTAACCGCCGCGTCCTCCGCCGCGCGCTGCTCCTGATCCCCAACCGCCTGCCTGCGTCCTCCACCGCTATTTTGCGCTGCAGCCAGGATCATTCCTGACTTTCGAAGGCCCGGGGCGAAATAAAAATCAGGGGCCTTAAATATAAATATATATATTAAATATATTTTACCTATATTAAAATATAAATAAAAAACAAAATATTTTTTCTAGCATAAATTTTTCATATACTTTAAAAATTGCATAACACTACCTTATATTTTAACAAACGCTATATGAAATCTCGTCACGCAAAAAATATAAATGAAAAATCATCTTCTCGTCACCAACAAAATATAATAATGAGTTTCATGAAATATTTTTAAATATAAGGGGTTCATGATATTTTTAAAGTATATAGAGGATTTACATGAGTTTCAAAATCATCTCATTTATCGATAATTTTGCCTAATAATAATAATAATAATTTAGTCTAATATTTATTATCTTTTTAGTGCAAAAAAAAAAAGAATAATTACAACAAAAATAAAAGACTCTAAATATATATAAATGATGTACTTTGATTTTTTTTACCTATAATAGAATATAAATTATTGAATAAAATATTTTTTTTAGAATTTTTAGATAAAATATCAATAATAGTATTAATAGTAACCACCCAACCACGCTCTTGTCAACTGATTTGTATATATAAATAAATTATATATAAAATAAATAAATAATGAACTCTAATTTAGATTGGGCCCTGGGCGGGCGCCCCTTTCGCCCGGGCCCAGGAATGGCCCTGGCTGCCGTTGACCATTAGCCGCGAGTCGCCGGTGGAATTTTCAGGAAAGTCATTTGCTTTTCATCTCTATTGCATCTCTCATGTCAATTATTGCCTCGATAATTTCTAAGATTTGTTGACATTGCGCTAAATTGGATCATTATGGTAGAGTCTCTTAGAGAAATTGGGAAACTGATACATGGATGCATATGAATGATTGAGATTGATCTTGTGGCAGTGAAATTGTTGATTGCACATTGAATACTTGTTTTAAGATTGTTGGTTGATGTCAGAGCGTAATTGCTATGCGAATGCTCTTTGAAGTTCCTTGAGGAATTTTAATTTGATTGTTAAATCCACTTTTGTATAGGCATCATAGGCACAGTGCGGGCGTCAGATCCGGTCCCCTCCAAGATTCCTATTACTCTTTAAGATTCCTATCGAGAAATTACTGAGCATGTGCCAGTCGCCACCACCTATTTCAGGGAAGTTTCATTTCTCCGTCTCTTTTATTTCATTTTTGTTCTTACAATAGGGACATTGCATCAATTAGGTGTGGGGGGAGATTAGAACTTTTGATGCGATATAATGCTTTATTTTGACAACTTCCCTCCATGTCCTCGTATGTATTTTGAGCCAAGGTTGTTGTGCTTACTTAGTTTATTAGGATCTTGCCGTGTTTGTTGATGAAGTTAGATGATAAGTGTGTTTACCCCTCTGACAAAGAACCTTTAAGTGAGTTGTTTTGAGCCTTATTTGAGCAAATTCACTCATATTTATCATATATGCTCAATTTTTCTTAGATTGTGTGAACATATGTTGTATTTGACTACCTAGAACTTGCTTGCTTATGCTTATTGACTCCGCGTTTATTTAGAATTGATGGGATTAAAATGATAAGGCACTAGGATTACCCGTGTTGGCCTTAATTATATATTCACCTATATTATCCCCTAGTGAACCAAGTTTGAGCTAATGTTATTATCTTATTTTTCTTGGTTTATATTTAACCCAAACCGATAAGCCCTATTATTGGATTAAGCCAAACGGTTACTTGAACCCATGAGAACTTGAGGGATTGTTCTTTGATTCATTACATTAGATTATTTAGAGTTGCGTTCATTATACGATATTATTCCGAAGTTGTACTTGAAAGGATTACCCGTGTTGGCCTTAATTTCATATCTTCACTTATATTATCCCCTCGTAAACCAAGTTTGAGCTTAATATTATTATCTTATTTTTCTTGGTTTATCCTAGCCGCTAAGCTCTTTTATTGAATTAAGCCAAACGCTTACTTGAACTCATGGGAACTAGAGGAATTGTTCTTTGATTCATTACATTAGATTATTTAGAGTTGCATTCATTATATGATATTATTCCAAAGTTGTATTTGAGAGTATTCATATTGTGGCACGGTTATAAATTAATACATATTTTTTTCCAAAAGTATCTCATTATCTAGCCTCTTTAAAATAATAAAAGAAAATTTAAAGGGGCTGAAAAAAAAAAAAAGAAAGTATGTTCCTGTCTTGAATTGGTCATCGTTGGTGCAGTATTGTTTGATTTTTGTTCATTCATGGATGCAACTTGCGCTCATTATGATGTGATGAATTGATATATTAATTCCTCGGTCCCATTAGCCGTAGATATCTTTTTTCCTACCCCAACCATGGTCCCATTACAACATTTAATTAAGACCTTTGATTATGAACGTTAATTTCTTGATGAATTGTGGAGTTGATTTGATTTGTTTGCAAGCCTATGAGATTCGTCGTTTACTTCATATGCATTGAGTGAATGTAGCCTAAACACTTGAGGGTGAGAGCTTTTACTTATATACATTCCTCATTTGGTGAGGTTAGTTGGTTCATGCATGCTTTAAATCTGACGTAGTTGATGACACGGCTAAGTGACTTTTGCGCTAATGAGTATCTCAATTCTTGGTTTGGACATATGCTTGAGGACAAGCATGGATTAGGTGTGGGATAATTGATATGTGTTATATATGATAATATTTTGCTATATTTTGGGCAATTTTTTTATGCACAATTTTGTATATATGCTCCTTATGGTGTGTTATTGATTGTGTAATAGGTTTCATAGAGTTTGCAAGTTTTGGGGCTTATTTGGAAGAAAAAGAGCAGAACGCATAAAAGTCTTAGGCGTGATCACGCAAGTACAATGTGGAAAATTTGAAAATTTACAAAAAGACCCTCCGGGGTAAATTAGAAATATAACGATTATGTGAGGATTTAAGTGCAAAAGAGATCTAATTTAAAGGGGATCATGTGATGGAGAATGAAGAGACACGATTTGCAAGTGAAGGGGAGGAGAGAAAGAGGCAACAACGTTCTACCACAACACCATATTTCTTGAAGGGGAGAAAATGAGAGAAGAAAGAACACGGAAGAGAAGAGAGCTTGGAGGAGGATTGCAGACGACTTTTCGGGGCATTCTTCTTCTATTTTCATATTTTTCTTCTTTTTCGATATCAAAATTGAAGGCATGTTGAACTTCTTTATTTTTTTATGTTTTCAATTTCTATGAATTCCGAGTAATTTCATTTCTAGCGTAAGTGTGAATTGATGTTTGAGATTGAATTTGTGAGACTTGCTTTTCTTTAATTGGGTGTTCATCGATATTGAGTATTTCTAATTCTTCTAATTTATAAGTTTAGAAATCTTAAATTGATTATTGCGCACGTATTGATTTGAGATTTCGTAGCTAAATTGGAGATTGACACCCGTAATTGTGTAATCTTTCAATTGGTGTAGCATCCTAGAGGAATACTATAGGGAAGAATTAGAATCAATTTTTAAACAAATCCACGTATGAATTTTATTAAATTAAATTGGGTCTTTCTAGTACTTAAAGTTGTCGAGTCAGTAAAATTACGGTCGTATCTAGGATTCTCACTCGATTAGGGAAATAGCTAATGGTCGTACCTTAGCTATCGACAAAGTTAGGAAAGGTTGGTTGTGAACGCGTGTAGAACAACTATAACCAATTTATCCAACTAGTCAATGAACTTGATTTTTAGTCGATGAACAAAATTTATATCCCAAACAGAAAATTCATGCCTATGCTAGAGTATAATCATCATTGGTAATCTGCCTTGCATTTTATTTTATTTTATTTAGTTGAGCGAATTTATTTTCTCCTTATTTAGTGCGATAATCAAAATTCCCCCCGTTATATATATATTAGTATAATTATATTCAACCAGTGTTCAAATCATTTATGTTCCCTGCGGAGACGACTCTACTCACCGAACTACTGCATTTTGTAAATTTTTGTGGCGTAGGAACTGATATTTATTTTGTAGTTGTGCGACACGCGTGCAATTATGAAATTTAAAAAATAATTAAATACATAATTATATTTTTTTAAAAAAAATGATAATTACGTAGAGGGACCGAAAAAATACGGACATTTTATGCAAAAGAGAGTAGAATTTAGTAATTTAACGATGGTAAGTTGTTATATTATTTTATTATTGTACATGAGTAATAATGTTGTTAATATTATTAAAATAAGAATAAATATATATGGTTAAAATAAATTTAAAATATTTATTTGTATAAAATATATAGATATCGAGTTTGTTTATCCAAAAGTTTTGATTTGGAGATTTTTTTTATATGAAATATAAAAAATTATATGGATAATATATAAAAAAAAAAAAATTATATTGAAAGAAAACTTTTGTGAAAAATGAAAAATATATATGGGGAATCTTGTCGAAAAAATTTCTTACACAAACAAGTTCCTCATTTCATAAAAATAAAATTTTATATAATATAAATAAAAAATATTTATTTATTTATAATTAATATAATTAATTTTATAAATTAAATGTATGATAAAAAAATGTTTGTGGAAGGGAGATAGAAATAAAAGTGATATATAAAATATAAGATACTAATAATTTAATCAAATTGATTTATATTTATTAAATATATTTAAAATTGATAAATTTACAAAAAATAAAAACATATAAATTATTATGGCACATCCTAAAATAAAAAATGTATGAACTGCTTGAGGCAAAATTATTATTTTTATTATCATTTATTTTTTTATTTGAACAGAATTTGAATATGATATTTCTTGCGGACCAGTTATCGTATTGCTAATTTGATTCAATTATCATATAGATAATAAGAAAAATAATATATCTTTGATATTGTTAAAATTTAGGAAAAAATTATAAAAATATTATTATTACGAAAATAAGGGTGCAAGAACATGTATACTAGGGGGCTAAACTAAAATAAACAATACAAAAGAAATATCTCAAATTAAAGATGGGACAATAAAGTCCAACTTGAGTTTGTCCTAGAGCAATTGGAAGTGGCTGGGAAGAATGGACTTGCTGAAGACATCTCCAATCTGGTCTGCAGAGGAGACCAGAATGAGATAGACAACCCCACCGATGGCATACAATTGAATGAAGTGACAATCAAGCTCAATATGCTTGGTGCATTTGTGAAAGGTATCATTATGGGCCATCTTCATAGCGCTCTGACTATCGCAGTGAAGAGCTGTAGAAGATGATTGAGGAACATCAAGATCAGTAAGTAGTCGACGAAGACATAAAAGTTTCTGATGTAGAGTCAGCAAGAGCACGATACTCTAACTCGACACTCGATCGAGAAACTAAAGTCTGTTTTTTGTTGTGCCAAGAGATGAAAGAATCACCTAGGAAGAAGCAAAAACCAGTGGTCGAATGACGATCGGTAGGATCACTAGCCCAATCAGCATCATAGTAACCGCTGAGAGTCATAGATGATTGAGATAAAAAGTGTAAACAATGCAGGAGATTGCCTTTCACATAACGAAGAATATGTAAGACAGTAGAGTAGTGAGAGGTCCTCGGAGCGGTCATAAACAGACTCATAATACTGCATGAGCGATAGTGATGAAGATAAAAATGTGTGCGTGTTTACACAATTCTTAGGAAATTTATATTTGAAAATCAGTGAGTGGAAGTTTATAGAAAACGATCAGATTTAGTAATTTTTTGTGGTTGTAGACTCTGAGTAGTCATCACAATAATTTATAATCTTTTTACTGGTGAGTTTCCAGGTTGAACACAAGAATTTTAAGTCATGAATTTCAACGGTGAAAATCTTGAAAAAGCGACGAAAATACAGGAAAGGATCCGCTTATAGCGGGTCCAAAAGCTAGGCTTATAAAAGCAGTAAGTAAAGCGATAAAGATGGAGTGAGCGGAAGTGAGCGAAGCAAAGGCGGAAGATGAAGTGCCAGCGGTAACCAGATGATCGGGACATGAGTGGAAGCGGGGACCAGATGAACGGGACATGGATGAATGACGGTTACCGAGTGAACGGGACATGAGCGAGCGGCACATTATATGTATACATATGTATATATATATATAGATGAGCGACCGAGAGTGAAGGAGAGATGTTGTGCCTGAACTGTGCGTTACTAAATGGATAGATTTCCCTTGAGGCAATGAGCAAGCGATGCAGTTATGTTATCGGAAATATATGTATTTTACGGAAGCGGTGAGAAGGAAGTAGTGTAATTATATAAACTGAATATAAAAAACTCATAACACTGGAATTTTTGACCTTAAGGGATTTACAACAAGACTTCAATGACACCCAGATTCAAGACATTATAAGAAAGAAACCCTACTGTCACTAGGAATCTCTGCGACCTAATAGACCTTGGCCATTCCTGTGGAGAACTCCCTTACAGGGTTGGAGCTCTCGAAAACAGGAAGACGATTTGCCTGAGAAGTACTTGCTAAGAGTGTTTTTAATCGAAGTATCGATCCCTTTTTACATAAAGATATCTGGCCCTATTTATAGTAGGTGAAATGGGACAGTTGCAATCAGTTATTGGGCAGTTCCAACCGCTGGGCGGTTAGGCGGTTACTGGTAGTTATTCTGTTGAAGCAGTTGCTGGCCATAACTCCCAGGGCGCTTGCTTTGATTGCATTGAATTGTAAGGGCGCAAATCTTCCTCGCTTGCCGAAGGGCTGGATGGCATCAGCGCAGCTAGGCTCGCTTGTGCTGGCTGGAAATGGAATAGCTATACTGCTGCAGTTGGAACACTTAGTTGAAATCTGGTGATAATCTGCAGCGGTGGGTATCTGGGCTGTCGCTTGCAAGTGGGAGAGGCTGTCGCTTGCGGGTGGCTAGTGCTTGCCTCTCATGCGTTAGTATTTTCAGGATGTATTCTGGGTGCTTGCGAGCGGAGGTGGCTGTCGCTTGTGGCATCTGTCTTAGCTTTTTTGGCACCAGACTACCGCTTAAAAAGGCAAAAATCGTTAATAATCTCAACAATGAATTCTGGATCATGCCAAGCGATATATATCAATAATGTATGCCATTGATGATTCATTGTGATGGTTTTTATACAGAAATTCGAGTAATACACAGTTTCGTCAAGGTAAGAATATGCTCCTATTTGGAGTTATCAAGCTCGTCGAGTAATAGTCAAATGGATCAAACTCCCAACAAGCTGACGATGTAACGTAGGATCATCAAGAAGAGAGCCATCATGATGTGTAAGTCGAACATCATAGACAAGTGGTGTGGAGGCTACCTCATAGTCGGTGAGACCAGCTCAAGAAATAAGATTTCATGCATACTTAATCTGAGAAAGAAAGAAACTATTAGGGGAATCAAAGACTTCAAGTCCCAAAAAGTAAAAAAATGGACCCAAGCTCTTTATCTCAAACTGCTGACTAAGATGTCTGTAGATGAGAAATACCAAACGTATCATCTCTCGTGATGATTATATCATCAACATAAAGTAAGAAGATAACAATCCCTAATGAAGAACGACAAAGAAATAGACCGAAATAGTAACCGCATGTGGTAAAATCAAACTCCAAGAACGCCGAGCTAAATGTGGCATACTAGGCCCGAGCGGTCTACTTTAACCCATATAAAATGCAGTGTAAGCGACAAACCTTTATAGAAGACGGGAAACCTAGAGCTGGAGTCATATAAACTTCTTCAGAAAGAATGTCATGTAAGAATGCATTCTTGATATCTAACTGAAGATTGGACGAGTAACGAACAACAACAACAACAACAAGACAACAAGCAGTAGTGAGACGAGCGACGGGAGCAAAAGTCTTATCATAGTCAACTGCATACTCTTGGAAATAAACTTTAGCCACCAGACCAGCCTTGTAGTGCTCAACTGAACCATCATAGTGAGTTTTGATTTTAAAAATTCACTTGCACCCAATAGGAGTCTTACCAGAGGCAGAGGGCAAATTCACTAAATATCAAGTGTGAATCTTTACTAGAGCTTGCAAGTTAAGCACAAGTTTTTATTTTTAAAATATCAACTGATCCCTTTTCCCATCAGTGTGAGTTTTGATTTGCACCCTAGTCATAGCTTGTTGTCATAATGGATCAGCATTCGCCTAACGAAATTACCTTATCTCATGGTGAGATGAAATAGCAGAGTAAAAATGATAATCAATAAGGTCAGAGAGGGATTTACTTACACGGGTGGAGCAACGAAAATCATGAGAGGCTCATGAGAAGACGTCGGCTCATGAGGCACATACGGATCAACTTCAGAAGATGGTGATAAGACAGATTGATCAATGAGTTGTGGCGAAAAGGAGAAATAAGTGTCTGGGAAGAGATCAAAGAGAGAAGGTGAGTGAAACGGTGTGCTAAACTTAGATACGGTGAAGAAAGATGTGTGCTCCCAAAAGGTGACATGATGGGATATACGCAACCGATTAAATATAGGATTTCAACATCTATAGCCCTGGTGTTTGAATCCATAACCAAAAAAAATATAAACAAGCTCAAGGTTGGAACTTTGTCCGCTCATGAGGAGGGAAGAGAAAAAACACATATAACCAAAGGGAGACAACTAACTATAATCAGGGGACTGACCAAACAAACGCTCGAAGAGACTGACATTATGGAGAACAGACGAGGGTAACAAATTAATGATGTAAACAGCAGGCAAGGCTGCTTACCCCAAAAAACGACTAGGAAACTTAGCATAAACAAGGAGAGCATGAACAATATCAAGAATGTGACGATGTTTGCGCTCTGCCCGCCCATTTTGTTGGGACGTATAAAGACATGAATGTTGTACCGAGGTACCTTGACTGGATAGAAACTGCAAAAATGATGACTCATTGTACTCACAAGAATTATTAGTATGAAGTACTTTAATTGGACAAGAGAATTGAGTGTGAGTCATCTGGGGAAACTGAGGATATATAGTGCGCAATTCAGAACGATTTTTCATAAAATAAATACAAGTAAACCGTGAAAAAATCATCGATAAAGAGAACATAAAACTGAAAACCATTTATAGATGCAACATGAGAAGGACCTCAAATATCATAATGCACTAAATAAAAAGGTTCAATAGCAGTAGATGAACTCTGAAAAACTAAGAGTAGACAATTTGCCAAGTTTGCAATTGACACAATTAAAAGACTCAAAATGACTTGGACCTAAAATATGCATGACCTAGACGAAGATGCCAATGAAGTCTGGAGGAATCAAAGGTGAGAGCTGCAGAGCGGTTATATGTGCAAAAGGTACGAAGAGACTCAAGCTCAAATAAGCGACCTGTTTTGCAGCCCGTCCCGAGAAGCTCACCTTTCTGAGAATCCTGAACCTACACACCACAAGAAGAGAATATAACAGTAAAATCTTGTTCAACTAATTGACCAATATAAATTAGATTTAAGACTTAAGTCAATAATGCAATATATATCATAAAGATATAAGAAAACGGAGGACACAAGAACGGTGTGGGTAATATGCATTGTAGTACCATTGACAGTATATATAAGTGGTAAATGGGAGACAAGAGACATAGAGGACAAGTCATGAGGGTTTGAGGTCATGTGGTGACAACAACCAGAATCAAAATACCAAGTAGATATACCTAGAGTGGAAAACAGAGCATAATTGGATTGGATAACCTGTTTGAGGATGACTTATATGTTGTGAAGAGTGTAAGACGAATGTTGAGGCTCATTAGTAGTAGCAGCCGTAACTGAAGAAGAAGCAGTCGAAGATGACCCACTAGGCTCCCGAGGTTTGGGAGTTGAACCACCTGAATGTCTGGGAGCAGAACTACTTGAACGCTGAGATCTGGTGGGACAAGCCGGAGCAATATGGTCACATAAATTAAAGAAGTGACACTCAGTCTTCGGACAAATGGCAAAAGTGTGATCAAAAGTCTTACAAACTCGACATTCAGTACTTGCAGATCAAGACTGGCGAGACACAACTAGAGCAGAATCAGAACTCAGTGTTTTAGCCAACTGGAGTCAGGTCTCCTCAAATATAATCTTATGAATAGCAGCATCAAGAGTAGGCAACGGATGTCGATGTAGGAGTGATGTGCGAACAACTTCATATTCAGGTCGAAGGGTCATCAAAATCTGAATAAGGTCAAGATGGTCCTGACTAATCTGTGTCTGCCGGAGACAATAGCGAGTAGGCTAAACCTGAGCAAAAAACTCATTAACATGAATTTTTACGATATTTTTATTTTTTATTTTAGACATTATTTCGAAAAATATATTTTACGAAAATAATACATTTTTCTAATTTTTAATAAATATTATTAATAATTTTTAAAATTTTATATAATATATTGTTAAGAAATAATACTATAAATAAAGAGAAATAAAATATAGAATTTTATTGTCACAAATTTCCGCAGCAAATATATATAGCATAAAAAATATTACCTTTGTTTATATTTATTGTCACAAATTTCCGCAGCAAATATATATAGCATAAAAAATATTACCTTTATTTATATTTTTTGTCACATATTTTCGCAACAAAAATTATTTTCATTAAGTTTTGTTGTAAATGCCCATGAAAATATTTTAAATTAAATAACCACAAAAGTGATTTCTAAGTTTGCAAAAATTGTTTTTGTTTTTTCGAAAAATTTTGCGACAAATATATGAATTTAAATCATAAACCATATATCTAGAAATTTGTTAGACGGAGAATCTATAAAAAAATTACTCTTCTATTGAAAAAATATAACATACTTGAAAATATTGTAAAGTTTTATGACAATTTTTTATATTCTTTTATTTAATTGTATTATATTTATTCTTAAATATTAATAAGAATCGGTTGAAATAATTAGTATTCCCTATCACATTTTTAAAAATAATTTTTATTAAAAGATTATAATATTTATCCATTTTTTACAAAAATATACTCCATAATATAATTTTTTATTTTTGCTGATTGATAAAATAATAAATAATAAAATTTATAAATAATGTCATTTATCTAAACTAAATACATATTACTATACATTTTAGAATATATATTATTTAGAAAAAAGGTAATTTAAAAATATATATTATGTAACTACATAATTTAGTGAAAATAATACATATGAGTATATGATAGATAATAGTATTTCTTTATATATTAATAGTAAATATATATATATATATATTTTTGTTAAACATAGTTAGATCATCCGTATCATAAAAATTTTCAAAAAATTTCTCTTAATTTTCATCTTATATTCTTTTTCTTTTATATCACATTTTCTTTCTTCCACCCCACTACAAAAAATATGGGCTCTGTTTATTTGTAATATTTTACTTTTGATTTTACTTAACTTTTTTTTTCTCTTCAAAATTATCAAATTAAATACTCAATTTTTATTTATTTTATTACACTAAAATTTAATTTTTCATTCAAAATATTATATCAATACGTATTTATATCACATCAAATAACTATTTCAATTCAAAATTTTACAATTTAAAATCAAAACTCAAAACCAAAATTTTAATAATTAATAGTATTATTAAATTTAAATAACAATATATCAATATATATCATTTTTTAAAAAATAAAATTTTATATAATACAAAAATAAAAATAAAAAAAAACCAAATAAATAATATTTAAGAAAAAAAAAAAGAGTTTCTCTAAGTTGCTGTGCAAAGCAACCCAGAAGCAATTTTCATTTTTTTTTAAAAAATATGAAAATAGTGATGTGACGATGATACGGGGTTGTTACATATGAGAGAATCGGCCGATGCAGATGCTCGTATATAATCATAATATTTTATGAAAATAACAAATATAATTATATGATTGATCAATTACTTTTTTATATACTATTTAGTAAAAAAAATAGAAAATTTATAAAAAATTTACCAATATATCTTCTAAATATACAAAATTATGAAACTAATAAATACAAAAATATTATTCATAAATTTATTTCCTTTTATACTAGTTACTAAGTTTTCTTTTTGTTAATATAATATATTATACAATTATACAATCTATGATAATACTAAATAGGAATTTATCGTTGATAAGTACTCTCTCTGTCCCTTTTCTATGTATTCATTTGCTTTTTGTATGGAATTTTATGAATATTGGTATTATATTGAGGTGTAGTATAAATAAATTATAAAAGACTAAAATAATCTTATTAGTATTTTTGATATAAAGGTAATGACATTTGTATAATATATTGTAAGTTGTAAGAGTATTTTTAATGTTGGTAGAAAGTACAGTTAAAAAAAAATAAAATAGATACTTTGTTATGAGACAGACCAAAATAGAAAAATATATAGATTGTTAAGGGACGGAGGGAGTATTATTATACTATTATTTACTATATATTACAAAAGTAATAAATAAGAATGAATGGTAAATAAATATTGTCTCGTAATATAGAACTATTTACTAGATTTTGCTTAATGAAAAATTATATAATTGCGGAAATTTATGAAAATCATTAAAATGGATATATTGTAGATAATATTACTTAAAAATATATATGTTACTAGCTTATGTAGAATATACCTCAATAATTTTTAAGAGCATAATATATAATAACAAAACTAATTTATGGAAGTAAAAAATATGAGTGTAATAGTTAATTTTTAGTTCGTAATAATATTATGGTAAATCCTTTCTAGGCATTCTGTTTTTCAAAACATCAATAATTCTACTTCTAACAAACCGGAACTATATTATTTTCAAATGGATAGTTCATTTGACCTTTGTCGAGTGCTTGAGGATAGAAGTAGAAGTCGAACTGTTGATGCCAATGGTAGTGGAAGATACCACCGAAATGAAGAGGAAGATGATAAGGACTACGAGGACGATAATGAAATAATTCCACCGACGCAATATTATTAAGATTTTGTATTATTATTATTATTATTATTATTATTATTAGTATTTAAATGTAAGGATTGACATAAATAATAATTTGATTATATTATTGTTCATTTGATTGCTCTAAACTATTTTATATTTCAATCCCATAAAATCAAAAAAAAATAATTCTTAAAGATGCGAAAATATGTTGCCACAATTATTATTTATATTGTTGATACATGGTTGCGGAAGGTTGTGACAATTAATACTTACATTATTGTGGAAGGTTGAGACAAATGTTGCGACAATTACTATTTCATCGTTGCGATAAAGGTTGCAACAATTACTAATTCATCGTTGCGGAAAGTTGTGACAAATGTTGCAACAATTACTATTGCATTGTTGGCTGCGAGAATGAATATTTATATTGTTGCAAAAATCTGCGACATTTGTTGTTGCAAAAAGACGCGATAATCCAATATTAATATTGTTGCAACTTTCCGTAATAATTTGTCGCAGTCTTCTGAGACAATCGTAATTAGCACGAAAAAACCGGTGCGAAACTACATTTGTGACAATTCCGTGCAAGAATATATAAATTTCGCAATAATTTCAACCGCCAGAAAATGACTTTTTTCTAGTAGTGTCTGTTGTAGCGATCTAATGGGGCCATATTATTATAAACATGGCCATGTTAGTTAAAAATGAAAAAATACCTTACCCGTCACAACTGGTTTCATTTTAGACGGCTTGAAGCGTAGCGTCTATGACACCCTGGCCCGCAAACCACACGAAGCCAAGCATATCAGGATCGTAGACTGGTCCTATAGGTCAACACGAGTCCTTTCGGCACGCTTCTATCTTCACTCACGCGTCTTGGGAGACTTCCTAAGGGGTCACATATTTTCAAATTACTTTAGGACAAACACGTTTTACTTCTTTCAGTAGGCTTGCGAGAAAGAATGTGCACAATGTTGATATGAATAATATATTCAATTCATTTTACCTATATTCAAGTTAGGATGGTCTGATACTAGCTCATCCATGAGAGTTGACCTAACACCGGTCAACTCTGGGGGTAGTATATTGTTGACGGCTTTTTACTCCTCATTCGAAATAAATTATTCACAGTTGTCTTAATTTTGACTGCAAAAAATTGAGAACAAATCAATAGAGCCTAGTGCAGGTGAGGCCGTATCGATGCCATCTTTCTCTCTCTTCCTTTCCTCCTTAGAGATCGTCGTTTTCCTCCTCGGTGTGAAATCCAAATCATAACCCAAAGAAGAAAAAGTTATACCATATTGTTCGCCACAGCCGCCGCTGCTGCCACAGTTCAAGGCTCAAACCAAAGAGCTGGGAAGACAAAAGCAAGCACAAAGAACAAAAGAAGACTGCCATCGTCGTCTGCTGCTGCCGGAGTTGTCGTCGGCGCCCAGTGCTCTCACCGCCGTGTGAATATTTTATTACCCATCTAAACAGCGACGAAACTAGCATCTAAATTCCGAGGGGGCAAAATGTTATAATTTATTTAATATATAACTAATAAATTTAAATAAATAATAATGACATAATCATATATGAATTTAGATAGTTTTTGGGAGATGGGACAAATTGTATATAAATACATAAAAATTATTATTTTTAATACTAAAAAAATCATAAAAAATTTGGCTTAGGGGGTCAATTGACCCTCAAGCCCCAATGTAGATCCGTCTCTAAGCATCCTTCGACACATCATTTAGAGGGAGTTTACAACGACATTTGGACTGATGGCCTGTGTGTGCTCTAAAAAATGAAAGAAAGGAGAAAAGACTAATTTATGGTGGGCGGCACTGTGGATATAAAATTATTAGGGCATTTTATTTTATTTTATTTCAAATAATGTGTTTGTTTTTGGATGTTTTTGATTTTATTTATACTATTACGTTGAAATTGCATGATTTAAGATATGTGTCTAAATTGTCTAATAATATATTATTATGTGTTAGATTATCTGCTTTAAATTTAAAAGAAAAATATTATTTAAATCGCACGAAAATAACATTAGGATCTTTAATAATCTTTAAGACAGAATTAAAAAATGATCTATATATTAATATCTGTTGTCCTCATTTTTCATACAAATATGTGAACATAACTCAAAACTCATGTTTCTTTTCCCTATCCATTAGAGGAGTATGATTTTTTAATTTAAATAATAATATTTAATTGTAAAAAAATATAAATATTAAATAATATAAAATCTAAATAGTAAAATATAAGATAGAATTTAAAAAGAAAAAACATTGAATATTTTTTGGACTGTATTTGAGAGCTCGTTTTTTAAATTCGTAAATTTTGAATTAAAATAAAATATTATTATATTCTAAATAAATATAAGTATAATATTTCAAATATTAAATTAAATTTTAATTTAATATAAAAAATAAATAATAACTATAATTTATTCATAATAATAAATTTTATCTATTTAAAATTTTATTAACTTCAGTTTAACTAATAATAAGTATTTTACTATTTTTTTCTATTTAATTTTGTACTTTTCTCGATTTCTTAATAATATTTTTATAGTATTTTATTTTATTTTTTTAATAACTTCACTTCTTGTATTAAAATATTATTTTTTTTTTTTATCCGAATTAATTATGTTACAATATTTAAAGATACTAAAAAATAATAATATTTTAATATAAAAGTGATTAAAAAATAAAATTTAAGTATTATAACAAATTTATTAAGAATTTTATAATAAAATAGTTGAGTAAATAGAAAAAATAATAACAAATTGATTATTATTTGTTAAAATAAGAATAATAAAATTGTTGATGAATAAAATTGTTTATTATAAATAAATTATGCATAAATTTAGGGTTTGTTCGTTTGAAGAATTTTACCAAAAATCCTACTATTCATCCATAATTTTTTCCCCAAAAACATCAAATCAAACGCCTATTTTACATTTTTTATATTATACTAAAAATCAATTTTATATTCAATACATCACATGTATCGTACAACTATTCAAATTCAAAATTTTTAGTATTTAAATCTCAACTCAAAATTCAAATCGCCAAACTAACACACCCTTAACAGACAAAAAAATATTGTAATATAAATAATGCAAACGGAGGAAGTATTTATTAGTTTTTGTGCACAAACAAAGCAAAGTAATTATATCAAACAAAGAAAATATTTTCACTCCACTGTAAAATATTAATTTTATCATTTTAATATATCTATAAAAAGTGCTAGTGAAAAAGTACAATTAATTTTTTAAAAAATTTTGCTAACTATTCTTTTTTATCTATTTATATTTTTATGACAATTCATTCTATTTTAATTTAAATTTTATATTATTAATGCCGTAAAAATTTCAATTATATATATTCATAAAAATACAAAAATAATACTCCTAACTATTATTAATTTTTAGTTTGACCAACTAGAATAGCATACTGAATTTTTAAATTTAACTTTGTAAGATATCATTTCAATCATTTATTCAGATATTTTGTTACTTAATTAAAATTATTCCATATAAATTAAAAGATGAAATAATATTTAAGTAATATATATATATATATATATATATATATGTATGTATTAGAAATCCATACCCTAATTTGAGTGTCCAAAAATTCTAATGATACTTTACAAAACAAAGAGAATATTCAATTTGACAAAAGTAAAAAAAAAAAGTTCAAATAATAGTTGAAAATCACCTAACCATGTTTGTTTATAAATTTGAATTTTTCAATAGTAAAATTAAAAAATAAATATAAAAAACAACGAATAATTATTATTTATTAAAATAAAAATAATAATATATGAATAAGTAAAATTATTTATTATAAAATAATTTATATTTTTTTCGTCCGTCAAATTTATTTTTATTCTCTTTTTAAGTTTATTTCTTAAATTTACCCATTACTAATTCTGGTAAAGTCAACAAATCAATATTTTATTATTTTATTTATCTTCTATTTAATATTTATTTATAACAAATTTCATTAATTTTATTATATTTTCTTATTATTATTTTTTTAAAATTTCTAACTAAATTCTAAAAAATACCACAAACTAATTTTTACTTTTATTACTTTTCAATAAAATATTTATTATTCTTAATTTTGTGTCCGATCCAAATATTCTAAACTTACGAGACGGAAAAGATACATAAATTTAAGAGACAATAAAAAAAAATAGTACTTTTTCCGTTCTAATTGAAAGTAAGTATCATTTTATTTTTACTAAATAATCATATATTAATATTAAAATATTTTAAATTTTTATTTAAATTACAAATATATTATTATACATAATTACTTTATATAAAATATTAAATAATAAAAATATAAAAAATTTTACAAATTTTTATTTATTAATAAAATACTATTATTTTTTAATTTATTTAAAAAAAATGAATATTCCATAAAAGGAAGTATAACTAAGGCACAACAATGCAGCACACATGCTTACATCCAAATGTATCCCAACGTAACACTAACATATAGCCGTTTACCTCTTCTTTTTTTTAAAGAAAAACTGGAAACAACATATAGGGTGTGTTTGTTTGGGGTCAAATTTGGAGAAATATGCTATTGGTTTTTATTTTTATTTGAATTTTGAGCTGATTTTGAATTTATGTGTTTATATTTTGATTGAGTTTAGAGAGTTTTGATATGTATTGATTTGACGGTAATCAATATAATAATATAAATGTGTATTAATTTGTATAATTTGATTATATATTTATATTATATCTACATATATTTCTAAATTTTTATTTATTAGTATTATAAAAAAATTATTATCTACAAAATGATATATATTGAGTATATATTTTATTAAATTATAATTATTATAATTTTTTATTTAAAATAAAATAAAAAAAAAACGCCTACCCGGACATAAGGGTGAGCAAAATATCCGAAATCCGAAAATTCGATCCTAACTAAACCGAAATTTAAAATTTGGTTCAGATTTTCGGTAGATAATACAGTTACTAAAAAAAGAAATAAATACTTTGTTGTAGGACGGACTAAATTGAAAAAATGAATATTTTGTTATGGGACGGAAGAAGTATTATATATGTATATATTTAATATTATAAAATAATAATAAAATATAAAAGAAATTTACAAATTAAAAAAAAATAATTAAAAATATTTAAAATTTCGAAATTTTCGATTTGGTTCGGATTTTTTAGACCGAATTTTGAATTTTCGAATTTCGATTATTTCGGTTCGGATTGATTTTTTCAAAAATTTCAAATTTTCGGATCGATTCTAATTTGACAAATTCGAATGTTCACCTCTACCGGACAGCCCAATTTTGAATTGGATTGCTAGGCAAACAGTATACCGAGCAAACATACTGTTTGCCCAGTAATGTGGGCTGGAGAAATAGATTGGATTAGTAAATTTTTGATTGAATTTAATTTTACAAATTAAGCTCCACAATAATAAAGCGCTTACTTTATTTGTTTATTTTTAGATTAAATTTCACAAAATTTTTTAAGAACATGCACTAAATCCCTCGTATTTTTAAAATTGTGTCAAATTTTTTCGTGGTTTCATAAATTTTGCGTCTAATCCCTTCAGTGGTTTTTATTTAACCGTATTTGACCTAAATGTGCTCAAATTGCTAATAAATTTTAAAATTTCAATTTATAAACCCCTAAAATTACAAATATATTTATTTTTTTATATATTTAGCCTAAAAAATAATAAAAACAAATTTTTAAAACCTGAAAAAAATAACTATTTTTGAATAACCTGAAAAAATAACTATTTTTGAATATATTTACTTTTTTTTAGACTAAATATATAAAAAATAAATATATTTGTAATTTTAGAGGTTTAGAAATTGAGATTTTAAAATTTATTTATAGTTTGAGCGCATTTAGGTCAAATACCGTTAAACAAAGACTGTTAACGGAGTTAGATGCAAATTTTATAAGACCATGAGAAAGTTTGCAGGTTTAAAAATACGAAGAATTTGTTGCCATATCATCAAACCACAAGTAAATAAGTTACCATAAAACAAAGAAATTGAATCCAAGAAGTAAACCGTGGCACGGGAAAAAGAAATTTGATGCAATTTAGTCTTATTTTTAAGACGTAGGAATCTGTTGACGCTATCCGAAAATTATGCACACGGCATAAACATATGATACCTGATACCCGTATAAATTAGGCCCGACAAAGCAATAATGATGAGATGTGTGTCTGAACCTGAATCTCATTCATGGCCGATTAATGAAAGAAGCCACTCTAGCAAACATCTTCTGGCTATTCTCCCCGTCAGGATCCAGCACGCTAAACACGTGCCCTTCTTCCTCCACCTCCACCGCCTCAATCTCGCCGCCCCACCCACTCTCCGCCACCGCCGCCGTGTACTGCCGCCCCCTGTCCTTCAAATAGTCCTTCCCCGCCGTGTACACCAACACTCTCCCGCACTTCAGCCCCGACAGCACCTTCAAATCGGCGCTCGGATTCACCCACGCTTCGTCCAGCCCCGTCAGCCCCGGGCACGCGTAGAACCACATCTTGTCCGTGAAGATCTTCCCCAACACGCCCGTGTCGGAACGCTCATCCCCGATCGGATCCTTCCCTGAGAAGAACGGGCAGTTCAGAAACATGCCGACTAGGTTCATTCCGGCGGGATTCCCGCGGCCGAAACGGAGGGCGATATTGTGAGCTATGTTCCCGCCGGCGCTGTCTCCGCCTAGGTAGACGCGGCCGAAGTCGCCGTGGCGTTTGATCCAGTCGTCGGCGGCGTCGGACGCCGCCCAATTGACGGCGGTCCAGGCGTCGTCGAAGGCCGCCGGGAGAGGATTTTCCGGCGCCAGGCGGTACTCGACGGACACGGCGACGACGTTGGCTGCCGACGTGAGGAGGTTGAGGTGCTTCTGGTAGACGGAGGAGAAGGCGGATTCGATTAGGAAACCGCCGCCATGGAAGTAGAAGAGGAGGGGGACTTTCGTGGCCTGTGCGGCGGCGGTTTTGGGGAGGTAGAGGCGGGCGGAGATAGGGAGATCCGGTGAGATCTGGACGTCCTTGGATTGAACGCCGGTGGTGGGGTCGAGGGAGGGGGGGACGGCGGCGCCGCCCATGAGGCGTTCGATTCGGCCATCTTTGTAGTGGCGGAGAAGGGGCGTGAAGTCGTGGAGGATGTCGTCGGAAGTTGCAGAGGACGACATTGTTGGATTGGGTGAAAGAGATAAGAGAGTAATGTGAATGGCCGTACTGTGAGTGTGAGGCCTTGTTTATACAGACTTTGACTTTGGGTGTGTTTCTTAATTTTATTTTGAACCGTTTATTAATTCCTCCGTCGTGAATAGTTACGCATTTGGTTAGTTATGCTAATAGAATATAGATTTTTTTCGCATGTAAAAAAGTATCGTTGTAATAATAATAAAAAAATTAGGATAGTTTTACAGTGATACGATTATTTATAAAAATAATACTATTGTTTTGAAATATACAAAAATAATAAACAAGACAATTGTAATGAGACTGACAGAGTAATTAATAAATAAATAATTATAAATTTGTCATATTATTTTTTATTTAATATTATTAAAATAAATTTAAAATATTTATTTAAATATTTTAAACACTCTGGGTTTGTTTGCTAATACTCCCCTATTGGCTATAATGTTAATTTTAGCTATTATTTTTATTTTACTGTAAATATTAAAATTTAGAAAGAATATAATTAATAAATAATTAAAAATATATTAATAAAAATATTTATTATATAGTAAAAATAATTATAAATTAAAATTAAAATAATTAATTAATTTAATTTAAATAAAAAAATAAATTAAATTAAATATAATTTTTTCAGAAAAAAAATAATAAAATAAGTAGAACGGACGAAAATACAAAATGAATATGGTAAGCGGGACGGATGAAGTTTTATTTTGGAAATAAAATCAATTTTGATCTTAATATAATTAAAATTAATTAATTTTAAAAAATTTATCAATTTTAATGACAACATAACCAATTTTAATCTATTTTAGTCTCACAGCAGAAATGTTGATGTGGACATAATAGAAGTAATGTCACATTCAATATTAGTATTATATTGGTTTACAGTAGAAAAGACAAAATTATCCCTATTAAATTATGTGTTAAAAAAATAACGACATTTGTGTAATATATTAAAAATTGTAAAGATATTAATTATAATAGATAGGTAGTACAATTACTAAATTAAAAAATAATATTTTTTTTAAACGAACAAAATAAAAAATAGTATCGTTCTTATGAAACTGATGAAGTATTAATACATTATATTTATTTTTAATAATAAAGTATTATTTGATCATTATGCATATCTATAAAATTATACTTCTTCCATCATCGATATTTATATCAATTTGTTCAGACACGAGTTTAAAAAAAAGGGTAAAAATAATAAAAAAATTTATAGTAATATATATATATTATTATTATTTTTACTATAAAAAATATTCCTTCAATCCAGTTAGAAAGTATACATATTTATATTTTGGGACGTTTATTTACAAAGTAAATATTTCATTAAATACTTCATTTTTTCCATAAATACCTCTACTTTACATCCATAATTACTTCTATACCAAAAAGTAAGGACAAAAATGTCATTACACTACTTTTAACTACCCACTATAATTATAATACTACTATTTATTAAACATTGCACCAAAAGTAATTGTATACTTTATGTGTGGATGGAGAGAGTAAATATATATATATTTTTTGTATTAAAAAAAAAAAAGCATAAATTTAATAACAGGAGAATATTAGTATATTTTACAAATATTATACGTATATTTATTAAATTAACATTCAAAATTTTTAAAAATAACGATAATAAGTCTACCACTACCTACATCTATATTATTTTATTTATTTTTTAGAATAATTATTATTTTAAAATTTTATTATTTATTTATTCATTTTTCATAAGCATGTGTAGGACGTGAAGTCAATCATTACTTATGCATTTGAATGGTTATTTTTTGAGTTATTTGAAAAAAAAAAAAATTAATGTGTGCGGCCGTGTTGGTTCTAAATGCTATATAATTTTCATTATGGTCATATCAGTGTTTTTCTTAATTTTTTTAATAATGGACTGAAATTGATTATATTGAAATCTATATTGAGATCAAAATTAATTTATTTTAATTATATTGAAAATAAAAATAAATTTTTTTTATTATTTTTTATACGATTTTAAATATTTTATTATCTTAAAAAAATCAAATATTCAATATAATATATTTTTTATATCACTAATACAATTCTTTATACTTCAGATCAAAAAAAATTATTTAATCAAAATACTAAACAAACAAATCCTATATTTGAATAAAATATATAGATATGATCAGTTTTTAGAGAATACAAATATTTGTCTATTGAAAAGATATAAAAATAAAAATAGTATTGACTCGATCTATTTATTAAATATATTTAAAATTAATAAATTTACTCAAAATAAATAAAAATGTATAAACTAATATGATAGCACGCTGAAATAAAATACGTATCAATTATTATGAAATTGAATTATTATTATTTAAGTTTATTTTTATTGATTTTTTCTTTGAACAAAATTTGAATACAATATTTTTGCGGACCAACTATAGGATTGCTAATTTGATTCAATCATCGTATAGATAATAAGACGTATAATATATATTTGAAAATATATGATAATACAATGAGTAGGTTTATTTTGTGAAATAATTTAAATAAATTTTTTTATATGAAATATAAAGAATTATATATATAATATAAAAATAATAAATATGTATAGTATATTAATTTTCTAGAAAAAATGTATTATTATTATTATTATTATCGTTATGTTATATATGCACATATGATGTACATAGTGTCGACGTAGTGCTTTATCGATATATCATAGACAAATGTGTAGATGTTTGTTTTTGGTCAAACATGCCTATATATATATATGTATGGTGCAATGAAATAAAAGAATACCACAAGACTTGTTTCAATTACTACTATCACTTAATAGCACTTCACATCAATCATATCACTTATCTATCATACACATACATATATATATAGTTATACATCATTACATATTCACATATTACATATATATTCACGAAGGCTCTTGCTTATTTTATTTTTGGTAAGTTTTATTTTTATACTATCTATATTATTTATTTTCTAAATTATGGAAAATCTTGCAAAATTTTCTTTTAAACCCCTGCTTCTCACCGGCAATAATTTTCTGACTTGGTCCCTGGACGTAGAAATGCATCTGGTTTCTGTGGGCCTTGTTCATACAATTTCCATTGAAAATACGGCTACAAGCCAAAATCGGGCTAAGACTATTATTTTCATCCGTCACCATCTGGACATTCCTTTACAGTCCGAATATTTGACTGCGAAAGATCCACTAGATTTGTGGAATAAATTAAGGGAGAAATTTGGGTACTTGAAATATATCACTCTCCCGAAAAGCCCAGCATGATTGGCTTAACCTGCGGTTGCAGGATTTCAAAACTGTTACAGAGTACAACTCTGCTATCCATCATATTACATCTCAGTTAAAACTCTGCGGAGAAAATGTTACTGAGAATGATAAATTGGAAAAAACTCTCTCTACCTTCCATGCTTCTAATGTTGTGTTGCAACAACATTATCGTGAGAAAAACTTTCAAAAGTACTCACAGCTCATTGCATGTCTTTTATTAGCTAAGCAAAATAATGAGTTACTGATGAAAAATAATCAATCCCGGCCCACTGGTTCCAGTCCGTTCTCTGAAGCGAACGTGACATTTTCTAAACGAGGCCGAGGATATGGTAGAGGCCGTGGACGAGGTCGCAGTCGTGAGAGTCAACGCGGTCAATATATCTCTTACAATCGCCGTAGTTTTGACATTAACAGGATGCAGAGTAAACCCCAATATAGAGATATAGCCGAAAAGGCTAAACAGGGAAAGAGACAAATCGACATTTGTAATCGGTGTGGCGTTGAAGGCCATTGGGCCAATACCTGCAGAACAGCCAAACACATAGCCGATCTTTATCAAGCCTCACTGCAGAAAAAGGGGAAGGAGGTCGAGACTAATCACATTGATAACAATGACAACCCCGATGATGATCTTCTGGATTACGACACAACGCATCTTAATATAGCGGACTTTATCGTAGATCCAGCAAATCCCCAGTGACAGACATACTATGTCATTTTACATTATCCCATATTATATTTTGTAATATTTAAATTACCGCATATTACTTTTTTGTAATGCATTTTGTAATACATATTTCTTTCTTTATTAATACTGTGTTTATTTATATTTTAAGGTTAAATGAATACCAATCAAAATGATGCAAATATGTGTTTCATTGACAGTGCAACGACACATACTATATTGAAACACGAAAAATATTTCTCCCATTTGAAAAGGGAAATGATGAATGTCAATACAATAAGTGGCAGTGCAAAATTAATTGATGGCTCTGGAGAAACCATTATATTTCTCTTTGCGGGGACAAAAATTGTGATACATTATGCATTGTTGGCCACTAAAGCTCGAAAAAATTCACTGAGCTTTCATGACATTTGGAAAAATGGTTCCCACATTGAAACTATGAGTGATACCGATGGTGAATTTTTATTGATCACCAATATCATTGATAAAAAAAAAATGCATAATTGAGAGATTACCCTCACTCTCTACTGGCTTATATTATGCCAGATTAGGTGTTGTTAAAACACACCTCACAGTAGATCAAAAGATTACCTATTTTCAAATATGACATGATCGCCTTGGGCATCCTGGCAGTATAATGATGAGATGAATAATTGAGAATTCGCATGGCCATTCATTAAAAGGTCAAAAAGTGTTAAACTCAAATGAGTTAACCTATGCTGTCTGCACTCAAGGATAATTGATAACCAGACCATTACCAGCTAAAGTAGGTATTGAATCACCTACATTTTTGGAAAGAATACACGGAGATATATGTGGACCAATAGACCAACCGTGTGAGCCATTCAAATATTTTATGGTGCTTATCAATGCATCCACTAGATGGTCACATGTCTGTTTATTATCAACCCACAATATGACATTTGTGAGATTGTTTGCCCAAATTATTAAATTATAGGCACAATTCCCCGACAATCCCATTAAGACTATACGTTTGGATAATGCTGGTGAATATACATCGAATGCATTTGATGATTATTGCATGTCGATTGGAATTAATGTAGAGCACCCAGTTGCTCATGTTCACACACAAAATGGCTTGGCAAAATCACTTATTATAAGATTGTAATTGACTTCTAGACCATTCATGATGAGGTCTATGTTGCCCGTTTCAACTTTGGAGTTATGCAATCTTACATACAGGAACACTTATAAGAATGAGGCCGACAAGCTATCATAGGTATTCCCCTGTGCAATTAGTATTTGGTCACGAACCAAATATATCTCATCTACGTATTTTTGGGTGTGTTGTTTATATTCCTATTCCACCCCCCAAACGTACAAAAATGGGTCCTCAACGTAGATTGAGCATTTATGTCGGATATGAATCGCCGTCAATTATAAAATATCTTAAACCTATGACGGGTGATTTATTCACTGCAAGATTTGCAGATTGTCATTTTGATAAATCATATTTTCCGACATTAGGGGGAGACAGAATTGAACCAAAAAGGGAACCAAGAAGGGATATTAATTGGAAAAACCCATTGAATTTTTTCGATCCTCGTACAAAGCAATGTGAACTAGAAGTTCAATGCATTATACATTTGCAAAATATTGCAAATCAGTTACCAGATGCATTTAATGACTTGAGTAAAGTCACTCGATCATATATTAAAGTTGCTAATACTCCGGCTAAATTAATTGTCCCTGATGGACAAATTGCAGGTTCTAATGAATCAGCGACATGCTTGAACCGTGGTAGACCACTTGGTCCCAAAGACAAACATCCTCGAAGAAAAGAGGAATTAATGATGATAATCATGAAAATATCAGGAATGGCATTGATAAACCTCAATCCAATGAGGAAGTCAACCCTGAAATAATTGCTCCAGAAGAACATAATCTTGAAGAACATGATGAGATTATTGAAAACTCAATTAACTATGTTACTTCAAGAAAATGTTAGAACCGTAAAGAGACAATTATTATAATGCCTTCGCATACAGTTTGACACTTGATATAATGGAAGACAATGAGGATTCAGAATCAAAATAAGTTCATGAATGTCGACAAAGAAATGATTGGCCAAAATGGGAACATGCGATTCAATCAGAGCTTGACTTATTAAAAAAGATGGAGGTCTTTGGACCAATTGTTCAAACACCAAATGGTATAAAACCAGTTGGATACAAATGGGTGTTTGTACAAAAGAAAAATGAGCATAATAAAATTATGAGATAAAAGGCCCGTCTTGTAGCTCAGGGATTCTCACAAAGACCTGAAGTAGATTTTGATGTAACATACTCTCCAGTCATGGATGGAATAACATTTAGATACCTTGTGAGCCTAACAATGCGAGAAAAGCTCGATATGCGTCTTTTAGACGTAGTTATTGCATATTTTTATGACATTGGATACTGATATTTATATGAATGTTCCTGAGGGATTCAATATGCCTGAAGCATACAAATTAAACCCAAGGGAATCATATTGGTCAAATTGAAAAAGTCATTGTATGGACTTAAACAATTAAGGCGAATGTGGTATAACCGTCTCAGTGAATGTTTATTAAAAGAATGTTATACTACTAATCCAATATGTCCATGTGTCTTTATTAAGAAAAATGGATCAAATTTTGTCATTATTGCAATATATGTTGATGATCTCAATTTAATTGGAACTCCTGAAGAGATCCAAATTGCACTTGAATATCTAAAGAAAGAATTTGAGATCAAAGATTTTGAAAAGACAAAATATTGTGTGGGATTACAAGTGGATCAAATGAATAACGGAATATTTATCCATTAATCCACATATACCCAAAAGGTATTAAAGCAATTATATATGGATAAATCTCACTCTCTGAGTATACCAATGGTAGTAAGATCCCTTGATCCCAATAAAGAAAATGAAGAAATACTTGGCCCCGAGGTACCATATCTCAGCGCTATTGGCGCATTAATGTACCTTGCAAATTGTATCAGGCCAGATATATCTTTTTCAGTAAATTTACTGGCCAGATTTTGCGCATCCCCCACTAAGTGCCATTGGAATGGTATCAAACACATTTTTCGTTACCTTCAGGGGACTCATGACATCGGTTTATTTTATTCGAGTGAATCTCGAAATGAATTAATTGATTATGCTGATGCTGGTTATCTGTCTGATCCACACAAAGCAAAATCTCAATCTGGCTATTTATTTAAGTGGTGGAACCGCAATCTTTTGGAGATCTTCTAAACATACAATAACAACTACCTCTTCAAACCATGCTGAGGTTTTAGCAATTCACGAAGCCAGTCGTGAATGCGTTTGGTTGAGGTCTATGACTCACCATATTCTGAAAAATTGTGGCTTGATTTCTGATGATATATTACCTCCCACCATATTATTTAAAGATAATGCAACTTGTATAGCTTAATTAAAAGGAGAATATATTAAAGGCGATCGGACAAAGCACATATCTCCGAAGTTCTTTTTCACTAACGATCTTCAGAACAGTGGTTAAATTAATGTGTAACAAATTCGATCGTCTGAAAATTTTTCAGATTTACTTACGAATGCGCTACCAACTGCAACATTCAACAAACTAGTGCAAGGAATTGGAATGCGTCGGATGAAAGACATCAAATAAAGTCCAAAACATGGGGAGAGCAATAATACAAGAATGATGTACTTTTTTCTTTTACTATGATTTTTTCCCACAGGGTTTTTTCATAGTAAGATTTTAACGAGGCACATTCTTTATATAAAAACATCCAATGGGGAGTGTTATATATACACATATGATATACAGTGTCGACATAGTGCTTTATCAATATATCATAGACAAATGTGTGGATGTTTGTTATTGGTCAGACATGTCTATATATATGTATGTTGCGATGAAATAAAATAATACCACAAGACTTGTTTCAATTATTTTCTCTCTCGGTCAATTTACCCACTTTTTATTACTATCACTTAATAGCACTTCACATCAATCACATCACTTATCTATCATACACATACATATATATATTATTATACATCATTACATATTTACAAATTACATATATCCATACATCCACCATATACATATATATATATATCTATTTATACTTACCAATATTTATTATATAACATGTTATTGTTTTTTTTTTTTTTTACATAAAGAACATATCCAATATAGTATAATTTATATTATAACAATATATAATATAATTTCATATAACAATATGATTTCAGCACAATAAACATATTTATATGATACAATATAATAAATAATTTAATCTTTTTATGCTATATAAAGCATGCACCGTCCGCCTTAACTCTATGTGTTGACTAAATCAAATCATCACGGTTCTGATTTAATTCAATTAGCACTCTAACCGCGCCTATCTTTCAAAATGAATCAGATTAATTTAGAGTAATTTTAAAACAAAATTTAAAAAGAATAGATGGTGTGTTTGGTTTGAGTTTGTTGGGGAAGTGATTTATCGAACAAAACACATTCGAACACTTTAAAGGGCCAACTCTCGAAGCGTGGGCGGTTCACAGTTATAACTACGTTTCAACAACGAAAAACAATGCAGAACATAAAACAACAATAAGACAAAGTGTTTGTTGACCGGGTTCGATTATCAACCAATCTACATCCGGGGGATACCAATCCAGGAGGAATTCCACTAACCAGTGCTGATTAAGGACACAAACAACCACAACTCATTTAACTCTAATGCTAGTCAGGGCTAATCCAGGAAAATACCTCCTAAGGTTCTCATTGCTACAACCTCGTACTAACAACGACCACACAACAAAGAATTCCAGAGCTTGATCATTCCCTCCGGTTGGAACTCCATTAATTCCGAACACCTTCGACCTCTCCGGCGAATTTTTCTGTCAAAAACTCATTCAAAACTAAAGGGAATCGATATGGATAGATGGATAAGAGCATCACTCAATATTCTTCTCTCTAAAGTATGATCTCCAAATCACACATTACCAATCTTCAACCCTATCCGGTTGAGTAAATCACTCACATTCCTGGAATAAAAGATTTCACACTAATTTTCCTTTGCACCGTAATGGAATGAGTGAGTTTCCATATTTTGATCTTTCCTCAAATATGTCTTTTGTCTTTTGGAAAGTCTTTGTTGCAGAAATTAAGACACCATTAGTTCATATGCCAAAATAACTTAGGGAATTTCCATTCACATTCTCCCCCTTTTTGACATATGAAATCACGAAAAAAAATGCAGGAATTAACCTACTCACGCACTCAATCATCCAAGAGTGAGTTCAACTATTAAATGCCAACAAACATAAAAAGGCTACAGACAACCTTCACAATGATATGGTTGAAATCACTTCAGACTTCCAACGAAAATAGTAACAACATATAAAATCAACAATCAGCAAGGCAGATAGAATCAGAACTTGGGCAACTCCCCCTGAAAATATGATCTCCCATTTTCCTGCATTACTCCCCCTTCGTGGGAGCATTTGACAAAAAGAACAAGTACCTTCAATTTGCTGAGAAATGGTTGCAGTAGCAACTTCATCACCGTCACCAGCAACTGTTCCAACAATATCATCAAGAATTTCAGTTGCTTCACAAACAATTTCACTTGTTCCATTTTCACGAATTCCTTCTCATTTGGTCCGCTGAAAAATACTTGCAGCAGCAACATCAACATCAGCAGCAACACCAACATAAACAACAAAAGCAACTCCGGTTGATTCGACATCAGATTTGTTGTAGCAGCAACTTCGCAGCATCAACAATGATATGTGTAACAACACAAGGCCTAGAAAATTTTCAAAATCCAGTGTAGGACTTAAATGTCCTCCACGTTGAATCAATCCATAACCAAAACATCAACCATAGCATCAAATCTGACTTTTGCCATTGCTCAATAAAAGTCTATTCGCAATACTTCTTCTTTTTGGATTTTTCAACAAAATCTTTTCAAATTATTTTCATTCTCCAATATTCACCAAGAATATCTCAATCAATAGAAATATATTGGAGAATTTATCAAGCACCAATGCATGAAAAATCAAGTAGGGTACGAATGCATACCCAATTGACGACCAAACTTTTCAAACTGATTTGCATCCAACTCCTTTGTAAGAATGTTTGCCTTTTGATTTTTCTTGGGCATCCATACCAATCTGACTTTAACATTTTGTCTGAGTTCTTCAGTAGGCCACTGAATATTTCTGCCATTCATAATATCCTTCGCCAATCTGAAACATTTTTCAGCTGTATGTCCAGGACATCTGCAGTATCCGCAGTCATTACGTCGTGATGACATTTGTCTAACATCCTGTGTCTTGCGATTTTCATTCCAATCTCTGTTTTTGTTCTTCTTCAAATTCTGCTTCACCATCGGAACTGATTTGTTCTCTAGAATTTCAACATCAGCAAGAAGTCCACCCCGGACAATTGTAGTAGGTTTTCTATGTGAGGACTCACAAAAACCTATTCCCTTGTGATCACCAAAAGGTTTTCCAATCGAAAGTACTTCATCCAATTTCTCCTTTCCCTTTCGAAGTCTATCATTCTCTTGCTTCAGCTGCACATTTTCAGCCTTTAATCTATCAGCTTCAGTTGATTTCTCATTAACATCCTTCTTCAAAATTTCAATTTCATCATCCAACTTTTCTTTTCCTTTCCGAAGACGATCATTCTCATCTTTTAGCCTCAGATTTTCATTCCTCAAAGCATCTGATTCAGTTGATTTAACAGCAACATCCTTCTTCAGAACTTCGATCTCATCTTCTAATTTATCATTCTGAGCTTCCAATCGATAGATGGTATCAAGTAGCTCTTTGTTCTTCACCACAAATTTCTTTTGCTCTAACACCATCTCCTCATAGGCTTCAATCAACTCATCAGCATCAAGTTCTATGGATTCCTCTGAAGCTTTATCAGTAAAACCACCATCATTTTTAATAGATTCAGATTCATCGGCCATGAAAGCAACAACTTCATCATCTTCAGCTTGTTCCTCGACACAGTTCATCATTGTCACTCCATGTTGCTTGATATGCTCTTTTCTCCCTTTTCTTCACTGTTGGACATTCAGACTTAATGTGACCGATTCCTCCACATTCATAGCAGGTAGACTCTTGAACTGATTCAGGCAACTTCTTCTTGAATCCACCATCGAACTTCTCTTTTGGCTTGCTGTAATTTAATGGTTTCTGTTCAGAGTATTTCCGTTGTGAGCTAGACGTACTCACACCCTGATAACCACCACGGTTCTGAAGCTTCCCATATTTCATCTTTGCTACACGTTTCTCACTAACCATTCTTGAAAGTTTTCGACTCAGAAATGCTATTTTCTCATCAAATTCGATCAGCTCCATGTCCTCCACACTTAAGGCCATGCTTTTTAGAGTTTCATCTTCAAGATAATTCATTTCATAGCTCACCAATGTACCATATAATTCATCCAACGTCATATTTTTCAGCTTTGGTGGTTCATCAAGCATAATCACCTTTAGCCTGAAATTTTTTGTGAGACTTTTAAGCATCTTCCTCACCAGCCTCTTTTCTTCAAAGTGCATTCCAAGAGCTTCTGCTTGATTGACAACATCCATAAAGCGATTATAGTAAACAGCGATTGTTTCGTCCTTATTCATCTTCATTCCTTCGAACAATGTCTCCACATGATCTAATTTAGATTCTCGGACTTGCGCTGAACCTTCGAATGCATTTTCCAGAATGTCCCAAGCTTCCTTGGCAATTTTTCAGTTTGATATAAGCTTCGCCTGAGTTTCATCCACAGCATTAAAAATCGAAAATAGGGCCTTCGAGTTTGCTATTCCAGCAGCTTTTTCATTCAACGTCCATTCTTTCTTCGGTTTCTTCACAAGAGTAGTAACACCATCTTTATCTTGAATGGTTTTCATAGGATGACACCATGCACACTCAACAGCATCAGAAACGTCTTCACCTTGAAGCATCAGAAAGGCTTCCATTTTGTTCTTCCAACTTTGGTAATTTGTCCCATCGAACAATGGAGGTCATGATGTTAAACGTCCTTCCTTACTCATGTCTGCAACTGTGACCAGATCTACTCAATGAATTAGAGAACACTGCTCTGATACCAGATGTTGGGGAAGTGATTTATCGAACAAAACACATTCGAACGCTTTAAAGGGCCAACACCCGAAGCGTGGGCGGTTCACAGTTATAAGTACGTTTCAACAACGAAAAACAATGCAGAACATAAAACAACAATAAGACAAGGTGTTTGTTGACCCGGTTCGATTATCAACCAATCTACATCCGGAGGATACCAATCGAGGAGGAATTCCACTAACCAGTGCTGATTAAGGACATAAACAACCACAACTCATTTAACTCTAATGCTAGTCATGGCTAACCCAGGAAAATACCTCCTAAGGTTCTCGTTGCTACAACCTCGTACTAACAACGACCACACAGCAGAGAATTCCAGAGCTTGATCATTCCCTCCGGTTGGAACTCCATTAATTCTGAACACCTTCGACCTCTCCGACGAATTTTTCTGTCAAAAACTCATTCAAAACTAAAGGGAATCGATATGGATAGATGGATAAGAGCATCACTCAATATTCTTCTCTCTAAAGTATGATATCCAAATCACACATTACCAATCTTCAACCCTATCCGGTTGAGTAAATCACTCACATTCCTGGAATAAAAGATTCCACACTAATTTTCCTTTGCACCGTAATAGAAGGAGTGAGTTTCCATATTTTGATCTTTCCTCAAATATGTCTTTTGTCGTTTGGAAAGTCTTTGCTGCAGAAATTAAGACACCATTAGTTCATATGCCAAAATAACTTAGGGAATTTCCATTCACAGAGTTTCAAATCCAAATAATGTTACTCAATTCATATGGTTCTTGATAACAATATATTGTATTACCCTTCTCACAAGATAAATATCAAAATATTATTCGGACAATAATTCAAATAAAAAAATTCAACTGAAATCAAAACCGAACATTTGTCTCTTTTAAAAATAGTAGTCATGTGCCCGTGCTAAAGCATAGTACCGTTTAATAAAAAATTAGGACAAAAAATAAATATTTGTTTCAATATATCAAACTATATTAATTGTAATCTCAATATAAAAAATTAATTTTAGTCTTATTATAATTAATTTTAATGAGTTTTAGTCCTACCGTTAAAAAATCAATAAAAATTGTTAATGTAAATATAACAAGTCTGACATAGCCATCCAACATTGACATATTCTTATAAACACAACCGTGTTAGTTATAAGAAAGTAATATCTTATCCGTCAAGGCCGAGAAACAGAGGATGAAGGAGGAGGAAAATATAGAGTGAAAGAAAAGATAAAAGACCGACTACTAGTGGGCAGCACGGGAAAATTGCAAAAATTATCCTCAGCGTATACCCAATTATTATTTTGTATTTATTTATCTCGTTGGTTAAATATATCTTATACATTTGCAAAAGTTATCATTTTGTCATTTGGCTTCGCGTAGGACAACTGTTTTGTAAACATCACATGCAGCCAGAGGACATAAATAACGACTTTTGCAAATGTGTAGAATATATTTTGTCAACAAAATAAATAATGATAAAAGTGATAATTAAATATACTTGAAGGATTTTTTTTTGCAATTTTCTCGTGTGCGGCATTGAGGATGTGAAATTACTAGGGCATTTTTTTTTAATTAATGTGTTTGTTTTGGATGTTTTAATTTTATTTGTCGGATAATTTGTTTTAAATACCCATCTCTGTTTTAATTTTAAATTCAGTCTCCACCTATATCTTGTGCACACTGCACTTTCTAATTTTAAATTTTATTTGTGATTAACTCCCTACCCCTCTCCTCTTTCCAATATTGCCCTCGTTTGAAACCAAAATCAATCTTGTCTAAAATTTTATGTGTTCGTTTTTTTTGTGTGAGAGTAATGAGAAGACAATTTGAATCTAAATCCCAAGCGCAAGAGAGAAATGGGTAAGGTGATGAAGGTTCGATTCTAAACTGCGATGTTCTTTCTGAAACCGAAATCAATTCTGCTTGCAATTATGTGTTCGGGTTTTTATGTGCGAGAGTAATGAGAAGGCAAACTGAATCCAAATTCCAAACGCGAGAAAAAAATAGGTAAGGCAATTAAGGTTCGATTCTAGACTGCGATGCTTTTTAGATACGATAATTTTGTGTGTTGACTACGGTGGTGTTGTTAGGGCTCGCGGAAGATGATCATTCTTTGCCAAATACCGATTCTGCCCACAATTAGTTGAAAACGAATACCGGAACTCAGGTATGATTGATCATTTTCACCATTATTCGATATTGTAAGTAACTGTATTCTTGAAAATAATTTTTGTAGTTGACAAATGTTCTTGTTTAATTTTTGGAGATATTTTTTTTTTTTAATTTTTTTGGTATAGACAAAATGGTGAGGTTTCTAGCAGTAAGACATTTTGATAGAATGATATGTATATGAAAAACTTTATGGGGGTTGTTGCGATTTCAGACTAGTTTGCGTGGACATTTTCACGGAAAATATTTTTTTGTTGTAATATACCTATATTTATTAACCATATACTCACATTGTCTGATACCATACATTGTATTTGTTTTTAAAATACCCTGATTTTGTTGATATATACTATAACTACTAACTTATGAGCTTTCGAATTTATTTCATGTGCTTATATATTGGATAATGTTAAAATCTTGTTGTTTTCAGCAGTGTTTTCCAAAAATGATAAAAATTTGGGAATGGTTTTTTGGAGATTAAAATATGTTCTTCACACTGATGGTCATGAAAATAATATATTTTTGTAGACACTCGCGATTTTTAAAATCCATCTCCGTTGTATTTTTCGGAGCTCACCACGCATACTATCTTTGATCCTAGTGGACAATTTTCGCATTCAGGTATGTATAGAATATATATGTCATCAATTATGATATATACAACAAAGTAATTATATTTTGTGTAGGTAATGCAAAGATATTCGATGTACAACAAGAAACGATAGACGTCTGTTTTTAAAAAAATCGGTTAAACCCCGCTGTGGAAGGATTTTGAGCAACATATAACGTCTATTGTGAAGGCCATATCATTTGCCCAAAACTTCATTGCATAATTGCAGCCTATGTATTGGATGAATGTCCCACCAAGGGACTCGTAGGATGATAATAAATAACAATCTAGCCGAGTCGTGAAATAGTTGGATGCGCTCAGTAAGGTCATTATATTTTGTCTAATCATTCTGACTAAAGAAAAGACGTTTTGAATCACGTCAATTGAAACAAATCGAAAAAATATGGTCGTTGTGGTTGTCTAGGACACAACCGACAAAGTTACAAAGAGACTTTATCGTATGTATTTCTGGTTTGTCATCTCGTAGCTAGAATTTCCTTTTATTTTTGGAAAATTTTACATTAAACGTAAATCTGTGTACGAGACCACTATTGAATGATTTGAAAATTAATCATATTCCCTTGTATATTACTGGGTGTACACAACTGTCATGTTGGGGTACATATCATTCAAAACTAATTCTTTTATACCATGTGAATTGTACATAAACTAATAAATGTATGTGAATTCACAATGAAAGTACGTTACATATTATTATAGTTATATAAAATATGAATATGAGTAATATGTATTAATAACGATGATACATTGTATATGATATTTTTTTATTAAATTCTACGTAATACTTGAAGTCCTTTATGTTCCCTAAGTACTCATTATAGTATAACATGGTCTATTGTGTACCCTAATCGTTATCTGAGATCACATTAACATATATCATATTTATCTATGCAGGTATTTAATTTTTACAACGAAGTAATTATAGTGAAAATATGAGTATATTGTGACGTTTTATAGAGTATATTCATTAATACCAGAGATATACATATCCAATCAAGAGAGTACATCTTGTGTATGCAAGTATTCATATTCTTATATATGTATAATTACTGTAAACATAAGTATTTAATTATTTATCCAAAATTTGTTATTGATTGGTGTTGGATCAAATAGCTAGAGTTGATTATATCACACTCACTTTATATGACCAATGAGATTACTTATTTATATATTGAAGGGTGGGTGAGAATGTCACTTAGAAGATATATGCCATAACATATCATGTGATGAACCGTAGTAATAAATATTTTTAAGTTAGTGCATAACTGATGATGTATGATGTTTTATGTATTGTTATTGTTTGTGTAAGTATTTTTTAGAGTATAAAAAATATCCCAACAAGAATACAAAATAAAAGGTATGGGAAGTAAATATTAAACATGAGACATACCCACAATGTATGTAATATATTAGTCATTGATATGTACATAGAACATGTCCATCAGTGCTTTCAGAATAATTTGGTGAGTAAACATCTTTTCAATATACATTAAATATATATAAATTTAGTTATAAAGTCTATTCGTCAATATGAGTATATTCAATCAATTCAGAAGTATCTAATTTAGTGAAATGAAGAAACAAAAATCATCATTGCCGATATGACTTCCACTAGGGGTTTGTTAACACTCAACCATAAAATTTTGCAAATCGAAGTATATTAACCACTTATGTGAGTACATATTTTCTTCCAATATATCTTCTCACGTGATCGAGTGTAGAATTCATGAACATAAGTATATATTAAAAATTTTGGATTACATATCATGTATACAGACATATACATTACCAGAATAAATGTATATATAGACAACATCTTAATATCATACATTAAATTAGATTCTACAGTGATCATCAAAGTATTTGACATAATATAACATCAACGGATAAAAGTACCCCAAATTTAGAACCATATGCTACAAATTCGAGCTATATCTAATTCATCCATAACAAATTACATAAAAATCGTACTAGATAGCCCCTCTGGGGCCCCATGATAAAATCTTTGCAACAATTTTTTCCATATAAACTTTGAGATCGTCGATAACATCGTTAAATAACAAATTGATACTGCTTCAGACAATATATATACCAGTCTATGGTTCCATATAGTAGCCATACAATCGAAAATCTGTTAGTTAGTTTGACATTTAAGAAAACTATACATATATATAACATAGGCTAGCACTTGTCGTATATCAAAATTCGAAAGAAAATTACATATCGTTTTGGTCTCCTCTTTAGAAATGCATCATCTACCACAATATTAGTTAGAGCATCGGTACAACTTCCACTTCGAAGGATCGCCAATAGTAGTATGTTCGTCTCTTGTTTTACCATCATCCAATTAAAACAAAGGTATATACAGAACATATAGACGTACTTCAGTGAACATAAGTAATGAATTCTATGTTATAACGAAGGTACATACAAATATTTCACTAACATTGATTGTTTATTTATCATCCTTGCTCTCCCACACATCTCAACTATTTACCACAAATATAAACCTATAAAAATGCAAATGAAGATACTTTTATATACAACAAGACCATTTACAATTTCAAATACATCAAAAGCACTTATATTCGACTCGATCATGCGATACGATGCAAAGTAAAGACCCGGTACCAAGGTTTGTAAAAGCCTAACCAAGACACAAATAAAATAGATTCAAGCACACCACAAACTCGGAAAATCGATTATATAAAAAACATAACTTTAAACTTACTTTTTTGAACTTGCTTTGGGGAGGAGTTTTTTTTCGATGTCTTGAGCTGGATCGGAGTTTTTAGCAGTGAGGGGAGACTTCCAATGGTGGCAAAGGTTTCTGCGATGAGGCTCGGCGGCGATTATTTTGGCAGGGTGATAGTTAGAAATCGCATGCGTTTTATATTCATATCATATGTGATATTTGGGTGATTTTGATTGGATTCTACCTAATTTATATGCGAATTGTTTATTTGCTGTGTGCAGAGGGCAAATATTAAATTTGGCATAATTGGCAGAAAAAAAAAATTAATTAAAGGCCCAAAACCCATCTACAAAATAATTAGGGCAAACATTAAATAAAATGAGGAATCACACGTTTCAAAAGAGGAGGACGGCTAGGGCAGAAACGCACAGGAGCAGGAGACTGACAGATTCATAGATCGCGCATGAGCAAATCGACAGAGAAGATTTCCCCCTCCCACTATGACTTCATCTTTCTCTTTAATTCTTTGTTATTTGATTACGGAGTAGATACTTTTCTGGTTTGAGGGGTGATAATGTTTTGGTTCTTTTGTTTTGGAGATTCTTGATTTTCTTTATAAAAGTTCTTTTTGATTATCAATATTTGTCTAATTCTGATAATAGCGTTTGTGATTGTTAGATTGATTGAATATTTTGGTACCGATATTTAAATTAGTTTGATAATCTAAAGTCAATTCAGGTAGGATATCCATAATTGTATTCGCACTTGAATAGGTGATAACCGGGTTGAATAGTTCCTTCCCGGGGGTTAGACAATCAAATCTAATTGCTCCTCTTAGGTAGTAATTGTTTTGAATTTGGTTTTTCTAGATTGGAATGCGGTTAGGCAATATTCTTATGGGCACACCTAGGTTTATTTGCTTAATTAGGGGTAGTTAACGGTCGTACCTTAATTACCTACACTGTAAGGAAAAATTGGTTGTCGGAGCTTGTTGATAACTATAACCAATTTATTGATACTTTTTAATAAGAATTAATTTTATTGAATCAATGATAAAACACAAATGTCATAACTGCATCATCCCTTGAGCCAGACATCCCCTTGATAGTCAATCCCCTTTAATTTAATTACTTTGTTATTTTATTTTCATTAGATAATAAAAGAAAATTCCCCCTTTATTTACAACACGAAAGAGTGAATCACACAATCCCTGTGGAGACGATCCCTTCCCCTATATTACATTAAATTGTGATCACGGAGTAGGTAAAATATTTGATTGACCGCGCGACAGGTCAATTTTTTGGCGCCGTTGCCGGGGATTGGTGCTTTGTTTTACTCTTTTGTGTTATTTTAATTTATCCTCTTGTTTATGCCCCATTTTTCTCGTACAGGCGAACTGATATTTAATCTTGAGATCGAGAAGGTTGAGCGAAAACTACGGAAGGAAGCCAAGCAACGAAAAGCTGCTCAGGTTGCGAAGCTGGCAGAATCTTTAAACCACCTCAAAATCTCTAGCTCTAGCGACTCTGAAAGTGATCAAGAGACTATCATGGCTGAGGATACCCACACTTTAAGGGAGTTGGCTGCTCCCGACTTGGCGCAGCAGCCCTTATGCATTAACTTTCCCACTCTGAATAACACTATTGCTTTTGAACTAAAATCTGGATTAATTCATTTATTGCCTTCTTTTCATGGACTTGCAGGTGAAGAACCTCACAAACACTTGCAAGAGTTCGACGTGGTGTGCTCCAGCATGAAACCACCAGGTGTTACTGATGAACAGATCAAACTCAGAGCCTTCCCATTCTCGCTCAAAGATGCTACAAAGGATTGGCTCTACTATCTCCCACCTGGAAGCATCGACACGTGGAACGACATGAAAAAGAAATTTTTGGAGAAGTACTTTCCAGCTTCCAGGGCTGCGATTCTGAGAAAGGAGATATGTGGCATCAAGCAACATCAGGTGAAACGCTCCATGACTATTGGGAGCGATTCAATAAGCTTATCATTAAATGTCCACAACATCAAATTCCCTCTCAATTATTGATTCAATACTTTTATGATGGTTTGTCGTTGATGGACAGGAACATTATCGATGCTGCAAGTGGTGGAGCTTTAGTAAATAAGACGCCGGCACAAGCTTGGGATCTTATTGCGAGGATGGCTGAAAACACGCAGCAATTTGGTTCAAGAGATGTTGGACATATGAGCGGAGACAACAACGACCATGCCATCCAATCTATACAACAACAACTTTCTGAGTTGACGAGCTTTGTTCGCAAGATGGTCGTGGAAAAATCCAACCCGAGTGTCCAGGTCAAGGCGTGTGGAATATGCACGAGTGCAGGACACTCTACAGATGCATGTCCGACCCTCCAAGAAGAATGTGCAGTGGATGTGAACACTGCAAACTACGGTATGAATAGACCTCCAGCGTACAATCCATACTCTAACACCTACAATCCAGGCTGGAGAGATCATCCGAACTTGCGTGATGGAAACGCACAGCAGGGTAATGCTCATCAACCATTTGGAGCTATGCAGCAGATGCAACAACCTCGTTTCTATGAGAAACAGCGCCCCAAGCACCCACAAGCAACTCCAGTCCATCTTTGGAAGACTTGGTGAAGTCTATGGCTACCAGTACCCTGCAATTCCAGCAAGAGATTAAGTCAACTGTCGACAAATTACAAGGTCAGATCAATCAAGTGTCAGATGAGGTGAAACACCTACGTGAAAGAGGAAAGTGGCCTGCTCAACCTGAGCCAAATCCAGCAAATGTCAGCGCTATCACTATCTGCAGTGATACGATGATTGAATGTTCCTCCCGGCCTAATCCAAGGAATACGAGTGCTATAACCCTTCGTAGCGGAAAGGAATTGGAAGGTCCACCTCATATCTCAAAGGAACAGTATGAAGATCATATTGAGATGGAGATTGAAAAAGAGGCCGAACTTCACGAAAAGATACCTCCTAACTCTGTTCCTCCTACTGAAACTAAATCAGCTCTTTTTCCTGACAGGTTGAAGAAACCACAAAAGGCAAACAAACGAAAAGAGATGATGGAAATATTCAAGAAGGTGGAACTTAATATCCCGCTCCTGGAAGCTATCAACCAAATCCCTAAGTACGCAAAGTTTTTGAAAGAACTGTGCACCAACAAAAGAAAATTGCGAGGGGACAAGCATATTATAGCGGGTGAGAACGTTTCTGCTGTTATCAAAAGACAGGTAGCACCAAAAACAGGTGATCCAGGTATGTTTTCTATCCCTTGTAAGATTGGAAAAACTGAAATAACTAAGGCTATGTTAGATCTAGGAGCTGCTATTAATGTCATGCCTCGATCAATATACGACTCTTTAAATCTAGGGCCTCTAAAAGAAACAGGAATTATTATTCAACTTGCTGATCAAACCAATGCTTATCCTGATGGTATGATAGAAGATGTACTAGTTCAAGTGAATGAATTGATTTTTCCTGTTGATTTTTATATTCTGGATATGCATGATGCGCACTGTTCTAATCCACCGCCTCTTTTGTTAGGAAGACCTTTTATGTGCACTGCAGGAACAAAGATAGATGTTAAAAATGGCACACTCAGCTTGGAGTTTGATGGAGAAGAATTTCATTTCAATATTTTTAATCCCGTCAAATGTCCTGTTGAATCTGAATCGTTATATGCAATTAATGTTATTAATTCTGTGGTGCAGGAAACTTGTGAAGTTGGTAATGAGAATAAACGAAAAACTGTGTTGACAAAACAGTTAGAGAAAAAATCAACTTGAGAGAGTAAAAAAAGAAAAAAGATTGTCGAAAAGTGGAGATGAATTCCCAAGCGATCACCATTGCTGGCAGCGAAAAAATGTCATAAGGAGAATCAAAATTCTAAGCCGAAGAACAAGTGTGTGGCCAATAGACATCGCTTCAAATTATACCACGAGGGACCCTCACTTGATCCTATAAAGTCGGCACCCGTTGTCGATTTCGATGTTCAGAATTGATGCGAGGCGAAGTCTAGCTCAAAGACTATAAAAAAAAACGCTTTTTAAGAGACAACCCAAATCATTTAATTGCTTTCTTTAATTTTATTTATTTTTATTATTTAATTGCTAATAATACTTTTGATAGTTTTGTTTGGTTTAGTCGCCGCCTCCAACCTCCGGCGCTGTCGACTTTTTCCTCCCCTGCTCAGTCATCGCCGATCACCACATCCGCTCCTCTAAAAGGCTTGCGTTGGTTAGTTGTTTTCGCAGGACTCAGGAGAACTTCAAGCCTTCCTAAAAATCACAATCAAATGAAGAGGTGTTAACAAAGCTCCCAACTACTACACCCCCTATGGACTCCAGGGAAGTTCCTCTCTTCTTTTATTGTTTTCTTTACATTGAGGACAATGCATACTTTAGATGTGGGGAGAGATTTTTGTGCTATTTTTATGCCTGATTTGCTGTCTTTTCGCATGTTTTTTAGATTTGTCTAAAGTGAGTCAAAGGTGATTTGTGTGATAGGTTAGTTTGGCATGACTAATGACATTTGATTGGTGATATGTTGAGTCAAGTCGACGTTTGAACCCTGTGAGAATTTGAGCCTATGTTCCAAAAGTCACAGTAGAAAATAAATTGCATATATTCAAGCTTTTGGAAATTTTTTTCATGTGTGATTTGTAGTGCTCAATTAGATGACCTAGAACTTGAGTGATTATGCATGTTGAACTTGCAACTATCGGGTCTTGCGTTTTGAAAATGATAAGGGCATTAGGTAACCCATTAAGCCTTTCTTTATTACCCAGCACAATATATTTCCTTAGTTAGCCCATTTTAGCCTTCTTAGCCTATTTTTTCTTTTATAATAAACTGTTTTTTTAGCCTCATACCCTTCTTTCGATTGAGCCTTCTCCGATTTGAACCCTATGTTAGAAAGAATTACTTTAAGTCCATGTTGTGATGCACTTTATTCCTTCGGCACTAATTAGAAACGAACTTTGGGTACGAATAAGTCATAGTATGAAGAAATAATTGTGGATAGTGTAGCTATATATATATAGGCAAATGCCTAAAAAAAATGAAAAAAAAAACAAAAAAATAATAATACAAAAATAAATAAATAAATAATTATCTTAATAAAGTATTTTTATTTAATTTCATTATTAAAGTTTGGGCAGTGAATAAAGTAAGGATTTGATTATTTATGTCGATTTGTTCTTCATGTGCTAGCATCGTGTTCTTATTGTATTCTTTTCTGACATATTTTAGCCCTTGTATATCCTTTTTTCTACCCTGACCATAAGCCCCGTTACAACCCTTATTGAAAGTCCCTTTGATTCTCTATGCTAGATTTGAATATCTTAAGTAAGGAAAATTTGATTTTTACTCAAGCCTATAGGATAATCTTTTGTTGCACTACCTGAGTGTTGAGCCAATTATACATTTAATTCCTTCAGAGAGCATGTGAGAAAACACTTTATCTTGTGAGGTTGACTTGGTTTGATGTGTTAAAATTCAGATTGAATTGGTTGTGTTGGATCCTCTTGTCATATCGAGTTGCCTGCGATTTCTTTGGCTTATTTCGAATTTATGCTTGAGGGCAAGCATGATCTAGGTGTGAGGAGAATTGATAGTTAGAAATCGCATGCGTTTTATATTCATATCATATGCGATATTTGGGTGATTTTGATTGGATTCTACCTAATTTATATACGAATTGTTTATTTGCTGTGTGCAGAGGGCAAATATTAAATTTGGCATAATTGGCAGAAAAAAAAAATTAATTAAAGGCCCAAAAGCCCATCTACAAAATAATTAGGGCAAACATTAAATAAAAGGAGGGATCACAGTTTCAAAAGAGGAGGACGGCTAGGGCAGAAACGCACAGGAGCAGGAGACTGACAGATTCATAGATCGCGCATGAGCAAATCGACAGAGAAGATTTCCCCCTCTCACTATGACTTCATCTTTCTCTTTTATTCTTTGTTATTTGATTATGGAGTATATACTTTTCTGATTTGAGGGGTGGGGTGATAATATTTTGGTTCTTTTGTTTTGGAGATTCTTGATTTTCTTTATAAAAGTTCTTTTTGATTATCAATATTTGTCTAATTCTGATAATAGCGTTTGTGATTGTTAGATTGATTGAATATTTTGGTACCGATATTTAAATTAGTTTGATAATCTAAATTCAATTCAGGTAGGATATCCGTAATTGTATTCGCACTTGAATAGGTGATAACCGGGTTGAATAGTTCCTTCCCGGGGTTAGACAATCAAATCTAATTGCTCCTCTTAGGTAGTAATTATTTTGAATTGGGTTTTCTAGATTGGAATGCGGTTAGGCAATATTCTTATGGGCGCACCTAGGTTTATTTGCTTAATTAGGGGTAGTTAACGGTCGTACCTTAATTACCTACACTGTAAGGAAAAATTGGTTGTCAGAGCTTGTTGATAACTATAACCAATTTATTGATACTTTAATAAGAATTAATTTTATTGAATCAATGATAAAACACAAGTGTCATAACTGCATCATCCCTTGAGCCAGGCATCCCCTTGATAGTCAGTCCCCTTTAATTTAATTGCTTTGTTATTTTATTTTTATTAGATAATAAAAGAAAATTCCCCCTTTATTTACAACACGAAAGAGTGAATCACACAATCCCTGTGGAGACGATCTCTTCCCCTATATTACATTAAATTGTAATCATAGAGTAGGTGAAATATTTGATTGACTGCGCGATAGGTCACAGGGTGCTTCGGCAGTGGGGGGCATAGTAGAATGGGAAGAGATTGGAAGAAATAAACCCATCCACAACATGAGATTATGAGTTTTATTAAGGTTTTTTTTTCGGTTTAAATTTTTGTAATTGATTTTAGTATATAAATAAAAATTCCAAGCATATTAATTTGACATTTTCTTCATACAGTGCGGGATAATTTTGAGGTATATAATTAGATAATGTAGGTTTATATAAAAATAACATAAAGTACATACAATATTCATTATAATGTATTGTGATTTCAAGGGTAAAGTTGGTATTAAGGAATAAAGTGTAAATTCAAATAAAAAGTATGGAGTACAATACTTTGTTAAAATGAGGAGTGACTGAACTTAAATAATTTTTAGGTTAGAGGTATTTAAATCATTTATTTATACTATAAACAAATTTGTTTTTACTAAAAAGAAAAAGAAAAAACATCAAGGATTTGTTTGTTGTGTGTTTGTTTGGGGAGTTTGGATTTTGAGTTGAAATTTAAATAGTAAAAAATTTGAATTTGAATAGTGCTATGATGTGATATAAAAAGATATTGATGTGATATTTTTAATATAAATTGATCTTTAGTATAATATAAAAAATAAAAAAATAGGTATTTGATTTAATATTTTAGGGAGAAAAAATTTTGATGAATAGTGGAAATTTGGGAAAATTCCCCAAAAGAAAACAATTATTAGTGCAAAATATTTTTTGATGTGAGGTATATAGAATTGATCAATAATAAAAGATATCTATATATATTTAGTTTGTTTACTCAATAAATTTGTTTTGACACTATTTTTTTTATAAATATTAATAAAAAAATAATATATATTATCTTTTCTCATAAAATTCAATAATTCAACACAGCATAGAATATGAGTATTTTTTTATATAAAGTATAGAAAATTATGTCAATAATATAAAAAACTCTACGAGTTTTAATCAAATTTAAGTAGTTTTTCAATGTGAAAACGATGGTACCAATCCTGATTTTGTGTTGATTTTCAACGAAAAAATATGTTTGATCCTTCAAATGATAATTTGAATCAAAGAATTTTAAATAGACCTAAAAGAACTATTAAACAATTTGTTAGGTTTAATGATTTTGATTTTCTTTCATATGCCCCTAGTGTGTATAAGGCAACCAATTCAAAATATAAAATTGAGTGAATTAAAGCAATGAATGATGAAATCTTTTATTCGGTTGTGAATTTCTATTATTTGAGAGTCTTGTTTGTTTTGGTTGCTCATTTTAATTAAAATCTAAAACAAACAGCTATCAAAATTGAGGCACTGTGGAAGGGAATTTTGGGGCGAAACCGAAGCTAGAGGACAGACTCTACCACCTACTCTTCCTAGGCTTTGATCGACAATATTTCTTTCTTCGTCTATTTTTACATTGAGCAACATTTCCCTTTCCCATTTTATTTATCAAACAAAACTCTTCTAAAACCCCACTCACCGACGACGTTAGGGATGGAGGGTCGCGGCATTTCCTCTTACTTTTACTCCTCACTCCATTTTCATAACTTCCGCCCCTTCACCAACCCAAAATTTCTTTTTCCTTTCCAATATACCGACAATGCAGTGGGATTTGTTTGTCAACGGGTAATGGAGGGTCAGCGGCAAGGCATTGTTAGCAAAGTGGCTGGAGACGAAGAAGAAGGAAAAAAAAAGGAAGAAAAAAAGGATGAAAGAACAATTTGGAGAAAGAAGAAAGAAGAGAGAAAGGAAGTCCCCTAAAAGATGGCCTGATGGTGTGGAGGTTGGACGTATGACCATGAGATCATGAGTTCTAACCCCGACGCTTCAGGTCACCTGTATTATTTAATTATAATTAATAATTAGAATTTAATAATTATATATTCAAAAAATAATACTCTATCCGTCCGGCTCTAAGGATCTCATTTACATTTTGCAACATTGTTTGTAACTTAAAAATATCTTTATATTTGTAAAAAAAATTTGCACAAATATTATTATAATAGTATTATAAGACAGTACTAGAAGTATTTTTATAATTTTTTCTTGATTTGTACTACGTTTTCATATAATAACTAATATTTAAAGATCAACAAACAATAAAATAAATGAGACCCTTATAAGCGGACGGAAGTAGTATAATACTATCATAATTTTATATCAAACCAATAATTACCTATCACATTGTTATTCATCAAAACCCTTCAAATTCAAACAAAATTTACCAAGCTAAAGAAACACATATTTTCAAAATTATAAAAAAATTCAAATTCAAACAAATCTCAAATCAAAATTTCTCAAACCAACTCTAAAGAAACACACCTTAATTTTAAGACCATTGTGTAATTTATTTTTCTCAATCCATAGCTTGATGAGGTGGGCTTGTACACATAAGAATTTGGAAGCCTTTTTACTTTTGGCCATTATTGATGCTCTTTTTATTAATTAAAAATTTAATTTATTCAATTTAATACTATTATTATCTATCAAAAGTACTCCAATAAAAACAAAACCTATTAACCCAACTATTAACCCAAAAAAATGACATTTTTTCAAAATTAAAAAATCAAATCAAATCAAATTCAACTGAAATTTAAACCAAATCTTCCCAAACTAATACAAAAAACACACCTTAATATATTATATATATTGAAATTTCTGTCAAAAATATAGTGGAAGAACAACCCTGAAGTATTTTACATAGTTTAATTTAATATAATATTTCACGAAATAAAGTAAAATATATACTTTTTATTTTGACCGAAAACAAAAGAGATATTATATCATCTATTCAAAATAAAAAAAAATAGAACAAAAATATGTATCTCTTCCGTCCCGGTGGAATTGACACTTTTCATTAGTCATACAGTATTATAATGATGTTTAATAATAGTAAATTATGATATTATTTTATTAATTTTTATATAATTAATAATATTAGAAGTTTTAAGATAAAATTAATATATAATTAAAATTTAGAATATGTATTTAAATAATTTAAAAATTATATCATAATAAAAAATATATACAATATAGATATTATTTGATAGAGAATAAATTTTTTTATAATACAAATAAATAAAAAATATGTTTATTTATTTATAATTAATATAAACTAAATTTATAAAAAATTTAGAATTTTAAACATAAACAAACATATTTGTTTTTTTTTTATGACAGAGATAAAAATAAAAAAAAATTGAATGGATTATATGATTTTATATGTTATATATTTAATTAAATAAATTTTTACTTAAATAGAAAAATGTCTTGACAAAAATAAAGATGTCAATTAGATGAGGGAGAAAGAGAGTAAGGGTGTTTTTGGCATAGGGAATTGACAGTAGAGAAATAAAAATATTTTCATTTCCCTTATTTGTTTGAATCAGATAAATGGAAGTTAAGAAATAAATTGTTTTTTATTTCTCTATTTTTATTTCTCTCATATATTCAGAGAAATGAAGAGAAATGATGTTCAGTATATATATTTTTATTTTTTTTGTACTATTTCATTTTTATAATTATTTATATTATATTATTTTAGTTTTACAAAAATTATTTTTAATTTATCATTCAAGTATTTGATTTTTTACGATTTTTTTAAAAAAATTTATACTAAAATATGATCTTATAAATTTCGTATATAATTTATAATTTTTTGTTTAAAAAAAGTTACCATAAATATTTTTTTATAATTTTTATTCGCTAAAATTCTCTTTTGTTAGATTAATCATTTATTTTTGTCTGATCCATTTAATTTTTTTTACATTTCTCAACTCAATTTTCTATTCTACAAACCAAGAGAATTACTCAATTTATTTTCTCTCAAATTCCATTATCTACTCTTATTTCTGTGCAATTTCTGTACCAAACGCCTCCCGAGAGTTTGTTTCTTTTGTGAAATAGTCTGAATAATTTTTTATTTCTCCATTTAATAAGAAAGATAAATGTTACCGATTTTATAAAATTGTAGTATTTTTTTAAAAATGATATATATTGAGAATGGTATAATAATATAAAAATAATTTATTTATGTAGATAATATTTTTGAGAAATGTGCCTATTTCTTCTCACAAAACTGTCACACCGTAATATTTTTACCCTGTCATTCGACTGTTACGAAGGAACTATGCGGTGTGTATCACCAACTGCTCGAATTCATTAATTCACTAGATTTTATACGGGTCGATTATTGTCGTCAGCGGAAGGAACTCATCGGGCAAAGGCTCAATTCAAGATACCTGCAAGTGGATTTAAAGCACGCCGCTCAGATCAGCCTAGGGCACATCGCCATTTGCGTGTGCCTTTTTTCCTTCGCAGGTGCTCGGCTGCGAGTGATTTTGCTAATCGATCATGGGTTACGAAAACGATCCGTAAGTATCCTGTTCCAATTTGGCAATCGCAGAATTAGGGTTTCTCGTATAATTTCTCAGCAATTTTGGGCGGTGAATTCACGGATGTTTTTCGAATTAGGGTTTGTTAAACGTTGTCGCACATAGGAATAGGAAAACGTTAGGATTCCTTTGTTTATCCGATTATCACCAATTTTTTTAGATTGAGCAAGGATCCTTTCTTAACAGGTTTTTTTTTTTTTGTTTTTTTTTGGCTTATGTTGGTACTTGTGTGGTCTTGTGGGAAAGGGGCGTTCTTGAATTTAGTAGGTTTTGCAGATTTTGAAATGGTGTTTTTATATTATTGTTTCGTCTATGTGCGCGTTTAGGCACCGAGATGAAGATGGAGAGCCATTGATGGACTTCGATGCCGATTTCCAATCCGATCAGGATGAGCCTCGGCACCATCTCTTGGACGATGAAGATGATGATACCATGTACAATCGCCGTGAGCGGTCGCCAACTCCAGTTTATGATGATTTCAAGGCAAAGCCCCGGAAGAGGTTGATAAAAAAATCATCGCCCCTTAAAGATCCAGGTCCAGTGGAGGATTTTGGATTGGATGATAATGAGGTTGACATTGGTGGGTTTTATGGTGATGATGGAGATAACATGGGTGGAGTAGTGAGAGATAATTATTCAGATGGAGGAAATAGGAAGAGGGGAAGAGGGGAGAAGAGTAAGGGTATTGAGAAGAGGAGTAAGGGAGGGGAGAAAGGGGAAAAGAAGTTAAAGTTGAGGAAAAGTGGAGGAGGAGGAGGAGGTTCTAGTACGAGGGATCATGAGGCTGACCCGGAGATGAAGGAGATGTGGGATACCATAGCGGGTGGTCATTCAGAGGTAGGTTTGGACTGCCTGCCTGCCTTCATTTTATTCTCTTCGATATGTTCTGTATTGCGGCGTCGGAATTCACTTCTCTATTTGTTACATGCCTATTGAAGTGAAGTCATTGAGTTTTAGTGGTTTTTGTAGTTAAGGTAGGAATTCATTGAACTTGATAAAACTGTTGAGCAATGTTAACTACAGAGGTGTTGGGAGTTTTGAGTATTTTGTAAAATTGAGGGGTTTGTTTACATATTCGTGTATGCTTGCACATATCTACTGTCGATTCTTTGTACACATGATTTTATTGCTTGAATGTGCACATTGATTTATTGAGACCTGTCTTAGTAAAATTTTTGAATGAGTGTAAAGATTGTATTGAATTCTCTTAAATCGTCTCAAATTGATTTAAAGGAAGAGTTTGATGGTGAGGGTGGGTCTCCGTACACTCTTTGATATATATATATGTGTGTGTGTGTGTGCGCGCGCGCGTGTGTAAGCACATTCCAACAAGTGTTATTAATGGTCATATATGTTGATCAGACTGAGTAATTTAAAATTACAATTGAGTTTTCAATTTGCCATCATTATGTTTATTTGTATCAAAGAAATATGGTGCTTACCACATGATGCAGGTTTCATTAATTTAATTTTTAAGTTAAGATTTCTGCCACTAAATAATTGACTAGTCAAGTGAATGTTTCATTGCTTGCTGTTTCTTAAAATTCAAATGGCACACTGTTGGTTGATTCAGCTTAAAATTCATATAGGATGATCAAGACGGTGTTCGGACTGTTGATGATGACAACTTCATAGATGATAGTGGTGTGGATCCTGCTGATCGGTATGGAAGTGACAATGAGCATTCACCAAGTCGTCATCCCCAGGTTTGGATTTTATCTATTATATATTCATTTGTATTTTAAATACACTCTAGACAAATAAACTTTGTTGTAATAACTTTTATTAACTTTCTATTCTTGAACTGTCGTTATTTTGCTTCCCTTTTTTCCTTTGGTTCATGGCTAGCTGCATTTGAAGTGTTATGGGTGTTAATTAAAAACTAGATCTCTTTTGTTGGAGAAGATATAAACTTCCATTCTAATTTATAAGTGACAATCGCTATAAGTGTTATTAAGCTTTGCTGTTATAAGGTTGTCTAGCAAACCATTTATGATCACCATGAATTTTGTTGCCATTTGAGTTGTTGGCGCTATTTTAAACATGAGATGCACAATTTTTTTTAATGACATCGGAACTCAAAGCCGCTAGTCTTCGAGTGCGCTCTGGGTAAATCTCGGCCGAACCTAATAGTTTATAAACTAAGCTCGGCAAAGCAAGTCACACTAGGTGAACTATGTGTGTCAAAAAAGATCTAGGGCATTGGGGGTTAGAACCCATGACCTCGCGGTTACGAGTCCATCCCCACCATCAGGTAGGGTCATAAATGGATCAAATAATTTTGTTCAATTCGAATACGAATCAAATATAAATATGAAATTTTAATATTCGATTCGCTATTCGTAAATATTTGATTCGATGATAAAGAACATATAAATAGTATAAAATATAGTAGTAATATACATATATATGTATTTCCCAATAGAAATAATTAAACTAAATTTATTAATAATGATACTTTTAAATTTATATAAATAAATACTCCATCCCAAAACAATAATCTCATTTTGTCATTTTCGTTCGTCCCAAAACAATAGTCTTATTTTCATTTTTGGTAACCATCTTTCCACCTTTCTACAAAACTATCTCTACTATTTCACAATAATTACGTAAAGTAAGGGTATTTTAGTCTTTTAGAAACACTTTTACATCTACTATAATTCCCGTACCCATCCCAAATGTCTCTATTGTTTTGGGACGGAGGGAGTATTATATAATTAAAACTACACTTATACAATAAAATTTTATTTATATTAGAGCAAGAAGTCTTTTTTTTGTCAGTGTGAAAAAATAATAAATATGTACAGTTTTTAATCAAGTTTTTTAATAATATTATTAAAATTTTTAATTAATAGAAGTCCTAAACGAATAGCTTCAAATTGAATCGGATAAAATAAAAATGAATCGCATTTTGAATCAAATATTTGTATAATATTGAAATCGAATCGAATAATTTAAAAACTATTTCCAATCGAATATGAATATCATCTTAAGATTCGAAATGAATCAAATAATTAAATATATTTTTTAAAATGATTTGATTCATTTACAACCCTACCACCAGGCCATACAAGACCTTGAGATGCACAATTTTGAAATTATGTCAAGTTGTCAACACCATTATATTAATTAATGTTACTCTATGAAGGAGCTAACTAGATCTTAATCGATTTCTTGTGTTTGTGTTTATCTGGTTGTCTGTGTGTCAATCCATCCCTGTTTTATCTACAATTTGTATGTGTAAATTTAACTTTCCTAGAGAACTTATTTATTTATTGTAAGCCATGCCATCTCCAAGGTAGTGTGACATTCTGGCTAAGCACCCACCTGTCCTGTAATTTTCATAGATGAAAATATATGTTAAAACATCTTTGATTGTGTGACTTGCTTCCGCATACTAGTCAAATCCAGACCATTTCTAAAATCTAGTATATGTGCTCACCAGAGTGGCATTTACTTATCTTACACATCAAACTGCAACTTGTTCGGTCACATGTTTGGTGTTTCTACACCCGTTATATGGACAATACCTGCCAACCCTAATGTTTTAAGCTGAACTTCTGCATACTCAATTTGTTTATTCTCCCGAAAGTATCTCTTTTACAGGTGAGAAAGTTCTGTATCGAAACTTTGTTTAATTATTTATAAGTACTTTACTAAATAATAATTTCACTCCATGCCAGATAATATTGACAATTTATTTCTCATACTAATATTGCTGGAATGTCATTAAGCAATTTACTTCCTTTCTTTCCTTCCATTAATAATAAAATCTAAGTTAAATTTTACAATGAGTTACTAGTTACCAATGAAGGCTGTTTAATTTGTGTTCAAGTTAAATTGTCCTGTTGATTTAGCCAGAATTCCATTGCTTTGTTGTGGGTTTATTGACATTTATCTCTGGCGGAGTAAGGATGTAGGAATTTTAGGGTGTTACTTTGTACATTTCTCTGTTGAAATTTATTTTATGATCGATAAACTGATGTTTCTGCTTCTTTCTTTTTTTTTTTTTTTGCTATTAAAAAAATTGTGAATTTATGGCTTTGTTTTGCAACCAAAATGCAGTCCCTGTATTTACTGTTTCCCCTCATTTCTTTTATGTTATTAGAACACTGAATATTAAGTAACTCAATAACTCTACATTCAGCCACTTAGAGCATCACATAAATTACTAATTAGAATGTTATTTTAGTCACCAACTATAATTAAATCGTGCTTAATGTTCTAGTGACACCTCTGGTATGAGGTTATAAATGATGAGGTCATTTAGTTTACGTCTTCGACTCTATTACATTTAATTCACCTGTCCCTCTCTACCTTTACGCCCGCGTGAACACACGCGCTTGAAGAGAATCTTGAAAGCATGGTTGCGTGTAGGAAACGATGCTATTCTACCTCAGCATTGATTTCATTTGCTTTATTGTATTTGAAATTTTTCTATTTAGGTCACTCTTTTCCTCTGTACACTCAACTTTTGTCTCTTCTATCTATTTTTTCTGTGTTTCTCCATCTTTGCCTTTCCTTGGTTTCTCCGATACAAGTTATACTATAGCTTAAGATGAGCTCTAAATCAAAGAAGGAGGTTTGATTTTTCCTTCTGATTTTTCATATGTGGAGTATCATTATCATTATTAATGTTTTTTTGGCTGGATCTGAGATTTTGAAGGGTGTTTGGGATTAACTTGGTTTTTTTTTTTTTTTTAATACATTTGATTGTTAGGAAAATAATTTGTCTTTGTGTTTCATGCTGTAATTCTGCAGGCTGAAGAGGGTGAAGAAGATGATGAAATCAAGCAGATGTTCAAGGTGGGCAAGAAGAAGAAGAAAAATGAAAAAAGTGCCGCAGAAATTGCACTACTTGTAGAGAATGTGATGGCAGAGTTGGAAGTTGTAGCAGAAGAAGATGCGGAGCTGAATCGTCAGGGTAGACCTGCAATAAGCAAGTTGCGGAAACTGTCTCTTCTAACTGATGTGCTTTCCAAGTCAGTTTCCTGTTCTGCCTCTTCTCTTCCATTCCATATTGCAGTGATTTAGATTTTATTTTTTTTGAATTTCCTTACAAATATTGCATACTGTATTGTATAGAAAACAACTCCAACAAGAATTTCTAGATCATGGAGTTTTAACTCTGCTGAAGAACTGGCTTGAACCCCTACCAGATGGAAGCTTGCCAAACATTAATGTCCGAGCTGCAGTTTTGCAGATCCTGAGTGACGTATAGATACCACATCCTTTCACGGGTTTAATTTATACGGCATTTTTTTGTTATTTGGAAATTGATTGTTTCTGTCGGTGCTGCAGTTTCCCATTGATCTAGAGCAATATGATCGTAGAGAACAGTTAAAGAAGAGTGGCCTTGGAAAGGTGAAAAGTTTCTTAATGTTGCTGTGGTCATGTGGACACTCTTGTTTGTTCCTTTCAAATTTTATGTAGCAATTGGAATACTGATTTCTTATGACTGAGTTATTATCGGCGTCAGGTGATTATGTTCTTGTCAAAGTCGGAAGAGGAAACTACCAGCAATCGCAAACTGGCTAAGGAATTGGTTGATAAATGGGTACATTAATTAGCCATTTTTTCCATCTTCTGTTAGATTCAGCACTTAATATGTTTAATTGTGACTGAAATGTTGCATTTGGAAATATAAAGGTTCAGATTTTGTACAATTGATTCCTATGTATCGCCTTATATTTCATCATGGTTTTTATACAGAGCCGACCCATATTCAATAAGAGCACCAGGTTTGAGGACATGAAAAACTTTGAGGAGGAAAGGCCATTCAAGAGGCCTTCTGCTAAAAAGTATGCTTAAAATTCTGAGAGAAGAACGTGCTTGAATATTCTTTATTCTTCGAGAAATTAATCTGCAGTGAATATTCTTAACTTATTACAGGGCCATGAATAAAGGAGCTGGAATGTCGTCTCGTGATGATGACCTTGATTTAGCTGGATATTCACAGTAAAAATTTCTCCCTCATACAAAACTTAATTTATTTTAATTAACTATGTTGTCTAATTTTAATATCCAATTGGCCAAATCTACAGGAGCTCGAAATCTGGCCAGTCATCTTCCAGGCAGCATGCCTCGAGGCCAGAAGCTATGTCAATGGATTTTGTGGTTCGCCCACAATCCAAGGTCGACCCAGAAGCTATTAGGGCCAGAGCTAAACAAATGGCGCAGGACCAGCGCCGGGCAAAGGTGGGTGGTTTAGTTTATGCCCGTTTCTTGATGATCGTGATTTTTATATTGGGTTAAATTGTGCTGCAGAAATTGATCCATTGTTTATTTCCTTTGCGGTATTTACATTTACAGATGAACAAGAAGTTGCAGCAATTGAAAGCGCCAAAACGTAAGCAACTACAGGCCACAAAACTGAGCGTGGAGGGGCGTGGCATGGTGAAGTATCTTTGAGTTATCCCGTCTGCCGGGCCAGGTGAACGTTGTCTTCTCAGTTGAATTGCTGTTGTTTCTGGAGAGTTCTTTTCGTTGTTGTTGATGGACTATTTTCTGTACTCTTTAAGTGTTTGTTGTGATGTCGAGAGTCCCGAGACTTTGCTAAGAATGGATTGTGGTATTTTAATTAAAGAATAAATGTTCATAAAATATAAGTATGAAATAAAATTGGCTAATAAGTATATACATTTACTTTTAGGGCAGAATAATATTTTAGTTGTAGTGGATAGTTAAAAGTACTATAAAGATAATTTTGCTTTTGGTTTTTTGGTGTAAAAAGTAATAATGGGATGATAAAGTGAGGGCATTTGTAGAAAAAAGTAGGTATGTAATGAAATGATTACTTTGAAATTTGACAATTTAAAATAGAAATATATATACTTTCTGATTTGACGGTGAGAATATTTCATATGCATTTATTTAGAAGTGTGAATTTATGTGATTTTTGGAATAGTGAGTGTGAATTTATGTGATACTTATTTAATCAAAATTTCCAGTTTTGGTGTGTCTATTTTCTATTTTGGAATAATGTGTGTGAATATCTGTGATTGTTGTATGTTCATTCTTCTCACTAGTATTTTCAAGTGGAACAGTTTTTAATGAATGTTATTAAAAAATATATAATATATATAGATATTAATATAATATGTATAATATATATTTTATTTTTTTAGAAAATGTTAATAAATTCAAAATAAAATATTATTTTATATGTTACCAATGTAATTTTGAATATCAAACATAAAAAATACTTTTATCTAAAAACACAGTGAATAAGCCTATTTATTACATATTTTTTTATAAAAAAAAGAAAAATTTTCTGGTGAAACATAGGGGTTGTGTTTGGTTTGCAGACTTGGGATGAATTTTATGCCCAAAGCAATTTAAAATCTCTAGTTTTAGACCTATATTCCCTCTGAACACCCCACCATTCTACTTTTGCAGTACATAAGAGCAAAGACAATGGGTATGTTTCTTTTAAGGGTGTGTTTGGTTGGGAGTTTGGATTTTTAGTTGGGATTTGAATAGTAAAATTTTTTAATTTGACCTGATATAAACAGGTGTTGATTTGATGTTTTGAATGTAAAATTGATTTTTAATATAATATAAAAAATAAAAAATAGGTGTTTGATTTGATGTTTTTGGAGGAAAATTTTGGATGAATAGTAGGATTTTGTCTAAATCCTACAAATGAACACACCCTTAGTAAATTTTTTCAAATTTTACTATTTAGATTCTGCATCATTTCTCTGAAAAAAAATTATATATATATTTTTTTTACAAAATATCTCATCAAAACATTATTTTAATATTAAATTTAAATCAATTTTTTTTAAGCTCAATAAAAAAAAAAAAAAAACAAACTTAATCCTTTATTGAAAAAGTCATCTATTCTATCTATTCTGATCTTGAGTTGTACGTGTCCATGGAAAAAAGAGAAATATACATATATATAATTTTATTTTATTTTTTTTGTTAGGAAGAGAAAGAGATATATAAAAGAGACAAAATATGTGTGTACTTTTACTGTGTTTGTTTGAAGATTTGAATTTTGAACTGTGATTTAAATAGTAAAATTTTTGAATTGGAATAGTTATATGATGTAATATAAATAGGTGTTGATGTAATATTTTAAATGTAAAATTAATTTTTAGTATAATATAAAAAATAAAAAATAGATTTTGATTTGATATTTTTGAAAAAAAAAAATAAATAAATAATAGAAATATGGGCAAATCGCCAGAAGAACACACCTGTGAGAGAATAGAGGATTACATTCCCAACATATGAAGGTTACTTTGACAGAAGTAGCATGCGTGATTCATGAAGTGTAGTAATGATTTTTAATTCTAAAAATTACTTTAGAAAAAATAATAAATAATTACGAATAAACAAACAACGGCATAGATTCATGCAAATTTTCTCAAATGCCCAATTAATTAAACTTTATTAAACCATTACTCTATGGGATGAAAGAGAGTCAAAATCGACATCCCAATTGATCGATCCGAAAATTAAATAATTCCTTTTATCTTGCATGGATTGATCAGACCAATTAAACATCAATCTATCTAATAACATATTTCAATAATTCAACACGGAAGGACTCTGATATCAATATCAAGAATTGCATCCTAAGCCCAAAATTTATCTTGTCATAGTCGGATTCGGATCTGCAAATCGATGGAGAGTTTTGTGTTCGTGAGATATGGACGTAATGGTTGTTGCGTCTAGATCTGGATCACAACCCTATTTATATCTCTTATTATTAATTGGTTTCATCACTCAATTAAAACCCTATTTATATCCCTTATTATTAATTGGTTTCATCAGCCAATTAATAAGTTGTCGGTCCGCATTTACTAAATACATTTGAGCCTAATAAATTAATTAATTTATTAATATATATTTAATCTGATTGATAGTTACATTTATTTCATAAATTATAAACATTAGAAAAACATACAACTATATAATTTACTAATCAATGCATGAATGGTAGATCTCTCTTTATTTGATGAACTGTTTCTTGTTCTTAGCCTAAGACTCGTAGCGATTTCAAAATGCTAGCAAAATTGGGTCATCCCAAAAAATCTTTTAAAAAACCTTAAATTTAGAAGAAAAAAAAAAAAAAAAACACAAACACACAGAAACAAAAAGACAAAGTGATGGACAATAGATAAAATTAAGAAAAACAAATAGAATATTTACACTTATTAATTAAAAAGGTAAGATGTATCACTCGAAATTATTTATTTTTTTATTATAATAAAATTATTCATATATAAATATCAAAATATTCATTTTTTTTTAATAAAATTATTATTTTTCTTTATACTTACAAATGTAAAAATATTGTAATCATTTTATATAGTTTTAATAACCAATAAAATATTGTTCTATCTGTCCAGACTCTTTAAAAAAACTTATAATTTCATCTTATCCATTTAAATTAATAAATTGTAACGTAATCTTAGGATTATTAAGCCTAAAATTCCATTTTGGTCTAAAAAGTCTTGATCCATAGGATCAAATAAGCAAAAAAACTGAAACTAAAAATCAAGAAAAGATTTTGCTTTTTTTTTTTTTTTCTTTTTGGGATAAAGATAAGATTGATCGGAGGGGACTCGTTATCTCGGTGGTTACTTAATTTTTTTGTCAAACTCCAAATTTCATTATACATCAATTTTTGTCTGTTTTCATTGACTGCAATTTTTGTGCAGTAATAGGATGAATAAAATATAAATTTTTTTAGTGTATTTTGAAATATTATCATTTCAAATTTAATATATGGAATTATTGGGGCAAAGGTATGCTACTAGGTTGAGCCCATTCTTTTCTTTTATTGTGGATAAAGTCGCATACATATATTTTACATAGTTGATTTTTCCAACATACATATACTGGTGTCTTTGTTTGAAAGAATTTGTAGGATGTTTACTAATATATGGGTGTGTTTGTTTGAAAAATTTTGTGGAATGTTTATTATTCCTACAAAATTTTCTTCAAAAATATCAAATCAAATATTTTTTTTCTTTTTATATTATACTAAAAATTAATTTTTACATTGAAGACGTCATATCAATTCTTATTTATATCGCATTATACTATTATTCAAATTCGAAAGTTTTAGTAGCCAAAATCCAAACCCCAACCAAATACACCCTTAAATTAATTCCATTTTATTTTTTTCAAAAAAAAATCTTTTTAAAAGATTTTTCTAAAAATAATATATTATATACATTTATTATTTTTATATTATATATTCCATTCGTTCCAAAATAATAGTCTAGTTTTACCATTTTCGTCTGTTTCAAAACAATAGTCTAATTTCCATTTTTGGTAACAAATTTTTACACCCACTATCAATATCAATATAATAGCATTATTATTCCTTAATTCTCATACCAATTTTAAATGTCCCTATTATTTTGAAACAAACAGAATATATAATTCCCTATTTCTTCTCATCAAAAAATATTCCTTCAAATCAAAATATAAAACAAACACACAATTTTCTAAATCGAATAAAATTGTAATTAAATATTCAAGTATGACGAACAGGCTAGACCTATTCTGAAAAGCTAAGGATTGAGTTTGGCCTATTAGCCTGTAATAAAAAAATAATACAGCCTGAGTCTGGCTTATTTTTGAGCCTATATAGCCTACGAGCCTATTTAAAAGCCTATATAATAATTATTTTTTAATTTTTTAAAATTTAATATTAGTAAAAAAATATAAATGCAATTATTATTTTATGTATATATTGATAAATTTAATAAGCAATTAAATTATAAATTTTAAAAATACAAATAAATTATAAAAATATTGATAATATAATTTAAAATTACAAAATATAAATAAAAAATAATATTATAGTATTAGTATTAATATTAGTATTTTTTAATATTATTAATAATTTTTATTTAATAAAAAAATTGATAATATATAAAAAATTTAAGTTAAACATATTATTATAATTTTAAAACATACAAATTTGCCCAAAATCCTAATACCCTAAGTAGACTTTGCTCAAATGGTTTAAACCGTCGGTTACGATTTGTCAAAATATCAAATTGAAACCGAACCTTCTGAATAACGGTTTTGATTACGGTTTGACGGTTTCGATTACGGTTTAGAAACCGCCTATTACAATTTGAACCGCCGGTTTATATACATTCATTTTTTATATATATATTTTTATATTTTCTATTTTTTTTATATTTAAATTTTATTTGAAATAATTAAATTCGATTTTAATTTTATTTACATATATTTATTATGTAAAAATTGTATATATAGATAATTAATTAAATTATTATAATATAAAAACAATTAAAATAATAAATTTAGTTAATAATTAAATTAAATTTTAAATTTTATAAAAATATTGATGTAAATTATAATGAATAATAAAATACAGTAATTTAAATTAAATATAATTATATAATAAAAAAATAATATTATAATATTATTATTTTTTAATATATTAATAATCATTTATATTATTAATATTATTTTTTATTTTTATAAAAATTTACTAATTTATTAAAAGAATTAATTTTAAATATATCATCATTATTATTATTATTATACAATACACATAATTTTAAATTTTAACCTAATCAATATTTACACATCACAACTACAGCCGCCGCCGCACGGCTAGGTTTTCTCTTTCTTTCTTCTTTCCTCCTCTCCTCTTTCTTCTCTTCTTCTCCTCCTCCTCCTTTCCTTCTCCTTCCTCCTCCTCCTCCTCTTCTTCTTCTGCGCTCTGCGGCTCTGCGCCTGCGCAGGAGAGATTTTTTTTTTTTTTTCTAAAAAAAAGGTAAACCGCCGGTTCAAACCGTAAACCGGCGATTCCCGGTTCGAAAAAATCACAAACCGAAACCGAAGCGTCAGAATGACGGTTTCGGTTCGGTTTGGCCGCGGTCTGAACCATAACCGACGGTTCGAACCGTCGGTTCGAAACCGAATGGGCAAGTCTGACCCTAGACCTAATAAATCATTTTACACACCCACCCACGCCACAGCAGACGCAGCCGCACTAGCCAAGGCAGCCACCAGGTTCTTCCTCTTTCTTCTTTTCTTCACCTTCACCGTTTCTTTCCTTTCTTCTCCAATTCTTCTTCTTCTTCCTCTTTCTTCTTCTTCTTCTTCTTCGCCTCTTCAGCCAGCCCGCCCTAATCGCCCTAATCTGCAGATAGACGCCTTGTCTGAGAAAGCTAGGGTTTTGGATTTTCAGCGACTGGTGGAGGTTCCGACAATCGATTCACGATGGTATTTTTTGAACTAATTCCCTGTAATTCTGCAAGAGTAGTTATGGAAAGGCTTTTGTTTTTATGCATTTGTTGTTCTGGAATTCTGATTGGTGGTGGTGGTGGTGGTAAACTTGACAGCCTCAAGGAGATTACATAGAGTTGCACAGGAAGAGGCATGGCTACCGCCATGACCACTTCGAGCGCAAACGCAAGAAGGAGGCGCGTGAAGTGCATAAGCGCTCTCAGATCGCGCAGAAGGTTATCTGTTTTCTTTTGATTTTGATTCCATTGATTATTTTATTTTGCTTAATTTTGCCTGTGCGGGAGGTATATGTTTCAGAATTCATGGTTGGAGTTTTGTTTTGTACAGGCCCTTGGCATAAAGGGTAAGTTGTTTGCTAAAAAGCGGTACACTGAAAAGGCTCAAATGAAGAAAACGTAAGATTTCTGTGGCTAATCCTGTTTTGTGTTTAACATATATTTTTTTTTTCTCTGAAAAGTGAGATGACAAGATTTCCCGTTGTTGGGAGGATTGGAATTGTGTAGCTGAAGTGATATTATTAAGTTGATGTGCATATTGTAAAGCCTTATAGATTATTATCATTGGAAGAACTTAATCGTGACCGATAATAATGCGTAAGATTATCTTTACAATGCATGGAGGGCTGATGGAGACCATCGTTATCAGTATACTTAGCTCTAAGCTGTAGTTGAACTAGTTTCAACATTTCTTTGTTGATATTTGCCCAACATTAGGGTTGTTAGCTATTATGAGTACCTAAATTGTATATATATTTATATGCAGTTTCTTTTTTATAAAATAAGAAAAATTATATATTGCCAACCTATACTCCCTGAAAAGTTTTCAATACAGATTTTTCATGACCTGAGGAATTTAGACTGGATTTGGACACACCCTATTAACATCTTCAAGAAGATATCCATACAACAGAGTTATTTAGTAGCTCCTAGCATGCATTTACCTGCAAAGTTAGAAAAGACTCATTTATTGCTATTGTTAAATATCTATATCTTGGATGTATGAAGTAATGAAGATGCCAATGTGGTATCACTGATTTAAGTATTGGGTTGTATTTCTAGATTGAAAATGCATGAGGAGTCGTCATCAAGACGCAAAGTTGATGATAAAGTTCATGATGGTGCTATCCCTGCATATCTTCTTGATCGTGACGAGACAACCAGAGCAAAGGTAGTGTTATCTATGTGGTTGAACTCAGAACAAAAAATGTATCCCGTTTTAGTATGCCATCAACGTTAATGGAAAACATCCTTATGCGTGCAGGTACTTAGCAACACCATAAAGCAAAAGAGGAAAGAGAAAGCAGGGAAATGGGAGGTGCCTTTACCAAAAGTAAGCCATGTTGCTAATCTCGCTTGATGCTTTAAGACTCATTGAGTTAGGGATTATATCTTGACTTGGGGAGTTGAGACCCTCTTAAATTAACCAACATATTGAAATTATATCGTTATTGCTCGAGTGGTGCTATGTTTGATGATCTGTTGATGCCATTGTTGTGTTAGTAATGGTGCATCCAACAATTTCTCAGTATTCCTTAAAAAGAACTTCTTGGTGCTTTGAATACTGTTATAAACACATTGTAATTTACTTTTATTATTACTTTGACCGAGCTTGGTTTATATTTTTTGAAACCCAGCATAAAAAATGCAATGACTGTTTACTGTACAGGTTAGGCCTGTTGCTGAGGATGAGATGTTTAGGGTGATCAGATCTGGAAAACGAAAGAGTAAGTATTTGCATTACACGAAGTCGTCCTGGTTTTGTAATTAACTATTTTCCGTGTTGGATATTGCTAAAATTTCTATACATCCATATTCCCTCATTTGTGCCCGAGTTTTTATTTGGAATTTCAATTTTGGCAGCTAAGCAGTGGAAGAGGATGATCACCAAGGCTACATTTGTGGGACCAAGTTTCACCCGGAAGCCACCCAAATACGAGAGATTCATCCGCCCATCAGGGTTGCGATTTACAAAAGCTCATGTGACCCATCCAGAGCTCAAATGTACGTTCAACTTAGAGATCATCGGTGTAAAGAAAAATCCCAATGGTCCTATGTACACATCTCTTGGTGTAATGACCAAAGGAACAATAATTGAGGTAACCAATCATTTCTTACAAGTTTCATCTGCAATGTTTCTGGTTAGATTACGATCATCTATATTATGATTTTATGTGCATTTATTCAGGTGAATGTTAGTGAGTTAGGTCTGGTCACACCTGCTGGAAAAGTGGTCTGGGGTACGTCGAACTTTTCAACTATTGTTGTTCTTGGCTAAATTTGCAAGAGAAGTTTCTTATGTTGGATAGCAATATATATACATATATATATATATATATTGCAGGAAAATATGCTCAAGTCACAAACAATCCGGAGAATGATGGGTGCATTAATGCAGTGTTACTTGTCTAGAGTACATCAGTGAATGAGCCTTTATGGTAATTGGAAATTCAATTCCATTTTGTCATCAAATTATATATAGATATAATATCTATTTTACTCATGCTCCATATGTCTTAATTTTCAGAATCTAAAATTGATTTAATCTAATTTTTGTTTGCTCGTTTTTGTAGAAGGGAAAATTCAAAATTTGTAATGATCATTCATCAAATTTCTTTTAATCCAAACTACATATTGTAATCTGATACATGTTTCTTTGCTGTTTAATTAGTAAGGTCTTTAGCATCCTCCATTGATTATGAGTTCTAATTCTTGCAAGGAATTCAGCCTAATTATTAGTTCAGAATTTTGGGTTTAGGATTAAGTTCTTGAGGTTCTCAATCAATTTAGCATGTTGAATCTAGGCAAAAATGACATAGCACAGTTTAAGTGTTGATTGATCCAGTTGAAGTAGCATTGTCTATGATAATGATTTTTCTTTTTTTTTTTTGAAAGAAATATGGTTAAGAAACTGTCCTTAGTACAATTCCCTTGGTAGATAAAATATTCGGTTTACAGTTGTAGGTGTGCCGCATGAATATATTTCGATGATAGCTTGTGTGGTGTGGAATTAGGTTATATGCTGACTATTGTATTTTTATTATATTAAGCACGGAAAAATATTTGCATTGTATATGAACTTTTGTCATTTATTTTAGAATACACTATTCAAAATTTTTATGAATTTTATATTTTATTTTCAAATATTTTAATAGCTTCATAATTTTAAAAATAAAACTTTCTTATAAAAAAAATGATAATTAATAAATAACAATTACTAAAATTTGTAATGAACACATATAAAATAATCTATTCAAATTTATAAGAAATATTATGTAATTTAAATAATAAGAAATTATACGATATTTTATTAAATACAATCATAAAAATTGTGCAATTTAAATACATATATATTAAGAAATTTATATTATTATGTAAATATAAGATATATACTCCATATATTACTTTACGATTACAATTAGTATTTATATTTATTTATTTTTATTTGTATATATTAAAGGATACTATAATTTTTGTAGCGTAATTAAACAATAGTAATAACTATTACTAAAGTGTAAGTATATTTATTTATAAATACATAAAAATTTGTATTTTATTTTTTATACATATATTTTTATATTTAAAAGTAGTAATTAAAGTAATTGTGACTGTTGCAGCTTCCAAGCAGTCTTTTTGTGCTCCACCCAACTTTTTACTTTTACAATGCAATGTTTATCTTTTTTATATATACATGCAATTAAAAAAATTATATTCATTTTTTAAGTTTCTATCTCTCTTTAGTTTTAATGTCTGTATTGTAGTTATTAAAAGTCGCCGTCACTGTCGAATTTCTGCAGGCTGCAGTTAGAAGTCTCACTAAATGTAAAGCTTAAAATTTAAACAGTTTTGTGTATATATATATTTATTTTTTTTATTTTGATTGATTTTGATATTTGATTGGGTATTACAATTCTAAGTTATTTATAATAATTATTGCATGTATATTTTAAAAATTGTTTGTTTCATACCTATACAATATATTTATTTTACCATATATAAAAAGTTTGTATGTAATGTAATTGTATCTTTAATCTTTTTATTTTTTGTATGTAATGTAATTGTACTTATATATATTTTAAAAAAAGTCACAATAAAATTTAATAAGTTATTAATTTTTATTTATAGATCTATCATCATAAAATTAAATATTGTTTTTTATTTAATAAGTAAAAGTATTATATATGTAAGTGTAAGTAGTATAATAGTATATCCAATCAAGTCTTTTTTTTTTTTTTTTTTTGAATTCCATTCAACAAAATAATATTAGGATTTATAAAAATATGTATTGTGTATATGTTTTTAATTATTATTAATATTTCATGTATATATATTAATGTTTTAGAAACAACTTATTTATTTAATTTGATGTATATTAATGTTTTTAGATATTTATTTTAATTTTATAAAAATAAGTGTGTTAATATATTTGAAAAATATATGCTTGAAGATGTTACTATTTCATATTTTATTTAATTCATGTTTGTTTAATTTTATGATAATGTAGTTTTAACATTATTCTTATAAATTTGAATAGATTATTTTATTTGTGTTCATTAAAAATTTTAGTCATTGTTATTTATTAATAATCTTTTTTTTACAAGAAAGTTTTATTCTTAAAATTATGAAACTATTAAAATATTTGAAAATAAAACATAAAATTCATAAAAAATTTGAATAATGTATTTTGAAATAAATGACAAAAGTACATATACATTGCAAATTTTTTTCGTTGATTACACCGTGCTACGCACCGCTTTCCGCTAGTAATGAATAAATACAAAGATATATTGGCATACATATGTTTATATCTATAATAACCAATCAATTATTTCACCAAATCAAAAAAATAAAAAAATATTCAAAATACCTTATAATTCAAATCTTATATTATAATTTAGAATGAACTCAAATGATATAAGATAAAAATAAATAAATAAATAAAATATTATGTTGTTAAATTAAATATCACATAAAAAATTTAAAAGTAAATATATGAACTTTTTACAATAAAAAAAATTTAATCTATAAAAGTAAATACTCCCTCCGTCCCACCGGAATTGAACCTTTTGATTAGGGACACGGTATTTAAGGTGGAGATATTTAATTAGTTAATAATAGTTATTTATGATATTATTATATTATTTTTTGTATAATTAATAATATTTATAGTTTTAAAGTAAATTTAATATATATGATTAAAAAAATTAAAATATATATTTAAATATTTAAAAATTATATAGCAATTAAAAAATATATGCAATATGGATATCATTTTGTAAAGAATAAAATCTTCTATAATACAAGTAAATAAAAAAATATTTTTGTTTATTTATAATTAACATAAATCAATTTTATAAAAGATGTTTAGTTTTAAATATAGATAAAAATATTTATTTTTTTGAGGAGAGAGGTAGAAATAAAGGGGTTTTGAGTAGGTCCTACGTCATTTATAATGTTGTATGTTATGTAGTTAATTAAGTTGATTTATATTTGTTAAATATATTTTGATTTAATAATTTTTACCAAAAATAAAAAGATATCAATTGTTACGGGACAGACAAAAATAAAAATAATGTCAATTATGTTGGGACAGAGGGAGTACAATTAAATTCTTTTTCCCCTTCGCAAAAATAAGTAAACAAACCCTATTCGCCAGCAGCCACCTCTCCTCCACTCTCTTCCTTCTTCTCCCTTCCTCATCTCTCTTTCTCTTTCTCTTTCTTCTTATTCATTCATTATTTTTAGTTGTTTCTTTCTTCTCTTTTTGAATTCTTTTTCCCCTTTCCCTCTTATTTCACCTTTCTCAGTCAGCTGCCACCTTTCACCCGAAGATGAGGTCTACTCTTTTTTTTTTTTCAATTAGCAACATCTTCTGGAATAAAAACTTGTAAATGGAAATTTCATTTTAAAGTGTCTGCCAAAATAAAACTGTGCAAGCAGATGTTTATTTGTTCCTAAAGTATAACTGCAGAATTTTTATAATTATAATTTTCAAAATTTCGTGAAAACCTTACAAATAATCACAGTTCGTTTCTAATTTTCATAGTTGCTATGGATTGTATAGCAATAACTTGTTAATATTATTTTTCTCCTTACCCAGCCACCGTCCTCTTCCATCTTCAATTTCTTTCTTCTTTCTTCTTCCATCTTCAATTTTTTTCTTCTCCATCTCTTGGGCGATGTTGTGTAGCATTGTAATTGTTGCAAAAAAAAAATAAATTATTTCTTAATAAATTGAAGACAAATTTTAATTGAGGGACTAATAATTCTCTTAAATAGAAGATGAGGACATAGAAATGTGTATTGAAAAAATAAACAGTCTCATTGGCTAGATGAAAAATCAGTGAAAGAAATATAAGTGATATAAATTAGAACACTTATAAAATTTAAATAGCAATTAATAAAATTATTGAATTTAATATCATATTTGAACAAAATGTATTTCTTAAATAAATTAATTAGATAATAAAATAAATTTAATGCATCTATATATATATATATAGTATGCATTTAATACTAATTAAAACAATAATTGCATATTATGCGAAATATTAATACTATGTCTTAAAATATTTTAATGATCAATTAATAACAAAAATAAATTGTTAAAATTTAAAAAAAATTCAAAATAAATAATAAATTTAATTTTAAAATTATTTAAGTTTATTAATAAAAAATGATTCTATCAAATAATCAATAAAAATAAATAATTATTATATTTAAATTGCACCTTGTTAATATATATATGTATAAAAATTTATTAAAAATTAATATTATACTCTTATTATAAATCCTTCATATATATATTAAAATAAAAATATAAAACATATACATATATTATATTATATGACAAAAAAATATATTGGCCTACATTTATATAATAACTAATCAAATTCAACCACTAATGAAAATTTAATAAAAAATAATTTAAAATTGTTCAAAATTCCTAACCAATCAAATCTTTCATATATTACATATAAAAAATTATTAGAAATTAATATTATACTCTTATTATTAAAAAAAAAAATATAAATTATATACACATTATATGACATAAAATAAAAAAATATATTGGTCCATATTAAAGTAATAGCCAATCAAAATTTTTTTTCTACAAAAATCATAATTGTTGAAAATTCATAACCAATCAAATCTTTCACCCAATCAAATTTTTTTAAAAGAAATTCAAAACCCCTAGAAATTCTTGCTTTTCATTGTGGTGGGGTCACAATGAGCTCAAATATAAATATATATATATATATATAAAAGATAAGTTATGAATGATGTGTTTTGCTCTTATATCGTGTACTGCCGATGAATTTTATAATTGAACAATGTAACAACAGCCTAATAAATAATAGAAAAAAACCAAAAAACCTTATTGGAAGCTAAATCTAAATATATAGGCCATGTCCAATAACATCCATAATCCCGTGTGTTTGTTTGGAAGTTTGAATTTTGGAACGGTTTGAATTTAAAAAAATTTGAATTAGAATAGTTGTATAAAGTGATATAAATAAGTATTGATACGATATTTTGAATTTATAATTGATTTTTAGTATAATATAAAAAATCAAAAGCAGGTATTTGATTTGATGTTTTTAAGAAAAAAAATTGGTGTGAACAGTGAAACAAACACATCACTATTTTAGTGTGTTATAATTCCATTAACTATTATTCATCCATCTATTTCATCCAATTGAAGGCGGCGAATTAATGCACATTATGTGCCTTATGACTGAATCCTGGTACCGCGATCCTCTATTGCAAAAATACTAATTTTAGTTAATTAAAATTTTGACTAAATTAGGGTTTTTAATAGTCACGATTCGATTCGTTGTCGCAGCTGTGGCAGCATCAAATCAAAATCTAAAAAAATTAAATTTTAATCGGCAGAAATTTCGGATATGTTATTGAATACCAAATAAAAAATTTGATCAAAAAATTGAAAGCAATTTGATAGATAAGTGAATTGTATAGCAATTGGACACCAAATGTAAAAAATTTTTATTGTGTTGACCAACATTGACCAATGGGTTAACCAAATATTGACCGACCAAAGTAACTTACACTCAATTGAATTTAACCAAGATAAAAAAAAAAGCAACTCTCTTTGTCTCCAAATAAGTTATTTCTTATCCAACACGATGGAATGAAACATATATGATGTTAGCTTCAACTTTATAATGTAAAGACTTGTTTCTAGATATGTTGATATTAATGTTGGATTTCATTACGTGCCAACTGAATTTGACTGAAGCCAAGTGGAAGATGTTTGTCTGTTTTTAGGAATTTTTCATGAAATTAAAAATACTTCCTCCGTCCCATAACAAAGTATCTATTTTTTTTTAGTAATTGTACTATCTACCTAACATTACAAATACCCTTACAACTTACAAGATATTACACAAATGTGATTACCTTTATATCACACAATACTAATAAGGTTATTTTAATAATTTCTACTTTATTCATACTACATTATAATATAATACTAATATTTTCTAAATTGTTGATGCCCAATCTATTTCACACATCATTTCGGTACATTCGACATAGTTATTATAGGAAGCCGAAGAATCCATTGATTTTCCACAGGCTCGAAAAAAGTAATTCAAGCAACAATAGTATTTTGTAATCTTTAAATTATTTAGGGCTAAAATTGATATGATTTTTTAACTTGTGATTTACACTTGCCAAAATATTCATTGGAACAAGCTCAAAACGACGCCTAATATTGTATAGCCCATTTTAAAATAGTCAAAATTGGAGAACAGTTAGCTCAATTTTAAATGATTTCTAGAATAAAAATATTTTGAGTAAAGATAATTTTTTATAAAAAACCTAAAAAAATTAGATATAAAAGAAAATTAAACCAAATTAAAAGGATACCTAACCAAAATATACTTTAATTGGTTGAATTGTTGCGGCGGGCGTCGATGCAAGTAGGAAGACCCTTGGAGCAATTGCAACGCCAATTAAAAAAATTGCTTCTTAAGGTCTACGTGTCAATGCCCATAAATACTTGCAATTGAGTATTTTATTAAATCCATCCAACAACCTTATTTTACAGGTACGAAGAGAGAGAGAAAAACACATCACCCCTTTCCTCTTCTTCCAAAACCCTACCAAAAAATCGCTCCTTCGGTACTCTCTCTCCGGTTTCGATTTCGTTTCTCTTCTTCCTCAATATGCTCGTATGGGATAAACAAGGGAGGTGGAGGTTTTATTGTTGATAAATAAGGATTGCCGCTGATGGAGGTAAGCTTCAACTTTCTCTTTAATTTTGAACTCGATTGTGGATTTGATTTGATTTTCAGTCAGTGTGGTGAAACTATATTTTCCCCTTCTTCGTCAGTATCTCTGCAATCTGTCCATACAAATTTGGTAGTGTTTGTTACTAAGTTGGATGGATTTTACAATTTTCTGCATATTAGAATGTAATTTGCGATTGAGATATGTGATTTTCAGATATGCTTTATTTTTTATGCTTCATCAAGATATGCGATTGAGATATGCTATATTCACTACATTTTTTGGGTACGCAATTGAGATATGTATTTTTTGGACTGCTTCATTTTTTGGATATGCGATTTTACAGTTTCTTGCTTCATTAAAGATATGCTTCATTAAGTTTTCACCTTAACCTGATTATGACTATGATGTTTTGTTGGCTTTTCTTGTCTATTATGTATCCTTTTCACTGTAAACCAAATCTACAATATCCGTAGTGGTTTTTCCAGAACTCGAACCAGGTAACTTTGTACCCAAATTGGATTATTGAAGTCAATTAAATGTATTTAATGTTTTCACTTAGATTGTCCTGACTGTTTTCAGTTCATTACTTAACGAGGAAACAACCTATATTTGATGTATATATTCTGAGTGATAAATTATGTTTCATACTGGCCTAATGTGTCCTATGCAACTTGAAAATCTCATGCTAAATTACATTATCACAATTGATGCTTTTGTTGTTATATTGTGAATAAGTTGTATCACATCTTATAAGTAAATTTTAATGCATAAAATATGCAATTCTTATTAAGTTATGAGATAATGTCTAGATGGGAAAAGGTTTTTAGCTATGAGGTATTGGCTTAATGCATGTACTTTCGATAAGTCACTTGAGATATTTCTTAGTGAAAGTTTTCGGGTATGGTTTTCAACATTTGACGGTAAGTATGATTTTTAGCATTGCTCATAGGATCCAAGAATTGCATGTCAATTGGTTGAATTATGTTATCTTCATGTCAATTTGTTGAATTTCGTTGCTAATTATATATCTTAACCTTGCACAATTCACCTAGTTTCACTTGTGTTTTGTCATTTATGTGTGCTATATTAAAAATAAGTTCTTATCCTACAATTTCCACAGAATACAGTCATGACAGACAAACTTTCCGGGAAGAGAGTTGATCAGGTGGTTGATTTAGTTGATTCATCTCAAACAAGTGAGAAGGCCCCAGTCGAGGCAAGTAACACATCTCCGTGTACCGACCATACCCCAACTCTACCTTCACATCAATATGCTTTTCCGAGCCAATGTAATATGAGTTTTAGTGGTCCTTTCTCTCCTTTCCAATACTACCCCCATCAAAGCGATCCCAGGTTATACCCAAATATGTGGAACTTTATACCACCCGGGGGTTCAGCTCCGACTCCTTATCATGAGACACAAGTATCACAAGCAAACACATCACCCTTCAATTCTAATTATCCATTGGTACCGTGTCAAGTTCCTTCACAAATACAGCCCAGTGTAAGGGTTGCTGAACCACACCAACGTGCAAATAAGAATTGGAGCTTGGATGAGGATGTAGAGTTGGCCATAGCATGGTGTAACGTGTCGACAGATGCAAGAGTTGGGGTTGGACAAAAGAGACAACGGCTGTGGGAGCGTATCTGCGAGACTTTTGTCGTACTTATGGAAGAAAAACATGGAGTCAGTAAATTATAAAATAAGAGAACAGCAGGAGGGTGTGAGAATCGGTGGTCAGAAATTCAAAATAAATGTACTAAATGGTCTGCCATCCGGGTTCAGGCACAATCACATTATCGGAGCGGTTGGAGCGCATTAGATTTTGTAGGTTTATTTTCAACTTCCTCTATTGCTCTCTATTGAAAAAGAATTTTATTCAAACCATTTATATATGTATGTGTGTTTTTACAGGAGAAATTTTGTCATGCAACCTTTACTGAAAGACACGGGACTAAATTCAAATGGGATGCATGCTGGAACATATTAAAAGACCAACCAAAGTGGATGGAATTTGGTAGCAGCAAGAAGAGCAAATTAAATGAGAGGTCGAGCACTTCGCGTAATGAAGACGTTGGCGAACGAAATGATCAAGGACCTGTTGAAGTACCATCGCCACTGACCCCTGTAGACAGTAATATATGTGTGAGACCTGTGAATATTAATTCGTCAGCAACATTCCCCACTCAACCAGAGCTAGTAGGACCTGCTGCAATCGATGCGGAACGTCCAATTGGAGTCAAGAAGGCCAAGGCTGCCAACAAGCCAAAGAATCAACGACAGCGACAGATTCAACAGCATGAGGAGTCCCAGGGATCGATTGCTCGATCAATCACCGCCAGTTTGATGAAGATCGATTCTGCAAGTAATGAAAGATGGTCAAAATTTGAGGAGGAAGACCGTCGAAGAGATTTGCAACGAGAAGAGGAGTACGGGGTCATATCTGAAAGATCAAAAACGGAGGTGATTTTAAGATTTAGTATTTTCAATACAATTATACCTTTACTGATGTGAAACTAACACTTGCTCACTGTTGTGTCTTGTAATGTCTTCAGCATTCAATAAAGATTAATAAAGAATATGCAAATATTGCCATAGAAGTTGCCAACATTAGTGAACGGTTAATGGAGGCTGAAGCGAAGTTAGAGGAATTGGATAAGGATAATCTGGACACTTTCTTCAAAGATAGACAATATGAAATGCAGAAGGAACAAGTGCAACATTACACGCGCGCACTCACGAGTATGTATCTCTATATTTTGTGTTTTCAAAAACTGCGAATTTTTTATTGCTCAATTATTGCCTTTCCCAGGGTTGAGAGCAACGTTGCAATCCATTGACGAAACAAGTCCTACAAGAGCGGATGTGCCGAATATAAGTGGTAGACACTGTGCCAATAGGAAACGACTTTTCAGCAACACTAGTGAATCGGAATGTTCTCTTGAAAAATGAAACACCAATAGCGCGGGAGGGTATGCATGTTGTTTTATACTGTGCGTTGCTTTTAACACAGGAATGGGGGTGCCATCGTTTAAATTCTACTGCCTTTTGACTAATGCAATGTTTCATTGCAGAAACGCCAATACGTTTACATACTAATATGGCGAGTCTGTCTTTTGATATATATATATATATATGTATATATATTAGATAGAAGTTAGGAGTAGTAAAGCAACTAACTTAATTTTGTTTATGAATAGGCTGTAAAGTTTTTTGAAGCAGGTCTTACTTCTGGTTGTTGGGACCTAATTTGTGTTTATTGTATATGCAGTAAATATATAAACTTTTGAGAGGTTTAAGTTTTACCCAACCGATTGGTGTCAAGCTAGTATACAATCCCTCGCAACAATTTATTTGGAAATAGGAGTTAGACCAAAAAAATAAATATACGTGTTTGTTATTATTTACATCTTCTGTTGTATTTGAATACTTTAATATATGTAATTTTTCTAGGTATTATAGTTATTGAAAAAAAAATTATTATAAAAAGTTGGTATAATTTTACTGTGATAGATGAAATTATACAGTAAATTATATTGATGAGAAGTTTATTTTATAATCATATAATTTATAAGTAAAATATCATATTTTGTATCTAATTGTATTTTTTATATTTAAAATACTAAATTAATATAAGGTATTATTTATTTAAAATATTATATTACATATATTTTTTTTCTAATTACTAATTTAATATACTATTTTTATATGAAAATTATTTCATCTGCACAATTTCTTTTTACTGATAATTCAATTATTCAGAACTAAAAAACATAATACAAACCGCTTCAACATAAATAAATAACGTGGCTGATGGATACACCAGATAGATATATATATATATATAAATATATATACAAAATTATCTGATTGTTGAGATCCGGTAAAGGAACAGGACACGACGATACCTCTAGATGTTTTCCCCACCCGATCTCATCCACTGGTGATTAATGAGATCATCGTGTAGTCTTACATTAGTTTCAGGATTACGAATTCTACCCATCCTGATGCGATATAAGAGACGAACATCTTCAACTGACTGCTCATGCTCGGGGAAATTTTGATTCTCTTCAATTGGTGGTGTCCAAACGGGAAGATTGTGACCACGCTCATCTTCGACAATCATATTGTGTAGAATAATACACGTAGTCATTACACGTAGCAAATCGCTTGTCTTTCGCATTCGAGCGGGCATGGTCAAAATACGTCATTTTTGTTGGAGTACGCCAAATGCTCTTTCGATATCTTTGTGACAAACTTCTTGCAATGTAGTAAACGCTCGTTCTTTGGTAGTAACAGGATTGCTTATTGCCTGCATGAAAACTGCATGCTTGGGATATATACCATCCGTCAAGTAGTATGGGAGGTTGTACTGCCTCCCATTCACCTCATATTCGATCGGCGGCGCTGTTTCGTCCATGTATCTGTTGAACAAGGGTGAATAATCCAAAACTATAACATCGTTATTGGTACCGGGCATTCCAAAAAATGCATGCCATATCCATAGGTCTTGGGAAGCAGCTGCCTCTAATATCAATGTTGGGTAGCCGTAGCGCCCATTGTATTGGCCTCTCCACGCCACAGGGCATGCATCCCACCGTCAGTGCATGCAATCCAGAAAGCCTATCATTCCCGGAAATCCACGTTCTTTGTTTTTAGCTAAGAGTTGTGCTAAGTCGTCGGTGGTCGGGTCACGCAAATATTGTTCCTTAAAAGTATTGATAATTGCTTCACAGAACTTTAACATAGCCACTCTTGCTGTACTTTCTCCTATCTTTATAACATCATCAACGCTATCGAAACAAAAACCATATGCGAGGATTCGCACTGCTGCCATAATTTTTTGCAGAGGCGAAAGACCTCTACGATTTGTGCAGTCGACTTGCTGACTGAAATACAGGTCGTTATTGCATACCTCTGTAAAAATTCTGGTAAACAGTTCCCGTCGCATTCGAAACCTTCGTCTGAAATATGACTCAGGAAATCGAGGCATCTCAGATAAATAGTCTGACCACAACTCTTCATGTCTTCCTTCTCTATCCCTATATATATAATTTCGTCTCGTTGGAGCTGCCGCTACTTGGCTGTTAAAAATTGCAGGCAAGATTGCCGACCATCGTTGAAGTTGTTCTTGCTGCAACAACAGTAATTGCTTACGCCGGCGGCGACGATGCTGTGCATGTAGTTGATCTTCCCGGAGATATGCTACTTCGCTCGAGTTATCGGATTCCTGCTCCTGTTGTCTATCCATGGCCGACGATGAACCTCTTTAAAAAATGCAGGGGCTGGAATATGGCTTAATTAGTGTATTGCATGAGAAGGAGTGGCTGGCTTAAAAAATGCGGAGCTTGAAATATGGCCAAATAAGTGTATTGCATGACAATGGGTGGCTGGCTTGAGAATGGTAACTATGTTTATATATATGTATATATATATATATATCATAGAACGACCAACCACTGCACACACATACAATTTGTATAAAATGGAGATGTTGCTTTACCTTTTTTCATATCAGTAATTAATGCCATGAAAGAGAACATATACAATTAATATAAAATGGAGCCACTGATTTACCCTTTTCATATCATATTAATGCCATGAAAGAGATATATGCATGCACATGTTTATTGCCATTGAAACAAATATATATATATATATATATATATATACATTCCACCATTTAAAATCTGTATTGTTCCTGCAGTGTTTTAATTCAATATAAAAATAGGTCATTTTTTCTCAATTGTCAAGTCCTACTACAATTTATTGTGATACAACATATCAATGACAATCAAAGTTCCTCAGTAAACATTGTCCTGCAGCTCCATTCCTTTCATAATTACATACCTCCACAGTTGTTCATTCATTAGCCTGCATGCACCTAATAATAAATAGAAATCACTTCCAACAGATATTCTTCGATCATGCACTCAAAAGATTTGAAGAAAGAAAGGGACACCTATCTATCTACATATTTATGGTTGCAAAACTTACAGTACTTAGCAGACCAACGCAGTGTAATAGTAAAATTTGGTTGATAAATGTGCACATCTGCATAACACATTAGTTGTAATGAAAATATAAGATTCAAAAACTTAACGTCAACCAATGACAATAGATACAAATGTTTTTACATTCTTTCACATATACTTCGTGTAATAAAACATCCCAACAGTTTCTGTACAATCAAAATATGCAATATTGAGTCTCAATATATGTAATAACAAGACACCAAAATATACTAAAACAAGAAAAACCATAATCCCCCTGGAATTATCTTACCTTATTTTGAAGGTGGTGATTGCGACGGTTTTGGTGGCTCCCATGGCTTCCCTTGCAGCTTGGCAAAAAGTTTTGACAACATCAAAGTCAGTGGCCCAGCCTTCTTTCCTGATGAAACCAGAGGTAGTTTTGGTAGATCAGGACAGGCAATGAGACCAAGAAGGTGAAAAAGTATGCAAGTCATTCACACAATTGAATAGCAATAATTTGACCTAACTTTTACATTTCAATATTCAGTTAAACTATAAATAAATCTTTTACAAATGAGTGTATCCACTTAATGGACTGCTGATAGTTTTTCATGCATTCATGTGAAACTCATACTATACTATGAGAATGTCTGCATTCAAGCATAGAGAACTGTCAAAACATATGGATTTAAAGTTTATGACAATCTGTAAAAAGAATATGATTAGATCACGCCAAACAAATGCTTGATTAAATTAAGTGAATGCCACACAGTTTATAAGAAGGGCTCACCTTTTCCTCTTAGAAGTCTTTCTTCCTCACCAACACGTCTCCATAGGGCATTGAGCAGCGATCCAAAGTACAAAGCAAAAACTGTGCATGTTATTGTTATCACATTGTAAGGCATACTAAAATCGGGAGTTGTCAAAGGCACTAGTAGTACTTCCGTGCAAGAGAGAACAGAGATCTCTTCCTGTAAGGAATGCAAATTATTTAAGTCAATGCAGAGAACTTTAAAAATCATTAAAAAGGGTTCAGGGTACTTTGATCAATACCTGCAATTTGGACAATAAGGGTACTTGTAAGGAATTATCAGCGAAGCTCATGTTTGCAAAGAAACCAGAGAAGTGTACTACTGCAAATGGAATGTCAAAACCCTGATTGGCATTTGGAGGGTATGCATCAATATGAAGAAAACCCTGTTGAAACAGTACAAAGAAATATGAGGAGAAAAAAAAGACACAAAGTAGAATTACATTAGCACTTTAAAGCTTCATAAAAGAGACCAATGAAAGAAACTAGACCCACTCTTAGTTTGACTAAATGCACAAATAATGCAAAACAAGAAAAGTTAGCAACTGTTCATTCAGTTTTAAAATGACCTGCTCAGCAATTTAATAAAACATTGTATTAAACATCTCGTAGTGAATGCTCCTACCTATTCACAACCAACCTCCATGTATGCTACACAAAGTCTATCTCCTAACGCAAAGAATATTAAAGAGTAGGCATAGGATACCTTAAACTGTAGAAAAGAACAATAAAGTCTAAACTAATACTCGATTCAATCATGTTTGGATCCACCTTTAATTAGTTAACACATTAGAGAGTTGAATGCCAGATAATCCAACATAAATCAACTATATCAAATAGAAATGAGGCATGGGAGAGGACAACTGACTCAAACCTTATTAATTGTCTCAATTGCACTTAGGCCCACCATTAAGTTAAGCCACCATAAAACAATAACACGTGTGCACGTGCTAACTTACTAAACAAGATCCTAAACAGTTGGTGTGTAAAACATGTATAACGAGCTATTTACTTAAAAATTACAATAAAATGTCCACTATAAAAGTTCACTTTCCAAGTTCAAACCACCACATCTCAAAGCTAGAAAATCTATAGTCTAGATGCTTCAATGATCACCAATTTTGGAATATACACTGATATTCCATTCAAGAAGGCAATCCCAAACTTGTTCAGATCAAAACTCAATAATTCAAAGGCTTCAATTCATTTCATCTACTAATGTTCACAAATTTCAACACATCTGTAAACCATAATGTGGAAACCACAGTTTAATACAGACACATGCTTTCTGAACAAGAACAACATCGAAAGTTTCAGTTACAAATAATCAAACAATATCTAAAAAGTAGTGGGAAGGAACATCGAAACTAGAAGATTTCAAATCGATTAACAACATTTTCAACCCAAAAATGCCCAAACACTATACCTATTCCAATCAATAAGTAAAAACGAAACGAAGATGTTTATTCGAACCAAAGCCCTAGCTTTGGCAACCAAACTGTTTGTTCGAATCAAAGCCCTAGCTTTGAGGCCCAACATCCTCAATTTATCAAAGCAATGCAACCAATATTCAATCAAAGCCTAAATATAAAATAAAATTGCTGAAAACTTACCGACAGAAACGACGATCCGCAAGCTTTACCAGAAAAATTTCGAGTTTGAAGGAGATTGGAGAAGTTTGGCGCAGACCAACAGAGCAAACTTGGTGGAAGAAAAGGAAGAGATGGTGACGCGGAGAGAGAAAAAGAAAAAGAGAAGAAATTTTGGCCCGTAGCGAGGCCTCCACTGTGCGAAGCCACGGAGACGGCCGGCCGAAAGTTTATCCTGCATGGAAGAGCCACTGCATATGTTAAATTTATACTGACGCTAGAGCTGTTAAACCAACGAGCTGTTCGGAACTCGGCTCGGTTCGGTCCGGTTAAAGCTCGTTCGCGCACGTAACGAGCCGAGCCGAACAACATAAACAAGCTCGTTTGATTAACGAACGAGCCCGAGCTTTGTTCGTGAATGTTCGTGAACGTTTGTTTAAATAATATATTTATTATAAATATTATTATATATACATATAAAATTATAATTTATAAATAAATAAAATATTAATTTAAAATATATAAATAAAATAATTTTAAATTTTCTTTATAATTTATATATAAGTTTAAAAAAAATAAGACAAACGAGCTCGAACGAACTCGAACGAGCTTAATCGAGCCGAACACGAACACGAGCTCAAACAACAAAAATTTTTAACGAGCTGAGCTCGAGCCTTACGAACGAGCTCGAAAGCTTAACGAACAAGCCCGAGCCTTGTTCGCGAACGTTAACGAACACTTAAAATTTGATTCGACTCGACTCGGCTCGGATCGATAACAGCTCTAACTGACGCCCTTAAGGAAGCCGCTCTTTATTTCGGTCGTTGCAATTGCTCTTAAAAGCCTATGGATGGATACACAGAACAGCACAACACAGCACTGGGACCTTATCGCTAATTTCTGACACCTCATCACACTTCAATGGCGACTCTACCTTCTTCAACACTTCAATTCCCCAATCTCCCCACAAAATTCTCCACTTCCCACCAACCACGCCGCACACTCAAACTCCACGCGCCGCCTCGCGCTGCCGCCGAAGACGATTCCTCCTCCACATCCACTTCATCTGAGCCGGATCCGGAGGCGGACAACGGCGACACCTTCGAAAATCGCCTCTCGCAGGTGCGTCGACGCTACAAGAGCGGAACGGGGAAAAAAGCCGAGGTTCGTAAGGCTCGAAAGGGGAAGAAAACAGGGGCGGTCGCCTCCGAATCGAGCGTGTTTCTACCGCCCGTACCGTTAAAAGAGGCGGTTTCGGAAGGATTGAACGTGGAGTTCGGATTCAGTTCGTACTCGGAGCGAATCAACGGCCGGATTGCGATTCTAGGGTTATCCGCTCTGCTACTGGTGGAACTTGCGACAGGTCAGGGAGTCATTAACTACCACACTCCGGCCATCATCTTCATCCAGGTGTATTTTGTGGCTGCGGTTTCTGCAATGTACGTTAAATATGAGAAAGAGAAAATTAGCGTGTGGCCACAGTCTGAGAAATGATTGCGTTGGCCTGCCTGAAGATTGAATCGAACATCTTCAAAATTGATTTAAGGTGTGTTCTTATACTGTGTTTGATCACAATGAATTGCTTGATTGATCAACTGCCTGAGTTAAAGATATTGTGCATATGTGTTTCTTCGATTTTCCAGTGATTTATTGTGTTGGTTTTGTTTAGTGTTTCTATGGTTTGATTATTGTGTATTGTAGTAACTGTGGAAGAGAGGGTTCATTAGGAGATTGGATTTGATTTCAGTTTGATTAAACAAAATAATTGAAGATTTTTGGTTTATTGGGATGATGATGATGAGTTTTGATTGAAGAAATTTTTGGTGGTTTGATGAAGGTGAGGTTGTGTTAGGTATTACTGAAATATAGTTAAGTCGATTCTCGAATTTAGGCAGCATGAAACCTTTGAACATGATTGAGTTTTTTTGTTGATGGATTACTGAAATTTAGTTAAGTCGATTCTTGAATCTAGGCAGCACGGCCCTTCAAACATGATTGAGTGTTTTGGTTAGGGGTGTCAAAATTGAAACCCGACCCGAAGAACCCAATCCCTTCAATCTGAAAATTCAGGTTCGCGTTGGGGTTTTCAGGTTCTTAAAAAATCAGGTAGACCCGCACACGAAATGAAAAAAAAAAAAAAAAAATGGATTGGATCAGGTTGATCTGATAATCCAAAATATCCAAATCAAATCAAAGGATAATCTGAAACTCAAACTCGATCTCATTGTAACCTGATTTTATAATTAAAATTATTTTTTATTTATTTCAAATTATATTATATTACAAAATAAAATAATATAAAAAATTTAAAATTATAAAAAATAAACAATATTTTAATTATGAGAAAAACAAATAATATGCATGTTTTTGTCTTCTGACTCTTCTCTTTTTAAAGTTGTTGCGGTTTTTATGTTTTTGTGTTGTGTTGTTATTTCAGCCTGAATTTATGTTGAATTACTGATGTTTATGTGTTTGTCAGCTAGTTTATGTTGTTAATATTGTTTTATTTTCTATTGGTTTTTTTAGGTAAGTTTTAAGTTTACAATTTTCAGGTTTTCGGTTTTGTTTTGTGTCACATTCTTCGGGTTTGTTCGGGTTATCCGGTGACTTGAAACAAATTAGGTTGACTTGAACGTGATCCAAAAAAATTTGTGTCGTGTTCAGGTTGAAAATCAGGTTTGGGTTGTACTCAAGTTGAGAAATTTTTTGTTTTATTCACAGTTCGACCTGACATAAATACGGTTCAAAAACACGATCCGATCATTTGGTATGAACATACATGATCCGATCATTTAGACAACATGTTCAAATTTTTTGTTTTAGTTAAGTCAATTGTTGAATCTAGGCAACATGATCCGATCATTTAGACATGATTGAGTTTTGTGCGGACAGAATATGTGAACATATATTACACCGCCTAATGCTGCTTCGCTCGGGATTTAGTATGAAGTTTTTATGTTGGCTCTTCAATTATACATAGCTTTTAGATGTAATACCGATAAGCTCCAAAGATGTAAGAAGCTCAATGTGTCTTACTTTCATATGTTGGTTGATTCTCGACCAAATGAGGGGATTTTTCTTGGGCTTACGTTTAATATAACTGTAGATCATGAAAGAACTCAAGCATATTAAAAAAGGTGATGAAATGTAATGTGTCTTTTTCCTTTTTTTTTTTTTTTTGTTATAACTTGCAAACTACGTCAGCAAGATAAACCACAAAGACGAGATAAGTCATAAAGATAGTAATGTGCCCTTGATTTTTTGGTGGCGAAGGAATATGCAATCACAACTTTTCGAATGCGCATGGGTAAGTTCTCTATTGAGTGTTATAACTTGCAAACTACACCAGCAAAGTAAATCACACTAGGCAAGCCAAGAGGCGATAGAGTTTTTTTTTTTTTTTTTTTCTAAATGGAAGTATTTGAGGGATAATCGCCTAAATAAATAAGGTAAGGATGATGGATCCTCAATAACACAAGGTAATGTTCAAGCTCAACTAGTACTGTTAATGATCCAAGTTAAACAAAATTTTAAGTGTACGTGTTCGTTCGTTAAGCTTAACTAAAGAACAAGGCTTGTGTACGGTTGTTAAGTTTTCGAGCTCGTTCGTAGATTTCGAGTTTAGCTCATTAAGAAATTTTAATTTTTGAAATCGTGTTCGTGTTTGTGTTCGTGTTCGACTCGATATTCATTCGAGCTTGTTTTTTCTCATTTGTTTTATTAAAACAACCAGAATCACAATTATTTAATAAAAGCAAAACAAACTATGATCCACCAAAAACTTAATCCAAGATAATATAACACAATTCAACACAAATTTAATCCAACATAAATCAACACAAACTTAATTTAATATACTTCAAACAAAATTTAAATGAAAATACTATCTTTTCAAACATGAAATCAAGATACACCGTCAAACCATAATGCATCAAATGACATATCCTTAACACTGAAAATTTGCAAATATTACTACATACATATGTTTGTATATCTAAATATAAAATAAATATAATTATAGAAGAAAATAAATACCCGAACATGAAATCAAAACACGTCATCAAACCATGAATGCAACAAATGATCATAACTTTGACGCTAAAAACATGTAAATATTACTCCCTCCGTCCGAGAAATTTTGTCCACTTTACTGTTGACACGAGAATTTATAAAAAAATATAATTAGTAAGTAATTAAGAAATGCATTACTAAAAATAATTATGATATAGTAATAAAAATTATAGATTAAAATTAAGATGGCTAAATAATTTAATTAAGAGTAAAAAATTAAAAATTATGAAATTTAAAATATGATTAAATTTTATATTTATATTTTCAAAAAAAAAAGAAATGAGAAATCATATAGGAAAGACGGAAATAAAAAATGTGAACATTTTATGTGGGCCGGAGAGAATAATATATACAAATGTTAGTATATCTAAATGCTATAAATCAAATATAACTATAGATCACAAGTAGAATATATATACTTGGAATAAATTAAAAAAAAAATTAAATGATATAAATTTTATGCCTTTAACTTTGAAAATATGCAAAAATAATATATACAAAATATCAATATATGTAAAATTAAAATAAATGGCTACACTAAATATAACTATGCAATATAATTTTAAAATGATAAATTGAATTACGATAAATTGTTTATTTCAAGGATTCAACTTGAAAGTTCAATTTCTTTATAATTAGAAAACTCCTTAACATCAAATTTTTCTTGTAATAGAATTTAAAAGTATATCAATTTAATTTAACATAGAAAAAAATATAAAATAAAGAAAATAATAAAAGTATTACTTTTTTTTAAGAAGTATTTTTAAAGTCATGTAATTTCTAATCTAATTATTGCCACAAAGTAACATTTGCACCGTATCAATCGATATAAAAGCCCTACGATCATCAATAACTCTACCATCGGCGCTAAAATAGGAATAGATAATATATCACTTTTCATTTTTGTGAATACTCGAAAACTCAATTTTCTTCGTCCACCAACCCAAAACATCAAGGTTTGCATTGACGTCACAAACATATCTACTTTTACTCAAATAAACATTCAAATCAAATTTTTGTGGCAGCGCTTTATTAGACTTACTCACGCATATATGAAACTTTGTTTTTCCGGTTAAACTCCACTTCCAACCCCACTAGATCCCAAAGAGTTAGAAGTTGAAGATCCTCCAATTTTCAGAATGTTTACGCTTTGATGCAAGCCTCTTTTCAAAAATGTAACTCGTGATATACTCATAGGAAAGATCATACAAAATCTTATTGATCTCACTCATGTAATACAAAGCTTCATCCTCACCATAAATTATTAGAAAAACAAAATCAATAAGCTTCTTTAATATATTGGATCTAAAAATAGCACCCAAAGACATCAACACATTATTGTCTCCACAATACTTGTCAAATTTTTCTTCTATTCTTAATGTCATACGCCTCATATGAAAAGAATGATACGTGGATCTGATGCAACTCAGGGAAGAATTAGTCGTTGGATATTCAAATTAAAAAATCATACTCCCTCCGTCCTATAACTATGTATCCATTTGCTTTTTGTACGGGGTTTTAGAAATATTAGTATTATATTATAATGTAGTATGAATAAAGTAGAAATTATTAAAATAACCTTATTAGTATTGTGTGATATAAAGGTAATGACATTTGTGTAATATCTTGTAAGTTGTAAGGGTATTTGTAATGTTAGGTAGATAGTACAATTACTAAAAAAGAAAATGAATACTTTGTTATGGGACGGATTAAAATGGAAAAATGGATACTTAGTTATGAAACGGGGGGAGTATTTTGATTTGAAGAAATAGGGAATTATATACTCCTTCGTTTCAAAACAATAGACACATTTGAGATTGGTATGAAAATTAAGGAATAATAATACTATTATATTGATATTAATAATAGTGACTATTGTTTTGGGACGGACAAAAATGACAAAATGAGACTATTGTTTTGAAACAGATGAAATATATAATATAAAAATTAATTTTTAGAAAAATATGTTAAAAAGATTTTTGTTGAAGAAATAAACTGTTTACGGATGGAATTAATTTAAGGGTGTGTTTGTTTCGGGTTTGGATTTTGGCTACTAAAATTTTTGAATTTGAATAGTAGTATAATGCGATACAAATAAAAATTGATATGATGTCTTCAATGTAAAAGTTAATTTTTAGTATAATATAAAAAATATATATATTTAATTTGATATTTTTTGAAAATTTTTTTGTAGGAATAATAAACATCTTACAAAATTTTTCAAACAAACACACCCGTATATTAGTAAACATCCTTCAAATTCTTTCAAACAAACACACCTGTATATGTATGCTAGAAAAACCAACTATGTTAAATATATGTACGGGACTTTATCCACAAGAAAAAAAAAGAGCGGGCTCAACCCAGTAACATACCTTTGCCCTACAGTGAAATTAAGGCCCAATTTTAAAATGATTCCATATATTAAATTTAAAATGATAATATTTCAAAATCAACATCATTTAGAAAGTCAAACTCGTAACTGCAAAATTAAATTATTAAATAATTAAAAAATTACACATATGTCATTGGATTAAAATTTTAAGTACTTTTATTATAAGTTTTGATACACTAAAAAATTTATATTTTATTCATCCTGTTGCTGCACAAAATTGTAGTAGATGAAAACAGGCAAAAATAAATTGATGTATAATGAAATTTGGAGTTTGACAAAAAAATATAAGCAACCACCTAGATAACATCAATCTTTTCTTTATCACAAAATAAAAGGCAAAATATTTTTTTAATTTTTAGTTCCAGTTTTTTGCTTATTTGATCCCATGGATGAAGACTTAGGCCAAAATGGATTTTTAGGCCTAATAATTATGTTACAATTTATCAATTTGAATAGATAAGATAAAAATATAAGTTTTTTAAAGAGTCGAGACAGATAAACAATATTTTATTGGTTATTAAAACTATATAAAATAATTATGATATTTTTACATTTGTAAGTATAAAGAAAAATGATAATTTTATAAAAAAAAAATATATGAATATTTTATTATAATAATAAAAGAAAAATAATTTTGAGTGATACATCTTACCTTCTTAATTAATAAGTGTAAGTATTCTATTTGTTTTTCTTAATTTTATCTATTGTTCATCACTTTATCTTATTATTTATCAGTGTTTGTGTTTGTCTGTTTTTTTTTTTTTTTTTCCTTCTAACTCTAAGGTTTTTTAAAAGTTTTTTGGGGATGACCCAATTTTGCTAGCATTTTGTGATCGCTATAATTCATAGACTAAGAACAAGAAACATTTCATCAAATAAAGAGAGATCTACAATTCATCCGTAACAGAGCATTGACTAGCAAATTATATAGTTGTATGTTTTTTCTAGTGTTTAGAATTTATGAGAATGTTATTTTAATCATTATAAAAAGGTGGGGGAGGGGGGCCGGGTTGGGGTACTGTATGTTGGATTAAAAATTCAATAGTGACTTAAATGTAACTATCAGTCAGATTAAGTCTATGTTAATAAATTAATTAATTTATTAGGCTCAAATGTATTTAGTAAGTGCGGGTCGACAACTTATTAATTGGGTGATGAAACCAATTAATAATAAGAGATATAAATAGGGTTGTGATTCCAATCTAGACGCAACAACCATTACGTTCCATATCTCATCGTGGGAGTAACGGTTTTCTCAGGAGGGGTTGCGCCATAGGTGTGAAGAACACAAAACTTTCTATCAATTTGCAGATCCGAATCAGACTATGCTGAGAAATAAGGTTAAATCTAACTTGTTTTATTTTTATCTCAATTATTTTAACATGGTAGATCTTGGGTTTAGGATGCAATTCCTGATAAGTTCCAACAATTGGTATCAGAGCCCTTCCGTGTTGAATTATTGAAATATGTTATTACATAGATTGATGTTTAATTGGTCTGATCAATCCATGCAAGATAAAAGGAATTATTTAATTTTCGGATCGATCATTTGGGATGTCGATTTTGATTCTCTTTCATTCCATAAAGTAACGGTTTAATAAGGTTTAATTAATTGGGCATTTGAGAAAATTGGCATGAATCTATGCCGTTGTTTGTTTATTCCTAATTATTTATTATTTTTTCTAAAGTAATTTTTAGAATTAAAAATCATTACTGTACACTGTGTTTGTTTGAGGGTTTGTATTTTGAGTTTGAATTTGAATAATAAAATTTTGAATTTGAATAGTTGTATAATGTGATATAAATAGGTGTTGATGTGATGTTTTGAATGTAAAATTAATTTTTAGTATAATATAAAAAATAAAAAATAGGTGTTTGATTTGATATTTTTGGGGAAAAAAATGAGATGAATAGTGGATTTAAAATCCAATATTCCAAACAAACACATCCGAAGGAAATTCATATGTTAGGAATGTAATCCTCTACTAAGAACTTTCACGGCATAACTACTAATTAGCCATAAATACCTTGCGGAAATATGATAGGTTGGTTTGATGATATGGAAATATACATGTATGAAAATTATTGATATTTATGCATTACATCAAATTGATATTCTCCGCTAAATTTTGCAATGTCTGCTATTGCTAGTGTGACTAATTATTTTTATTGGAAATTCATATATTATTTCCATTAGTGCAAACCATATTTATTTATTGCTGGTTTCTATGAATAATCAGAACTATGGATTTATTCTGATATGTTTTATGATGCAATTAAGTTTGTGAATTGATATGTATTTTTGATCATATGCGTTTGTTTATTTATTCATATTCCTTCTTTTATTGTTGCTGCCTGAAACTTTTGATGGTTTCATTTTAATTATTGCATGGAAATTAAATTCAAGTATGACTATACACGTGTGTATGCAATTATAAGTTTATATACATGCAATTGGAATAGCACATGCATATCCTTCGTCTCAGGCGTTGGTTTATTCATCCATTTATCTTTGTTTTTTTTTGGGATACTTTATAGAATCAGATTCGATTGCATTCAATTAATTGGTAGCTAGTCAGAAAATTTGGCATAAATAATTAAATGCTATGATTGAAGTTGTAATTATATGAATAATCGATGCAAACCATATTTATTTTTTATGGCTAATTTTTTTTTGAATAATCGAATATTCATTATGATTCGTTTGATAGTCTAATTAAATTTGGAATACAGTAGCATATATTTTCGACAGTATTCATTCGTTTGAATTCGACTATAATTATTTAGTATATACAATTTATAGTCTCTTTTGGGTGACATATTTTTGCCTATGTAAGCATTTAGTACTTTCTTGGACTACTTGATTATTTTAGTAAGTTCAGAAATTAATTGTTGTTGTTGTTATAGTTTTAATATGTATTGGACATACATATTTAAGGTGAATTTAATTAGCAATAAATAATATAATATATTTTATAAATTGGTTGAAACAGTTATGTTGCCAAAGCAGACTCTACTGTGTAAATCAGTTTATTTTGTGTATTAGAAAGTTGTGTTTGTGACTTACAAGGCTCCTGATTGACCCAAAGACAACTAAGCCATTAAGTAGTTACATGCATATTTAGTGACATTGAATGTGGTGATGATAATTTGATTATTTGTGTGTGAATAATAGATCTGTCCAAAGATAGGGTGTTGTTTGACACACTACTGTATTGTCAACATTCGATTGTCAAAACAAGTTTATTACTAGTGAGTCAGTAATTTTCCAACGACATTTACTGATGTTGCTCGATAACTTGTGATAAGATTACTAATTTATTTTATAAATTCACATACGGAGCATTCAGTAGCTTATAGACATGTGCATCCAGTTTCTAATAAGCATTCTTTATTTTTTTTTATGGAATCTGACTCGTATACATTGAACGTGATTCTGATTATAATTTAGCTTAAGAAAATTATAAATTCATTAATAATGCATGCTGCGTTTTTTACGAGGACGTCCAATCTTCAAGGATTCAAATGCCCGTGGGACCCATCACTTGAAGCCGAGCTCGTCAGTTTAAAAAATCCGTCACTGCATTGATCGGACAATTTTTTATGGAGAATCAATTTAAGGATGATGCTTGGAGACCACTTAGCCCACACCTGACTCTCCTTCAATGGGACCCGCAAGAATCCCAATTGAAAGATAAACAGAATCGCTAATTATGGAATATTATCAAGGGAATAATCACTTATGGAGAGAATCGCTAATTATAGAAGATTATCAAGGGAATCATCACTTATGGAGAAAATTACTAATCATGGAAGTATATCAAGGGAATCATCACTTATGGAGAGAATCGCTAATCATGAAATATTATCAAGAGAATCATCACTTATGGAGGCTTTTAGATGTTACCTTAATATATATTTCTTTTTATTATAAGTTTCCATATAGTATAATTTCATATCTAAAACTTTCCTAATTATTTATTTCCTTATAGTTAGACTTACCTTTTGGTTTGTTTCCTTTATTATTTGTTGTCTTTTATTTTCCTTAAGGACCTCTACATAAGGTCTTTACCTATCATTGTAATAGAAACCTTTTTACATCTTGAATCAAATTTCACTTTTATAGATTTCTAGTGTTAGGGAGTGATTTCCTCGCATTTAGAGTCTCAAATCGGGTCTTTGGAGTGATTCCATTGGTTCGTGGCTTCCAATCATTTGCAGTGGGATTTAGCCTATTGTTTGTGTTTTACCTATGGATTGATTTCAGGTCCGAGACTTATTCTGGTGGTTGGTTATCATCTATACTAATTCACATTCTCTGCACTATCTTTTCTTCTTCATTCTATTTTCTTTTATTCTTATTCTTAATCCATTTGTTCTATTGAACTTTGTGGGTAAGAAAATTATATTGGTTATAATTATACACGATCGGGCCGTGTCAGTTTTGACGGTGAAGATCAAGTATTTGACGTTGCTAAAGTAACCTCTCTTATATAAGATTTTTTCTTGATAACGTAAGTGTTTATGTGTATCTTAATTCATGTGATTATTCTTCGGCCCAAAGGCAGTTGGTAATTGACAGAATGAAATATACATCTGCGATAATATGTATGGGATGATTATATGAATTTAACTTATGTGAATAGTAAATCAGTCCAAAGATTGGTTGTTGTTTGACATTACTTATTGTCCGTATATGATTATTGATCATTGATGTTGCACTTAGTGTCTTGGGATGAGAATGCATTATTATTGAGCTTCATTATGATTGATAATATTGACTTGGCATTAATAATAGACCAACTCACTCATACGGCGAAAAACACTGCTCATGAAAGACAGTTGTTTGAGAAGTGGGATAGGTCCAACGCCTAAGTCTAATTATCATTAAGAAAAGCACTCCATAAATTTTAGGAGTATGATATATGATGATATGGATTCATTGTCGAAATTAAGAAACATTTTACCAAAAGCGATAAGACGGAAAATGAGTATTCTTCTTAAGAGTCTCATTACCATGAAGTACAACAAAAAATGAAACATAAGGGAGTACATCATGAACATGTCTAATATTGCTACTAAATTGAGGGCACTTCGGTTAGATATTTCGCAGGACATATTTGTTCTATTGATCTTGCTCTTGAAATTAATTTAATTTAAGTTCATAGACACACTTGGGGGGGGGGGGTGGATTTTGGTGTAACAACTCACATCAGTGTGTCTATGCAAGATTATTTCTATTGTCGAAAATGAATTGATGGTGAAAGAAACATGTGAGGGCAAGAAAAATTAATATTAAAGCCATTGACAATTTAGATTATTATTAAGTTCTGGTTATTATTTGAATTTGGATGAGACATTTTTTATGGTACCATCTTTAGTCGAAATTTAATTTTGATTTCTATTTTGAACAAATTCAGTTATTATTTGGATATAGAGTTTTGTCTCTTCCAGAATTCAAAATTGGTTGAAACTAGTACATTATTTGATGATAATAATCATCATTTACTTAATTGTATGACTTCATATCATGAATTAATTATTGAATATATTTGTACAACTTCCATAATTGCGGATCTGTTTAATTACTAAAGGGTTTCCACATAAGTTCTATAGTGAACATATTGCTCGTTTGAGTGTAGAACCATATTTCGATACTTTGGTTTAGTGGGAGCTAATTAGTAGTGTTCAAATACTATTAACTTTGATTTATACTGCACAGTTCAGTATTCAATGTTCAATATTCAGTGTGCAATATTCCGTTTTAATTCAGTGTTCAGTTGCTCTGAATTAAAGTTAAAGTGGATCAGTTGGAAATAGATTTGGAAATAGACATGTTAAGATCACATTACATGAAATTTCCATGTTGTGCATCCGCACTTGATCGAATCTTAGGTTATATTAGTGTTGTGACCACTGTTCGATCCGATTGCGATAAATGCAGTGACGGCCGCTTTGATCCGCATTGAAGTGACTTATCGATAAGTTGACAATATACATTAAAGAATCTAATAGCAAAATTTCATGAGCTCATAAGGTTATTCAATGTATATTCACCAAAGTGGAAGATTGTTGGATTAAAAATCCAATAGTGGGTTAAATGTAACTATTTGGACTATCAGTCATATTAAGTCTATATTAATAAATTTATTAATTTATTGGGCTTAGATGTGTTTAGTAAATGCGGGTCTCATATGTGCAGAAATCCGGTAACTTATTAATTGGATGATGAGACCAATTAATTATAAGGGATATAAATAGAGTTGTGATACCAGGTCTAGACGCAACAACCATTACGTTCCATATCTCATCGTGGGAGTAACGGCATAAACCCTAGCGGTTTTTTCAGGAGGAGTTGCGCTATAGGCTTGAAGAACACAAAACCCTCTATGAATTTGCAGATCCGAATCCAACTATGGTGAGGAATAAAGTTATATCTAACTTGCTTTATTTTTATCTCAATTATGTTAACACGGTAGATCTGGGCTTAGGGTGCAATTCCTGATAAATTTCAACACTGTAATGTTGTTTTAAATATTTGATAAGAGATGTGGAAATGTTTTTTATCTTTAAATTAATTTTGATTGACTTATATTACATTTGATTATATATATATTCATTAAATTTTATTATTTTGATTTGTGTAAGCCTGTTTCATATCTACTTATAAGTTCCGATTTTTATTAAGAATAATATGTTATCGTGGAATTTCTGTAAAATATTTTAATATGTATCAGAGTCTATTATATTTGTTATTTGGAGTAAATACAATTTATTAATTACTATTGTTAAAATTGTTCAAAGCTCTAAACTTCCCAAATGCTAATTACTAGAATTGGAACTTTCAATACAAGGGATTTGATTCGATTTTTAATTATTACTCCCTCCGTACAAAAAAATTAACTTATTTGGGTCCAACACAAGATTAAAAAAATAAATATTTTATTAAAAATTGATAAAAATAAAAGGATAGTTGAAAGTAATTTTGAAAATTTGGTTAGAAATCAAAGTAAATGAGAAATATAATATAATAAAGGTATTGTGGTATTTGCTATAAATAAATGTTAAATTTATGATAATATTTAAATATTAATTTGTTGATTTTTCCAAAATTAATAATGGGATAAATTTAGCGGACGGACCAAAAAAGAAAGTGAAAATAAATAATGTGGACGGATGGAGTATTATTATTAAGTTTGAAAATCGATTACATCATCATATTCTTGTGGGTATTTTTTTTAGTCCGGTAACTAGATTATTTTATTATTTTAACCTCGTAATTAGAATATGTCTTAAAATAGTTCTGCAAAGTGAAATTTTTTAGCACATTTAATTCTTCGGCGCTGGAGATGTTTGTGTGGTACCCTGCCACCCGCATGGCACACTAGAGGACACGTGTCTATTATAAAAAATACCTAAAATAATATAATAATCTATTAATAATTTAGTAAACAGTGCCACTTAATAAAAATTTAAAAATAAATATAAATCATAAGGGTATTTTTGTTTTGTTTTGTTTTTGTTTTTTCACTCAAGCCAACTATTTTTATAAATTAAATACTATCACACTTTGAATTTGTTAAAAAGAAAGCATTCATACCACCGGACATAAGTTATATACTTATATATATATACTAGAACCCGAACCTGGCCCACGTGATGCAGCGCCGGTATTGTGTACTATAAAAAAATGTAAAAAATTGTACACATACACAAGTAAAACAAGTTTGATGCAACAAAATTAAACTAAAACAACCTCAACGTTAAAGTTGGCTTGCAAGGTGGCAGCGGTATTTGACAATTGTAATATTGGACAATCAACATTCAACTCTTCAGTTTCCGTTAGTTTGGCCATATTTTCATATTTGTTGTCTCAGCCGACGAAATATGTATGGATAGATAATGTGCTTTTGATTAGTTTGTTTGTAGGCAATTTTTTGTTATTTATTAGTTCTTATCTTAGAGAAATAAGACAAGAAATAGTCAGTGGTTTAGCCGATATCATAGAGATTTTAGGAGTAAGTACTATTTGGAGCGTTTATATTTTTTTGTTTAGCGTAACGATATTACGATACACGTGGTATCAAATTTTTCTATATGTTATTGGAGGATGTATATGATTTGTGCAAGAATACATTCTTTCTTATCGGGCTGTCCAGGTAATTGTTTGTACTAACCGCAAGTGTCGTGGGTCGCCGCCGTGCAATTCTAACAATTCGATCGATGACGGCGTTCGTGAAGAATTTGAGGAAAAAATTCCAAAATCGTGGAACTCCATTATACTTGTCCACATGAGCCACACGAGGTGGCAGCGGTGTTTCACAATTGTAATGTTGGACAATCAACATTCAACTCTTTAATTTCCGTTAGTTTGGCCATATTTTCATATTTGTTGTCTCAGCCGACGAAATCGGTATGATTATAGATAATGTCTTGTCTTAGAGAAATGATAGTTGGTTTTATCTTAGAGATTTTAGGAGTAAGTACTATTTGGAGTGCTTATCTTGTTTTGTTTAGCGTATCGATATTACGATACACGTGGTATCAAATTTTTCTATATGTTATTGGAGGATGTATATGGTTTATGCAAGAATACATTCTTTTTTTATCGGGATTTCTAGGGAATTGTTTGTACTAACCGCAAGTGTCGTGGGTCGCCTGCACACTTCTAACAATTCGATCGATGACGGAGTTCGTGAATAATTTGAGGAAAAAATCCAAATTCGTGGAACTCCATTATACTTGTCCACCTAAGGCCCACGAGGTTGCATCGGTGTTTGACAATTGTAATGTTGGATAATCAACATTCAACTCTTCAATTTCCGTTAGTTTGATATATTTTCATATTTGTTGTCTCAGCCGATGAAATCGGTATGATAGATAATGTGGTTTTGATTAGTTTGTTTGTAGAAATATTTTATTATTTACTAGTTCTTGTCATAGGTAAATAAGACAAGAAATAGTCAGTGGTTTGATCGATATCATAGAGGTTTTAGGAGTAAGTACTATTTGGAGCGCTTATATTAGTTTGTTTAGCGTAACGATATTACGATACACGTGGTATCAAATTTTTTTATATGTTATTGGAGAATGTATATGGTTTGTGTCAGTATACATTCTTTCTTATCGGGCTGTCCAAAGAATTATTTGGACTTACCGCAAGTGTCGTTGGTCGCCGCCGCTGCGCAATTCTAACAATTCGATCGATAACGGCGTTCGTGAAGAGTTTGAGAAAAAATTCAAAACTCATGGAACTCCATTATACTTGTCCACCTGAGCCCCACGATGTGGCAACGATTTTTGACAACTTAATGTTGAACAATCAACATTCAACTCTCAATTTCTTAGTTTGGCCATATTTTGTTATTTGTTGTCTCAACCGACGAAATCCGTATGGATAGATAATGTCCTTGATTAGTTTTTTTTGGGCAACTTTTTATTATTTATTAGTTCTTTTCATAGGGAAATAAGACAGAAATAGTCATTGGTTTATCATAGAGGTTTTAGGAGTAAAGTACTATTTGGAGCGCTTATATTGGTTTGTTTAACATATCTATATTATAATACACATGGTATCAAATATTTTTATATAATATTGGAGGCTGTATATGGTTGGTGCAAGAATACATTCTTTCTTATCGGGCTTTCCAAGGAATTGTTTTGTACTAACCGCAAGTGTCGTGGCCGCCGTCGCACAATTCTAACAATTCGATCGATGACGGCGTTCGTGAATATTTAAGGAAAAAATTCCAAAATCGTAGAACTCCAATATATTATGTTATCATTTTTTTAAATTTATTTGTATGTATTGAGGTGGATCTTAATATATATATATATTTTTTGGATAACGTGGCAACCAAATTAAAGCTGACTGAAGTAAGCTGCGGCAACAAAAATAAATAGAGAACCATGACCTTTTTTATAATAATTGATTTTCGATTTCATTTCCACAACTAACATAACCAGAATTAACCAAAGTTGAGAAAAAAGAAACTTTACTAGAACATAATTAAACACGCTCGGGGGCTTTAGGCTGTGATACAATAAGTATTACACCTACACAAGAAAAAGCGACCAACAAAATATCATAGAAATCCAAAGAGAAATAAGCAGTCCGTGGTATTCATAATCAAGCGAAGAAATCACGTATCCCCGTATAGAAATCCACACCACGAAGATTCCTATCATTTCTGCTCATTTGGCCAAGCGGCTCTCCTTGGTTCAATTCGAAAATATTAAAATGTCGCCAATGAGCGCTCCTACCACAGTCATCGCAGAAGCCACTCGAAATCTTCTCTTCTAGCATCACCGCTCTGTACAGCACAAATATCACCATAGCCACCGACCATTTCCAAGTTACTTTTGATACTCCATCCTCGCGCATAATTCTTACAACTCTATCGACCACAACGTCCATGAAGAACTTGAAGAAAGAAGAAAGAAGGTTAGTAAGATAAAGATAAATGCATGAAATATTATATATATATATTAGGGGCATAATTGTGTGGAATTTTAAGGTCTGGTAACCGAAACCCCTGGCCCAAACTAACCGAACCGAACCGAACCGAACCGTGAACTGCCGGTTCAAACCGCCGGTTTGGGTTTTGTAAACCGCCGGTTAATAAAAATTTAAAAATAAATAATCTCACCAGAGCAAGTCGTAGGCATAGCAGCAGACAGAAGCCAAGCGGATGGAAAAAATAAGTGAAGAAGAAGACGAATGAGTGAAGAAGAAGGAGATACCAGAGGAAAGAAGGACGAGATGGATGGAAGAAGAAAATGAACGTGGTGCTTTGCCGTTGATGTGTAAATATAAATATATTTATAATTAAACATTTATATATTAAAAAAGTTTTGCAACAAAAGTAAGAATAATACAACCTCAATTAAATGTGCAAATAGCGGTATTTGACAATGTAATATTGGAAAATCAATAATAATTTTTTATTTATAGTTTTGAATTTTGTAATTTTTATTATACGATCATATGTAATTTAGATAATGTCTTTTATTAGTTTTTTGTAGGCAATTTTTATTATTTATTAGTTCTTTTCGTAGGGAAATAAGACAAGAAATAGTCATTGGTTTATCATAGAGGTTTTAGGAGTAAATACTATTTAGAGCGCTTATATTTTTTGTTTAGCGTAACGATATTACGATACACGTGGTATCAAATTTTTTATATGTTATTGGAGGATGTATATGATTGGTGCAAGAATACATTCTTTCTTATCGGGCTGTCCAGGTAATTGTTTGTACTAACCGCAAGTGTCGTGGGTCGCCGCCGTGCAATTCTAACAATTCGATCGATGACGGCGTTCGTGAAGAATTTGAGGAAAAAATTCCAAAATCGTGGAACTCCATTATACTTGTCCACCTGAGCCCCACGAGGTGGCAGCGGTGTTTGACAATTGTAATGTTGGACAATCAACATTCAACTCTTTAATTTCCGTTAGTTTGGCCATATTTTCATATTTGTTGTCTCAGCCGACGAAATCGGTATGGATAGATAATGTGCTTTTGATTAGTTTGTTTGTAGGCAATTTTGTGTTATTTATTAGTTCTTGTCTTAGAGAAATAAGACAAGAAATAGTCAGTGGTTTGACCGATATCTTAGAGATTTCAGGAGTAAGTACTATTTGGAGTGCTTATCTTGTTTTGTTTAGCGTAACGATATTACGATACACGTGGTATCAAATTTTTCTATATGTTATTGGAGGATGTATATGGTTTATGCAAGAATACATTTTTTTTATCGGGCTGTCTAGGGAATTCTTTGTACTAACCGCACGTGTCGTGGGTCGCCGCTGCACACTTCTAACAATTCGATCGATGACGGCGTTCGTGAATAATTTGAGGAAAAAATCTAAAATCATGGAACTCCATTATACTTGTCCACCTGAGCCCCACGACATGGCAGCGGTGTTTGACAATTGTAATGTTGGACAATCAACATTCAACTCTTCAATTTCCGTTAGTTTGACCGTATTTTCATATTTGTTGTCTCAGCCGATGAAATCGGTATGAATAGATAATGTGGTTTTGATTAGTTTGTTTGTAGGAAATTTTTTGATATTTATTAGTTCTTGTCACAGAGAAATAAGACAAGAAAGAGTCAGTGGTTTGACAGATATCATAGAGGTTTTAGGAGTAAATACTATTTTAAGCGCTTATATTGGTTTGTTTAGCCTAACGATATTACGATACACGTGGTATCAATTTTTTCTATATGTTATAGGAAGATATATATGGTTTGTGCCAGTATACAATCTTTCTTATTGGGCTGTCCAGGGAATTTTTTGGACTTACCGCAAGTATCGTGGGCCGCCGCTGCGCAATTCTAACAATCCTATCGATAACGGCGTTCGTGAATAATTTGAGGAAAAAATTCCAAAATCGTGGAACTCCAATATATTATTGTTATCATTTTTTTAAATTTTATTTGTATGTATTGAGGTGGATCTTAAATATATAGATATATATATATTTTGGATAACGTGGCAACCAAATTAAAGCTGACTGGAGTAAGTTGCGGCAACAAAAATAAATAGAGAACCATGACCCTTTTTATAATCATTGATTTTTGATTTCATTTTCATAACTAACATAACCAGAATTAACCAAAGTCGAGAAAAAAAAAAAACAAAAAAAAAACTTTACTAGAACATAATTAAACACGCTCGGGGGCTTTAGGCGGTGATACAATAAGTATTACACCTACAACAAGAAAAAGCGACCAGCAAAATATCATAGAAATTCAAAGAGAAATAAGCAGTCCGTGGTATTCATAATCAAGCGAAGAAATCATGTATCCCCATATAGAAATCCACACCACGAAGATTCCTATCATTTTTGCTCATTTGGCCAAACGGCTCTCCTTGGTTCAATTCGAAAATATTAAAATGTCGCCAATGAGCGCTCCTACCACAGTCATCGCAGAAGCCACTCGAAACTTCTCTTCTAGCATCACCGCTCTGTACAGCACAAATATCACCATAGCCACCGACCATTTCCAAGTTACTTTTGATACTCATCCTCACGCGCAATTCTTACAACTCTATCGACCACAACGTCCATGAAGAACTTGAAGAAAGAAGAAAGAAGGTTAGTAAGATAAAGAGAAATGCATGAAATATATATATATAGGGGCATAATTGTGTGGAATTTTAAGGTCTAAACCGAAACCGGGCCCAAACTAACCGAACCGAACCGAACCGAACCGAACCGTGAACTGCCGGTTCAAATCGCCGGTTTGGATTTTGAACCGGCGGTTTGGCTTTTTCTGAAAAAAAAAACAAATAATCTCACCAGAGCAAGTCGCAGGCGTAGCAGCAGGCAGAAGAAGAAGCGGATGGAAGAAATAAGTGAAGAAGAAGACGAAGGAGTGAAGAAGAAGGAGATTGAAGAGGAAAGAAGGAGGAGATGGATGGAAGAAGAAAATGAACTTGGTGCTTTGTTGTTGATGTGTAAATATTAATATCTTTATAATTAAATTTTTTATAAAAGTAAGAATAATATTAATATTATTAAATGTAAATAATTGTTAATGATATTGAAAAATAATAATAATTTTTTATTTATATTTTGAATTTTGTAATTTTTTATTATATAATCATATTCAATTTAAATTATCTTATTACCTCTTACACTAATAATTCTATAATTTATTTTTTTGTAACTTCCTTCCACAGGCGTCAAGATGAGTGAGAATGAAAACGAGAGAATTTTTTTTCCACCTAAGCCCCACGAGGTGGCAGCGGTGTTTGATAAATATAATGTTGGACAATCAACATTCAACTCTTCAATTTCCGTTAGTTTGGCCATATTTTCATATTTGTTGTCTCAGTCGACGAAATCGGTGTGGATAGATAATATGCTTTTGATTAGTTTGTTTGTAGGGAATTTTTTGGTATTTATTAGTTTTTGTTTTAGAGAATAAGAAAAAAAAATAGTCAGTGGTTTGGCCAATATCATAGAGGTTTTAGGAGTAAGTACTATTTGGAGCGCTTATATTGGTTTGTTTAGAGTAACGATATTATGATACATGTGGTATCAAATTTTTCTATATGTTATTGGAGAATGTATATGGTTTGTGCCAGTATACATTCTTTCTTATCGGGCTGTCCAGAGAATTATTTGGACTTACCGCAAGTGTCGTTGGCCGCCGCTGCACAATTCTAACAATTCGATCAATAACAGCGTTTGTGAAGAGTTTGTGAAAAAAAATTCAAAACTCATGGAACTCCATTATACTTGTCCACCTGAGCCCCACGATGTGGCAACGATTTTTGACAATCTTAATGTTGGACAATCAACATTTAACTCTTCAATTTTCGTTAGTTTGGCCATATTTTGTTATTTGTTGTCTCACCGACGAAATCGGTATGAATAGATAATGTCCTTATTGAAGTTGGTTTATCGTAGAGGTTTTAGGAGTAAGTACTATTGGGAGCACTTATATTGGTTTGTTTAGCGTATCTATATTACGATACACATGGTATCAAATATTTGTATATGTTATTGAAGGATGTATATGGTTTGTGCAAGAATACATTCTTTCATATCGGGATTTCCAGGGAATTGTTTGTACTAACCGCAAGTGTCGTGGGCCGCCTCCGTACAATTCTAACAATTCGATCGATGACGGAGTTCGTGAATAATTTGAGGAAAAAATTCCAAATTCGTGGAACTCCATTATACTTGTCCACCTAAGGCCCACGAGGTTGCATCGGTGTTTGACAATTGTAATGTTGGATAATCAACATTCAACTCTTCAATTTCCGTTAGTGTGGATATATTTTCATATTTGTTGTCTCAGCCGACGAAATCGGTATGGATAGATAATGTCCTTTTGATTAGTTTGTTTGTAGGCAATATTTTATTATTTACTAGTTCTTGTCATAGGTAAATAAGACAAGAAATAGTCAGTGGTTTGATCGATATCATAGAGGTTTTAGGAGTAAGTACTATTTGGAGCGCTTATATTAGTTTGTTTAGCGTAACGATATTACGATACACGTGGTATCAAATTTTTTTATATGTTATTGGAGAATGTATATGGTTTGTGTCAGTATACATTCTTTCTTATCGGGCTGTCCAAAGAATTATTTGGACTTACCGCAAGTGTCGTTGGTCGCCGCCGCGCAATTCTAACAATTCGATCGATAACAGCGTTCGTGAAGAGTTTGAGAAAAAAATTCAAAACTCATGGAACTCCATTATACTTGTCCACCTGAGCCCCACGATGTGGCAACGATTTTTGACAATCTTAATGTTGAACAATCAACATTCAACTCTTCAATTTTCTTAGTTTGGCCATATTTTGTTATTTGTTGTCTCACCGACGAAATCCGTATGGATAGATAATGTCCTTGATTAGTTTTTTTGGGCAACTTTTTATTATTTATTAGTTCTTTTCATAGGGAAATAAGACAAGAAATAGTCATTGGTTTATCATAGAGGTTTTAGGAGTAAGTACTATTTGGAGCGCTTATATTGGTTTGTTTAACATATCTATATTATAATACACATGGTATCAAATATTTTTATATAATATTGGAGGCTGTATATGGTTGGTGCAAGAATACATTCTTTCTTATCGGGCTTTCCAAGGAATTGTTTGTACTAACCGCAAGTGTCGTGGGCCGCCGTCGCACAATTCTAACAATTCGATCGATGACGGCGTTCGTGAATAATTTAAGGAAAAAATTCCAAAATCGTAGAACTCCAATATATTATTGTTATCATTTTTTTAAATTTTATTTGTATGTATTGAGGTGGATCTTAAATATATATATATTTTTTGGATAACGTGGCAACCAAATTAAAGCTGACTGAAGTAAGCTGCGGCAACAAAAATAAATAGAGAACCATGACCTTTTTTATAATAATTGATTTTCGATTTCATTTCCACAACTAACATAACCAGAATTAACCAAAGTTGAGAAAAAAGAAACTTTACTAGAACATAATTAAACACGCTCGGGGGCTTTAGGCTGTGATACAATAAGTATTACACCTACAACAAGAAAAAGCGACCAACAAAATATCATAGAAATCCAAAGAGAAATAAGCAGTCCGTGGTATTCATAATCAAGCGAAGAAATCACGTATCCCCGTATAGAAATCCACACCACGAAGATTCCTATCATTTCTGCTCATTTGGCCAAGCGGCTCTCCTTGGTTCAATTCGAAAATATTAAAATGTCGCCAATGAGCGCTCCTACCACAGTCATCGCAGAAGCCACTCGAAACTTCTCTTCTAGCATCACCGCTCTGTACAGCACAAATATCACCATAGCCACCGACCATTTCCAAGTTACTTTTGATACTCCATCCTCGCGCATAATTCTTACAACTCTATCGACCACAACGTCCATGAAGAACTTGAAGAAAGAAGAAAGAAGGTTAGTAAGATAAAGATAAATGCATGAAATATATATATATATATATAGGGGCATAATTGTGTGGAATTTTAAGGTCTAAACCGAAACCTGGCCCAAACTAACCGAACCGAACCGAACCGAACCGTGAACTGCCGGTTCAAACCGCCGGTTTGGGTTTTGAACCGCCGGTTTGGCTTTTTTTGAAAAAAATAAATAATCTCACCAGAGCAAGTCGTAGGCATAGCAGCAGACAGAAGAAGAAGCGGATGGAAAAAATAAGTGAAGAAGAAGACGAATGAGTGAAGAAGAAGGAGATGGAAGAGGAAAGAAGGACGAGATGGATGGAAGAAGAAAATGAACTTGGTGCTTTGTTGTTGATGTGTAAATATTAATATATTTATAATTAAATTTTTTATATATTATTAAATTTTTATAAAAGTAAGAATAATATTAATATTATTAAATGTAAATAATTATTAATGATATTGAAAAATAATAATAATTTTTTATTTATATTTTGAATTTTGTAATTTTTTATTATATAATCATATTTAATTTAAATTATCTTATTACTTTTTTGTAGGCAATTTTTATTATTTATTAGTTCTTTTCGTAGGGAAATAAGACAAGAAATAGTCATTGGTTTATCATAGAGGTTTTAGGAGTAAATACTATTTAGAGCGCTTATATTGGTTTGTTTAGCGTATCTATATTACGATACACGTGGTATCAAATATTTTTATATGTTATTGGAGGATGTATATGGTTGGTGCAAGAATACATTCTTTCTTATCGGGCTTTCCAGGGAATTGTTTGTACTAACCGCAAGTGTCGTGGGCCGCCGCCGCACAATTCTAACAATTCGATCGATGACGGCGTTCGTGAATAATTTGAGGAAAAAATTCCAAAATCGTGGAACTCTATTATATTTGTCCACCTGAGCCCCACGAGGTCGCATCGGTGTTTGACAATTGTAATGTTGGACAATCAACATTCAACTCTTTAATTTCCGTTAGTTTGGCCATATTTTCATATTTGTTGTCTCAGCCGACGAAATCGGTATGGATAGATAATGTGCTTTTGATTAGTTTGTTTGTAGGCAATTTTGTGTTATTTATTAGTTCTTGTCTTAGAGAAATAAGACAAGAAATAGTCAGTGGTTTGACCGATATCTTAGAGATTTCAGGAGTAAGTACTATTTGGAGTGCTTATCTTGTTTTGTTTAGCGTAACGATATTACGATACACGTGGTATCAAATTTTTCTATATGTTATTGGAGGATGTATATGGTTTATGCAAGAATACATTTTTTTTATCGGGCTGTCTAGGGAATTCTTTGTACTAACCGCACGTGTCGTGGGTCGCCGCTGCACACTTCTAACAATTCGATCGATGACGGCGTTCGTGAATAATTTGAGGAAAAAATCTAAAATCATGGAACTCCATTATACTTGTCCACCTGAGCCCCACGACATGGCAGCGGTGTTTGACAATTGTAATGTTGGACAATCAACATTCAACTCTTCAATTTCCGTTAGTTTGACCGTATTTTCATATTTGTTGTCTCAGCCGATGAAATCGGTATGAATAGATAATGTGGTTTTGATTAGTTTGTTTGTAGGAAATTTTTTGATATTTATTAGTTCTTGTCACAGAGAAATAAGACAAGAAAGAGTCAGTGGTTTGACAGATATCATAGAGGTTTTAGGAGTAAATACTATTTTAAGCGCTTATATTGGTTTGTTTAGCCTAACGATATTACGATACACGTGGTATCAATTTTTTCTATATGTTATAGGAAGATATATATGGTTTGTGCCAGTATACAATCTTTCTTATTGGGCTGTCCAGGGAATTGTTTGGACTTACCGCAAGTATCGTGGGCCGCCGCTGCGCAATTCTAACAATCCTATCGATAACGGCGTTCGTGAATAATTTGAGGAAAAAATTCCAAAATCGTGGAACTCCAATATATTATTGTTATCATTTTTTTAAATTTTATTTGTATGTATTGAGGTGGATCTTAAATATATAGATATATATATATTTTGGATAACGTGGCAACCAAATTAAAGCTGACTGGAGTAAGTTGCGGCAACAAAAATAAATAGAGAACCATGACCCTTTTTATAATCATTGATTTTTGATTTCATTTTCATAACTAACATAACCAGAATTAACCAAAGTCGAGAAAAAAAAAAAAAAAAAAAAAACTTTACTAGAACATAATTAAACACGCTCGGGGGCTTTAGGCGGTGATACAATAAGTATTACACCTACAACAAGAAAAAGCGACCACAAAATATCATAGAAATTCAAAGAGAAATAAGCAGTCCGTGGTATTCATAATCAAGCGAAGAAATCATGTATCCCCATATAGAAATCCACACCACGAAGATTCCTATCATTTTTGCTCATTTGGCCAAACGGCTCTCCTTGGTTCAATTCGAAAATATTAAAATGTCGCCAATGAGCGCTCCTACCACAGTCATCGCAGAAGCCACTCGAAACTTCTCTTCTAGCATCACCGCTCTGTACAGCACAAATATCACCATAGCCACCGACCATTTCCAAGTTACTTTTGATACTCATCCTCACGCGCAATTCTTACAACTCTATCGACCACAACGTCCATGAAGAACTTGAAGAAAGAAGAAAGAAGGTTAGTAAGATAAAGAGAAATGCATGAAATATATATATATATATAGGGGCATAATTGTGTGGAATTTTAAGGTCTAAACCGAAACCGGGCCCAAACTAACCGAACCGAACCGAACCGTGAACTGCCGGTTCAAATCGCCGGTTTGGATTTTGAACCGGCGGTTTGGCTTTTTCTGAAAAAAAAACAAATAATCTCACCAGAGCAAGTCGCAGGCGTAGCAGCAGGCAGAAGAAGAAGCGGATGGAAGAAATAAGTGAAGAAGAAGACGAAGGAGTGAAGAAGAAGGAGATTGAAGAGGAAAGAAGGAGGAGATGGATGGAAGAAGAAAATGAACTTGGTGCTTTGTTGTTGATGTGTAAATATTAATATCTTTATAATTAAATTTTTTATAAAAGTAAGAATAATATTAATATTATTAAATGTAAATAATTGTTAATGATATTGAAAAATAATAATAATTTTTTATTTATATTTTGAATTTTGTAATTTTTTATTATATAATCATATTCAATTTAAATTATCTTATTACCTCTTACACTAATAATTCTATAATTTATTTTTTTGTAACTTCCTTCCACAGGCGTCAAGATGAGTGAGAATGAAAACGAGAGAATTTTTTTTCCACCTAAGCCCCACGAGGTGGCAGCGGTGTTTGATAAATATAATGTTGGACAATCAACATTCAACTCTTCAATTTCCGTTAGTTTGGCCATATTTTCATATTTGTTGTCTCAGTCGACGAAATCGGTGTGGATAGATAATATGCTTTTGATTAGTTTGTTTGTAGGGAATTTTTTGGTATTTATTAGTTTTTGTTTTAGAGAATAAGAAAAAAAAATAGTCAGTGGTTTGGCCAATATCATAGAGGTTTTAGGAGTAAGTACTATTTGGAGCGCTTATATTGGTTTGTTTAGAGTAACGATATTATGATACATGTGGTATCAAATTTTTCTATATGTTATTGGAGAATGTATATGGTTTGTGCCAGTATACATTCTTTCTTATCGGGCTGTCCAGAGAATTATTTGGACTTACCGCAAGTGTCGTTGGCCGCCGCTGCACAATTCTAACAATTCGATCAATAACAGCGTTTGTGAAGAGTTTGTGAAAAAAAATTCAAAACTCATGGAACTCCATTATACTTGTCCACCTGAGCCCCACGATGTGGCAACGATTTTTGACAATCTTAATGTTGGACAATCAACATTTAACTCTTCAATTTTCGTTAGTTTGGCCATATTTTGTTATTTGTTGTCTCACCGACGAAATCGGTATGAATAGATAATGTCCTTATTGAAGTTGGTTTATCGTAGAGGTTTTAGGAGTAAGTACTATTGGGAGCACTTATATTGGTTTGTTTAGCGTATCTATATTACGATACACATGGTATCAAATATTTGTATATGTTATTGAAGGATGTATATGGTTTGTGCAAGAATACATTCTTTCATATCGGGATTTCCAGGGAATTGTTTGTACTAACCGCAAGTGTCGTGGGCCGCCTCCGTACAATTCTAACAATTCGATCGATGACGGAGTTCGTGAATAATTTGAGGAAAAAATTCCAAATTCGTGGAACTCCATTATACTTGTCCACCTAAGGCCCACGAGGTTGCATCGGTGTTTGACAATTGTAATGTTGGATAATCAACATTCAACTCTTCAATTTCCGTTAGTGTGGATATATTTTCATATTTGTTGTCTCAGCCGACGAAATCGGTATGGATAGATAATGTCCTTTTGATTAGTTTGTTTGTAGGCAATATTTTATTATTTACTAGTTCTTGTCATAGGTAAATAAGACAAGAAATAGTCAGTGGTTTGATCGATATCATAGAGGTTTTAGGAGTAAGTACTATTTGGAGCGCTTATATTAGTTTGTTTAGCGTAACGATATTACGATACACGTGGTATCAAATTTTTTTATATGTTATTGGAGAATGTATATGGTTTGTGTCAGTATACATTCTTTCTTATCGGGCTGTCCAAAGAATTATTTGGACTTACCGCAAGTGTCGTTGGTCGCCGCCGCGCAATTCTAACAATTCGATCGATAACAGCGTTCGTGAAGAGTTTGAGAAAAAAATTCAAAACTCATGGAACTCCATTATACTTGTCCACCTGAGCCCCACGATGTGGCAACGATTTTTGACAATCTTAATGTTGAACAATCAACATTCAACTCTTCAATTTTCTTAGTTTGGCCATATTTTGTTATTTGTTGTCTCACCGACGAAATCCGTATGGATAGATAATGTCCTTGATTAGTTTTTTTGGGCAACTTTTTATTATTTATTAGTTCTTTTCATAGGGAAATAAGACAAGAAATAGTCATTGGTTTATCATAGAGGTTTTAGGAGTAAGTACTATTTGGAGCGCTTATATTGGTTTGTTTAACATATCTATATTATAATACACATGGTATCAAATATTTTTATATAATATTGGAGGCTGTATATGGTTGGTGCAAGAATACATTCTTTCTTATCGGGCTTTCCAAGGAATTGTTTGTACTAACCGCAAGTGTCGTGGGCCGCCGTCGCACAATTCTAACAATTCGATCGATGACGGCGTTCGTGAATAATTTAAGGAAAAAATTCCAAAATCGTAGAACTCCAATATATTATTGTTATCATTTTTTTAAATTTTATTTGTATGTATTGAGGTGGATCTTAAATATATATATATTTTTTGGATAACGTGGCAACCAAATTAAAGCTGACTGAAGTAAGCTGCGGCAACAAAAATAAATAGAGAACCATGACCTTTTTTATAATAATTGATTTTCGATTTCATTTCCACAACTAACATAACCAGAATTAACCAAAGTTGAGAAAAAAGAAACTTTACTAGAACATAATTAAACACGCTCGGGGGCTTTAGGCTGTGATACAATAAGTATTACACCTACAACAAGAAAAAGCGACCAACAAAATATCATAGAAATCCAAAGAGAAATAAGCAGTCCGTGGTATTCATAATCAAGCGAAGAAATCACGTATCCCCGTATAGAAATCCACACCACGAAGATTCCTATCATTTCTGCTCATTTGGCCAAGCGGCTCTCCTTGGTTCAATTCGAAAATATTAAAATGTCGCCAATGAGCGCTCCTACCACAGTCATCGCAGAAGCCACTCGAAACTTCTCTTCTAGCATCACCGCTCTGTACAGCACAAATATCACCATAGCCACCGACCATTTCCAAGTTACTTTTGATACTCCATCCTCACGCATAATTCTTACAACTCTATCGACCACAACGTCCATGAAGAACTTGAAGAAAGAAGAAAGAAGGTTAGTAAGATAAAGATAAATGCATGAAATATATATATATATATATAGGGGCATAATTGTGTGGAATTTTAAGGTCTAAACCGAAACCTGGCCCAAACTAACCGAACCGAACCGAACCGAACCGTGAACTGCCGGTTCAAACCGCCGGTTTGGGTTTTGAACCGCCGGTTTGGCTTTTTTGAAAAAAATAAATAATCTCACCAGAGCAAGTCGTAGGCATAGCAGCAGACAGAAGAAGAAGCGGATGGAAAAAATAAGTGAAGAAGAAGACGAATGAGTGAAGAAGAAGGAGATGGAAGAGGAAAGAAGGACGAGATGGATGGAAGAAGAAAATGAACTTGGTGCTTTGTTGTTGATGTGTAAATATTAATATATTTATAATTAAATTTTTTATATATTATTAAATTTTTATAAAAGTAAGAATAATATTAATATTATTAAATGTAAATAATTATTAATGATATTGAAAAATAATAATAATTTTTTATTTATATTTTGAATTTTGTAATTTTTTATTATATAATCATATTTAATTTAAATTATCTTATTACTTTTTTGTAGGCAATTTTTATTATTTATTAGTTCTTTTCGTAGGGAAATAAGACAAGAAATAGTCATTGGTTTATCATAGAGGTTTTAGGAGTAAATACTATTTAGAGCGCTTATATTGGTTTGTTTAGCGTATCTATATTACGATACACGTGGTATCAAATATTTTTATATGTTATTGGAGGATGTATATGGTTGGTGCAAGAATACATTCTTTCTTATCGGGCTTTCCAGGGAATTGTTTGTACTAACCGCAAGTGTCGTGGGCCGCCGCCGCACAATTCTAACAATTCGATCGATGACGGCGTTCGTGAATAATTTGAGGAAAAAATTCCAAAATCGTGGAACTCCATTATATTTGTCCACCTGAGCCCCACGAGGTCGCATCGGTGTTTGACAATTGTAATGTTGGACAATCAACATTCAACTCTTTAATTTCCGTTAGTTTGGCCATATTTTCATATTTGTTGTCTCAGCCGACGAAATCGGTATGGATAGATAATGTGCTTTTGATTAGTTTGTTTGTAGGCAATTTTGTGTTATTTATTAGTTCTTGTCTTAGAGAAATAAGACAAGAAATAGTCAGTGGTTTGACCGATATCTTAGAGATTTCAGGAGTAAGTACTATTTGGAGTGCTTATCTTGTTTTGTTTAGCGTAACGATATTACGATACACGTGGTATCAAATTTTTCTATATGTTATTGGAGGATGTATATGGTTTATGCAAGAATACATTTTTTTTATCGGGCTGTCTAGGGAATTCTTTGTACTAACCGCACGTGTCGTGGGTCGCCGCTGCACACTTCTAACAATTCGATCGATGACGGCGTTCGTGAATAATTTGAGGAAAAAATCTAAAATCATGGAACTCCATTATACTTGTCCACCTGAGCCCCACGACATGGCAGCGGTGTTTGACAATTGTAATGTTGGACAATCAACATTCAACTCTTCAATTTCCGTTAGTTTGACCGTATTTTCATATTTGTTGTCTCAGCCGATGAAATCGGTATGAATAGATAATGTGGTTTTGATTAGTTTGTTTGTAGGAAATTTTTTGATATTTATTAGTTCTTGTCACAGAGAAATAAGACAAGAAAGAGTCAGTGGTTTGACAGATATCATAGAGGTTTTAGGAGTAAATACTATTTTAAGCGCTTATATTGGTTTGTTTAGCCTAACGATATTACGATACACGTGGTATCAATTTTTTCTATATGTTATAGGAAGATATATATGGTTTGTGCCAGTATACAATCTTTCTTATTGGGCTGTCCAGGGAATTGTTTGGACTTACCGCAAGTATCGTGGGCCGCCGCTGCGCAATTCTAACAATCCTATCGATAACGGCGTTCGTGAATAATTTGAGGAAAAAATTCCAAAATCGTGGAACTCCAATATATTATTGTTATCATTTTTTTAAATTTTATTTGTATGTATTGAGGTGGATCTTAAATATATAGATATATATATATTTTGGATAACGTGGCAACCAAATTAAAGCTGACTGGAGTAAGTTGCGGCAACAAAAATAAATAGAGAACCATGACTCTTTTTATAATCATTGATTTTTGATTTCATTTTCATAACTAACATAACCAGAATTAACCAAAGTCGAGAAAAAAAAAAAAAAAAAAAAAAACTTTACTAGAACATAATTAAACACGCTCGGGGGCTTTAGGCGGTGATACAATAAGTATTACACCTACAACAAGAAAAAGCGACCAACAAAATATCATAGAAATTCAAAGAGAAATAAGCAGTCCGTGGTATTCATAATCAAGCGAAGAAATCATGTATCCCCATATAGAAATCCACACCACGAAGATTCCTATCATTTTTGCTCATTTGGCCAAACGGCTCTCCTTGGTTCAATTCGAAAATATTAAAATGTCGCCAATGAGCGCTCCTACCACAGTCATCGCAGAAGCCACTCGAAACTTCTCTTCTAGCATCACCGCTCTGTACAGCACAAATATCACCATAGCCACCGACCATTTCCAAGTTACTTTTGATACTCATCCTCACGCGCAATTCTTACAACTCTATCGACCACAACGTGAAGAACTTGAAGAAAGAAGAAAGAAGGTTAGTAAGATAAAGAGAAATGCATGAAATATATATATATAGGGGCATAATTGTGTGGAATTTTAAGGTCTAAACCGAAACCGGGCCCAAACTAACCGAACCGAACCGAACCGAACCGAACCGTGAACTGCCGGTTCAAATCGCCGGTTTGGATTTTGAACCGGCGGTTTGGCTTTTTCTGAAAAAAAAAACAAATAATCTCACCAGAGCAAGTCGCAGGCGTAGCAGCAGGCAGAAGAAGAAGCGGATGGAAGAAATAAGTGAAGAAGAAGACGAAGGAGTGAAGAAGAAGGAGATTGAAGAGGAAAGAAGGAGGAGATGGATGGAAGAAGAAAATGAACTTGGTGCTTTGTTGTTGATGTGTAAATATTAATATCTTTATAATTAAATTTTTTATAAAAGTAAGAATAATATTAATATTATTAAATGTAAATAATTGTTAATGATATTGAAAAATAATAATAATTTTTTATTTATATTTTGAATTTTGTAATTTTTTATTATATAATCATATTCAATTTAAATTATCTTATTACCTCTTACACTAATAATTCTATAATTTATTTTTTTGTAACTTCCTTCCACAGGCGTCAAGATGAGTGAGAATGAAAACGAGAGAATTTTTTTTCCACCTAAGCCCCACGAGGTGGCAGCGGTGTTTGATAAATATAATGTTGGACAATCAACATTCAACTCTTCAATTTCCGTTAGTTTGGCCATATTTTCATATTTGTTGTCTCAGTCGACGAAATCGGTGTGGATAGATAATATGCTTTTGATTAGTTTGTTTGTAGGGAATTTTTTGGTATTTATTAGTTTTTGTTTTAGAGAATAAGAAAAAAAAATAGTCAGTGGTTTGGCCAATATCATAGAGGTTTTAGGAGTAAGTACTATTTGGAGCGCTTATATTGGTTTGTTTAGAGTAACGATATTATGATACATGTGGTATCAAATTTTTCTATATGTTATTGGAGAATGTATATGGTTTGTGCCAGTATACATTCTTTCTTATCGGGCTGTCCAGAGAATTATTTGGACTTACCGCAAGTGTCGTTGGCCGCCGCTGCACAATTCTAACAATTCGATCAATAACAGCGTTTGTGAAGAGTTTGTGAAAAAAAATTCAAAACTCATGGAACTCCATTATACTTGTCCACCTGAGCCCCACGATGTGGCAACGATTTTTGACAATCTTAATGTTGGACAATCAACATTTAACTCTTCAATTTTCGTTAGTTTGGCCATATTTTGTTATTTGTTGTCTCACCGACGAAATCGGTATGAATAGATAATGTCCTTATTGAAGTTGGTTTATCGTAGAGGTTTTAGGAGTAAGTACTATTGGGAGCACTTATATTGGTTTGTTTAGCGTATCTATATTACGATACACATGGTATCAAATATTTGTATATGTTATTGAAGGATGTATATGGTTTGTGCAAGAATACATTCTTTCATATCGGGATTTCCAGGGAATTGTTTGTACTAACCGCAAGTGTCGTGGGCCGCCTCCGTACAATTCTAACAATTCGATCGATGACGGAGTTCGTGAATAATTTGAGGAAAAAATTCCAAATTCGTGGAACTCCATTATACTTGTCCACCTAAGGCCCACGAGGTTGCATCGGTGTTTGACAATTGTAATGTTGGATAATCAACATTCAACTCTTCAATTTCCGTTAGTGTGGATATATTTTCATATTTGTTGTCTCAGCCGACGAAATCGGTATGGATAGATAATGTCCTTTTGATTAGTTTGTTTGTAGGCAATATTTTATTATTTACTAGTTCTTGTCATAGGTAAATAAGACAAGAAATAGTCAGTGGTTTGATCGATATCATAGAGGTTTTAGGAGTAAGTACTATTTGGAGCGCTTATATTAGTTTGTTTAGCGTAACGATATTACGATACACGTGGTATCAAATTTTTTTATATGTTATTGGAGAATGTATATGGTTTGTGTCAGTATACATTCTTTCTTATCGGGCTGTCCAAAGAATTATTTGGACTTACCGCAAGTGTCGTTGGTCGCCGCCGCGCAATTCTAACAATTCGATCGATAACAGCGTTCGTGAAGAGTTTGAGAAAAAAATTCAAAACTCATGGAACTCCATTATACTTGTCCACCTGAGCCCCACGATGTGGCAACGATTTTTGACAATCTTAATGTTGAACAATCAACATTCAACTCTTCAATTTTCTTAGTTTGGCCATATTTTGTTATTTGTTGTCTCACCGACGAAATCCGTATGGATAGATAATGTCCTTGATTAGTTTTTTTGGGCAACTTTTTATTATTTATTAGTTCTTTTCATAGGGAAATAAGACAAGAAATAGTCATTGGTTTATCATAGAGGTTTTAGGAGTAAGTACTATTTGGAGCGCTTATATTGGTTTGTTTAACATATCTATATTATAATACACATGGTATCAAATATTTTTATATAATATTGGAGGCTGTATATGGTTGGTGCAAGAATACATTCTTTCTTATCGGGCTTTCCAAGGAATTGTTTGTACTAACCGCAAGTGTCGTGGGCCGCCGTCGCACAATTCTAACAATTCGATCGATGACGGCGTTCGTGAATAATTTAAGGAAAAAATTCCAAAATCGTAGAACTCCAATATATTATTGTTATCATTTTTTTAAATTTTATTTGTATGTATTGAGGTGGATCTTAAATATATATATATATTTTTTGGATAACGTGGCAACCAAATTAAAGCTGACTGAAGTAAGCTGCGGCAACAAAAATAAATAGAGAACCATGACCTTTTTTATAATAATTGATTTTCGATTTCATTTCCATAACTAACATAACCAGAATTAACCAAAGTTGAGAAAAAAGAAACTTTACTAGAACATAATTAAACACGCTCGGGGGCTTTAGGCTGTGATACAATAAGTATTACACCTACAACAAGAAAAAGCGACCAACAAAATATCATAGAAATCCAAAGAGAAATAAGCAGTCCGTGGTATTCATAATCAAGCGAAGAAATCACGTATCCCCGTATAGAAATCCACACCACGAAGATTCCTATCATTTCTGCTCATTTGGCCAAGCGGCTCTCCTTGGTTCAATTCGAAAATATTAAAATGTCGCCAATGAGCGCTCCTACCACAGTCATCGCAGAAGCCACTCGAAACTTCTCTTCTAGCATCACCGCTCTGTACAGCACAAATATCACCATAGCCACCGACCATTTCCAAGTTACTTTTGATACTCCATCCTCACGCATAATTCTTACAACTCTATCGACCACAACGTCCATGAAGAACTTGAAGAAAGAAGAAAGAAGGTTAGTAAGATAAAGATAAATGCATGAAATATATATATATATATAGGGGCATAATTGTGTGGAATTTTAAGGTCTAAACCGAAACCTGGCCCAAACTAACCGAACCGTACCGAACCGAACCGTGAACTGCCGGTTCAAACCGCCGGTTTGGGTTTTGAACCGCCGGTTTGGCTTTTTCTGAAAAAAATAAATAATCTCACCAGAGCAAGTCGTAGGCATAGCAGCAGACAGAAGAAGAAGCGGATGGAAAAAATAAGTGAAGAAGAAGACGAATGAGTGAAGAAGAAGGAGATGGAAGAGGAAAGAAGGACGAGATGGATGGAAGAAGAAAATGAACTTGGTGCTTTGTTGTTGATGTGTAAATATTAATATATTTATAATTAAATTTTTTATATATTATTAAATTTTTATAAAAGTAAGAATAATATTAATATTATTAAATGTAAATAATTATTAATGATATTGAAAAATAATAATAATTTTTTATTTATATTTTGAATTTTGTAATTTTTTATTATATAATCATATTTAATTTAAATTATCTTATTACTTTTTTGTAGGCAATTTTTATTATTTATTAGTTCTTTTCGTAGGGAAATAAGACAAGAAATAGTCATTGGTTTATCATAGAGGTTTTAGGAGTAAATACTATTTAGAGCGCTTATATTGGTTTGTTTAGCGTATCTATATTACGATACACGTGGTATCAAATATTTTTATATGTTATTGGAGGATGTATATGGTTGGTGCAAGAATACATTCTTTCTTATCGGGCTTTCCAGGGAATTGTTTGTACTAACCGCAAGTGTCGTGGGCCGCCGCCGCACAATTCTAACAATTCGATCGATGACGGCGTTCGTGAATAATTTGAGGAAAAAATTCCAAAATCGTGGAACTCCATTATATTTGTCCACCTGAGCCCCACGAGGTCGCATCGGTGTTTGACAATTGTAATGTTGGACAATCAACATTCAACTCTTCAATTTCCGTTAGTTTGGACATATTTTCATATTTGTTGTCTCAGCCGACGAAATCGGTATGGATAGATAATGTCCTTTTGATTAGTTTGTTTGTAGGCAATTTTTTGTTATTTATTAGTTCTTGTCATAGGGAAATAAGACAAGAAATAGTATATGGTTTGGCTGATATCATAGAGGTTTTAGGAGTAAGTACTATTTGGAGCGATTATATTAGTTAGCGTAACGATATTACGATACACGTAGTATCAAATTTTTTTATATGTTATTGGAGGATGTATATGGTTTGTGCCAGTATACATTCTTTCATATCGGGTTTTTCAGGAAATTTTTTGGACTTACCGCAAGTGTCGTGTGCCGCCGCCGCGCAATTCTAATAATCCGATCGATGACGGCGTTCGTGAAGAATTTGAGGAA